>NC_138768.1:344746400-345491526 GCF_965119305.1 Pelophylax lessonae | reverse complement strand
GAAATTAACGTAAGCCAGAAGTCCTGCCCATATGTGTTTCGTCATCCGGGATGTCATCACGTTTACATGGAGTATAAGATAATTTGATTATACTGAGGGAAGTGGTTATGGTATATTTTATCTTTAGGAATCGAGCGCTGGTTTCTGTTTCATTCTGTTATACTTGGGGGATAAGATACTTCCAGCTGCTGGGGATAAGAAAATTTGGAGTTGGGGGTGGCAACTGGAGTGCTGGATAATTGATAATTTGAAGGGTTCAGTGAATATGACGTTATCTAAAAGATATCAGAGTGTGGTTGTACATGGGGTTAATTTGGCACAGAGATCAGTCTCTAGTGATGGTATACCACAAGGTTTACTAGGTTGCTGTTCTATTTAATCTATTTATAAGTGATATATCTAAAGGTTTGGTGGGTAAGGTATGTATTTTTTCTGATGACACAAAGATGTGCAATAGTGTTGATGTTTGTTTCTTGAGATGTCTCTCAAATGGATCATGATTTGGCATTGTTGGAAGATTGGTCAATGCCGCGCAAACTGCAGGTCAATGTTTCTAAGTGTAAAATAATGCACCCAGGGAAAAAAAAATCCCTTGATAGAGTACAATATTGGGGGTACAGTGTTGGCAAGAACAGAAGAAAAATATTTGAGAGTACTTATTTCAAGCTATTGCAAAATGAGCAAATAGTGGGAAAAGCGAATCAAATTCTAGGTTGAATCACCAGAGGAACTAACAGCAGGGGGGAGAAGGTTCTTATTCCCCTATACAGATTTTTAATTAGACCTCATTTAGAATACTGTGCCCAGTTCTGGAGACCGCCCAAAAAAATATAAGATAGAATGTGATAGGTAACAAAAATATTGAAAGGTTTGGGGGATAAAACATATCGGGAGAGACTTCGAGAACTTAATATGTCTATTCTTGGGGAGATAAGGGAAAGGGGGCACATGACTGAAATGTTTAAATACATGAAGGGTGTAAATAAGGGTTTATTGGGGCAGTGTTTTCATTATAATGCTAAGATCAAGAACACGTGGACATAACCCCTAACTGGATGACTCATCCTAGATAGTAAAGAGAATAGCTAGAGATAATCTTTTGAGGGATAAAGGAAAGCGAAAAAGGGATTATTAATATACTTTATAAATGATTTTATTGTACAGTACAGTGACTTTGAAAAAAAAATTGAGAAAATACATGAGACTCCTTTTGCCTAAAACTCTGAAAATCATATATAGAAGAGCTACCTGGGACAAGGGTAATAGTAATAATGTGGGAGTTTTGGTTTTGGGAGTAAAGCCCCTTTACAGTTTTTCCAGGTGCTAAGCTCCATTATCGTTTAGCATTTATATAAAGATGTGGGTTTTTATCATAATTGATGTATTACAGACAAAATGTGAAATTAGGCATTCTGTAAAGTGCTTTTAGGCAATGCATGTCTGTGTTATTTTTATATTTAGGGTGTAACGTGTAACATGTTCCTATATTCCCACCACCAGCCCTCCTTGCTCTGTGACAGCAGGCAGGGGATATTCTCCCTGCATCCACTGTCACTTTTTACACCTACCTCTGCCTGCACAGCCATGTCATTCATTCACAGTTTCCTTTGATTGAATGAAGTACAAGTATCGTTGGCCACAGTGGCAGACAGCTTATAGTTCTCAATGAACTGAAAGGATGCTGGTGAGTGTTTGATTCTTCCTGCAGTTCACTAACTGTCTGCCTGTATGGGAGGTAAGGTCAGGAGCTGACTGAGAATCCTGGCATTGCAAAACCAATCTGCCGATCCCGACGGCAATGCTTTACAGGCTGCAGTGTAAAAAAATAATCAATGCACATTTTTTAACCTGCAAAAAAAAAAAATGAGCATTTAGTCTCGGTTTGAGTGCCCCCATAGCAAACTGCTTGCTGTGGGGGCAGGAGGGAGGGGCCAGGAGTGCTGGCGAGGGACCCGAGAAGAGGAGGATTGGGGCTGCTCTGTGCAAAAACACTGCACA
Source organism: Pelophylax lessonae (assembly GCF_965119305.1). NCBI lineage: Eukaryota > Metazoa > Chordata > Amphibia > Anura > Ranidae > Pelophylax > Pelophylax lessonae. The sequence continues at coordinate 345,489,528 of NC_138768.1, read as the reverse complement.
GAGCAGGTAAGTATAACATGTCTGTTATTTTAAAATTTAAAATTGGATCATGCTATGCTGGGGTTTGCTCTGGATCAACTGTGGATGTAGGATTGTGTATATTGGAATGTATGATACAGTGCCTTGCGAAATTTGTTTTTTGCTACATATGTTTGGTAAAAAAAAATCACAATAAGCGTATTTTGATTGGTTTGCGCAAAAGTTATTGCGTTTACTAACTAAGGGAAAGATTTTTGTCATTTTTGTTGTTTTTTTTTTATCGAGTAATGGCGGCGATCTGCGATTTTTTTTGCGGGACTGCGACATTGCAGCGGACAGATTGGACCCTTGACTGACATTTTTGACACTTTTGGGGGTACCAGTGACATTACTACAGTAATCAGTGCTATACATATGCACTGTTACTGTAAAAATGACACTGGCAGGGGTTAACTTTATTGGGGAAGGAGGGGTTAAGTGTGTCCCTAGGGGCGTGTTTCTAACTGTGCAGGGATGTGGCTTTACATGTAACAGCAGAGATCAACGGTCCTACATAGCAGGACCGTTTAGATCTTTGCTGTTACACAGGGAAGAATGACAGGCGGCTTTGTTTACATTAGCCGCCTGCCTTTCTCCCTTCACAGCGGACGATCGCGAGTGACTGGCGGACAACGGGTCCGCCGGTCACACGCGCGGAGGTGTCCGTGAACGAGCCGGGGCGGGAGCGTGCCTCCGGCGGGGCGCGCACTCGCCCGCTATTGGCTCCCAGGCTAGTGACGTACCGGTACGTCACTTTGCCTGGCCGAGACTGACCGTCGGCAAGCGGTTAAGGGGGCTGAATAATTTTGCACGCCCAATTTTTCAGTTTTTTATTTGTTAACAAAGTTTGAAATATCCAATAAATTTCGTTCCACTTCATGATTGTGTCCCACTTGTTGTTGATTCTTCACAAAAAATTACAGTTTTATATCTTTACGTTTGAAGCCTGAAATGTGGCAAAAGGTCGAAAAGTTCAAGGGGCCGAATACTTTCGCAAGGCACTGTATATATATTTTTTTCCCCTTTTATTGGTTGGGATGGATGCACTTGTGTCTTTTTCAACCAGACTAACTATGTATATGTAACTTAAAATAATCTGACCCTCTCCTCCCCTTGTCCATTCAGAAACTGCCATGTAGTCATTAAAAAGAATACAAGACCGTTTGTAATTTGAAAAGTGATTGTCCCCCCATCGTCACTTTACCAGCCGTAGAACCCACAGAGGCGGGAGATCAAAGCCGACAGTAGAATGCGGAATATTACAACTTCCTGGCACCTCCTGCCAGGAAGCAGATGAAGGTTGAAAGTGGAGCCAGTGGGTAAAGGTGTGAGGAATCCTCAGCCAGGGAACAATTGAGCATATGAAGACTGAACAAAAAAAATCTAACTGATTCTCTCATCCACACTTCACAGTGCAGATGGATAAATATTCCACTGTGACCTTTTTTTGTTTTTACAGCTGGCCCCACCAGCTGTCAAAATATCCAAAGGGCTCTTTCACACGGAGCGAACCGCACCAAAGGGCTCTTTCACGGAGCGGATGACACTTGTGTCATCTGCTCCATATGTCCGTATATCATCCCATCCGTTTGCGGATGATATATACGGACATAATGTATGTCTATGGGCATTGCGGATGTCAGCGGATGACACCGCTGACATCCTATTTTGCATCCGTTCCGTTTTTTAAACGGAACAAAAATAGGGTTCTGTTCCGTTCCAAAAAATGGAACAGAACTGAAAGGAAGAAAATCGGATGTCAGCGGATGGTCATCCGCTGACATCCGCAATGCTATTGACATATATTATGTCCGTAAATCATCCGCAAAAAAATAGGATGATTTCTCTATCGCTCATTGACAGACGTAGTCTTCTTGATTCTCAAGAGCTGGGTTATGTTGTCTCCGCAGGAGTAGGACTAGGCAGAAAGACAAAACGTTCTGGCTCCACCTTAGGGGCAGTCCCTGAGGGTATATCCTCCCTCTCTCTGCTACAGGGAATCAGTTTTTTTCTGTCTAGTCAGGAGTAAGGACCTAAGTTCCTTGCTGGGATCTTTTGGTCCTGGCAAGACTTTTTTCTTTAAGAAAAAGACATTTTTTAGGTAGTTTTTCTCCAGTGTTTTTCCTGTGAGATCTTCAAGCAAAAATGCCGGACTGGGCGACACTTGTGGTCACCCCAGCCGGCCTACGAGCGCGCGCAGACCATGGCATTGCGCTTGGTCGGCCGCGACACATTCAAGTAAGTATGCGGGGCCGGGCGACGGGCTGGATGTTGAGATCCAGTGGTCACCCCGGTTTCTGCCTACGAGCGCGTGCAGACCAGAGCTCCGCGCTGGGTCGGCCGCGACGGAGTCCCAGTGGAGGGACTGACCTTGCGAGTTAAAAGTCTCGCTTGGACGCCAGGAACCAGAGAGTCGAGGCGTCCGGAGTGGTCCACAAACCCCCACCCCGGTGGAGAGGGTATTGTGAAGAGAGGGTGCCTGTCGGTTCGGTATGGTGAGTAAACGTTCCCTTTTTTTCTTTCCTCGTTATGAGGCAGTATGAATTATGGGCCCCTCCATATATGGTCAGTATATATCTGATACTTACAAGTCCCCCTTGTAATACAGCATGTGTTTGTGGGAAGTGGACTTGGTTTGAGAGCTAACACTCTACCCAGCAGACTGTAACATTACAGCAGACATAGGAGGTATAATCCTACCTTATTTGTAGTGTATCTCCTGTAGATCCATATATAGCCTCTTAGCAGAGATGCAGGTGGATGTGCTGGGAAAACGATTTCGGCGGTCCGCCGCCATTTTGCTGTAGACCAAGTGCATGTATGTCCTCAGGTCACGCCGGCCGCCATGTTTTTGGAGTCTTATGTCTCTTCTATGGGGGCGACCATGTTTCGTGAGCCCAGCTACCTCGTGGAGAGCTGGGAACGCCGGAAGGCGTACACAGGGGGCGGAGCCACGTCCTTCTACCCGGGAAAAAACAACAGCTCCTTCCAGTCTGTAAAAGACAGACGCTGACTGCAGTTGGTTGGAAACTTCACTGCATCGGTTGGTGAGCCTTGGGGGTCCCTCTCTCTCTCTGTGGGATCGAGAAGCAGGTACTCTGAGGGGCGCTATTGCGCTAGGGGGAGACACACAAAAAAAAAAAAAAAAGTTTTTTTGTTTTGCTGGCAAAGGTGTCCTGAATTAACATGGACCCTGCCACTCATGTATCTCCTCCGGATCCCCTCGAGGGGTCTGCAGGATCCTCCAGCACCCCACTGACAATTGAATCATTGTCAGCTATTATGGAAACTTTTGTGTCCCGGGTGGAAGTGGCTTGTCAGGGACAGGGCGCAAGAAAGCGACCCCCGCCTAACCCCTTATTATCTGAAACCTCGGATTCAGACTCTGAGCCTATTTCTGCAGTTGCAGGTACTTCATCTGGGATTGGTGTCTCGGGTCCTGTCTCTTCAGACAGCGAGGAGGATGTTTCGGCATCCGCCATAGCCCGAGAGGAAGCGTTGGTAAACGCACTCATTGTATCTGTTCAAGAAACCTTAAGGTTACAGGGTATTCCATCGGAAATAGCTGAAACTGAAATCCCTTTTGGGACTAAAAAACGCATCAAAGTGGCGAAGGTTTTTCCATTGCCCAAATGTTTTGGCAATCCAATCGAAGAAGAATGGCGTCTGCCAAAACGCACTTTTACTATTTCTAAACGCATTGACAGGCGTTATCCGTTTGAGGAAACCCTCATTAAGAAATGGACAGAACCACCTGTGGTGGATTCACCAATTGCTAGATTGAATAAAGCCACGGTTATTCCTCTAGAAGACGTTCCGTCTTTTAAAGATCCAGTGGATCGCAAGATAGAAGCTATGTCTCGCACCATGTTTTCCTTGATTGGATCAGCTTTCAGACCTATAATAGCTATTGGTCTGGTTTCGCAGGCTGTAACTGAATGGACCAAGTGGTTACGCCGGGACTTAGAAGAGGTCCCTCAGGCGGTATCAGATTTGTTGGCACAAATGATACAGGGGTTACAGTTTGTGTGTGATGCGGCGTTAGACGCCACTCCATTATTGGCGCGAGCATCAGTCTCAGCAGTGGTTCTCAGGCGTACACTGTGGCTAAAAGGTTGGTTAGCCGACCAAGGTTCCAAAAAAGCATTGGCTAATATCCCCTTTTTAGGAGAGCGTCTATTTGGAGCCAACTTAGATGAGATCATTAAGGATCTCACGGGTGGAAAGAGCACCTTTTTACCGCAAAATCTTAAAGGTAAAGGAACTCGTCAAAGACGAGGGCCTTCTTTTTCTGCTCACAAGAGGTTTTTTCGTCCCGCGGGTGAAAAAACTAAGTCCTCCAAAGCTCCTGCAGGAGGCGTCAGGGGTCGTTGGTCGGGCAAGCAAAAGCCCGCCCCCTCCAGACCTGAAGATAAACCGTCCAAAGCCTGAAGGTGCGCCCCCACCCATAACTGGGGTGGGGGGACGTCTTCGCCGGTTCCCGGATCCATGGCTTTCCAGAATCCCGGACAAATGGGTTTGCGAAGTCATAAGGTCAGGGTACAAGATCGAGTTTCGATCTCTCCCACCGGCGCGATTCTTCCCTTCCAATATCCGACTATCCCCGGATCGTTTAGAAGATCTGCGGAGAGCAGTCACAGATTTACTACAACAAGGAGTGGTAGTCCACGTTCCTTGGACAGAACGGTTTCAAGGGTTTTATTCAAACCTATTTACAATACCCAGGAAAGAGGGCAAAGTGCGTCCAATTCTGGACTTAAGAGCACTCAATTCTTTTGTCAACATAAGAAGATTCAGAATGGAGTCCATTCGCACAGTAGCAGCCTTCCTGCATCCAGGGGATGTCCTAGCGTCCATAGACATCAAGGACGCATATCTTCACATTCCCATTTTCGCAGGACATCAGCGGTTTCTACGCTTTTCCGTAGAAGAGAACCACTATCAGTTTGTGGCGTTACCTTTCGGTCTCGCCACGGCTCCGCGGGTCTTCACGAAGGTGTTGGCCCCAATGTTGGCACTTCTGCGCCAAAGAGGCATATCGATCCTTGGTTACCTAGACAATCTTCTGCTTCATGCAGAGTCTCCTCAGACCTTGCTACAAAACATAGAAATTACTATGATTTCTTTACAGGAATTCGGGTGGCTGGTGAACCAGCAAAAGTCATTTCTGGTTCCCACCCAGAGGCTCGAATATCTGGGTCTAATTCTAGACACAGTCAGGACAAGAGTTTTTCTTCCGGTAGGGAAACTCCGAAAGATTCAATCAGCAGTCCAGTTGTTACTATCCAACAGCTGGTCTTCTCTTCGAACTTGCATGAGGGTTCTGGGGTTGATGGTGGCTTCCTTCGAAGCAGTCCCATTTGCCCAGTCCCATACCCGAATTCTTCAGCAAGAGATTCTTCTCAGATGGAATCGGAATCCGGAATCCCTGGACAATCAGATCCGATTGAGCAAACAGACCAGAGAGTCTCTGGTCTGGTGGCTTCGGTCTCCGATGCTCAGCCAGGGAAAGTCATTTCTGCCAATATATTGGACGATAGTGACCACGGATGCCAGTCTATCCGGATGGGGAGGAATTCTCGGTCAGTTATCTGTCCAGGGACTTTGGTCCCCGGAAGAATCCAGGTTACCGATAAATGTATTGGAACTGAGAGCGATCAGACTTTGTCTGATTCACTGGACCGGGCAGCTCCAGGGCAGCCCGGTTCGGATCCAGTCGGACAATGCCACGGCCGTGGCTTATGTCAATCACCAGGGGGGCACCAAGAGTGTCCGAGCGGCCAAAGAAGTGGCTTGCATTCTTCGCTGGGCGGAACGATTTGTTCCAGCAATCTCTGCGGTGTTCATTCCGGGGGTGGAGAATTGGCAGGCAGATTATCTCAGCCGTCAGACTCTGGATCAGGGGGAATGGTCCCTCCATCCAGAAGTTTTCCACCAGTTGTGCCTACGGTGGGGCACCCCGGATGTGGATCTGTTGGCATCACGATTCAACAGGAAAGTTCAGAGATTCGTGGCTCGCTCCCGCGATCCTCTAGCAGAAACCGCAGACGCACTGATCGCCCCGTGGGGGCAATACCAGCTAATGTATGCCTTCCCTCCTCTCGCGTTACTGCCAAGACTTCTTCGCAGGATAGAGGAGGAAGGAATTCCAGTAATTCTGGTAGCTCCGGACTGGCCTCGTCGAGCTTGGTACGCCGACGTGGTCAGACTGGTGGCGGACGTCCCGTGGAGACTTCCTCTCAGGGAGGACCTACTGTCTCAGGGACCGATCTTCCATCCTGCTTTACGATCGCTGGCTTTAACGGCCTGGCTATTGAGACCCAGGTGCTGAAGGACAAGGGATTGTCAGCTTAAGTTATTCCTACTCTAGTTGAAGCAAGGAAAGCGACTTCCAGAAAGATTTATCATCGCACATGGAAGTCCTACATTGCATGGTGTGAACCTTTGGGGTTCCGTCCTCGGTCTTATTCGATTAGTCGAATATTAGCTTTCCTGCAACAAGGGGTTGAGCAGAAACTGGCCTTGAGTACTATCAAGGGTCAGGTCTCAGCATTAGCTATCTTCTTTCAGAAGCCTTTGGCTACTCATTCCTTGGTGCGGAATTTCATCCAGGGGGTGCGACATCTGGCTCCGCCAGTGCACGCGCCGTTACCCCCCTGGGATCTTAATTTAGTGTTGTCGGTTCTTCAGAAACCTCCCTTTGAAGATATTAGGGAGATTCCTCTACCTACGTTGTCCCAGAAGGTGGCCTTCTTGGTGGCTATTACTTCTGCACGCAGGGTGTCAGAACTGGCCGCATTATCTTGTCGTTCACCATATCTGGTGGTTCATAGAGATAAGGTGGTTCTTCGTCCGAATCCATCCTTCCTACCAAAAGTGGTTTCAGAATTTCATCTGAATGAAGAAATTGTGTTACCTTCCCTGTGTCCTAAGCCCAGTCATCCTCTGGAGTTTGCTTTACACTCCTTGGATGTGGTCCGGGCGATCAGGGTATACTTGAAAACGACAGACTCGTTTCGCAAGACGGATTCACTTTTTGTGATCCCGGATGGACCCAAAAAGGGGTTGCCTGCATCTGCCGCGACCATTTCCAGATGGATCAGACAGACGGTAGTACAGGCTTATTCTATTAAGGGTCGGGAGCCCCCGTTCCCTGTTAAGGCGCACTCCACTCGGGCGCTTAGTGCGTCATGGGCCTTTCCCCATCAGGCGTCAGTGGTCCAGGTGTGCAAGGCGGCTACCTGGTCGTCGGTGCATACCTTTACAAAACATTATAAAGTTGATGTAATGGCATCGTCTGATGCCTCGTTTGGCCGCAAGGTTTTGCAGGCCGCAATTTGAGGAGACCAGTGGTCTACCTCGAGGGTTTTTCCGTTGGAAATTTTTCTTTTAGTCTCATTCTTTGTTTATAATGAGCCTTTAAAACTTCTAGTTTGGCACCGGTTGGGCCTTCTAGATTGGATTTGATTTTGCCAATCCCACCCCTCATTTGTGGCACTGCTTCTGGATGTCCCAGCTCTTGAGAATCAAGAAGACTACGTCTGTCAATGAGCGATAGAGAAAAATGGATTTTTGTAAGATCTTACCGTAAAATCCTTTTCTCTTAAGCTCATTGACAGACGTAGTACCCGCCCCTCTATCATTGAGTTGGGTTGGGTTAAATTCTCTGTTACTGCTTTAGAACAGAACTGATTCCCTGTAGCAGAGAGAGGGAGGATATACCCTCAGGGACTGCCCCTAAGGTGGAGCCAGAACGTTTTGTCTTTCTGCCTAGTCCTACTCCTGCGGAGACAACATAACCCAGCTCTTGAGAATCAAGAAGACTACGTCTGTCAATGAGCTTAAGAGAAAAGGATTTTACGGTAAGATCTTACAAAATCCATTTTTACGGACATGCGGAAAGCCCGTGTGAAAGGGCCCAAACAGTACCTGCACCTGATATGATGCAGGCACTTTTTGGTTGAAATTTTCCACCTGGCTCCTCTGATATGACAGGGCCACCCTTGGAGCAAATTTAATCCTGTTTTTTAGGAATCTGATGAAATTTGCTCTGTGTATGGCCAGCTTAATGCGGAGCTCCACTCAAAAGTGGAACTTCCGCTTATCTGTCTCCACCCCCCTCCCGTGCCATGTTTGTCACCTTTCAGGGGGAAGCGGGTACCTGTTCTTGACAGGTACCCTGTTCCCACTTCTGTCGGACCTCGCCACGGCGAGGTACATCAGATGTTCTGCCCCCTCATCCTCCCTCTGCTTCCAGGCCAATTACTGAGCGCAGTGCGCTTCACACATGCGCAGTAGGGACCCGGCCATGGAGCCGCAAGGCTTCACTGCCAGGTTCCCTTACCGGCAATGGCGGCGGCAGCACCCGACAGCCACTGCCGACATCGCTTGAATCCAGTACAGGTAATCATCTTAATATTAAAAGTCAGCAGCTACAGTATGTGTAGCTGCTGACTTTTAATTTTTGGAGGGGGGAGGCGGAACACCGCTTTAACTGCTTAACGCCCGCCTGCCACAGTAATACTGCAGCAGGCAGCCGCTCCTGCGTGAACTGACGTAGGTATACTCGTCAGTGGGGATCCCGATTGCCGCCTGACACCCGCGATCGCTCCCCGCTCCCTCTCTGGAATGATTACAAAGCCCCTGTGATCCCCCACTCATCAACAGGGATCCCGATGCACGGGGCAGACGGCTCCGATTGCCGCCTGACACCCACAATTGCTCCCCGCTGAGAGAGAACAGTTCTCTCTTGAATGATCACACGTAGGATCACAGGTCTCTGTGATTATTTTACAAGCCCTGCCCCATACAGTTAGAAACACACCCCTAGGTACACATTTATCCCCTTGATCACTTACTGTGTTAACCCCTTCCCTGCCAGTGTCATTTTCTCTAGCGCTCATTGACAGACGTAGTCCTCGGTGATACACCACCTTCGGGTTATGTTGCCTCCACAGGAGCAGGACTAGACAGGAAATTAAAAAGCTCTGGCCACACCCTAGGGGCAGTCCCAGAGGGTATATCCTCTCTCTCTCTGCCTCAGCAAATCAGTTATTTTCTGTCTAGTTAGGAGTAAGGACCTAGATACCTTGCTGGGATCTTAGGTCCTGGCAAGAATTTTTTCTTAAAGGATTTTTTAGACAGCTTTTTTTCTCCAGTGTTCCTGTGAGATCTTCAAGCAAGAAAGCTGAACTGGGCGACGGGCTGGATGTTGAGATCCGGTGGTCACCCCAGTTCAGCCTACGAGCGCGTGCAGGCCATAGCTCCGCGCTGGGTCGGCCGCGACAAAGTCCCATTAAAGGACTGTCCACGCGAGTTAAACGTCTCGCTGAAACGCCAAAGACCATGAGTCACGGCGTCCGTATCGGTCGACAGCCCTCCCGCCCCGGTGGAGAGGGGTACTGTCAGGAGTTGGTGCCCGCCTGGTTCCGGTATGGTGAGTAGTATGTTCCCCCTTTTCCCCTGACGGGTCTTGTGGTGAACGCGGGCCCCTCTCTGTATGGTAAGATAGAGTCCCCCTCTATCCTATAACATGACACAGATCCTCCTACTTTGAGTGTGATTTTATGTGCAAAAAGCCAGGAGGCTTGGTTTGGGAGCTAACAATCTAATTGTATACATGTTAAAAAGATGTAATCTGTGGCATTCTGGGAATCTTACGGTGTTAAGAATAAGCTACCTACCAGTCAGAAGCCACGGACATGTAGACTGCCTTCCTAATCAGATCTCCAGCTATTTGCAGGCCTCCCGAATGGCCATGCGGTCCGCCAGGGCCGGTACCGCCAACCACGCCATATCCCCATGCAGAGAGAGTGTTGTGTGCCCTGCAGCACACCGCTATTCAGTACAGGCCGCCGCCATTTTTTTTGCTGGATCGCACGAGCCGCCATTTTGGCGTAGCCTCGTGTCTCCAGCATGGGGGCGGCCATGTTTGAGGTGATCCAAACACCTCGTGGAGCTTGGGGGAGGCGGGGAAGGCGTGCAGAGGGGCGGAGCCGCCTCCTTTCTTCCTGGGCAGCCAGCCAAAAGACTTCCTGTTTGTCAAGACAGCGCTGTAACCTGTTGCAGTTAAACTCTGAGCATCAAGTGGTGAGCCTGGGGGTCTATCTCTCTCTCTCTCTCTCTCTCGATCGATAGGGATCCCTAGCAGGTAACACTAAGGGGCTTTTGTGGCGCTGGGGGTCTGAGAAAAAAAAAAAAAAAAAAAGTTTTTTATTTTTGAATTATATTATCCAGGAAGTGACTGGAATTTATCATGGACCCTGCCACACATATTCCCCCACCTGAGTATAGAGTCATTTACAGCAATTTTGGAGTCTATGGTGGCTCGGGTGGAGGCGGCCTGTCAGGGACGGGGGTCAAGGAAGCGACCCCCGCCTACCCCTATACTATCTGACACCTCTGACTCTGATTCAGAGATGGTCACTGCAGTTGCAGGTTCCTCTGCAAGGGCTGTTATCCCAGGTAAAGCCCCCTCAGACAGTGAGGAGGACGCTTCTTCTCCTGCTATAATTCAGGAAGAAGCATTGGTGGACGCACTAGTTGTGGCAGTCCAGGAAACCTTAAAACTTGAGGCTTTACCGGCAGAGGCAACTGAAACAGAGATTCCTTTTGGTACTAATAAGCCCATCAAAACGGTGAAGGTTTTTCCTGTACCTAAATGTTTCGGTAATCAGATTAAAGGAGAATGGGAGCATTCTAAACGTACCTTTACTATTTCCAAGCGTATTGCTAGACGCTATCCGTTTGAGGAATCCATCATTAAGAAATGGACGGTACCACCAGTGGTGGATCCACCTATTTCCAGGCTGAATAAAGCCACGGTTATTCCAGTGGAGGACACTTTGTCCTTTAAGGATCCGGTGGATCGAAAGATGGAAGCAGAGTCCCGCACCATCTTCTCCCTGATAGGGTCAGCATTTAGACCAGTAATTGTTATTGGTCTAGTTTCCCAGACACTTACGGAATGGGCGAAAATGGTACGCCAAGATCTTAGGGGAAAAGATATTCCCCAGGAGACATCTGATTTGATGGAACAGATTATACAAGGGCTACAGTTTATCTGTGACGCAGCCTTGGACACTACTCCCTTATTAGGGCATGCATCTAAGTCAGCGGTGATCCTCAGACGTGTGCTGTGGTTAAAATGCTGGTCAGCTGACCTAGGTTCCAAAAAGACCTTGACAAATCTCCCCTTTCAGGGGAATCGTCTATTTGGGGCCAACCTAGATGAAATCATTAAGGATGCCACTGGGGGCAAGAGCACTTTTTTGCCACAGGCTGCTAAAGCTAAGGGACCTCGCAACAAGCGAGGACCTTTCTTTACCGCCCATAAAGGGCGTCCGGCTGGTACTAGCGGGAAAGGCAAGACTCCTCCAGGAGGGTTCAAGAAGGGCTGGTCGGACAAGCAAAGGACCAACCCAGCCAAACCCGAAGCAAAGGAGTACACAGCCTGAAGGTGCGCCCCCACCCGGTTTCAGGGTGGGGGGACGTTTTCACCGGTATTCAGGACATTAGATCGAGCATCAACCACTACTACCGGTGCGATTCTTCCCTTCCAACATTTAAGTACTACAGGAAGCGGTAGTTACCGTTCCCTGAATAGATCTTTTCCTTTACCTTTTCCTAAGATTAGTCCCGATACCTCACAGGAATCGGATCTGGTTGACCAGATAGGCCAAGTAGCCTCTAGTCGGGTGACTTCGGTCCCTGAGGTTCAACCAGAAAAGATCACCTTTCCTGATAACAATCAGGTATCTGATAAATGTGTGGGAACAGAAAACGACCAGACTTTCTCGGATGGTCGGGGCCAGATACCTCTAGGGACGCCTGGTTCAGATTCTATCAGCGCCAGTGGTCCTAGAAATTCTAGGCTGGCCTCCTCAAGCCGGCCTGGCCGACTTGGACATGTTAGTCGTAGACGTTCCCTGGGAACTTCGTCTCAGGGAGTGTCTGTGGTCTCAAGGACCAATTTACCATCATGCTTTACAGTCGCTGGGTTTAATGGCCTGGCCATTGAGACCCAAGTACTGAAGGACAGAGGTTTGTCTACTTCAGTCATTCCTACCCTTATTAAAGCAAGGAAAGCGACTTCCAGCAAAGTCTATTATCACACATGGAAGACTTATATTGCGTGGTGCGAATCTTTAGGATTTCCTCCACGTACCTATTCGGTGACTCGAATATTGGCCTTTTTGCAACAAGGGGTTGAGCAGAAGCTAGCCTTGAGCACCATCAAGGGTCAAGTTTCAGCATTAGCAATCTTCTTTCAGAAACCTTTAGCTACCAAATCCTTGGTGCGGAATTTCATCCAGGGGGTGCGGCACCTGGCTCCTCCAGTCCGCGCGCCCTTACCGCCCTGGGATCTTAATTTGGTCTTGTCGGTTCTACAGAAAGCTCCCTTTGAAAACATCAGGGAGATTCCCTTGCTTACTTTATCCCAGAAGGTGGCCTTCTTGGTGGCTATTACTTCTGCTCGCAGGGTGTCAGAACTGGCTGTATTATCATGCCAGTCCCCATACCTAGTGATTCATAGGGATAAGGTAGTACTTCATCCTAAGCCATCTTTTCTTCCTAAGGTGGTTTCAGATTTTCATCTGAATGAAGATATTGTACTACCTTCCTTGTGTCCTCAGCCCAAGCAGCATCGGGAACATGCGTTGCATTCCTTAGATGTGGTTCGGGCAATCAGGGTATACCTGAAAGCGACGGAATCTTTCCGTAAGACGGATTCACTTTTTGTGATCACGGATGGCCCCAGAAAGGGTTTGCCTGCATCTGCCGCTACCATTGCCAAATGGATTAGACAAACGGTGGTACAGGCTTATTCTATTAAGGGTCAGAGTCCTCCGTTCCCTGTTAGGGCGCACTCCACTCGAGCGCTCAGTACTTCCTGGGCCTTTCGCCATCAGGCGTCAGTGGTCCAGGTATGTAAGGCGGCCACCTGGTCGTCGGTACATACCTTTACAAAATTCTATAAGATTGATGTGACGGCATCGGCGGATGCCTCATTTGGCCGCAAGGTTTTGCAGGCCGCAATTTGAGGAGACCGGTGGTCTACCTCGAGGGTTTTTTTCTGTTTGAAAAAAAAAAAAATTTTTTTTCTCTTTTTTGTTGAGTCTCATCATTAAGGATGAGCATTGTAAACTTCTAGTTGGCACCGGTTGGGCCTTCTAGATTGGGATTTGATTTCATTTTCCCACCCCTCAGTTGTGATACTGCTCTGGGACGTCCCGAAGGTGGTGTATCACCGAGGACTACGTCTGTCAATGAGCGCTAGAGAAAAATGGATTTTTGTAAAATCTTACCGTAAAATCCTTTTCTCTTAGCTCATTGACAGACGTAGTCCCCGCCCCTCTGTTTTTTTAGTTGGGTTAAAATCTCTAAAGACTGCTTTTTCACATAACTGATTTGCTGAGGCAGAGAGAGAGAGGATATACCCTCTGGGACTGCCCCTAGGGTGTGGCCAGAGCTTTTTAATTTCCTGTCTAGTCCTGCTCCTGTGGAGGCAACATAACCCGAAGGTGGTGTATCACCGAGGACTACGTCTGTCAATGAGCTAAGAGAAAAGGATTTTACGGTAAGATTTTACAAAAATCCATTTATTACAGTAACAGTGCATATTTTTAGCACTGATTACTGTAGTAATATCACTGGTCCCCCCAAAAGTGTCAAAAATGTCAGTCAGGGGTTCGATCTGTCTGCCGCAATGTCGCAGTCCCGCATACAATCTCAGATCGCCGCCATTACTAGTAAAAAAAATACAAAAAAAAAAAATGACATAAACCTTTCCCGTAGTTAGTAGATGCAATAACTTTTGCGCAAACCAATCAAAATATGCTTATTACGATTTTTTTTACCAAAAATATGTAGCAGAAAACAAATAGGCCTAAAATGTTACAAAAACTTTTGTATATAGCGCAAAAGTGATCAAATACCACCAAAAGAAAGCTCTATTTGTGGGGAACAAAAGGACATCAATTTATTTAGGTACAGCGTCGCAATGACAGCGCAATTGTCCATTAAAGTAACCCAGTACCGAATCGCAAAATATGGCCTGGTCATTAAGGGGGCAAATCCTTCCGGTCCAGAAGTGGTTAAGTGAGCCTGCCTGGTGGACAACTGACTTAAAATAATAGCTACACTGATTGCATGTCTCTAAGAAAGTCACATCTGCAATGTCTCATTTTAACAATAACTGCTACACCTCCAATCATTTCTCTCCTCCCTGTCCACTATTTTGTGCTGAGAGCAGTGATTGGTCAGGCAGCCCGAGAATGGAATTCCCCTTTTTTTTTTATTTTTCCTCTGTTGCTTTGCTAAATATTTGAGTGGTTTACTCTTGGCAGCCTTAGTGTTTCTATTTCTTAGCATTAGGGAACACATAGGTCAGGAAGCAGTCACTGCTTCGAACTCAGCAACAGGTCAGTTTTTAAACATTGGTTGGCATTCTCTGTAAATTTGTTCTTTTGTATGCTGCCACAAGGTAGGCTAAGGCATGTCTCCCTTTCATCAGGGATAGAGTAAAGCCTAGTACAAATGGGCTGAATGTCGGGTGGTTCTGCCAGTTCAATAGAAACCGGCCGACATTCAGCCCGTGTGTACTGAAGCCGGTCCAACAGAAGCTGGTCATTCGGCTTCTGTCAAGGGGGCATGAACAAAAAAGTTCTGCTGATCGGCTGACAAAAGTGTTCTGGCAGGGGGTCCGTCCGCCTGGCAGAGCACAATAGCACATAAGGGGAGATTGCTGTACTAACATTGGATAGTTAGTACAGGGGCCCCTCCTGAGCTGTCAGTTTTTTTTTTTCGTTCAGCCTTGCTTGGTTGAGTGAAAAAAAACCTACTAGTGCGTACTAGGCTTAAGTAGGGTTCCATGAGTTTAGGTCTTATGGCGCCAGCAAAATGGTGATGCTAGGGATCCCAGTCTTAATCTGTAGGGTTCAATTTTGAATTGGCTCTCCCTTTTCAGCTATAACAGCTTCAACTCTTCTGGAAAGACTGTCCACAAGGTTTAGGAGTGTGTCTATGGGAATGTTTGACCATTCTTCCAGAAGCGCATTTGTGAGGTCAAGCACTGATGTTGGATGAGAAGGCCTGGGTCGTTGTCTCCACTCTAATTAATCCCAAAGGTGTTCCATTGGGTTTAGGTCAGGACTCTGCAGGCCAGTCAAGTTCCTCCACCCGAACTCGCTCATCCATGTCTTTATGGACCTTGCTTTGTGCACTGGTGCACAGTCATATTGGAACAGGAAGGAGCCATTCCCAAACTGTTCCCACAAAGTTGGGAGCATGAAATTTTCCAAAATGTCTTAGTAAGCTAATGCCTTAAGGGTTACCTTTACTAGAACTAAGGGGCCAGACCCAACACCTGAAAAACAACCCAGTACCATAATCCTCCCTCCTGCAAATGATTTGCACCAGTGCACAAAGCAAGGTCCATAAAGACATGGATGAACGAGTTTGGGGTGGAGGAACTTGACTGGCCTGCACAGAGTCCTGACCTCAACCGATAGAACACCTTAGGAATAAATTAGAGCAGAGACTGCAAGTCAGGCCTTCTCATCCAACATCAGTGCCTGACCTCATTAATGTACTTTGGGGAAAATGGCCAAACATTCCCCTATCACACTCATAAACCTTGTGGACAGCCTTCCCAGAAGAGTTGAAGCTGTTATAGCTGCAAAGGGTGGGCCAACTCAATATTGAACCCTAGGGACTAAGACTGGGTTGCCATTAAAGTTCATGTGCGTTTAAAGGCAGACATTTCAATACTTTTGACATTATAGTGTATGTACACAAGTTCCTACACTACATGGTGCTTGGTGCAGGCTGCTTCTCTGTTCAGCCTCATACAACAGCATAAAGCCCTGTGCTGTCCATTATGATGACATCAATTATCTCATGTTTTTATTATATTGTCCGATTTAAAATGTATGCCGCCAGCCTTTTACAGTTCTTTCATAAAACCACAGAACACAGTGGCAATGTGAGAGCCAGCAGAAGGAACCACAGTGCACAGCAGGGAACCAGGTATACAACACTTACGGTATTGTGTCAGATGCTGAAGATTCTATAGCTACTGTCGCTGTGTACTATATGTGTATAATACCAAGCCAGTGCTAAGCGGTAAGTTTTTAATGTGGCTCTGTCCATCTCAGAATGTTAAAGTAACCCCTAACTTTCCCAAAATATAAATTCCTAGAACTGCCACAGGCATTTACTTGTATGAAGAGATTTTATTTAAAGGTACAGTAGGCAAAGATGAACCAATTCTGGATCAAATGGATTTGCCCCCTAATGACCAGGCCATTTTTTACAATTCGGCACTGCGTTCTTTTAACAGAAAATTGCACGGTGGCGTGACACTGTACTGAAATAAAATTGATGTCTTTTTTTTCCCACAAATAGAGCTTATTTTGGTGGTTTTTTCACCTTTTATTTTTTGCGCTATAAACAAAAAAACTGCGACAATTCTGAAAAAATAAAAAAAACATTGCTTCTCACTTTCTGCTATATAACATTATCAAAAAAATTTTAAAAATCTATTTTTTCATCCTTTTAGGCCAATTTCTATTCTGCTACTTATTTTTAGTAAAAAAAATCGCAATACGCGTATTTTGATTGGTTTGCGCAAAAGTTATCGCGTTTACAAACTAGGGGAAAGTGTCATTTTTATTTATTTATTTTTTATACTAGTAATTGCGGCTATCTGCGATTTTAAGCAGGACTGCGACATTGTGGCGGACAGATCGGACCCCTAACTGACTTTTTTGACACTTTTGGGGGGGGGACCAGTGACATTACTACAGTAATCAGTGGTAAAAATATGAATTGTTACTGTAATAATGACACTGGCAGGGAAGGGGTTATTCTAGTGGTTGATCAAAGGGTTAAATGTAAGCCTAGAGGAGTGTTTACTAACTGTGGGGGGAGGGGCTTGTGAAATGAGACCTGTGATCCTATATAGAAGGATCACAGGCACTCTGTGAACATTTCAGAGAGAAGAACGGTTGGCTGTGTTTACAACAGCTGACCGTTCTCTCTCAGCGGGGATCGATCGCGGGTGGCCGGCAGCAATCGGTGCCGCCAGCCCCGTGCATCGGCATCCCCGCTGCCTAGTGGGGGCAAGAGTGCGACTGATGTAGTACTATGTAGGTTCGCGCAGCCAAGCCAGCCTGCCGCAGTAAAACTGTGGCGGGCGGTCGGCAAGTGGTTAATGCCCTGCTGTACAAAATACTACATTTTTCTTGAATAAAAAAAATAAGAACATGCCCTGACTTATTTTCTTTCTTGTTTTTGTTGTTGACTCGTGTATTTTAAAAAGGGTTCATTTTCTAGCATTTATGTTTGATGATGCATAATCTAAGGAAATTTGTAATTTGGGCCAATTCACACGAATTACATTACAACAGTAAATGGCACCCCTGTGCTCCTTGCTGATGGATGTGTGTTTACGTTGTGCTACCAGAAATGGTACATTTTTAGTGTGTTCTGGTGGTGCAGTAGATAGCCCATTCAAATAAATGGTCTGCCTTACCACAACACACACTGACGTGGCATAACGCACATCAACATACTGCAGTGTGTGAATGGACCCTTTTATTCTATAAAATCTTCCCCTGATCCACTAAGGCTAGCAAGCTAAATTTAACACTACTGTAGCAATTATGGTTTAATTTATCTTCCAAGTTCCTGATATTGCATTTTAAGAAGTGAAAGAGTCTCGGTACACACTTGAAAGTGTAATGTTACAAGGATTCTCTGGCCAGGCCTTAGCCTTTTTGTTTTTACTTACACAGAAGAGATTAGAACATGGTGCTGGAACAAAGTTTCCACAGAATAATTAGCTGTGTGCCAGAGGTGTAGGATTTTGGGAGCAAAAAATAAATAAAAATCTGAATTTATCCCGAGTTAGTATTACATTACTGTTTCAATATACAAGGTCTGCTGGTCACAACCTCAGCTCTGTACCTGCTAGTTACATGCAGCTTTTTTTCAATCAATTGCAAGATTTTTAGTTAAGTTTACATAAAGTTTTGCTGAAAAGAAATGTACAAAGACAACCATTCAATTCAGGATTAGTCACCATGGAAACTGAAATGTGGTAACTGAGACGGGGGAGGTTGCAGTGCTCTCCGTTTCCTACCAGCTGTCATGTGCAAACTCTAAAGCAAGAGCTCCAGCCAAAATATAGACGGGTATCAGCACTAAGAAATCATATCTATATTTTTTATAAATTGGTACAAGTATCACGCTATAAAAGAAGAACTTAATCCCTCAAACTAGATGAAAGATGCTTGGCTCCCTTTAGGGAGCCGGGCAGAGGCATAACAGGATGCTTTGTAGTAAAACCTGGATTATTGGTAAACCTCCTCCTTATGTTATTGCAGTGTGATGTAAAATAAAGTATTAAAAGTGCTGTCAGAAATGTGTGTGTCTAGCATAACTAAATGATGTTGATGTGTAAAGAAGTTATTTTGAAGATGGCTTTGTTTTTATACTACATAATAAAAAAAATAAAATACTTAATCATACATTACAGGGCATAGGATGAAGATACATTGGGTTATGCTGCTGCCTTCAGTATATCAGGCACTGGCAAAACAAAGCTATCAGGAAGTAAGGATGGCCCAGTATGACCCCTCTCACTCCCATAATGGCTCCGTTTTTTACTAATGCTAGTGTCCCAGGAGATGTTTTTTCTCCTCGGAGGGAAGAAAAAACGTTTCTTTTTATCAAAATGTATTTTTCAACTAACAAGTTTATTAATTTGCTGCAAAACTGGAAGATACTCATTTTGCAGCTTTGCGGTTCAGCTGATCTTCAGAACAGAAACTGTTCCCAGGCTTCAGTAGGAAGAAGAAGCAGGGCTGGACTGTAATGTGTCATTTGGCAGTACATTTTGCATTAGACCCTTGCCCAACATGTTGAGTCAGCTGCAGAGTGCTTTACAGGTCCAGGGCCAGAATGCTCCCGTCTGGTGAAACCTTGTGCCTTAAAGAGGTTGTAAAGGCTGGAGGTTTTTTTTACCTTCATGCATTCTATGCATGAAGGTAAAAAAAACCCTCAATATGCACCTCCCTCCTCAGCCCCCCTAATACTTACCTGATCCCAATCCAGTGATGTACACGAGTGCAGTGGCTCTCCCAGGTTTTCTTCCTTCTCATTGGCTGCACCATTGGCTCCTACTACTGTCAATCACAGCCAGTAAGGAGTGGGCGAGGCCGTGCCGCGCTCTGTGTGTCTTCTGGACACACAGAGGAGGCTCGGAAGCAAGCACACTTGAGTGCCCCCAGAGCAAGCAGCTTGCTCTGGGGGCACTCAGCAGGAGGTGAAAGTCAGGAGCCTTAGCGAGGGACCCGAGAAGAGCAGAATCAGGGATGCTCTGTAGAAAAAACATTACACAGAGCAGGTAAGTATGACATGTTTTTTATTTTTATTTTTTTTTAAGCTGAACATTTAGTATCACTTTAAGACCCTTTAGGGGTATGCAGAAACTGGCAGGAGTGGAGACACCTGTCTGGGGAGGGGAGGAGCCTGCATGGCCCACCTGTGAGAGCGAGGAGACACGCTGGACACCAAGCTTCTTGGTAGGAATGGAGCTTCTGAACCCTAGCCGCCTAGCTTCCTAGTCGCCTGACCCCTTTCCCCCTGCGCTCCACTCAGCCTGTCTCCTGGCTGTCGGTGGCAGGACATTCACCAACTCCCAGAGCCGAGGCCCCCAGACGTGGCAGACGCCACGGGCATAGACAGCAGGGATTGCCATATCACCAGGCTGCTGTCTGAGGGTGCATGTCACTAAACAGCTGAACAGCTGATCCTACCATCTGCTTCATCTGTTTGAGATACATGCGGCAGTTAGCCGCTCCAGGACAGCATGTGACTGTTTGATCTCAGGAGGCTTGTAGTGGTGCACTGCCGTGGCACGGAAGAGAGAGACCCCCCCCTTCAACTCCTACCTTTCAACTTTTACAACCATCGAAAATTAACATCAGTGATAAACAAACAAATGGAGAGCTGGTTGCCATGTTATCTCCTCTGAACCACCTGGATTATTTCTAGATCAATACTGAGATGAAACAACTGATCCGCAGACTGGTGAGATTTATTTTTCATATCTAACTAAACAGCATAAACTATTTATGTTATCAGAGTGTAATGTTCCGGTACCTTTGGTACCCTAAATTACACTTTCCACAAGTGTATGCGCCCTACCATTTACTTTTGGAAAGGTGCGCATACACCTTTAAGACTGGAGCTGTCATCACTCAGCGCCGGACTAGATGGCTATTTAAGGCGTCGGCTCTCACTCACATGTGTTCGTTCAAACACCCTTACCTGGATGCTAACCTTGCTTGAAGCTTCCATGCTTGCAAGCTTACTTCGCTGACGGAACCTCGCTGCGCTGATCCCTGTATCCCGCTACTGGATCATCCGCCTCTCCTGAACCACCCTTCGGCTGTATCGCTAATAGTGCTAAGTACCCCGCAGGGGAATTCTCTATAAACTTATACTAAGCTTACACTATCTAGCTCTGCATAGTAGAGACTGTTTATCACATCTGCATAAACTAGATTGCTAGCTCTTAAGACTACTGCTACTTTTCTGCACTGGGTTGATCTCTTTTGTATGTCCACCTGCTACTCTATCATCTGCTATCATACAACATTGTTAAACCTTCCTGCATCCATCTGCTACTGTCTCACCTTCAAGTGTCTATCACCTACCACCTCCACTCAACCTATCCCTCAAACCTTCATCATTGTGTTACCACATATATAAAGTCACTCTAGGAACCAGCTTGCTAATTGTGTGTATTTACTGGCTGAAATAAGACCTTCCACACATGATGAGTCATTGAGGTTGGGAATGGTATCTCAGCATATCTCTTACATGACAACTGACGTGGAACTATTTCTGCAGCTGAAAATCCACACCATATAAGAAACGCAGGAGCGTTACAGATTGAACGAACCTAAAAAATGGATTCAGCAGAAATAGCCACTCAGGTGACACAATTAAAACAGCAAGTATCTGCGTTAATACACGCACTTGCTGAATTAAAAGAAGACAATCAGGCTCTGTCGCAGCAGGTAATTAGACTGACACAACTTACCTCTGCTCAGTCCCCTGAACCCAAGATAAATCCCCCTTTGGTATTTACAGGCGATCGCAAAAAATTTTGCGAATTTAAAAACGCATGTGAGTTACTTTTTTTGCTAAAACCTCGTACCTACCTTACTGATCACATTAAGGTTTGTACTATTATTTCTTACCTATCAAGCGATCCTCGAGCCTGGGCAGATTCTCTTTTTGAGAAAAACGACCAGCTTCTCAACTCCTATGCCTTGTTCCTGGCAGAGCTCACTAGCCTATATGATGACCCCAATAGGCAGAGTACTGCTGATCTTCAGTTAAGATCCTTGAAACAAGGAAGGAGGCCTGTGGAAGACTTTGTCGCAGAGTTCAAGAGATGGACCCTTGATTCAGAATGGAATGATGCATCTCTGAAAACCCAATTTAGGCTTGGCCTTTCAGAAGCCGTTAAGGACGAGCTCGCCCGAGCGGATCTGCCAAAAACCCTGGATGCATTAATACAACTCAGTATTACCATAGATAGAAGACTACGAGAAAGAAAGGCTGAAAAGATGGGAATGCCATTATCCGTTTCCTCTCGGAGTCTGGCCGTTGACCCCGTTCCTATGGAGATAGGAACCATACGCCCACCGCTATCAACTATGGAAAAAGCCAAAAGACGAAATGAAAATCTCTGCTTGTACTGTGCATCCCCGGATCACAAGATAAACGTCTGTCCCCTAGTCAACAAAAAAGAAGGGTGAGTGTTCACATGTCTCTCTAGGAGGATTGACAACTTCATTCACTAACCCCTACATTTCTGTTTTTTTGACATTACAGTGGGACCAGAACAGGATTACTACTAAGGCCATGATTGACACAGGATCTTGTGGAAATTATATGGATATATGTTTTGCTGCTTTAAATAAAATTCCTATTATTTCTAAACTCAAACCTGTCTCAGTAAGTCTTATTACCGGTGTTCCGTTATCCTCTGGTCCGATCACCGATCAGACACAAGCACTTCTAGTCATTATTAACGAGTCTCATAGGGAGACTTCTACCTTCGATTTAATACCATCACCCCACTTTCCCATTGTGTTGGGACTTCCCTGGTTGCACACACACCAACCAACCATAGATTGGAAGAAACTGTCCTTGACCTTCCCTTCTTGTTATTGCGAGGAAACGTGTAACCTCCCGTTTTCCGGGAAGATTCTGTCTGTGGTGACAGATGAGATTGCACCACTATGTTATCAGGATCTTTCTGAGGTTTTTCTTGAGAAAAATGCTCAAGCATTACCTCCTCATCGAGACTATGATTGTAGCATTGATCTACTCCCAAATAGCAAATTGCCGTTCGGTCATGTTTATCCTCTTTCACAGGATGAACTTGCCCATCTCAAAACCTATTTGGATGAGAACTTGGAAAAAGGATTTATTAGACCTTCCACTTCTTCCACAGCAGCAGGACTCTTTTTTGTTCGCAATAAAGATTCAAGTCTCAGACCTATCATCGACTACAGGAAATTGAATGCTATCACAATAAAAGATCGCTATCCTCTACCACTTATCCCTGAGCTCATTGAGCAGGTGCGTGGAGCTACCTATTTTTCAAAATTAGACCTGAAAGGAGCATACAATCTCATTCGAATCCGTGATGGACACGAGTGGAAGACTGCGTTCAGAACTAGATACGGATTGTTCGAGTATCTTGTGATGCCATTCGGCCTATGCAATGCCCCTGCAGTTTTCCAACGATTTATAAACGATATTTTTAAAGACTTACTAGATGTCTGTGTTGTGGTATATCTGGACGATATACTTATATATTCACGGACCCTGTCTGAACACATAAGACATGTAAGACTTGTATTATCGAGATTGCTTGCACATAATCTTTATGTGAAGCTGAAGAAATGCTTGTTCCATAAAGATGAGGTACTCTTTCTAGGCTACATCATATCCAAAACAGGAATCGAGATGGACATGAGTAAAATATCCTGCATTCAGGATTGGCCTACACCAACTACACGCAAGGCGCTACAGCGATTCCTGGGATTTTCAAATTTCTACAGGAAGTTCATAAAAAACTTTTCTGCTATTGTGAGACCCCTCACACAGCTCACTAGCATAAAAATACAATTTAAATGGTCAGAAGAAGCAAATAAGGCTTTCCACTTGTTAAAGACAAGGTTTACTTCCGCTCCCATATTACGCCATCCAGACCCATCCCTCCAATACATTCTGGAGGTAGATGCGTCAAACCTGGCAGTAGGAGCAATACTCTCCCAACGACCTACCCCCACTTCACCACTTCATCCAGTCGCCTTTTTTTCTAAATCCCTGAGCAGTCCCGAGATAAATTACCCCGTGGGTGAGAAGGAACTGCTTGCTATAAAATTGGCTCTGGAGAATTGGCGACATTTACTCGAAGGCACCCAATTACCAATAATTATATACACGGACCATAAAAACCTCCAATATCTTCAGACTAGCAAAACTCTCTCGCATCGACAGGTACGATGGTCACTATTCTTTCTAAGGTTTAACTTCCTAGTGACCTACACACCTGCAGATAAGAACAAAAAGGCGGATGCACTATCACGACTAACTGAAGAAAATTACTTTGAAATTCCTTCCGTTCCTATAATACCTCACAAACGCATTATTGGAGTTGTCCGTTCCTTGAAGGAAGAGGTTCTGCATGGTATAAGGTTGGATTCACCCCCACCACAACTAAATACCGATGCAGAAGGCTTCCTCTACTACAACGACAAACTTTACATACCACCTACCCTACGCACCAAGATCTTGGAATTATCGCATGATGTGCCTATGGCAGGACATATGGGTATGACAAAGACTTTCAATTTGATTTCTCGGCAATTCTGGTGGCCTGACATGAAAACATCTATACAAAAATTCGTCTCTTCATGCAATGTCTGTGCCAGGTCCAAAATTGACACTACGAGACCATCCGGCCTACTATGCAGTCTACCAATACCCCAAACTCCATGGGAGGTTCTGTCATTGGACTTCATCGTAGAATTGCCTCCTTCCAAAGGATTTAATACCATCTTGGTGTCAGTGGACCATCTGACAAAAATGGCACATTTCATTGCTATTCGCAGACTACCTTCGTCCAAACAAACGGCAGAACTCCTGATGAAACATGTCTTCAGATTACATGGTATCCCAAAAACTCTTTTGTCTGACCGTGGATCCCAATTTATTTCTAAATTCTGGCAAGAACTATGTCACATACTACGGATTGAGCGGAAGCTCACTTCTCCTTACCATCCGCAGACCAACGGACAGACTGAAAGAGTCAACCAATGCATCGAGCAGTATTTACGTTGTTACACTTCTTACCAACAGGATGATTGGTTGGATCTTCTCCCCCTGGCAGAATTTGCCTACAACAACGCAACTCACAGTACAACCAAGCAGAGTCCGTTCTACTTGAACTATGGGTTCCATCCCTCTATTCTCCCTCCACGCATCCTTCCTTCAAATAACCCAGTAGCCTCAGACTATCTTTCCCAAATAAAGGATTCTCTGGGTTTACTAAATACTACCATTGCACACGCTCACAGTCAACAAAAGAAGTACTATGATCTTCGTAGAAGACCTTCTCCACAGTATACTATCGGGGACCTCGTTTGGCTCTCAACAAAAAACTTGAGACTGAAGATCCCTAGCAAAAAGCTTGGACCTCTGTTCTTGGGACCTTTCCCAATCAAGAAACTTATTGGAAAAGCTGCAGTGCAGCTTACATTGCCAATGGACCTAAAAATCCATCCCATTTTCCATGTGTCGCTACTAAAACCCCATGTTTCGGACCAAGGAATAAGGCCTAATATTCCACCTCCCCCTCCTGTACAAGTTGAAGGTGGAGAAGAATACGAGATAAAAGAGGTTCTGGATTCTCGTATCTACAGAAGAAGACTTCAGTACTTGGTTAGATGGAAGAACTATGGGCCCCAAGACGACACCTGGCTAAACACCTCTGACATACATGCCCCTAGATTAATCCGCAATTTTCATGCGAGATACCCAGACAAACCAGCTCCAGAGGCCTTCAGGAGCAGGCCTTAAAGGGGGGGTATTGTAATGTTCCGGTACCTTTGGTACCCTAAATTACACTTTCCACAAGTGTATGCGCCCTACCATTTACTTTTGGAAAGGTGCGCATACACCTTTAAGACTGGAGCTGTCATCACTCAGCGCCGGACTAGATGGCTATTTAAGGCGTCGGCTCTCACTCACATGTGTTCGTTCAAACACCCTTACCTGGATGCTAACCTTGCTTGAAGCTTCCATGCTTGCAAGCTTACTTCGCTGACGGAACCTCGCTGCGCTGATCCCTGTATCCCGCTACTGGATCATCCGCCTCTCCTGAACCACCCTTCGGCTGTATCGCTAATAGTGCTAAGTACCCCGCAGGGGAATTCTCTATAAACTTATACTAAGCTTACACTATCTAGCTCTGCATAGTAGAGACTGTTTATCACATCTGCATAAACTAGATTGCTAGCTCTTGAGACTACTGCTACTTTTATGCACTGGGTTGATCTCTTTTGTATGTCCACCTGCTACTCTATCATCTGCTATCATACAACATTGTTAAACCTTCCTGCATCCATCTGCTACTGTCTCACCTTCAAGTGTCTATCACCTACCACCTCCACTCAACCTATCCCTCAAACCTTCATCATTGTGTTACCACATATATAAAGTCACTCTAGGAACCAGCTTGCTAATTGTGTGTATTTACTGGCTGAAATAAGACCTTCCACACATGATGAGTCATTGAGGTTGGGAATGGTATCTCAGCATATCTCTTACATGACAACTGACGTGGAACTATTTCTGCAGCTGAAAATCCACACCATATAAGAAACGCAGGAGCGTTACACAGAGATGGTCTGCCTACTGAGGTTTTTGAATGCTTAAGAGTGCCCTTGATAGATATTGGTCTGCCAGCCTGTTACAAATATTGGAATGCACCTGAGGACTTGTGGATAAAACCTCTATTTGGGATTAAATGTTTATTTCTCCTCCTTCATGCTACCTGTTGCCATATCTGGGTAGTTAAGAGACCCAGTAAGGTAGTGAAGTGGTGAAGACACTGCTGGGGATTGTCGGTCAGTCAACTATTGGGTGACTCTCAAATATTCTTATTCGCCTCTCACTAATAACACATAATAAACATGAGGGGCAGGCCAGCAAAAGGCAGCGCACCTGAAAAAGTAGCCAAAATAAGCAATAGCGCTAATACCATTAAAAAAGTTATGTTACAAGGGACACAAGAGGACTGGAAAAAACTGACAGAAAATCCTTAGGGGGCCCAGTCGAACAAGACGAAAGCAGGGGGAAACACAAAGAATTTTCCAATAGGTATGATCTTTGGGGAAAAAGACAAAAGCAGGGGGGAACCCAAAGAATACTCCAATAGGTATGATCTTTGGGGAACAAACCCCAATAGAACAAGTCCAAGAGACAAACATCGGCTCGGATCAAATTGTAGGAATCACATCAAGTGATCAACCTCTTTTAAAGGGGGAAAGGCAACCAATGCTTTAAACTTTGGAAATGTCTTTAAAAATGATTTATCAGCTATCAGTAAAGATTTAGCTCACTTATTATACCGTGCAGAAGATCTGGAAAAGAGGGCTATTTAAAAACAATAAAAGTCCTAAGAGAAGAGGTGAAGGAATGAAAAAGGGAACATAGGGATCTTGCCTACCAGATAGAGGATCAGGAGAATAGGAGTATAAGGAAAAACCTGAGAATACATGGTCTACCTGAACGACAGAGGGAAGACCTACCTGACAAAATGGGAAAAATCTTTAATCCATTGCTAGACAGAGAAGAAATAGAACAGATTTTGTTTGAAAGAGTTCACTGAATCAGGAGACCAAGAAATATCCCTGTTGAAACACCCAGAGACATTATTATAAGATTTCAAAGATATGTAGATAAGGCTCAGATCTGTACGAGTCTGAAAAGAACTCACCTATCACTTATGAGGGTGTGTGCTTACAGATTTTTGCAGACCTGTCACAGGCCACGTTAAAAAAAAAAAAAAAGGACTTTCAAAACCACTTGTCGAGTTGCTGCAAAAACAAAAAATCCAATGTAACTGGAGTTTTCCAGCCTGTTTGATTGGAAAAAAAGATGGACGATCAATAACACTGAGACATCCTGAGGAAACTCGGGATTTCTGTGAAAAATTGGGTATCATCACCCCAAAAATACCAGGCTGGTTTGAAGAGTGCAACAAGAGGAGATAACTAGTGAAGAACAGTGGTGCCTAGTGTTAAAAAAGAACTGATTCAAATCTGTTTCAGACCTGAGGAAACTTGGAATTTGGGAGTGGGGAGGGAACAGAAGTACAGTGGGGTGTTGATGGTACTGGAGACCATAGAGGATGAAGGGGCATGGAGACAGAACTGTGATGTGGTATGGTTTGGTTGCCTAGACGGTCTCTAAGTCCTTTTCACCTATATAGGAGGGGGGGGGGAGTGAGCTAGCTGAGAATCACCCTGAGGAAAGTAGTGATTGGGAGGAGACTGAGGGGTGGGTCTTCCCTAACTCCTACTATAAGACAATTTGTTGGTCAGGGTATTTTAGTTGGCGTAATTAACATCAGGATTAAAAGGGGAGGGTAGGAGGTTTGGGGGAAGTGAGGATGGAGAAGACGGGGAGGGGAGGAAGAATGGGAGATTGGGCTAAGAAGATAGGGGTGAGGATGGGTAATGAGGGATTGAAGTGTTAAATTTGAGGTCCTACCAAACGAGCTATTGTCCTCTTGCAAAGTGTTGTTTAACTTATATGTAAGCACTGTAAAGTGGATTCCCTGCCTCCCCCACCCGATTTTTACGGGTTGAGGACATGGGGAGGGATTAAAAGTTAGGAGATATGAGGTGACTGAGAGATTAAAATGAATAATTTGAAAATCATATCATACAATGGTAGAGGACTAAATACTCCTACTAAAAGACATAAATTATTAGAGGAACTTAGACGCAATTTTGCAAAAATTGCCTTTTTACAGGAGACTTGTATCACACAGAATACAAATGTGAAGATATATTCAAAATATTTCCCAACTTGGTACTATGGTGACTCGCCTATTAAAAGACCAAAGGGAGTTACTATAGGATTTGCTAGGGATGTTAGGTTTTTCCTGACAGAAAGAATGGTTGACCCGGATGGTCGGTACATCTTTCTGAAGGGACAACTACAAGGTTTAGAATGCACACTGGCAAACATATATTGCCCAAATAAAAATCCAAAAGGATACTTAAAGAAAATCCTTGATAAATTGTCCCATTTTAAAGAGGGTTACTTATATTTGGCTGGGGACTTAAATTTTTGTATAGATCCACTTCTTGATTGTACGTCGGGTGCACGGCTGAGGGATGGATGTCAGCTCAGGAGAGTTAGAATAAGATTTATAAATGTCAGTTAGTAGATGCCTGGAGAATTCAACATCCGGGGGAAAGGGATTATTTATTTTACCTGCCCGTGCACCTGACGTATTCAAGATTGGATTATATAATGTTAGACCATAGATTGATTTAGGCAATAGTTAGTACATCAATTGGGACAATCACTGTATCTGATCATGCTCCAATGGTTGTGGAAATCAAATTTATAGGGTCCTATAGAAAGGTAAATTCCTGGTAATTAAATGGAGATTAAATGAAGAACTACTTTTAGATGAGTGAGAGTGGGAAAAAGAGTTGAGGAAGAACTTTCTTAGTACTTCCTGTTAAATTAATCTCCTGAGGTCTCCCAGGCTATTACCTGGGAGGCCCATAAAGCCTATATAAGAGGAATATTTATCTCAATTGGAGCTAGGGGAAAAAAAGAAAGAACTGCAAAGATAAATAGACTAATAGCAGAGTTGCATGACTTGGAACAAGAACATAAAACTGTCTTAAAGGTTGAAATACAAAACGTTTTGGTGTTAAAAAGAGATGAGTTAAGAGATTTGCTTAAGGAAGAGACTAGACAGTGTTTTAACAGGGTGGCTAAGGAAAGATAAAAATGGGGAAATAAACCTGGGGAATACCTGTCTGGTCTATTAAAGAGTAAAAAGTCAAATAACTATATAGGAAAAATAAAGAATGGACGAGGAGAAATAGTATTCTCAACTACAGAAATGGCGAACGCTTTTAAAAACTTTTATAAGAACCTTTATATGGTTAGACAAAAAGATAGGCCTGAGGTTGAACAACTAAGAAAGAAAAATAACATCAAATATATACAAGACTCAAATCTTCCCAAAACAGATAAAGGAAAACTGTTAGCCCTCGAGGAGCCAATTTCCCAAGAAAATAAAGCATTGCCTTAAAAAATTCCCCAACAGGAAAAAGTCCTGGCCCAGACGGATTTACAACTAATTATTATAAGAGATATAAGGAAATACTGGCACCCAAACTCTGCTCTTATATGAATGAGGAAGGGGAAGTTAAGAATTGAATCATTACATGCACATATAACAGTAATTCCTAAAGATGGGAAAGATGCGATGCAACTCTTTGCTCCAGTTATAGGCCAATATCCCTGTTAAATACAGATACAGAACAGTATGCTAACATTCTAGCGGCTCGATTGAAGGTCCTGATGGCAAAATGGATCCACCCCGATTAAACGGGATTTATCCCTGTTAGAGAAGGAAAAGATAACGGAATAAGAACGCAACTGCTAATACATAGGTCTGATAACCGTGAGGTCCAGGCCCTCCTGTTGTTAATTGATGCTGAAAAAGCTTTTGACAGGGTGGACTGGGACTTGAAACAATAAAGAACTTGGCAGTGGGACCTAAGATGATTCACTGGATAGGAGCCCTATATAGTAATCCCACTGCTTCGGTAAAGGTAAAATGTAATCTGTCAACTAGGTTCGAGATGAGCAACAGGGGAAGGAAGGGGTGTCCCCTTTTGCCCCTGCTTTTCGTCCTGTCACTTGAACCCTTGTTGGTTTCAATCAGGAACAACGTAGATAAAAAGGGAGTGAAGATTAGGTAAGACGACCATAAAATTGCAGTATATGCTGATGACATCTTATTTTATATAAATAATCCTAGAATTAGTTTACCTAATATTATCAAAGAAATTAGAAGATATGGGGAACTGTAAAATTTTAAGATAAACCCAATAAAATCAGAAATTTTAAATATTAGATTGACTAAAAAAGAACAGGCGATACAGAAAGAATTTCCTTCACATGGGCAAAATCTAATCTACAATACTTAGGGATAAATATAACATCCTTACCTGAAAATCTCTACCTGGCCAACTATATTCTATTGTTAGAGGAGATTAGGCCTAAAATTAGGAAAATTTTGAATCACCCAACATCTTGGTTGGGCAGAATTAATATGTTTAAAATGATAATCTTACCAAAAATTCTATACAGGATCCCACCGAAATTTAGGGATATGCACGAGGAAACACAACTTGGTGAGAGTTGTATACAAAACCTGGGATGCTTTGTATAAGCAGGCCGGATGGGAATACAACTCCCTGTTAATACCATTAGTAGGCACAAATTTTTTTCCACCTGGGTTAGAGAAACAATTTGGTGGTGCGTTAGGTGATTTAAGATTAAAAGATATAATACACAAAGGGAAGATTAGGTCACTTCACAAATTAAGTACGCTGAGGAAGCTGAAATGAAATAAGTGGAATCACATACAATTGACACATTTCATCGGGTCTTTTCCTCATCCCATCAGTTCGGAAACAGATTTGAACCTTATGGAAAAAATTTGTATTCATTAACAAAGGTGAAACATGATTTGTCCCAAGTTTATAGGATGTTAACCGATCTGGAGAGAAAGATTTAGAAAGAGAAATAGGAATTAGATTAGAAGAACATGAGGTGAAAACTGTATTAAGATCCGCACACTGCACCACTAGAGATGTGAATACCATTGAGATAAACTAAAAATGCCTCTCGAGATGGTATATTACACCAGTCAGGGCAGATTGCTGTCAGCCTGAGAAATCCAGTTGGTGCTGGAGGGGGTGCCAGGTGTTATGAATAATGTTTCAAATATGGTGGGAATGCCCCAAGATCCGTGTTTATTGGTTAAAGATAGGAACAGGACATATTGGACCTACACTGCAAATTTAGTAGACCTCCATCCCGATTAACTATACATAGAAAAAGAATTGCCCAATGGGACTTTAATTTAGGAGGACTCAATAGTCATTATAGTTCAATGCGTCTGTTTTTTTGATTAAAACCATCATACAAAATATAGCAGCATATAATAAATTAAGTAGATTCATATCCAGGTATACAGTATATACATCATTACATAAACATGATGTAAATTATCAATAAACGTGAGATGACGCATTTCATGGGTCACATTGCCCATTCATCAGGAGTATATGTATAAGAGCATGTCTGAAAGGAATGAGTGTAATTAGTCACCATGCAGAATGGATGGCTAGTGGAGTATGGACACTCAAGCGTAGGACCCAAGTGGGGAGACACCATACTTGCATATTAACCACGTCATCTTAATAGGAAACAGTGATGCCACATGGCTGCAGTCAAAAAAGTCAGAAAAGGGAGCTGAAGGAGCAAGACCCAAAGATTGCTGCACCAGACACTGGATGAGGATGTATCTTGTATATGGGAAATGTTTGAATATTTAAAAAATGACCAGTCCCTAAATGAGATAATAAAAATATATGGGTGTCAATGCATATGCTGGTATCTCATCCAAGATGATAGCTGACAGGTAAAGAGTATTAATGTATGGTCAGCATATAGAGACATGAAAAAAGGTCAAGGTAATAAAGAGGATATAGAGAATGTGGACAAGGCAGGAAAAGTGGGATAAGAGCTAAGAAAAGGAATGTTTAGGCATGAGACTCAGTGGGAGCAGTGAAAGAAGTGTTGGTGGACAAGCTGGATGTGGGCCAGATGGAAGAAAAAAGAGAAACCAAAGAAAAGGAAAAAGGTAAAGGAAGGCTGTTAAGTGAATAGAGCTGTGAATGAATGAACCGTGATGTGTACTTACCATGTGAGAGAGGGAGTATCATGTTCAGGTGGCCATCCTGTGTGTGAAGGTGTTTCCGCTACCCTATCTCATCATCACCTTTTATGTCCGGTGGAGTACCCCGGGTCCCGCCCTTAGCGTCATGTCAGGGGGGTTGAGACTTTTTTTACTGCAGCCATGTGGCATCACTGTTTCCTATTAAGATGACGTAGTTAATATGTGAGTATGATTTCTCCCCACTTGGGTCCTACGCTTGAGTGTCCATACTCCACTAACCATCCATTCTGCATGGTGACAAATTACACTCATTCCTTTCAGACATGCTCTTATACATATACTCCTGATGGGTGGGCAATGCGACCCATGAAACGCGCCGAGTTCAACGCACAAGATGTTTTATGCGCATACTGATACTGCCATGTCATCAAAAAATTGCAACTTAAAGAAACTCACCATGCTTCCTACTAAATACCTTGGACTGTCATCTTTACAGAAAGGGGTAATTTGGGGGGTATTTGTACTGTTCTGACATTTTAGGGCCTCAAGAAATGATGTAATCAGTACATCAGGATTGATCAATTTTCAATGATACATAGCCTAGCTTGTAGACTCTATAACTTTCACACAAACCTCTTATCACACACTTATCAGGGTTTTCTTTTACCAAAGACATGTAGCAGAATACATTTGGCCTAAATTTATGATGAAATTTGATTTTGTTGGATTTATTTTGAAACAGAAAGTAGAAAATATTGTTTTTTTTTTTTCTTTTTTAATTTTCACTCTTTTTCGCAAAAAATAAAAAAAATCCAGTGGTTAATAAATACCACCAAAAGAAAGCTCTGTTTGTGTGAACAAAATAATAAAAGTTTCATTTGTGTAGCGTAGCATGACTGAGTAATTGTCATTCAAAGTGCGAGAGGACTGAAAGCTGAAAATTGGTCTGGGAAGGAAGGGGGTAAAAGTGTCCAGTTGAGGTGGTTAATAAGTAATATCTCTTTATCCTTGGATCCAACTCTTTGCCTATTTTCTCTAGGCCATGACCTCCCTGACTGCTACATTTCTGTTTTTACTTTGTTTACTTAATGTTTTTGCTATTTTGTGTGTTCCACTCAAGGAATTCCGAATAGTAGCGGGTGATGTCACGAAACGTAGCTCCTCTGATGAAGACCCGCTGCTATCTGGAATTCCTTGAGCGGAATACACAGGTGATTAGCGCTGTGTTTGTAGCTGCCTTAATGTGCATTTAACAAGAGGATTACTGTGTAAGTGTTCTTAACAAT
This sequence comes from Pelophylax lessonae, assembly GCF_965119305.1. Classification (NCBI taxonomy): domain Eukaryota; kingdom Metazoa; phylum Chordata; class Amphibia; order Anura; family Ranidae; genus Pelophylax; species Pelophylax lessonae. Next base: position 345,456,117 of record NC_138768.1, on the reverse strand, counting down.
AAAGCATGCGTTTTTACACACGGAAAGCACTTAGATTGTTTTATATGTTTTTTTTTTTCATACATGCTGTGAAAACTGTGTGATTACTGGAGTGGCCAAGACTTCCACACCAGTTATGCCCTATACCAGGCTAGTGGGAACCCATGCATTTTGACTTTCCTGTTGATTCAGGGGTCATTATTTAGAGGTGAGCGAGCAATCTGTGTGTCGGTGGTGGGCTCAATCCGCATGTTTCTAGATGTTTGAACTTTTCGCAGAAGGAAGTTTTCACTTTCAAAGATCCTTTTCCATTGGGGCTCTGGACAATTGTCCCTCCTAAGGATGTTTTCTGGTTTGGGCTCTGTTTTGTAGTTGCGCTGCACTGTTTTTATTATTTAATAAACACCAATGACCCAGTGCCACTGGAAGCCATGCATGCCGTGCCATCACATGCTTCCACCATGTTTTACAGATGACTTTGTATGCTTTGGATTATGAGCTGTTCCAAGCCCTCTCCACGCTTTTTTATTCCCATCATTCTTGTACATATTAATCTTAGTTTTATCTGTCAAAAGAATGCTTTTTCAGAACTGGCCTGGCTTTTTTAGAAGTTTTATGGCAAAGTCTAATCTGGCTTTTTGATTCTTCAGGTTTATGAATGGTTGCGTGCACCTTGTGGTGAACCCTCTGTTGTACCAAACTGTTGATTTGGCCACTCCTAATCTTGCTGCTATCTCTCAGATGGATTTGTTTTGTTTTTGAAGCCTTACAATGGCCTGTTTCACTTGCATGGACAGCTCCTTTAAACGCATAATGTAGGTTCACAACAAAAGATTCCAAATGCAAATACAACACTTAGAATTAACGCCAGACCTTTTACCTGCCTAATTGATGAAGAAATATTGAAGGAGTATCCCATACCTGGCCATGAAACAGCTTTTGATTCAATTGTCCAATTACTTTTGGTCAGAGACCTTCAAAATGTTGCATTTATTTTTACGAAATATGGCACTAAAACGTGTGGCAATATGGCACTTATTTTGGCCAAATGTGGCATTTATTTTAGCTGTTGTGGCATTTATTTTTCAACCTTCCACCCCCCTTCCCATCGTAAACGGGATATTAAATTGTGCAACTTGAATCATATTAACTACTTTATTACTGTTTACAGGTATTTACAACAATTTTAGTTTTAATCATAGTATAATTTTACGTGAGTGACTCATCACAGGTCAACGTGGGTCATTGTAGGGTATTAGGTCCCGTTAGTAGTTAGCTCCAGGTAGTAACTGGAATGGGACCTAATACCCTACAATGACCCACGTTGACCTGCGATGAGCTTGAGCTAATGGCTCTTAATCCTTACATAGGAATCCCTCACGTCACTTGGGGAATCCTCAGCACCTTGGGATCCTGCCCTGCGAGGGTGGATCTTACCTGGTTTTATGGGTTTTAGCGGAACCCCTTAGAATATTTCTATTTTTTCTCTAAACTTGGCCCAAATAAGGCAAAATATGGCACAAAATGTGGCATTTTCCCGAAAATCTGCGAAATATGGCATTTCACCAAAAAATTGGCAAAATGTGGCATTTTAGTATGGCGCCATGGCAATATGGCATTTGAAGGTCTCTGCTTTTGGTCCCTTTAAAAAGGGGGGTGGCTATTCTTAAGAGCTGTAATTCCTAAAACCTTCCTGGATGTACATACCCTTAAATTAAATCTGAGAGTGTGTATTTTCAGCCCATATCCATTATATAACTATAGCTTGAATATGTTTTGGTAAATACCTGAAAAAAACTTAAATTGTGTCAATGACCAAATATGTATGGACCTAACTGTATGAGCAGGGCTGATTGCCATATCACAATGCTGACAATATTTAAATAAAAAGAAATATCTAGCATGCAAGGAAATATCTAGCATGCATGAGCTATCTTTGGTAAGATCTAAAGGTAAGATTTATGAAGCCCAGTGTTATTTTTTTTTTCTAAAAAAAAAAAAAAAAAGTATAAAAGAATTTTAGGACACAGAGGTGCCTCACTCTCCCCTTAAAATATTAAAAGCTACAAATCCTGTAGCTGCTAACTTTTACTATTAGGGCACATACCTGCCAAAGGATCCAGTGCTGTATTCACCCGAGCCTATTTTTCAATCCGCTTCGGGTACAGGCACGGGCATTTTAACTAAGGGAAACCGGCAGCGCTGCACTTTGTGAATGGTCAGACCTGTGATGTGTTCCAGAAGGCTGCGGGGGAAGGGGGGGGTCATAACCAGGTATCTGCTCCCCCCCAAAAAAATGGCAATTGTTAAAAAGGAGGGGGGAGGATGCAAGCAAGCGGAACGTCCCCTTTTGGTTTAACCACTTGCTGATCAGGGTAAAACCGAATGACAGCTACAGCACGGTCGGCTTATTCTGGGAGGGCGTACAATGACATTCTCCCAGAATCACGCTTCCCGTCCAATGAAGGAGCAATCGCTTGTTAACAAACCGGCGCATGTCTGGTTCATTTCTCTCCTCTCCTCGCACACTGTACACAACGATCGGTACAGCGTGCGAAGAGAGGAGAGAAACTGCAGCTGCAGCCATCCTCTGCCTCCTCCATACCTAAATTATGCCCGGCTGTGCCTCATCTGTGCCACATCCATACCTCATCTGTGCCACATCTGTGCCCACCATACCACCTCAGTTCTCATCGATGCCACATCCATGCGCATACATGCCACGCCAGTGCTCATCTGTGCCACATTGCTCATCCATGCCACGTCAGTTCTCATCTGTGTCACATCCATGCCACTTCAGGGGTCATCTGTGCCATATTCATGCCACGTCAGTGCTCATCCATGCCACATCAGTGCTCATCCATGCCACATCAATGCCACATCGGTGCTCATCCGTATCACATCAGTGCTCATCCGTGCCACATCCATGCCAGGTCAGTGCTCATCTGTGCCACATCCATGCCATGTCAGTGCTCATATGTGCCACACCCATGCCACATGAGTGCTCATCCGTGCTACATCCATGCCACATCAGTGTTTATCCATGCCATGTCAGTGCTCATCAGTGCCACATCCATGCAACGTCAGTGCTCATCCTTGCCACATCTATGCCATGTCAGTGCTTATCCGTGCCACACCCATGCCATGTCAGTGCTCATCCATGCAACATCCATGCCACATCAGTGCTCATCTGTGCCACGTCAGTGCTCATCCGTGCCACATCAGTGCCACATCTATGCCACGTCAGTGATCATCTGTGCCACATTAGTGCTCATCCGTACCACATCAATGCCACATCAGTGCTTATCAGTGCCTCACAAAATTGTAATAGGAAGTCAGAAAATGACAGTGCTCCCCGCATGTTGGGCCTCTGTATGTGGCTAGGCTGTGTAAAAGTGTCAAAAGTATCGCTATACTTAGGTGGAGTAGCAGAATATATTTTGGGGTGTCATTTTTGCAATGTACATGCTATGTGTTAGAAATATCTCATAAATGGACAACATATTTCCCCATTTTCCAAAAACTTGGAAAAAAATGACATGTTCAAAAGACTCATTATGCCTCCTAGATTATGTGTTGGGGTGTTTTCTTAACAAAATGGGGTCATTTTGTGGGCGTTTCCATTGTCTTGGTGCTCCAGGAGGAGTAGCAGAATGTATTTTGGGGTGTAGTTGCAAGTATGTCTATACAGTGTGTGAGAAATAACTTGGTAATATGACCATTTTGTGAAGAAAAAAAAAATCTTAATTTTGCAAAGAATTGTGTAAAAAAAAATTACAACTTCAAAAAACTCACCATGCCTGTTACTAAATACCTTGGAATGTCTACTTTCCAAAAAGGGGTAATTTGAGGGATATTTGTACTTTACTGGCTTGTTAGGGTCTCAAGAAATGAGATAGGCCGTCAGTACATCAGGTGTGATCAATTTTCAATGATTGGCACCATAGCTTATAGACTCTATAACCTTCACAAAGGCCAAAAAATGTATACTTATTTGGGTTATTTTTCCTAAAAGATATGTAGCAGTATAAACTTTGGCCAAAATTTATGAAGAAAAATGACTACATTTGCAAAATTTTAAAACCGAAACGAAGAAAAATGCATTTTTTTTTCACTTATAAATTTTTATTAAGGGTTTAAAGTAAGGCTGTACACAAGAAAGAAAATATACATTATGATCATGCAAGTTAACAGTAAAAATAAAACTCCTATATCAACACGGGGTATCTTTTGTTTTTTGTTTATCTATCCTGTTCCCCCCCCCCCTCTCACTTAAGTCCAACTATTCCTGTCATCTCGCAATAATCTCATCTTTATAGTATAGTTTTCATTTTTACTTTTATATGTACAAAAGCAATCCCAAAACAAACATAACCCCCAAAAAAAAAGGGGGAAAGGGAAAAACATAAAAAATCAACCCTTTCCTATTCCTGCCGGTCTACCTCTCCATAAAGAACTCTTTCCATAAAGAAATGCTTTTTTTTTTCACAAAATTTTTGGTCTTTTTTCATTTATGGCACAAAAAAAATAAAAAACCCAATTATTATTAAATACCACCAAAAGAAAGCTCTGTTTGTGTGAATAAAAAGGACGAAAATTTAATATGGGTACAGTTTTGCACGACTCATTGTCATTCAAAATGTGAGAGCACTGAAAGCTGAAAATTGGTCTGGTTAGGAAGGGGGTTTAAGTGCCCTGTGGGTAAGTGGTTAAAGCAGAGTTCCACCCAAATGTGGAACTTCCACTCATTTGCTTCCTCCCCCCCTCTGGTGCCACATTTGGCATCTTTCAGGGGGGAGGGGGGAACGGGTACCTGTTTTTGACAGGTACCCTTCCCCACTTCCGGGAACGGCGCCGCGGCGAAGTGAGGACCCCTCCTCCTACCCTCCACCGACGAGCCAATCCAAATGCGCAGAGCACTTTGCGCATGCGCAGTAGGGTCCCGCCCGTGAAGCCGCAAGGCTTCACTGCCGGGTTCCCTGACCGGCAATGGCGGGGGAGCACCCGTCAGCTGATGGAAACATCGGCTGCGGTGCCGAAATCGCTGGACTCCCGGACAGATAAGTGTCCAAATAATAAAAGTCAGCAGCTACAGTATGTGTAGCTGCTGAGTTTTAATTTTTGGAGGGGGGGGGCGGAATTCCGCTTTAAGTTCCGTTTTAATGACAGGTGATAGAGGGAGAAACTATTAGATGCTTTGCAGGAACCTGTTGGCTGAAGACTAACATGGTTACAAAACCAAATGCACAAAAGTTGGTGAAAAAAGCCCGGTATTTATCTCTTGTTTTGCACAGGCTGGCAAATGAGTTATGTCCAACTGACCTCTTGTAACTAAGGTTAGCTTAACTGATATTTTTTCTTGGATCATTTTCTATGGTCATATAAAGACAATAGTTGACACTTTTGATCTGATCTGGTCAGGCAACAATAAAACATGACAGAGGTTCTAGCCTTTTCCCACTGTATGCAAAACAAAATAATAAAACAAAAAAAAGTTCTGTGTGTGTCTGGAGCTTTGGAAGAAGGATGAAAGTTTGCTTTCTCCATGCTCTGTCTAGACATTGTAACTCCAAAAAAGTTGTTAATTGGTTTCGCATGTAGTGGGGAAGGGCTAGAAGAAACTATATCATGTTTTAATTGCTGATTTCCTTTCAGTAGAAACTTACAGAGCAAGAAAAGCCTAAGAAAGGGTCTAACCTTTTCCCATTCTTTAAAAATGTTGTGGTTTATTGCTTTATGTATACCAACCTAACTATAGGCACTTTTCTGCCTAGTCAGGAGTAAGGACTTAGTTCCTTGCTGGGATCTCTGGTCCTGGCAATTTTTTCTTTTAAAATTGAATATTTTCCTCCTTTTATTATTTTGTTACTGTGATCCACGCTAGGTTGGTCGCGACATAGCCCCACTGGCCGACCTCACCCACATTACGATGGAGCGGTGTCCTCTCCGGAGCGATGCCCACCCTGTTCCTGGTGTGGTAAATAGCTGTCCCCCCTCTACCCCTGGATGATTTTTGGGTGGACGTGGGTCCCTCCCTGGGACAGTGGGATCCCCCCCCCCGGTGAAGTTATGAACTGACTGTTGCCACATTCTCTTAACGGGGGCTGGTTGGAGTTGCTGCTGAGCTGACCATATTGCTAAATGTGTTTTCCTGGTGTGCAACAGGGGGTTGAGCAGGATTCTGGGGGTTGGTGACTAGGGCAGGGATGTCCTCTGGGCTCCCTGCGTTGGTTGTTGGGCTGGGGAAGTGGTTGGTTTAAGATCCGCCGGTACGTGCCTCACGCAGATGGATGGCAGAAAATGTAGGCCATGGCTTTGCGGCCTACTCGTTGGAAACTTTGTGAGGCGGTCCCTGTGAGGGCGGCTGAAACCACTGCCTCCCATTTGGGCCTCTGCCTTCCCCTCCGTTGGCTCCACTAGGGCTTTCATTCAAGCGGCTGGGTACCCACAAAAATTTAGGCCGCGACTTTGCAGCCTACTAGACCATGCGGCCGAGTTGGCCGCCTCCGTTGGGGGGCAGCCCCAGTAGGTTTAGATGAAGCCCCCGCTCTTCCTTTGGGCATCTGCTGGGCTGAGGATCCGTGCACTTGTGGCTGGGCCTCCACAAAAATTTAGGCTTGTGGCCTGCTAGGTCATTTGGTCAGCTTGTGCACCTGCCCCTTTTAGCGCTGTGGGACCATCAGGGTACCCTGACTCCGCGTCCCGGCGGGCAACCCCTTTTGAGGGGGCTATTTCCTATTATGCCCTCTATGGAGGGTTCGAAGGACGACCCCCCTTGTTTTTTGCAGGGTCCAGTAGGTGGTCCATTCATGGGCCCTTGGTCGGCGTCCTCTTTGCAAGATCGCAGTGTATATCGCTTGGTATATAGCAACCCTACTGGGTCTGCGTCCACGCACCCTGAGTGCTCAAATAGTGAGGATGATTGCTCTGCTCTTCTAGCCACGCATTAAAAGGCGCTGGTGGATGCATTGTTTGTGTCAGTGCGTGACACTTTGAAATTAGAGGTTGCGGCACCAACAGACCCTCCAAAGCAGCGAGGGTATTCCCTTTTCCACTCACTTTGACTACATTGCCACAAAACAGTGGGGTTGTCCAAAACGCAGTGGTTCCTAAGCGCTGTATGGAGCTTCCTTGGATGGCATCGTTAACCACTTAAGCCCCAGGAAGATTTTACCCCCTTCCTGGCCAGGGCCTATTTTGCGATTCGGCACTGCGTAAATTTAACGGACAATTGCGCAGTCGTGCGACGCTGTACCTAAACGAATTTGACGTCCTTTTTTACCCACAAACAGAGCTTTCTTTTGGTGGTACTTGATCACCTGTGCGATTTTTTGATCATGCGCTATAAACAAAAAAAGAGCGTCAATTTTGCAAAAATAACAATATTTTTCACATTTTTTTATATGAAATTCCCAAAATAAAAAATGTAAAAATCAAAATGTTTTAACATTTTAGGCCAATTTGTTTTATGCTACATATGTTTGGTAAACAAAAATCGCAAAAAGCGTATTTTGATTGGTTTACGCAAAAGTTATTGCGTTTACTAACTAAGGGAAAGATTTTTGTCATTTTTGTTATTTTTTTTTTAACGAGTAATGGCGGCGATCTGCATTTTTTTTTTTTTTTTTTGGGACTGCGACATTGCGGCGGAGAGATCGGACCCCTAGACTGACATTTTTGACACTTTTGGGGTTACCAGTGACATTACTACAGTAATCAGTGCTATACATGTGCACTGTTACTGTAAAAATTACACTGGCAGTGAAGGGGTTAACTTTTTTGAGAGGGAGGGGCTAAGTGTGTCCCTAGGGGCGTGTTTCTAACTGTGATTGGTTGTGGCTTGATGTGTAAGAACAGTGATCAACGGTCTTGCATAGCAGAACCATATGATCACTATTCTTACACAGGGAAGAATGACAGGCGGCTTTGTTTACACTAGCCGCCTGCCTTTCTCCCGGTGTAACGGACGATCGCGAGTGCCCGGCAGACATCGGGTCCGCCGGGCACACGCGCAGGGGGGTCCGTGACCGAGCGGGAGCGCGCCTCCGGCGGCGCGTGCTCCCTCCCCAGAGCCTCACAGGCTAGCGATGTAGCCCTATGTCGCTTTGCCTGTGAGGGGCTGACCGCCGCCGTAAATAGTCGTGCGGCGGTCGGCAAGTGGTTAAGGGTCTCCTAGGGGGAAAGAGAACTCTCAGGGTCTCAAGACCAAAAATCAGTGCCTCCACTAGAGGTTCCAAGAGGACCTGGTCTGGCAAGCCACGAGTGGGTTCTTCCAGACCTGCGGAAATGGCTGCCTCTGCATTCAGGGGCACCCTCACCCGTTTCTGGGGTGGGGGGGACATCTTCACTGGTTTCTGGATCCATGGACCTCCCTGGTACAGGAAAAGTGGGTCCACAAAGTTATTCGGTCAGACTAAAAAATTGAGTTCGGACTTATCCTATGGAAAGGTTCTTCCCTTCCAACCTGCACTTCTTTGGTGGCTATCATCTCTGTGCGCAGGGTGTCGTTACTGGCGGCGTTATCCTGTCGTTAACCTTATGGTGATTCCCAAGGATAAGGTGGTGCTTTTCCTCTGTCCATCATTCCTTCCTAAGGTGGTCAATGTCTGTCATTTGAATGAAGACATTGTGTGGCCTCACCTGTGTCCCAGGCCTAAACATCCAAAGGAAATTTCCTTGAATGCCTTGGATGTGGTTCGGGCAATTAGGTGCACCTGACAGCTACGGAGTCTTTTAGGAAGTAAAACTCTCTAGTTGTGCTCACGGATAGACCTTACAAAGGGTTGTCCGCTTCTTTTGCGATCATTTCCAGATGGATCAGACAGTGGTTCAGGCCTATTGCATCAAGGATCAGGTTCCTCCTTTCCCTGTCGAAGTGCACTCTACTGGGGCGCTTAGTGTCTCCTGGGCTTTCCGTCATTCAGCGTCAGTGATGCAGGTTTGCAAGGCGGCCACCTGGTTGTCGGTGCACACTTTTACAGTGTTTTGTAAAGTGGATGTGTTGGCATCTGCGGATGCATCTTTTGGCCACAAGGCTTTGCTGGCTGTTGTTTAGAGGACCTGGTCCTTCTTGAGGGTGTATTGTTTTTTCAGGTGAGCTCCATTTGTTTATGGTTGAGCTCCATATTACCTGGTTGGCAATGGTTAGCTTTGGGAATTTTTTTCTGCTGTTTCCCACCCCTCATGTTTAACACTGCTTTGAAAAGTCCCAATGGTTAAGAAGAATCAGGAGCTTTGTCCGTCAATGAACAAAAGAGAAAATGTGATTTTTGACTTACCGTAAAAAACATTTCTCTGGTGTTCATTGACGGACGCAGCACCCACCCCTCTGTGGAGTTGGCTTTTTTCTGACACTGCTTGTAACAAAACTGAGTGCCTATAGCTGAGTGTGGGTGTATACCCCCTGGGACTTCTCATAGGCGTAGTCAAGCTTTTTCCTGCTTAGTGGCCTACTCCTGTAGGGGTCAGTATAACCCAGTGGTTAAGAAGAATCAAGAGCTGTGTCCGTCAGTAAACATCAGATAAATGGATTTTACGATAAGTCAAAAATCTAACTTTTTTGTTTTTTTTTGTTTTGGATAGAGTGAGGAAACGTTAGAACCCTGGTCAGGTTTTACTACTTTCAGTGTCCTAGATGAGGAGGGTTACCCCTCTCTAATTGCCCTGGTAACCATTTCTCAGAAAATCCTCCTATGAGGACACCTGTTCCAGTGACAACTGTCTTAGAGGGGATATTCCCTTTGGAGAGATTTCCTGTTCTGTTTCCAAAATAGGAAGGGTAGGGAAATCTCCCCAATGGGACACCAAAACTCCAAAACTGACAGGGTCTTAACCATTCTTTCACCATTTGACGTGTGGCTTCATTGGTAAATAAGGGGAAAAGGGCATAATGTATAAAAAAAAAAAAAAATTCTGGAAAAGCTGAAAGGCACATTTGACGCTTACATTTTTAGGCACCTTGAAAGTTATTCAGTTTTGCCTGCCAAAATGTGATACGATTCCTGTTTTGTTAAATTTGATTGTAGGTTGGCAAATCATGTGAATGCCCTGGTTTAATTACTTTTGATATATGAAAATTTGTTATTTACCTTCATTAACATTAGATTGTGAGTTTATTTTACTTTGAAAGGTTAGAATAATATGGAGAGAAAAATGTTACTATTCTGAAATCTAAAAGATTAATTACAATAGTGACAAACATTTCATTTTTTTCTAGCCTATCTTATCTAAATTATTTTGTAAGGAAAAAATTACATTGGCATAATCACAGATAGCCATATATTTATTATAGCTTACTATTAGGTATTGTTTATATGTACCGGCAGGCGCATTATAAATGTGAACATGTAAGTAATGACTATTAACCCCTTTACACCTAAAGGTAAAACAAATCTTAATGCCTAAGCCCAATTTTGCAACTTTGACATGTGTTAGTGAACTTGTAAATGCTCCTGAAGAAGCCCGTGGTGCAAAACGGCACAAAACGGCCGTAGAGCAGGGTTACATGTCAGAGGTCCATAAGCCACCATTCTTAGTCCACGTCTGGTGGCTTTATATGTAAGTGCTTTTATCTACATTTGCAACTTATGGATTTATATTTGGATTTTACATTCAGCTTGTATTAGCTATGCTTGATGCTTTTATGTATAAATACTACACCATGAGGAGGTTTTTGGGAATTATGGACCTATTCATTGATTTTTCCATATATATTCAATTGATGATTTTATGACCATATTTTATATAATTTTTTTTTCATTTTTATATATGTATACTTCATTGTATATATATATATATATATTATTTTAGCACTGCACTTTTATTGTATACGTATGCACAATTTACCATGTCGATTGTAGTGCTGGCAGCTTGTGTATAGTTGGGAAGATAGTGCAGTGTTCTTTCACGCTAATCCACTGGTACATGACTACCCCCATAGCACAATACTATATTCACTGGCCAGGAAGTACAGGAAGCTGAACGAAGGGTAAACAAAAGATTATCGGTTGTTCTAGTAGTGCAGTTGTTTACAAAGAATGGGTTGTACTGGTGTCTTGCAGGAACATAGCCAGTGGGACATGCAAATGGGTCAGTACTGGTGCCAGGCAGTGACATAGTCAGCAAACAGGCAAAGGGTTGGTCCAGGCAGCAGGAAGAGAGATGTGGTCAGCAACAGCCAAAGGAATCATCCAGGCAGCAGACAGAGACATGGTCAGCACAGCCTAAGGATTGGTCTAGGCAGCAGGCAGGAACATGGTTCATTAACCGACCAGGGTCATTAGAGGCAGCAGACAGAGATGTGGTCATCAAACAGCCCAAGTATTGATCCAGGCAGCAAACAGGAACATGGACCATAAACAGGCCAAGGTCAGTACAGACAGAGATGTGGTCAATAAATAACCAAAGGATTGGTCCTGGCAGCTGTCAGGAACATCGTCCATAAACAGGCCAGGGTTACTGCAGGCAGAGATGTGGTCAGTAAGTTGCAAATAGCCAAAGGCTTGGTCCAGGCAGCAGGCAGAAACATCAGGCTTAGGGCTTTGGACAGGTAAGACCTGAACACAGGGATAGAGGCTTCTTCCCACCCAAAGCTCTTCTAAGCCTCCGAACTCCAGACCCTGATCTGGGAATTACAAAAACCTGAAGAAAACCAAAAAAATATTTTTCTTCACTCAGAAACATTACTCTAGAGCCCCTCACATACATGCATCCCCCATGTTGTCTTGAATCCCACCACTACGGTGCCAGGGCAAAAAGATTAGTCTAGGTGGCAGGATAAAAGCTTGTTTGTGTAACGGGCTAAGGTTAGTTCAGATGGAAGTCAGAAACATGGTTGATGAAAAGGACAGGGTCAGTTCAGGTGGCAGGCAGTGGCATGCTTGATTCACAGGCCAGGGTCAGTTCAGTTCCTCCACCCCAAACTCGCCCATTTATGGCTTCATGGATTTTGCTTTGTGCACTGGTCCAAATCATTTGGTTGAGGAGGGATTATGGTGTGGGGTTGTTTTTCAGGGAAATTTAAAGGCATCAACATACCAAGACATTTTGGATAACTTTATGCTCCAAACTGTGTGGGAACAGTGTGAGGATGGTCCCTTCCTGTTCCAATGTGACTGCACACCAGTGCCCAAAGTAAAGTCCATAAAGACATGAAGGAGCGAGTTTGGAGTGGAGGAACTTGACTGGCCCGCACAGAGTCCTGACCTCAACCCGATAGAACACCTTTGGCATGAATTAGAGCGGAGAATGCAAGCCAGGCCTTCTCATCCACATTAGTGCTTCTGGAGGAATGTGGTGACACACTCCTAAACCTTGGGAACAGCCTTGCCAGAAGAGTTGAAGCTGTTATAGCTGCAAAGGATGGCCCAATATTGAATCAACATTGAACCCTATGGACTAAGACTGGAATACCATTTAAGTTCATGTGCTTGTAAAGGCAATATAGTCTATGTTTCTCAGGAGTACGCATGTAAAGAAAATTTCTGGGAGAAAAATTAAGAAGTGGCCGAATTGTATTAAGTTTGTCATATCCAGGGTGATTTTAAAACACAGTGTTTTGTCGCTAAAACTGAGGATCTTTTCATACCATGACATAACAGATGAATACATGCACATATGAATGGGATCTGTGGACCAGTAAGACCCCTTTCACAGGGGTGGACCGATCAATTGCCCACTATGGAGCGGTAGGTGTGAACGGACATGTGTACGTTTACATCCAATCCGATCCTATCTGCAAAAAAGCAAATGGATAAGGCATCAGTTCCCTATCCGTCTAGCGGATTGGATGGTCATCTGGTGTAAACGGACAGCAGTAGGTTTACATCTGACCGCCCATAGAGGACAAACAGCTGTGTCTGTATCTGCTATGTACAAGCAGAGCGGACACAGACAAACCATCTGCCTGCTCAGCAGGAATCAGTGGACAGATTCCCCAATGAGCTTGTGGGGTCCACATCCTGTGAAAGGGGCCTAAACAATAATTTCCCCTCTTTTTGTGTTTTTTTTTTTTCCCTTTTCTTTGGAAGAGGGGGTTCAGGATTCAATTTAATTTAACAATTCCAGTTTTGGGCAAGCCTGAACTTTTTTATATAAGTTATAGAATATAAAAAAGGGCTTATACACACATGAGCATAATATTATATCCAACACCTTGTCATGTTTCTCACTGCAAAGTCTTACATTTCATCATGTGGCTCTGTGTTCCAGAAAATGCTCAATAGGTGCGCTGAGAACCCCTTTTTGTTACAGAAGTGTGCAAGGCCTAAGGTCTCTGGTTAAACAACTTTAATAAAATAATACACAGGGAACTTTAGCAAAAGTGCAAAGCTGATGCTGAGTGCTTGCATGTTTGTTGGGCTCTGCTATGGCATCTGGAAGCATTGGGTGGAGTTTAGAAAACTGGAAACTAGAGCCTGAGGGTAAACACTATCTCAGAATTGTTTTTACATTTTATTACTCTGAGTTTTTTAGTTTAGTTTAAATGTCGATACCGTGAGTCCAGAAATGGGCAACAAAAATTGTTGAAGGTCTAGGGGATAAAGTACAGTCTGAGAAAACCTTTAATTTAATAAATGGTGTGAGTAAGGTTCAAGGTTAGCAGTATTTTCATTATAAAGCTAAGATCAAGAACATGGGGAATTGACCTTAAACTAGCAGGAGGAAAGGTCAAAACTAACCTTAGAAACTATTATTTTACAGATAGAGTAGTTGATGCTTGGGATAGACTTCCAGAAGAGGTAGTGATTTAGTCAACAGAAAGTGGATGAATGCTTGGACCAAACATTCATCTGTATAAATTGGTAGATTTGATGGACCACTTGGTCTTTTTCTGCCATCGGTCTCCTTTGTTCCAATACTATATATTAGTAAAATAAAAAATATTAAATGTTAAAATGAATTAAAGTTATAGTCTATATATGATAATAGCATGTGAGGTATTTATTTTGCAGGCATGTTAACCTAAATTACAATACATAACTCTTAAAAAATTATAAATTTGATGTATATCCCTGTTAGAAACTAAAAGGTGTATGTTTAAAAAGAAACAAAGAAGGATGTTCTGCTTAACCTCAGTAGAGTATTTCCAATTTCTTCTTTAGAAAAGGGGTGTATAAGAACCATAATTGACCCTGGCTAAATGTGCTTAGATCTCCTTGTCAAACCAGTTGCTGAAAATAAAGATATTAGAGACATCTCTTTTTACAGGGAACCCACCAGACAGTTAAATGAACTCTTTCAGTGCGAGTGTGTGGTAGGTCTTGTAACTGATTGGCACAGATCCCAGAATGCTGATTTAAGACAATTCAAGGATAATTCATGGTTGCCTCAGGCTTACACTAGAATTAAATCTTAGAATATTGTGTTTACTGTAGCATTTTGTACCTTCGGGCAGAGATCCTTGACCAGCTATACTGAAAAGGACAAGACTTTCTTAACATGTTTGCACAAATGCAATTAAAACTTTTTCCTTTTTTGTTTGCCTTTGAGTGGTGAATGCCATCTGTGTTGATTTATTTACAATGCATGTTTTTACAGTAATTTTGTTTTTCTTTTTTCCTTGCGGAGACGAGTGAATAACTTTTCTAAGTTTATAGGATTTGGCTTTTATCCCAATAAATCTGTTTTCATCTTTTCTGTTTGAACAGATGTGTAAACAAAAGCATTGTTGCTTCATGTATGTCTGTTTCTTTGAAATAGAGAGTGAATATGGCAACTTATATAAAAGAATGAAACATTTTGTCATGCCTGGACTGGTAACCTGGTAAAACGAGTGCATATATGCATTTGTAATTAAAGCATGTTTTTTTTTTTTTTATATTTAGGCTGAGACTTGTGGTTTTGGTTTTCGATAGCCAAATACCTACTGTTTAAACATTATGACCTCATTGGCAACTATTTAAGTTGAAAAGCTTAAGTTATGTTTCCACCCAGAAGATTGTCTTTCTTTTGTAAGTGTATCCTTACTAGAATAATGAGGTGAAAGTCATAACAAATACGTTAAAGCCAATGTTAGGGAAAAACATTGGATAATAAAGGTATGAAAATAACTTCAAAGGAATTGGGTATCGCTCCAGTCAGCAGAAATGTATCATTGTAATTGCATAAAAATATGCTCAGATTTAGCAGAGTTGCTTTATAGCCAAAACAAGCAGGCAAAAATAGGTAAAAAACAGCTACTCACCAGACTGAAAGAAATAAGTGGCACAGATGTTGGTGGTACTAGCTTTGAATTACATTCACGTTCTAGATACACACCTCTGTTACCCTTTCTAGATACCACTTTTGTAGAAAAGTCCAGACAGAGGTAAAATGGGGTCCTAGGCAAAGTTGAAGCTTTCTTTCCCCCCATACTCTCCATTGGTATTGGCTACAATTTCAGTTATGATGGGATGCATAAGCCTCATAAAGTGAAAAAAAAAAAAACCTATACCACTCTTGAGTGAGCCAAATCCTTCTCCAGTTGTGTTTCATCTGCTCCCCTTCACAGACTCTGCAGCTCACAGTGGGAGGATTGCAGCAACAGAGACAGTGCTGTCAATTCAGAAATCAATGGGCCCGGCTAATCATTTACCGGCTGCTTATTTAAAGCGGTGTGCCCAGTCTCCCCCTCCAAAAATTAAAAGTCAGCAGCTACACATACTGTAGCTGCTGACATTTAATATTAGGACACTTACCTGTCCTGGAATCCAGCTATGTCAGCACCGCAGCTGAGGTTTCTATCGGCTGTCGGGTGCTGCCCCCGCTATTGCCAGTAAGGGAATCCGGCAGTAAAGCCTTGCATCTTCACGGCCAGGTCCCTACTGTGCATGCGCGAAGCACACTGCTCTCTCTTACTCACCTTGCAGCAGAGGAGGGAGGAGGGGGGGGCTGAACTTCTAACACACCTCGCCACGGCGAGGTCCGATGGAAGTGGGGACAGGGTGCATATCATAAAAAGGTACCTGCCCCCCCCCCCCCGAAAGGTTCCAAATGTGGCACCGGAGGAGGGGAGGAGACAGATGAGCAGAAATTCCACTTTTGGGTGGAACTCCGCTTTAAGTTATAGAGTTGTGAATCAGCAGTGACAGATAGTCCCAACCCTTGCAACTTCTCGTCCCACTGTAGTGCAAGCAGGCAACAGCATACATGAGGATGACAATGCTGTTCTGAATTCAGGAGTAGCACTCCATCACAAGAACCTGCTTGAGGTGAACTGGCAGAAAAAAAACATATATTTGTGGGATCTTGCAGTGGATCCAAAGGAAAACTAAGTGGAGATTGCAATTAAGTACTGAGAAAAGTATTTTTATATTTGACTAATGTTACTCCTGTTGCAACTTTTTATGAGCTACTAAATACCTAAAGGAGTATTGCATATATATTTGATATATGTATTGTTTTACCAAAGGAGTGTAGCTAAGTGTTGTGTCTAAATATGAAAGTAATATTTGTATATAAATATAAATATAATTTATATTTTTAGTATGCTCCAGTTTTTCACTCTCGAAACCTGTGTTCTTAAAGAATGTTCTTCAGTGGAATAAGACTAACTATAATTTCAACAATTCATTTCCTGTTCTTGTCATTAGGCTCAGGGTACCTCATCAGTATCGGCTCATAGGAAAATAAGATACTTGAGTCAAGGTTTAACATACAGTAAAAAGTTTTGTTGCTATTTGAGGAAAAGGTGACATAAAAAAAAAAAAGAAATATAAAATGTTAACATTGATGGATGAGTTTCTTCTGCCATCTTTGTCTGAAAATGTGAAATACAGCGTGGTAATGTAAAAGCCATAGAAAACGTGTGTGTTTTTCCCATCGTAGTTAACTTACTAACAAAGTTTCCCTGTGGCATATACTTAGGTGACACAGATTTTTTGCTTTCAACAAGGAGCAAGCTATATTAAAAGAAATATGAAATATTTTTGAAAAGTTACTTGAAAAATTTACCTGAAAGGCCATGCTAGAGTAAATTTAACAGAAACTGGAGATGAGAAAGACTCGTTCATGCATCAGGTGGGAAGCAATCGTATAATAACCTTTTATTCAGTCTGGATTATTCTTATTGGATGTTTTCTCATTTGTATTCCAAGAAGATATCAAATAGTAATGTAAACTTAATGCATTGATTACAATGCAATGGTAGTGTAGTATACTTATTATGCATATACATAATATAAAATATAATAATAATTATCAGCTCTCTCAAAGTATGTTTTTTGTTAATCCTTAAATTATTAAAACACTTTAAAGTGAATCTAGCAAATAGCAGTTGATGCCCTTTCCACCACTCCTTCCACTGATAAAATAAAATCAGTGGAAACATTTTTCCGAAGAATTCAAAGTGATCTAAAATGACAAATCTAAAATACAAAGTAAAATATGTGTGCATAGATTTTCCTTCGTCCTTGTAAACTCTTTAAGGAGCTTACCTTCCTCCTCACTCACTTTTAATGCACATTGCCCTTTTTGTTATATGCACTTCACTTGAATTATTTGACATGCATTTGACGGACTTCTGAGTTTATTTAGTGTGCATTTACTATGCAATTTAGCATATTATTTTATCATTTGTTATGAGCACTTTTGCACTGCATAATCAGAGTTATGGGATAAATGACAAGTACTCTTTACATCTGGAGGAAAATAGAATTAACTTCCACATACAGAAAAGTTTCTTAACAGTAAAAGCTGTGAAAATATGGACTAGACTTACTGGTAGTCACTAATTAAGACAAACTCAGTGGATGGTTTTAAAAAAGAGCTGGATGTATACTTAAATGCACAAACTATAACTGGATATTCTGATGTGTGGATGTGCGCTAATAAAAAAGGTGACCAAATATATAAACTATATAGTGACACAAAAATTAATCATAGATTGCTGCAAAGCAAAATAAAATTATATGCACATTAATCGTTAGTTGCAGCCCTAATTTGTCTGTCGACTAATCTATCGATTATTTTTATTTTATTTTTTTTGCTTAATTGAGTGTTTTTTTGATTAGCTAATTAACCCTGTAATTAATACAGACCCCTCAGTAAGCCCCCCTCCCAGTACAGACCCCTCAGTAAGTCCCTTCCCAGTACAGACCCCTCAGTAAGCACCCCCTCCCAGTACAGACCCCTCAGTAAGCCCCCCTCCCAGTACAGACCCCTCAGTAAGTCCCTTCCCAGTACAGACCCCTCAGTAAGCCCCCCCTCCCAGTACAGACCCCTCAGTAATCCCCCCCTCCCAGTACAGACCCCTCAGTAAAACCCCCCTTCCAGTACAGACCCCTCAGTAAGCTCCCCTCCCAGTACAGACCCCTCAGTAAGCCCCCCTCCCAGTACAGACCCCTCAGTAAGCCCTTAAATGGAACCTGCTGGCTAACCAAGGCTGTCTGTAATAGAACAAATTACTGGACCTTCCTGACCCAGATTTTTACTGCACAGGGTTGCTGTAGATGAAGTGGAGAGGCACTGTTGAGCACCTCAAATGTCTTCAACACAGGGATGCTGTAGTTGTAGTGAAGATGCACTGTCCAGCCTCTGTAAAATGTCACCTACGCAAGGCTGCTGTAGATGTGACGTGTAAGCAAAGCACTTTTTAAATGTCACCTACACAGGGCTTCTATAATTTTAGTAGAGAGGCACTATCAAGCACAAATGAAGTGCCATCTACACAGAGCTGCAGTACATTAATGGAGCGGCACCATCAAGCACCTAGAAAATGTCACTTCTGCATGACTGCTATAGCTGTAGTAGAGGGGCTTCGCCAAGCATGTGTAAAATGCTACATGACATTGTATGAATATGCTGTTGTATACAGCATGTCTAGTTTGTGGCTGTACCACCATTTGACACACTCAGAAGAAATATAAAAGAATGACAGTTCATACTGAAGACATGTTTAGGTTTTGTGGCAATCTTTCTGCATTTTGTAAAAATATGGCTAAGCTTTAATTATGTCACAAGTTATGACAATGTTTTATTTCAGCAAGTAAAAAAAAAAAAAGGGCATAAGGGCATTTTACTAACTTTTGCACCAGCAGAGCATTGCACCACATCACTACCTCAGTGTGCAGAGCGTCGCTCGCCTCCGGGATGTCATGCCCCTCGCCTACTGGATGTCATGCCGCTCGCCTCCGGGATGTCATGCCGCTCGCCTCCGGGATGTCATGCCGCTCGCCTACTGGATGTCATGCCGCTCACAGCGGCTGGAGCACAGCGGGGGCCGGGGGCGGGGCAGTGCAGCGGCCCCAATCAATGCAGCGGCCGGCCGGCAATGCGGGCAGGGGGCGTGTGACGTCATGCGGTGACGCGTCAATGCCTTTCACGCACGTCGACGAATTTTTGTAGTCGACGTAGTCAACTACGTCGACGAGTCGTGACAGCCCTAATGCACATATGAGAAAATTGATGCAAAGACACCGTATTTTCAATTAAACCAGAATGATAAAAGAAAAAAAGTGCTGAGTGAGGTGAAAAAAGTCCAAAGTGAAAATCCTCTTGGAAAGGCAAATCTTTAGGTAAGTCCATAGGATTTCAGACTGCAATCAGGGTAAAGGTGACTCACCTATTTAACCCCTCGAGTGCTGCATGTAGATCCCGTGTGCACACAATAAGGTGGCTGCTTACCAGATACAGAGTATCAATGGACTCATATAAACATAGCTTCAATAGCAATACTGTGGGATGTTCATCAATACAGCAAATATCGCTCGGAACTAAGGACAAAAACACCACTCCTGCACCATGCCAGGATCCGACAGTAGCTTCCAGCATTACCAGCTACCCATTATAACTGGATATTAACATGTAGAGGTTATAACACCAGAGATATGGTTGCTCCAAGGAATATCTGATTGCCTTTTGGGGGTCAGGAGGGAATTTTTTTCCCCTGCTTTTTTTTTTCCCTGCTGGAGCAAAGCGCACCATTCTTCTTTTTTTTTTTCTTTTGCCTTCCTCTGGATCAACTGTTGGTATAGATTGTGTATATGGAGTTTTTCTATTAATATTTTTTTCTATTAGTTGAGCTAGGTAGACAATGTCATTTGTAAATTCTTTATTGTACTCGGCACCTAATAAACATCAAATGTGTACTGACAAAACATGTACAGAGGTAAGCAAATCTGAACAAACGTACCTGAATACATTAATGCGACAATGGTAGTACAATATCAAAAAGGGAACATACCTAACCAGCCATATATAGCACGTATATATCACTTCAAGCCTCTCGGCTATATTGCTCACCCATCGAGCATGTCATCGACAAATGGTAGCTGTACCTTTTAACAGTTCATCTGAAAATATGAGCATGTTCCAAAGGATCCATGCTTTGCAGTAATTATTATTTGTTTTGGGTTGAAAGTACTAGGTCTTGTTAATTTTCCTACCCTTGAGATCCATAGTGAAATAGGAGGTTTCGGATCCTTCCATCTCAGAGGCATGTATGATTTGTCAACATTAGGTAGGTGAGGTTAGACAGAATTCTTATAAGTTTTGGCTGTGATATTAGAAATGTGGAGATGGAAAAAGGAAGGGTCCTCAGGAAGGGCATAATCAGTAAATGTCTTTCCAGAAGTACGTTATTTTGGACAAAATAGTCCCCTGTACAGTGATCTGTAACTGTAGGAAAGTATTTATGAAGAATGGTTGGCATGCAATACCACCTTGTAAGGATCTTGAGGTTTCTTGAAACCGTTTTCATAAGGATGATTTCAATGCAAAGCAGGTGATGTTCTTGCATTGTTCTACCGTAAAGGATCTATGCAAGCTAGTTTACCATTTCTGGAGATAAGGGGATTTATAATCGGTGAGTGGATAAACTGTGCCTTTTTTCAAAATAACTATGTAACTATGATATGAGAACTAGAGACTTGGATATTTGGAAGCACATAATTTAAATTTTGCCTTAGTTATCAAGGCTACTTTTAATTGATTTTATGAATTGTTTTTTTCCTGATGTGGTTTTAGTTATTTTATATAAACATTTTAAGAAAATTGAACAATTATGCTTAGTGATCATGATAGCCAGTAAGATTAAAGCCTTTAGCAGTTTAGGCAAATTGTTTCCATGAATTACTGCAGCTGTATTTTTTTCCATCAGTGATGTAATTGAGCACATTTTCAATTTCAGAAATGCAAGTTTACCAAAGAAGAATCAATATCACAGAAAAATATGGAAGAAGAAAAGAAAAGCCACAGCACCTTACAGGATCCTGTAGTTCACAATCAAAGTCAAGTAGTGCAAGTTGGCGAAAAAATGTTTCTGGTTGGGGAGACTCCGAGATCAATAATAAAGTAAGTGCAAAGACATATTTGATAGTCATTTCTTTTGCATGTGTGCGCTATTCTTTTTTAAAGACAACAAGGGACAGAATAGGCAGAACCCCAAAAAAGCTATGATTATTGCATGAAAACATATTTATACAGCACAGTTACCTATTTCCTTCAAAGCTGAATGATCATTGGTTAATGTAATGAACCAATTACCATGGCTGGGTAATTCTATATTTATACTTGGAATACTTAACTTAGTGTTAGGTTTTAGGTACTATTCCATCACGATGCAGTGTACACATTTTAAAGCACACCTTTTCATGCGTCATTTTGAATAGGCGGTCAACACACCTCAGTGCACAAAAAAACAAGTCCTGCATGAGACCCATTGGACCTTAGCACTATTCGTTGTACTGTAGTATGTTTTAGCACAGGTATGTTGCATTAACTTGTAGAAATGCTTGTGGTGAAATTGGCAATAAAAGGCAACTCACCGCGCACACGAATATAGTGCATTGTTTTGTGTTAACTGTAATGAGTATATATGCAAGTGTTGTGGTGTAAATGAGGCTTCAGAACCAGAGTAAAGGGTTGAGGATACAGATAAAATTAAGGTATTTGAGGATTAAATTGATTGATTGTAAGGTCTCGTTTTTTTTAAATTAAAATAACAAACATGTTATACTTACCTGCCTTGTGTAATGGTTTTGCACAGGGCAGGCCAGATCATCCTCTTCTCAGGTCTCTAGCTGGAGTTCCTGGCCCCTCCTGCCTGTTGAGTAATCAACTTGCTATGAAGGCACCCATGCCGAGCTGCAGCTCCGTGTATCCATTAAGACACAGGGCTGCCGGTCGACCCCACCCCCTCTCTTTCCTGGTTGGCTAACTGGGTTTGATTGACAGCAGCGGGAGCCAATGGCGCCACTGCTGTGTTTCAGCTAATCAGGACGGCTGAGGCATTCGTGGACATCACTGGATAGAGATGGGGCTCAGGTAAGTATTAGGGGTGCTGGGGAGGCTACTGCACAATTTTTTATCTTATATAGAATGCATTAAGATAAAAAACTTTCTGCCTTTACAACCTCTTAAGTGTATAGTTTAAACAACAAATTTGTTGCATCTGGAAGATATTACTTTGTCTATAAATGAGCTGACCCCCTCCCAAATCATCATCTGCAAGGGCTTCCTCCATCAATTTTTTTCATAGTTTTTCATGAAGGGAAAGCTTTGTACCAAACATCTAGTCAAATTTAAGGAAATTAAGGATGGTTATACATGGTGCGAATTTCTTAATTTGCGTGATTCCCCCATCACAAAGACAGTACTAACATGGGAAGACAGTGACTATCGCTAGCGACTATAGCAGCAGCTTGCAAAATTCAGAAGCAAATCTGCCAGGCTTGTTGTATCCAAGTTGATCGTTCGATCAATCAACTTGGTACATTTAGCCTTCCCATAAATGGTTTGAATCTCGGACGGTTCCTGCTAAACCGGCCGAGATTCAAACCATGTATGGCTGGCCTAACTGACAAGTCTTTTTATGTACCACATTCTTTTTTAATAGAAGTATTTGGAAAAGTCAGTTCCACAAGATGAAATTGTTTTTCTGTGGCAAAGCGTAATCCTAAATTGCTAAAGTGCATAGTGCTGAAGATTCCAAAATCCTGTTGGAATTGTACAAAGGATCTCACATTACCGTTTTTGATATAGTTGATGATTGTAGTTAAAACAGTGGGTAAGCCATTAGCTAAAAATTTTTAGGAGGGCTGTTCATTCTGCATTCCTGTCACCCGTTTTCAACTGACGGTGGGCTAAAGTCACAGAGTCAGTCCAGGCTCTGGATCAATCCTAACTTTACAGCCAGGTTCCACCCAGATGCCTGGACCAGCAGCTGGCTCAGCCTCTCAGTGCACTGCTGGGAGACTGAGCTGACCTCTGCTGCCCCCTCCACAACCAGGCGATCCAGTTGCTGGCTCCTTGCAGAATGAAGATTAAGAACCAAGCAATCAGCGGTCTTTCAGATTCAGTAGGGAAAGGGGCGTGGCGCTGCCAATATGTATATATACCACTCAGTATCTGAAAATGTGAACAATAAAGTGCAATATATGTGAACAATATATAAATAAATAAAGTGCAATGTGTAATAAGTGTCCAATCTGGAAATAGTGTATCCGCACGTGACTAAGGGTATCAAAGTGCCAGTGCCTGGTAAGGTGTGCCTGATGGTGATTAGAAATCAACCAATCAACTTATATATAAAAAAACTATAAAAAGTGATATCAAAAGTTGGTCCAGTATAAAAATTGTGAAAAAATTATTATAGTGTTAATCCAATAGTGCTCCAATAAAAACTTAATAGCATATGTAGAATAAAAAATAAAATATAAAAAAATCAGAGTGGTAAAAAATCTGTATAAAGGTGTGTTAAAAATCCACTAGAGGTGGTCCTAAACCAGGGTATGTTCACAATAAATTACAAACCATCATACTATAAATATAGCGGTAATCCCAGAACCTCACAGCAATAGATAGTCCTTGGCTAATTCAATAATACATATCCATTAATAAAAATGACAAAAATCTTCAAAGGTAAGGTGACTTCAGTGCAGGTGCTCAGCAATTATTGCAGTAAAAGGTGCTAGAACTCAGGTGCTCAATCTGTGCTCCCCGCACCCCTTGGACCGCACTCACCGGATTGAGTCACCCCTACAGGGGTACCAGGCATTCAGTAAATAGTATCCTAGGTCTCCCTCCGGTCGCACCGGGTCCTGTGGGTACGAGTACTATCCACTCACTGCCCGAGTCCACGTCCTCTAGCCTTAGAATGGGATGTGCTCCACGGGTATATGGGGGAAATAAAGGTCTAACATAGGGTAGTACCGTCTGGATAGTTTTATTAAATCAAAACGCTGTCCTACATTCTACTGACCCTGTACACTGTCCTACATTCTACTGACCCCTGTATACTGCCCTACATTCAACTGACCCCTGTATACTGCCCTACATACTACTGACCTATGTACACACCCTACATACTACTGACCCTTCTACACTGCCCTATATCCGACTGACCTCTGTACTAGGGCTGCGGAATATAATCGAAAGATCGATGCATCGCGATTCGACCCTTCGCGATTCTGCATCGATGCGGGTTGCCGGCATAATCTATTAGGAAATGACGTCATCAGCCGCGGCCACGCCCTATCGCGCAAGGGAGAAAAAATCACAAGATCGGCAGCTGATTGGTGGGTTAGTGGCGGGAGGTTAATAAAAAGGCTCCGCC
Source organism: Pelophylax lessonae (assembly GCF_965119305.1). Lineage (NCBI taxonomy): Eukaryota > Metazoa > Chordata > Amphibia > Anura > Ranidae > Pelophylax > Pelophylax lessonae. The sequence continues at coordinate 345,431,606 of NC_138768.1, read as the reverse complement.
CCTCCCCTTCCGTCTCTTTGACCCGGGCCGAGGCGCAGCAAGACATCCTCCGCGTGTATCGGCGTCCCACCTGCGGCCTTGCAGCCAAGAAGCCAGCCAGCCAGAAGCCAGTCCACACTCCACACACAGGAGCCCCAAGTGCGTCCCCATCACAGCCAGCCAGTGCCGCCAGCCTCACCGTAGCCGACCGTCCCAGGCCCAGCCACCACGCCACTGCCAGTGACGCCAGCCGCCCGCCACAGAGCCCAGAGAGCAGCACAGCACCTGTCCTCCTCTGCAATGCAGTGCACAACAACCCACACAGTCACACAGCAGGTATGTAGTCCGAACAAATAATTGTATAATCATTCATGGGGGTCTCGTCTGTATCTCTGGGGGATGTCTGTGATGGGGGGGGCCTGGTACAGGGGACGGTCGGTCGGGGCCCGGGGGTACTGTTCTGCTGTGGCAGTCTGGCAGCCAGGGGGGCTCTCTCTGAGTGTCAGTGGGGGCCTGGGGGTCTCTGTCAGTGTCAGCTGTGGGGGTCTGGGCAAGGGGGGGGCTCACTCAGTGTTTGTCAGTGCTGTGGGGGATTGGGGAAGGTGTGGGACAGTGGGACATCCAGGTCTCTGTCAGTTCAGTGTGTCAGGCTGTCAGCTCAGCTGAGGGGGGACTCTGTCAGTGTCACTGTCACAGGCAGCTGTGGGGTAAGGGGGAGTCTCAGTGGCTCTGGCTCAGTGCATGCATAAGAGGGAGTCTGACAGACAGACAGACAATCATATTTTATGAAAGATGTTGACTTGTTGCGGCTTAGTTTACAAGTGGTATTTTTTATTTATTTTTTTTAAACACTGACAGAGTTTGGCAACTTACGTCATCCGTCTCCGTCACATACGTGGTAGTATGGTAATGGCAGAAGGAGAAAAAGATAGAGAGATAAAAAATGCACCTAGCGTTTTAAGAGCAAACATCTGGGCACATTTCGGATTTTACGAACACACAGGGAAGCGTGAGTTGGACAAGACACGCCGTATGTAAAGCCTGTCACACAAAAATTAAATACCTAGGGAATACTACGAACTTGAGAAACCATGTTAGCCGTTTTCACTCTGAGTTAGTAACACCTGTCGCCACCAGCAGTGCCACCACTGCCAAGGAAAGACTGCTAGACCCAGATCAGCCAAGAATTGATGCCATACTGTCAACTTATCCGCCCAACTCAGAAAAAGGGAAGAAACTAACCAAAGCCGTGGCAGCTTTCATCGCCAAGGACCTACGGCCTTAGTTGTGGACAACGCCGGGTTTCGCTACCTTGTGAAGACGCTAGAGCCACGTTATAACATCCCATCACGCAGTCACTTTACAGAAAACGTTATACCTGCACTCTACCACGACACCAAAGCTCAGGTACTTGCGTCAATGAACCAAGCCAGTCGAGTCGCAATAACGTGTGATTCATGGACTTCAGTCACAACGGAGTCCTATGTTACAATAACAGCACATTACGTTACTAAGGACTGGCAGGTCTTGTCACATGTGTTGCAAACAAGAGCCATTTTTGAGTCTCACACAGGTGCTCATCTGGCAGAGCTACTGTCTCATGTCGTGGAAGAATGGCAGCTGTCTGATAAATCTGTAGTGCTTGTGACCGACAACGCGGCGAACATGATAGTTGCAGCTCAAGTTGGTAAATTTCCTCATGTTAAATGTTTTGCCCATACACTCAATTTTGCATGTCAGCAGGCACTGAAAGGGGCCACGCTCTCCAGGCTTCTCGCCAGAGTGCGACGAATATCCACATTCTTCCATCACAGCACTAGAGCAACCCACTGTCTAAAAGAGAAACAGAAATGTCTGGGCCTGAAGAATCATAAGCTAATAACTGATGTGCCAACAAGATGGAACAGCGCATATGACATGGTTGAGAGGTTCTTAGAACAACAACCTGCAGTTTGTGCCACCTTGCTGTCTCCAGAAGTCAGAAAAGGAGTCTGATCTCTGCACTCTCAATGAAACAGATGTGTCAAATGCAGAGGACGCTGTGAGTGCATTAAAGCCGATGAAGGATGCAACCTTGCTGATGTCAGAAGAGCGCAACCCAACAGTGTCTCTCATTGCCCCTCTAAATGCACAACTTCTCCAGAGCATGACAGACACCATGGGAGACACAGCCATGACCCATGAGATAAGAATGCCATCAAAACAGATCTCCTGAAGAGGTACAGCAGTGAGGCGGAGAAGAAGATCCTTCATACAGCCTCTGCACTGGATCCTCACTTTAAAGGACTGCCTTTTATTCTCACAGAGGAGGAGAGATCTGAGATATACAGAGGAGTGACTGAGGAGGCTGCATCTTTGGAGGTAATTAGAATTTCATCATGTTTCCTCCCAGACAGCTAGAAGCTCAGCTACATTGTGTTGTGTAATAACATGCCCTGATTCACTGATGCGGTGTGGGAAGTGGAAATGTATGGTATGGATTACCGTGCAGTTTCCCACACCTCATCAATGAATCACACTCTTAGTCAGTTCAGCTCTTCTTATACTATTATCTTTTGTTCAAACGCACAGATTACATCTAATAGAAGGACAAATGTGGATGAAGTGCCTAGGGAAAAAGCAACTGTGGAAGAAGAAACACCCATTGAGGACAGCCATTCTCCTCCCAAAAAAAAGGCCACAACATCGCTGCTCATGACTTTGCTGGGCCAGTCTTTCACTGATGGTGCAATAGAACCTAAGACCCCCTATGCCAAGGCAGAAGACGAATTGGAAAAATATTGTAAAGCCCCACCTCTGCCTCTCACTGAGGACCCTTTGAAATGGTGGCGTGAGCATGAGGTCATATTCCCCCCCCCTTATCTCAGCTGTCAAAGCAATACTTGTGTATCCAAGGTACAAGTGTATCTGCAGAGCGGGTTTTCTCTACTGCAGGAGATGTTATAACAGCAAAAAGAAGCAGTCTGAAACCTGAGCATGTGGATCATCTAGTGTTCTTACAGAAAAACCTACATGTTCCCAAATGCTAAGCACTGAAATAATTACTAATTCATGTTTTTAATGAATTAGTAATTACTAATTCAGTCTGCCGCCAGTCACCAGTCAGTCACACCACCAGTCTTGTTTTATAGCACTGATGGTTTGTTTTTGAAGATTGTCCTGTCCAATGTGTCCATTTCCAATCCATAATCTGTTCCGTTGCTTCACACTAAAAGTGTCTAGGCAAGTAGGCAGGGGTTCATTTAACCCTCAACCAAATAAATAATATTAAAGTGTATTTTCTTCTAGACAACTGACTGACACCAAGCCAGCCACGTTACAGCATTATAGGAAGGAAAATCATTGAGAGAAATAACTTGTACATTTGAAGCTTAACCTCGAGTAAATCTTATCTTATTGGATCACAAATAAATACACCAATTGTGGATTCTTGTGTAATATACTATATTTGTGAGTTTGTGAATGTGACCCCCATAGGATTTCCTCAAGGTTAAGCTTCAGTTTACAATTTATTCTCTCAAGGATTTTCCTTCCTCTAATGGTGGCTTGTTGGCTAGCATGGCTTCAGTTACAGATGTAATCGACATGGTAGAGTGCTGCTCAGTGCAGTGCAGGTAAAGTTTTCTTTCTGTAACGTGACTGGCTGACTGACTGACTGTCGTGACAACTCAAGAGCTTATAACGCAGCTCTAGCATTAACTCAACACACACACACACACAGTGTGTGTGTTGAGTTGATGCTGAGGCTGCGTATAAGCTTTTGAGTTGTCACGAGTCACGACACACACACACTGTGTTTAGTTGACTGGCAATGGCAGGGGCAAACACAATCACAGCGAACCTGGAACATTTTATATTTTTTACAGCTTTTCTGGCACTGGAGAGAAGGAGAATGGCTTGTTTTCAAAATTGGTCCATTCACATAAGTGAATTGATATTTAAGCTTAAGCTTATATTTGTATAACTCCCCTCTAGCAGCCATCAACTCACTTCACTTGAGTTGACTGGCAGTTGGAGGGGGAAACAAACATCACGGTGAACATGGAAGTTATGCAGCAGTGCACTATTGCCAGGTTCACCCTTGATGTTTGCTACTAGTCAGGAAGTGCTCTGTTTTGTAGAGGACAGGTTATGGCACACACCTGGAATTTATTGCAACGCATGTCTGTCTGCTGGTGTCTGTTGTACTCTGTAGCAATAGCAAGTGTAGGGGGTTCCCTCAACCAAACAAATACTAAAGGTAAAAGTGTATCTAGACCACTGAAGGCAAGCCGGCAGCCACGGTACAGGAAAGGACATCCTTGAAAGATTAAATCAATCATACATTGAAGCGTAAAACCTTGATTAAATCTTTACTGGATCACAAATACACACAAACCTGACCTAACCTATATGCCTTGAGTTGTACTAGTGTGCCAATGCCAAACCTTTCTTCAGTTCTCATGATTCTGATGTAGACTGTTTTTTTGAATTGATAAGCTTAAAGCTTATATTTGTAACTCCCCTCTAGCAGCCATCAACTCACTTGAGTTGACTGGCAGTTGCAGAGGGAAACAAACATCACGGTGAACATGGAAGTTATGCAGCAGTGCACTATTGCCAGGTTCACCCTTGATGTTTGCTACTAGTCAGGAAGTGCTCTGTTTTGTAGAGGACAGGTTATGGCACACCTGGAATGTATTGCAATGCAACTTGAGTTGACTGGCAGTTGCAGAGGGAAACAAACATCACGGTGAACATGGAAGTTATGCAGCAGTGCACTATTGCCAGGTTCACCCTTGATGTTTGCTACTAGTCAGGAAGTGCTCTGTTTTTTGTAGAGGACAGGTTATGGCACACCTGGAATTTATTGCAATGCGTATTCACATAAAAGGATTTATATATAATGTTTTGTGGGAATTTATGATGACCATTTTCACAAGAATATTAGCTTGGCTGGCTGGCTTCTTCTATCTTGGCTTGCCTTTAAAGTACAACTATAGGCAAAACTTTATCCAAAATCAAAAAAGTTTTGCCTTTAGTTGTACTTTAAATGGTGGTAGACCTGCTGGCTTATTAATATTTTCTTTTATGAAGCAGTAAACTGCACTACTACAGTTTTTTACTAATTTTACTGTTACTTCTAGTAAAATACTAGTGTTGTTGTCTGTCTCTGCTATGCTGTTTGCATTTTCAGACCTTCCTATATGTTTGCAGTGCAAGTGCACTAAAGTATGCAGGGCTAGCAGGCCATGACAGGGTCCAGGAAAGTGTCCTTTGGAGAAAATGAAAATAAAAAGGATTCTTTTATTTGTGACTGCTTGATTGTTTGTTTGTTTGTTTTTTGATAAAGTTTTGAAAACCATTGGGCAGTGGGCTGGGCATGGGCATTGGGCAGTAATCGTGATGCATCGCGGAATCGAATCGTATCGAATCGCGACCCTAATAATCGTAATCGCATTGAATCGTGAGGTAAGTGAAGATACGCAGCCCTACTCTGTACTCTGCCCTACATCCTACTGACCTCCATACTCTGCCCTACTTCCTACTGATCTCTGTACTCTGCCCTACATCCTGCTGACCTCTGTGCATTGCCCTTCATCCCACTAACTTCTACTCTCTGCCAGACCAACTACTGATCCCTGGACCCTGCCCTACATACTTCTTACATTGGCCATAAATGACAGCCGATAGTGAGGCCTGAAACTAAATGAGCAAATCAGCCTGCAGTACCAGATGTTCTGCTTTCGGGGGGTGGCCAATTACACCCCAGACATGAAAAAAATTGCACCATGTCCTCCTGACCCCCCTCTGCACCATGTCCTCCTGACCCCCTTTCCTCTGCCCTGATAACCCCTGACCTACTCACCCCTGTCCTCTGCCCTACTGATCCCTATATACTGCTCTTCATACTCTGACCTCTGTACACTCCTCTTCATCCAACTGACCTCTGTTCATTGCCCTACATACTACTGACCTCTGTGTAATGCCCTACATCCTACTGATTTCTCTACACTGTAGTATATTCTACTGACCCCTATACACTGCTCTACATCCTACTGACCTCTATACACTTCTCTACATCCTACTGACTTCTTTACACTGCCCTACATTCTACTGCACCCTGTACATTGCCATACATTTTACTGCCCCCTGTACATTGCCCTACATTCTGTTGACCCCTGTACACTGCCCTACATACTACTGAATCCTGTACATGACCCTACATACTACTGACCTTTCTACACTACCCTACATACTACTTTGTAGTCATCTTTTTACACTGCCTTATATCCCACTGACCTCTGTACTCTGCCCTACGTCCTACTGACCTTCATACTCTGCCCTACCTCCTACTGACCTCTGTACTCTGGCCTACATCCTACTGACCTCTGTACATTGCCCCTCATCCCACTGACTTTTGTACTCTGCCTTACCAACTACTGACTCCTGGACCCTGCCCTACATACTACTTACACTGGCCAGAAATAAGAGCAGATAGTCAGGCCTGAAACTAGTTGAGCAAATCAGCCTGAAGTATGCAGGCAGTAAGCCAGGTGTTCTACTTTCAGGGGGTGACCAATTACTCCCCAGACATGGAAAAAAATTGTTAATGAAAGTGAATGCTGAGTTTCTCACTAAAGCTAAATTTTAAGGTTAGCTAATTTTATATTTTTACACTGACATTTGTTAGATTTTTCTAAGTTTTCTTCTAGCTGTTTTTACTTTTTATTGAGGCCTTGCTAGTTATTTTTATAAAAAAAAAATAAATGCATAAATAAGGGTGCCACACCCCAGTGATCTTTGATCTCTTCCATGTTGTCCAGGTAGATTACCATCTCTCAAAGGTTGCCTACCCCTGATCTAAACAAACTTGACATTTTTTAAACTTAGTCTAGGTTCACATCCATGCGGATGTGGTTTTGCGGTGCGTTTTGCGTTTTTGTATTCGGTTTTCATGTGTGTTGCCTTTTTTCTCTCCTTACCAAACTGAATAGCTGGCTGTTAAGGAGCGGGTCACCATCGTGTCCTTTATAACTGATCAGTCAGCTGAATGTAAAAAAAAATTGCCATAAGGCATGTGTATCAGGTGCAGTTTGGCTCTGCTGGAGCCTTTTTCTCTGTATCAGCCCTGGAATCCCTAACTTCGGGATGATGAGCCTAACAAGCCTCTATCCACCATTTATAAGTTTCTCTTCCCTGAAACTGTGAGTGTGTGTAGGTCTAGGTGGGTGTTGGTAGTCCTGAATCTGGACACGGAGGATTGGGAGGATGTCTGGGATGCACCTTTTACCAGACTTCTCTCGGCCCGTGACCAATTAATTCACTACAAATGTTTGCATTGCATTTATATGACCGCAGCAAAGATGGCTAAGATCTTTGGCTCAGCTACTTCTTCATACTGGCATTGTTCTGCTGAGGGGGCAGATTTAATGCACATCTTTTGGGAATGTCCTGTCATTCAGGCGTTTTGGAAGGATGTTTTGCAGTGTGTACAGGAGGTGACCACCATTCCTCCAAGTCTCTCTATAAGACATTGTCTCCTTAGCTTGGTAGACGATCTGGCCGCTACTAGAGCTATAGAAGCCCTACTTAGCCTGTTTTTTTTTTTTCATGCCAGAAAGCCTAAAGTTTTATCCTGGAAGAAATCGAATCCCCCACCTGTAGAGTCTTGGAAGGTCTTGGTCAATAGAGCCTTACCCTTTTATAATGCCACGTATTTGATTAAAGGTGCACTACTTAAATTTGATAGGGTCTTTGGGGGTGGGGGGAGGGGCTTCCCTTCCTACAGTCAAGGAGTAGTGTCACTTTGAGTCAGTACTGTTTTCTTTCTTTATTTTGTGTTTTTGTGTGTAATCCTATTGGCCTTGAGCAGGTCGTTTTAAATGACTACCTGCAATTCCAATGGTATAGAATCCTAGCCTGTGCACTGTGAAGGATGTGGGCTGCCTATATCATGGTTCATTACGAATGCTATTTGAGTGCAGATCAGTCTATGTTCCTATTGAAAATGTGATGTCCGGTGTTGCAGCTGCAAGATTCATAGGCAGAGTCTGGTGTATTGCATTGCTTTTCTTTTTGTGTACATTTTTTTGTTCCCTCTATTTTGGGACTGCTTTCCCTGTGTGATTTAGCAGCCCTTAATGTTCTTTTTTTTTTTTTTGTATTGTTAACTTTATTTAAAATCAATGAACATAATTTAAAAAAAAAATGATTTGCTGGCAAAGAAAAAATAAAGAGATAAACTGCTTAGGGTCTCTCTCCCCCCCCCCCCCCCATACATATCAGGCTATTTGGGTCTGGTATGGATATTGAGGGGAACCTCACACCAAAATTTGTTTAAAAATGGCCTGGCCCCCCCCCCAAATCCTTACTTGAACTTTATCTGAGCATGCAGCCAATCAGGCCAGAAAAGGGGAGGGATGAGCGAGCGCCAACCCCCCCCCCTTCCTGAACCATACCAGGCCAGGCCTATCTTTGGCCAAGAGGAGCTCATTAGTATGGTATTGTACCTCTACTCATTTACCAAAAAAAGTGTCAGAAAAGAATAAAAACACAGAAAAAAAAAACAAAGAACAAAAACAATGTCCCCAGGTGTAGATCCAGCGTCAATCACAATTAATGACGATGACCCGAAAAAGAAAAAATAGCTCCACACCTGTCGCTGGCTTTTCTGCCTGCTCCATCAACTGACAGTTCCAATACAATGTACCCTATACTCATTCACATGGGGTGGCAGGATCTGGGCACTCCTTTGTTAAAGGGGGCTTCCAGATCCTTATAAGCCCCCTGCCCGCCAACCACAACAACCAGGGCTCTGAAGAAGAGGGACCCCCCCCTCCAAACGCGTCAGACATTTTGAAGGTCCTCCAGCGTGCTGGACACTGTCCTGATGACCTGGTTGCTTTGGATCCATTGTGGATCAAAATGCTTTTAACAATTTCAGTTTTTGTGAATATATTTCTTCTCATTTCATTTTAATAAACCTAATTTGGTTAATGCACAAGGTCGGTGCGTCCTCTTTTTTTTTTTTTTTCATACAGTGTTCCCATCAGGTTTTCGCTGACCCCAGGAGGTTAGCAAAATCTGTGTATCTTTTATACCCGGAGCCTTAGAGACCTACCGCTGCCACATCTCTGTTGAGCGCAGGAGAATTTGTCTACTTGGCCAAGGTTGTGGGGAAGAGGCCCTTGTCCCCATCAACCTGAAGACAAGGTTCTTTGAGGTGGGGGGACAAAGCCTCCCCTGGCCAAAGGGTGTATGCTCGTCCCCCCTTACCTGGCCTGCCAAGCTGCATGCTGGGATAAGGGTCTGGTATGGATTTGGGGCGAGTTTCCCGCTGACAGCTGATGACTCATCGGTTGTTAAGGATGGGGCGGCTGCCCACTCCTTAACAACCGGCTATTCACAGTTTAACCACTTAAGCCCCAGAGGATTTGGCTGCTCAAAGACCAGGGCCTATTTTGCGATTCTGCACTGCGTGACTTTAACGGACAGTTGCGTGGTCGTGCGACGCTGTACCCAAATGAAATTGACGTCCTTTTTTTTCACAAACAGGGCTTTCTTTTGGTGGTATTTGATTACCTGTGCGATTTTTATTTTTTGCGCTATAAACAAAAAAAGAGCGTCAATTTTGAAAAACTAACAATATTTTTCACCTTTTTGATATGACATTCCCCCCAAAAAAATGTAAAAATCAAGATTTTTTAACATTTTAGGCCAATTTGTTTTCTGCTTCATATTTTTGGTAAAAAAAATTGCAATAAGCGTATTTTGATTGGTTTACGCAAAAGTTATTGCGTTTACTAACTAAGGGAAACATTTATATCATTTTTATTGTTTTTTTTTTTTAACTAGTAATGGCGGTGATCTGCGATTTTTTTATTTTTGCGGGACTGCGACATTGCGGCGGACAGATCGGACCCCTGACTAACATTTTTTACACTTTTGGGGGTACCAGTGACATTACTACAGTAATCAGTGCTATACATATGCACTGTTACTGTAAAAATTACACTGGCAGGGAAGGGGTTAACTTTATTAGAAATCCAGGGGTTAAGTGTGTCCCTAGGGGCGTGCTTCTAACTGTCAAGGGGCGTGGCTTTTGATGTAATAGCAGGATCGTATAGTCTCTGTTGTTACACCAGGGAGAATGACAGGCGGCTTTGTTTACATTAGCCACCTGCCTTTCTCCCTCTCCAGCGGGAGATCACGAGTGGCTGGCGGACATCGGAGCCGCCGGTCACTCGCGCGGGGATGGCTGTGAACGAGGGGGGGCGGGGGCGCGCCTCCGGCGGCGCACGCTCACCCCCTACAGGCTGCTGGGCGAGCGACATAGTACTACGTCGCTTTGCCCAGGAGGGGCTGACTGCCGCAGTAAATGTACTTGCGGCAGACGGCAAGCGGTTAAAGAGAAAAAAAAACACAACGCTTAAATTTTTGGTGTGGGTTTTTATTGAAGTCTATTACACACAAAACACAGTCAATTGCGGGAAAAAAAGTCCCTAACTCTTTCTAAAAACACAGTGGCTGAAAACCATGTTAAATGGACTGTAGTGCATTTCTGAAAACCACAAAACACACTAAAAGATGCATAGGTATAAACCTAGGCCTACTTTGTGAAGATAAAAAGTAAAAAAGAAAGCTTATTCAGCGCTCTAATCTAAAATGGTAAAAAAGCAGCTGAACACCGGTAAAGGTCAAAACTACCAAATCCCAATAAGCATAAAATTACAAAGAGGGTGCAGCGCTAAAATTGCATATAAAATTCATTGTGACTCCATCACCAAAGTAAGTACAAGCCTCTCAACTCCATTACTCGACCATTAAAGGTCATTGCGCTTTAAATCAGGGTAAGTGTCAGATGGACTTCTGCCAACCCGATCTCCTATGCTTAGCAGCCAGCTCCAGATCACTTTGGTGATGGAGTCACAATTGAAGTGGTGCATTATTCATCCTTTACAGCATGGGTCTCTTATATCCTCATCTTTGCGCTCAGCCTTGTGAAGTTTTAAGGACTTTTTAAAGGACTTTCTTACTCTTTTGGGCAATTGTTGTTTACTTGTAGTAACTTATATGAATTTTATATGCAATTTTAGCGCTACTTTGTGAAGATCCCCACACATTTATTTCCTTGAATTCTGTGACACATATTCAACATTCCCTGTGTGCAGGCACTGCTGTGTCACACATTTCACAGAGCCTGCTTTCTGAACTACAGAGGTGCTGGGAGGAGGAGTTTCAGGAGGTGAAGTCAGTAGAGAAATCACTTCTTGCAGGTAGCAAGGTACCATGGGATATATAGTCCTTAAAATGGAAATGAAGGAGCAGAGGAGAAGCTCAAAGCCTGCAGGGAATCCAGAATGTTGTAGAAAGAGATTGCCAGCAGGGAGGCAGCATTTACAACATGCGAGGAGGTTGTTTAATATTGACAATTTTATCATTGTTTATTTCTTTTGTCTCTAATAAGTGCTGGATTATGTATATCTCTCAGTGAATTTTGTGTATTCACTGTGCCAGTGCTAAAGAGAGGCATTTGATGAATACATTGGATTAAGCATACTGTATGCAACATACATCTACAAAATATTTAGTCTAATATGTATGGATGGTATGTTGACTTTTTTCAAACTATGTTCTGATATTTATAAATGGGATGTAGTAATAAGTATGAGATGAAAAGGACTTGTGTATATTGCATTTAGACGTAGTATTCCTCTAACTGCTTTTTTTCTGCCAGAAATTATTTTATTTTTTTGGCAGAAAAATAGTGTAACCAAAGTAAAAATATGTTTGGTAGCTTTCAGAAGCAGCCTATGTTATATTATTGTTCAATAAATGCTTCAGTGCTCATTGATAGTCCTGTAATAATTTACAGATGCAGTATTTCATATCAGCTCTTCTGTGCTAATGTCAAACACTATTAGTAAAGTGTCATTGAACACTACAGCTAAAGTATACTTTCAGATGCAGCATGATAAAGGGACACTTGATTTTAATCACCAAACAATGTTTACTAACCTTTTTTTTAGCATTTGGATTTTCTACTTGCTGTGCTATCCACAGAAGCACTTTTCCTGAACTTCTGTTTTTTGAGGTGTGAGCAGTGCATGTATATTATGGTCACTTGCACTGCTCTACACATACTTCATCTACCAATGTACACTTGATGGAGATAGAAGTTGCAGGGTAGTAAAGGGTTATTGATGCAGATTGGCTGGGATAGCCCTCCTTCGCAGCTGAGAAAGATGCTTGCCCCAGTCTGTTGTATCCCTGGTGTGTAAATACTGGAGATCAGTGTACAAAGTGCAGTTGGACTGCTGGGTGTAAACTCAGTACTCCCTCTGTTAATGGGTCACATCCCTCAAGACATCCGATAAAACATGTTCTGCTTTAGCAGCCTGATGACAGAATTCATGCATGTTCACTGCCATAGACCCAGCCCTTCAAAGCTCACACCTCCACTTGAATGTTTCTGACCCCAATTGAACATTTAGCATTTAAGTCATGAATGGGGGGGGGACTGACCTAACCCTCTCCATTGGTGGGAATCTGCTACAAAACTGTCATATCTGTGTGCTGCGTGTGCAAATGATGTATTTCCTGCACCCCCTATGAGCGGCTGTCACTTCTGGTACCTCCCATGAATGATAAATAGAGTGGGCTTTTATCCTAGCCCCACTGTCTTTAAAGTAGCCTGTAGGCAGGGCTGTTATGAATGCATGAATGAGTTCACATAAAAAAAAAAATCTTTTATGTGCCAGTGCTGGATGGGTAGACGCAAAGGAATGTAGTTCAATTTAGGACATGCCCAGGGGAATAGCCACATTCCCATATACAGAAGGACCATTAAGAGCCAGCATAGCCATCCTCAAAAAGGAAGTGTATTCAGGAGAGTTTTATATCGAAATTTATCCCAGGTATCCAGATGAATACATACAGTACAGTGCTCAGCATAAATGAGTACACCCCAACAAATTTGTCAGAAAACCTTTACTTTCTTTTCAGAATCAATATTTTCTATGTGACACTATACTACAAAATACTCACACAAATGCAGGCCATTGATTGCAACCTAGATTTGTTAATTTGCACACACAAAAAGGTATTTTTCCTAACAAATTAATTAAAGACCAGGTTGCAAAAATGAATACACTCCAATAAAAGTCTTACGAGCAAAGCTACATTTTAAACAACAAGATCCTAATTTACAAGAATCCAACTACAGGTGAGTCTAAATATTCATTAAACAATTGTCCAGCAGGATTCTAGGACAATATCCCCCCGGACAACATCCCCCCGGACAATATCCTCCCTGGACAATATCCCCCTAGACAATATCCCCCCTAACCCTAACCCCCTAACCCTATGTCCTGGGAGATATTGCCCAGGGGATGTTGTCCCGGGGGGATTATGTCCACGGATGTTTTCCTGGGGGATATTGTCCAGGGGGATATTGTCCTGATACCGTCCAGCAGACAGTTGATAATAAAAGGGTGTTATTAACAAAGGAAACCCCTTCCCATTTCATGCTGTCAGCAATGGCACCACATGGAAGAGAAACTTTGAAAGGCCTGAGAAAGAAAATGATTTCTTTACACAAAAAAGGTATTGAGTACAAAGACAAATGCATGGTGCCTACTGTGAAACGTGGCGGTGGCAGTGCCTTTCTGTGGGGCAGCATGAGTGCTGCTGGTGTCAGGAAGTTGCATTTCATTGATGGTATCATGAATTCACAGATGTACTGCTCTATATTGAAAGAGAAGATGCTACCATCACTCCATGCCCTTGGTTGTTGTGCACTTTTACAACATGACAATGATCCAAAAAACACATCTAAGGCCACTGTTGCATTTTGAAGAAGAACAGGGTGAAAGTGATTCAGTGGCCAAGTATTTCTCCTGATCTGAACACAATCAAACACCTATGGGGAGACAAGTTGAGCATCACTCTCCATCCAGCATCCAGGCTCTAAAAGAGGTCGTTCTTGAAGAATGGAAAAAGATAGATGTTGCAATATGTTGCCAACTTGTTCATTCCATGCCTAGAATACTTGGTACTGTCCTAACAGATCATGGAGGTCATACAAAGTACTAGATGTAGTTTTTGTTGTGGGGTGTATTCATTTTTGCATCAACTAATTTGAGCAAAACTGAAGATTTTGTAATCATAGTTATATTATTAACCCTACTTTCATGTAATGGAGCTAAACAAATGTTCTATAAAACTCAGTTTTGTCAACATTGTTTCTCTGTCGCTCATTGACAGACGTAGTCTTCTTGATTCACAAGAACTGGGTTATGTTGTCTCCGCAGGAGTAGGACTAGGCAGAAAAGAAAAAACGTTCTGGCTCCACCCTAGGGGCAGTCCCAGAGGGTATATCCTCCCTCTCTCTGCTACAAGGCATCAGTTTTTTTCTGTCTAGTCAGGAGTAAGGACCTAAGTTCCTTGCTGGGATCTCTGGTCCTGGCAAGATTTTTTTTTTAGAAAAAATATTTTTTAGGTAGTTTTTCTCCAGTGTTTTTTCCTGTGAGATCTTCAAGCAAATACGCCGGACTGGGCGACACCAGTGGTCACCCAAGCCGGCCTACGAGCGCGCGCAGACCATTGCATTGCGCTTGGTCGGCCGCGACACATTCAAGTAAGTATGCGGGGCCGGGCGACGGGCTGGATGTTGAGATCCAGTGGTCACCCCGGTTTCTGCCTACCAGCGCGTGCAGACCAGAGCTCCGCGCTGGGTCGGCCGCGACGGAGTCCCATTGGAGGGACTGACCTTGCGAGTTAAAAGTCTCGCTTGGACGCCAGGAACCAGAGAGTCGAGGCGTCCGGAGTGGTCCACAACCCCCCACCCCGGTGGAGAGGGTATTGTGAAGAGAGGGTGCCTGTCGGTTCGGTATGGTGAGTAAACGTTCCCTTTTTTCCTCGTTATGAGGCAGTATGAATTATGGGCCCCTCCATACATGGTCAGTATCTGTCTGACACTAAAAGTCCCCCTTGTAAATACAGCATGTGTTTGGTGGGAAGTGGACTTGGTTTGAGAGCTAACACTCTACCCAGCAGACTGTAACATTACAGCAGACATAGGAGGTATAATCCTACCTTAATTGTAGTGTACCTCCTGCAGATCGATAAACCGTAATTTAGCAGAGATGCAGGTGGATGTGCTGGGAAAAACGATTTCGGCAGTCCGCCGCCATTTTGCCGTAGACCGGGTGCATGAATGTCCTCAGGTCACGCCGGCCGCCATGTTTTTGGAGTCTATTGTCTCCTGTATGGGGGCGGCCATGTTTGATGAGCCCAGCTACCTCGTGGAGAGCTGGGAACGCCGGAAGGCGTACACAGGGGGCGGAGCCACGTCCTTCTACCCGGGAAAACTAACACAGCTCTTTCCAGTCTGTAAAAGACAGACGCTGACTGCAGTTGGTTGGAAACTTCTCTGCATCGGGTGGTGAGCCTTGAGGGTCCCTCTCTCTCTCTGTGGGGATCGAGAAGCAGGTACTCTGAGGGGCGCTATTGCGCTAGGGGATACACATAAAAAAAAAAAAAAAGAGGTATTTTTTAATTAAAAAAAAAAAAAAAGTTTTTGTTTTTCCTGGCAGAGGTGTCCTGAATTAACATGGACCCTGCCACTCATGTATCTCCACCGGATCCCCTCGAGGTGTCTGCAGGATCCTCCAGCACCCCACTGACGGTTGAATCATTGTCAGCTATTATGGAAACTTTTGTGTCCCGGGTGGAAGTGGCTTGTCAGGGACAGGGCGCAAGAAAGCGACCCCCGCCTAACCCCTTATTATCTGAAACTTCGGATTCAGAATCTGAGCCTATTTCTGCAGTTGCAGGTACTTCATCTGGGATTGGTGTCTCGGGTACTGTCTCTTCAGACAATGAGGAGGATGTTTCGGCATCAGCCATAGCCCGAGAGGAAGCGTTGGTAAACGCACTCATTGTATCTGTTCAAGAAACCTTAAGATTACAGGGTATTCCGTCGGAAATAGCTGAAACTGAAATCCCCTTTGGGACTAAAAAACGCATCAAAGTAGCGAAGGTTTTTCCATTGCCCAAATGTTTTGGCAATCCAATCAAAGAAGAATGGAGTCTGCCAAAACGCACTTCTGCTATTTCTAAACGCATTAACAGGCGTTATCCGTTTGAGGAAACCCTCATTAAGAAATGGACAGAACCACCTGTGGTGGATTCACCAATTGCTAGATTGAATAAAGCCACGGTTATTCCTTTAGAAGACGCTCCGTCTTTTAAAGATCCAGTGGATCTCAAGATAGAAGCTATGTCTCGCACCATGTTTTCCTTGATTGGATCAGCTTTCAGACCAATAATTGCTATTGGACTGGTTTCGCAGACTGTAACTGAATGGACCAAGTGGTTGCCCAGGGACTTAGAAGAAGTCCCTCAGGCGGTATCAGATTTGTTGGAACAAATGATACAGGGGTTACAGTTTGTGTGTGATGCGGCGTTAGACGCCTCTCCATTATTGGCGCGAGCATCAGTTTCAGCAGTGGTTCTCAGACGTACACTGTGGCTAAAGGGTTGGTTAGCCGACCAAGGTTCCAAAAAAGCATTGGCTAATATCCCCTTTTTAGGAGAGCGTCTATTTGGAGCCAACTTAGATGAGATCATTAAGGATCTCACGGGAGGAAAGAGCACCTTTTTACCACAAAATGTTAAAGGTAAAGGACCTCGTCAAAGACGAGGGCCTTCTTTCTCTGCTCACAAAAAGTTTTTTCTACCCGCGGGTGAAAAAATTAAGTCCTCCAAAGCTCCTTCAGGAGGCTTCAGGGGACGTTGGTCGGGCAAGCAAAAGCCCGCCCCCTCCAGACCTGAAGATAAATCGTCCAAAGCCTGAAGGTGCGCCCCCACCCATAACTGGGGTGGGGGGACGTCTTCGCCGGTTCCCGGATCCATGGCTTTCCAGAATCCCGGACAAGTGGGTTTGCGAAGTCATAAGGTCAGGGTACAAGATCGAGTTTCGATCTCTCCCACCGGCGCGATTCTTCCCTTCCAATATCCGACTATCCCCGGATCGTTTAGAAGATCTGCGGAGAGCAGTCACGGATTTACTACAACAAGGAGTGGTAGTCCACGTTCCTTGGACAGAACGTTTTTCAAGGGTTTTATTCAAACCTATTTACAATACTCAGGAAAGAGGGCAAAGTGCGTCCAATTCTGGACTTAAGGGCACTCAATTCCTTTCTCAACATAGGAAAATTCAAGATGGAATCCATTCGCACAGTAGCAGCCTTCCTGCATTCAGGGGATGTCCTTGCGTCCATAGACATTAAGGACGCCTATCTTCACATTCCCATTTTCGCAGGACATCAGCGATTTCTACGTTTTTCCGTAGAAGAGAACCACTATCAGTTTTTGGCGTTACCTTTCGGTCTCGCCACGGCTCCTCGGGTCTTCACGAAAGTGTTGGCCCCAATGTTGGCACTACTGCTCCAAAGAGGCATATCGATTCTAGGTTACCTAGACGATCTCCTGCTTCATGCAGAGTCTCCTCAGACCCTGCTACAAAACCTAGAAATTACTATAATTTCTTTACAGAAATTCGGGTGGCTGGTGAGCCAGCAAAAGTCATTTCTGGTTCCCACCCAGAGGCTCGAATATCTGGGTCTGATTCTAGACACACTCAGGACAAGAGTTTTCCTTCCAGTAAGGAAACTCCGGAAGATTCAATCAGCAGTCCAGTTGTTACTATCCAACAGCTGGTCTTCCCTTCGGACTTGCATGAGGGTTCTGGGGTTGATGGTGGCTTCCTTCGAAGCAGTCCCATTTGCCCAGTCCCATACCCGAATTCTTCAGCAAGAGATTCTTCTCAGATGGAATCGGAATCCGGAATCTCTGGACTATCGGATCCGATTGAGCAAACAGACCAGAGAGTCTCTGGTCTGGTGGCTTCAGTCTCCGATACTCAGCCAGGGAAAGTCATTTCTGCCAATATATTGGACGATAGTGACCACGGATGCCAGCCTATCCGGATGGGGAGGAATTCTCGGTCTGTTATCCGTTCAGGGACTTTGGTCCCCGGAAGAATCCAGGTTACCGATAAATGTGTTGGAACTGAAAGCGATCAGACTTTGTCTGATTCACTGGACCGAGCAGCTCCAGGGCAGCCCGGTTCGGATCCAGTCGGACACCGCCACGGCTGTGGCTTATGTCAATCACCAGGGGGGCACCAAGAGTGTCCGAGCGGCCAAGGAAGTGGCTTGCATTCTTCGCTGGGCGGAACGATTTGTTCCAGCTATCTCTGCGGTGTTCATTCCGGGGGTGGAAAATTGGCAGGCAGATTATCTCAGCCGTCAGACTCCGGATCAGGGGGAATGGTCCCTCCATCCAGAAGTTTTCCACCAGTTGTGCCTACGTTGGGGCACCCCGGATGTGGATCTGTTGGCATCACGATTCAACAGAAAAAGTACAGAGATTCGTGGCTCGCTCCCGCGATCCTCTAGCAGAGACCGCAGACGCACTGGTCACCCCGTGGGGGCAATACCAGCTAATGTATGCCTTCCCTCCTCTTGGGTTACTGCCAAGACTTCTTCGCAGGATAGAGGAGGAAGGAATTCCAGTAATCCTGGTAGCTCCGGACTGGCCTCGTCGAGCTTGATACGCCGACTTGGTCAGACTGGTGGCGGACGTCCCGTGGAGACTTCCTCTCAGGGAGGATCTACTGTCTCAGGGACCGATCTTCCATCCTGCTTTACGATCGCTGGTTTTAAACGGCCTGGTTATTGAGACCCAGGTGCTGAAGGACAAGGGATTGTCAGCTTCAGTTATTCCTACTCTAGTTAAAACAAGGAAAGCGACTTCCAGAAAGATTATCATCGTACATGGAAGTCTTATATTGTGTGGTGTGAATCCCTTGGGTTCCATCTACATCTTTATTCGGTAGCCCGAATATTGGCTTTTCTGCAACAGGGAGTTGAGCAGAAGCTGGAATTTCATCCAGGGGGTGCGACACCTGGCTCCGCCAGTGCACGCGCCGTTACCATCCTGGGATCTTAGTTTGGTACTGTCGGTCCTTCAGACACCTCCCTTTGAAAATATCAGGGAGATTCCCTTGCTTACTTTTTCCCAGAAGGTGGCCTTCTTGGTGGCTATCACTTCTGCACGCAGGGTGTCAGAACTGGCTGCATTATCCTGTTGTTCCCCAGATCTGGTGGTTCATAGGGATAAGGTTGTTCTTCATCCGAATCCATCCTTCCTTCCTAAGGTGGTTTCAAAGTTTCATTGAATGAGGACAGTGTATTGTCCTTCCTATGTCCTTAGCCCAATCATCCTCGAGAATTTGCATGGCATTCCTTGGATGTAGTTCGGGCGATCAGGATATATTTGAATACTACGGATTCAATTTGTAAGACGGATTCACTGTTTGTGATCACGGATGGCCCTAAGAAGGGGTTGCCTGTTCTGCTGCGACCATCTTTAGATGGATCAGACAGACGGTGGTATAGGCTTATTTTATCTAAGGGTCGGGATCCCCCGTTCCCTGTTAGGCGCATTCTACTCGGGCGCTTAGAGTTTCCTGGACCTTCCGCCATCAGGCGTCAGTGGTTCAGGTTTTCAAGGCGACTCTTTAGTCGTCGGTTCATACCTTTACAATATTGTATAAGGTTTATGTGATGGCATTGTCAGGTGCCTCTTCTGGCCGCAAGGTTCCTGCAGGCCACTGTTTGAGGAGACTGTTGGTCTACCTTGAGGATTTGTGGGGTAGGTCTCATCTGTTTACTCGATGAGTCCTTTGATACTTCTGGTTGGCTCCGGTTGGGCCTTCTAGATTGGATTTTGATTTCTGTCAATCCCACCCCTCATTTGTGGCACTGCTTCTGGATGTCCCAGTTCTTGTGAATCAAGAAGACTACGTCTGTCAATGAGCGACAGAGAAAATCGGATTTTTGTAAGATCTTACCGTAAAATCCTTTTCTCTTAGCTCATTGACAGACGTAGTACCCGCCCCTCTATCATTGAGTTGGGTTGGGTTAAATTCTCTGTTGCTGCTTTGTGACAGAACTGATGCCTTGTAGCAGAGAGAGGGAGGATATACCCTCTGGGACTGCCCCTAGGGTGGAGCCAGAACGTTTTTTCTTTTCTGCCTAGTCCTACTCCTGCGGAGACAACATAACCCAGTTCTTGTGAATCAAGAAGACTACCTCTGTCAATGAGCTAAGAGAAAAGGATTTTACGGTAAGATCTTACAAAAATCCGATTTTTTGCATTCATTGAGATGTTAATTAAAAGCTTACTTTTCAAAAGCGGTGTACTTATTTATGCTGAGCACCGTAAGAAGGAAATAGAATATCATACAGTATTTGTTTTTTTGATTCAGGTTTAGTGACACTTTAAGGAAAAGGTGGACAAGGTTTTCTGTAACCAATAGACACCCAGAACAGACTTTCTTGTTTACACCTTTGTTGTGGAATTGAATATTGGCAAGGTTGGCATTTTTTAGCAAAAGTCTATTGTTTGGTGGGGGGGAATGTTTCAGCTATTGAATTCCTTGCTAATCTGAAAACTTGACTAATTACGTCTGGTCTATAGCCAGTGATATAGCCAGCTATAGTGTTTATTGATAGTGTTGAGGTTTTTATTGTTACTGACAGGCTACTGCTATGTTTCCATAATTAAATTGAGCTAAACGTATCTTTCCTTCAGTGGGCCGTGATTTTTTATTTTTTTTGCCCAGCCTTGCTTTCTTGATGCAGGAAGCTTACTGAGGTGCAAATATTGGACAAAAACATTTGAATATATCTTTGTATGGTGATGATAAATTAATATATATTTAAGTTCCAGATATTTATTGTTGAGATATTACAAATTGAAAATGTTTTGGGGGCATTTACTGGCCATAAGATTAACACTGAAAAGCTTAACAGTCAATGGTTAGGTAGGTAGGTTGTGACAATTTGATATAAAAATATCTTTGAACATCGATGAGGAGGGAGAGACCCAAGAGAGCCACTGCTCTTATGCATGTTGCTTAGTCAGGATCTGCTTAGGTAGGTATAAGGGGGGGGGGGCTGAAGAGTGAACTACACACTGAATGTTTTTTACCTTTATGCATAGAATGCATGAAGATAAAAAAAAAAAAAAAAACCTTCGGCCTTTAGAACCACTTTAATCCCCCACCTAATTTGTCTGATTTACTAAAGGCAAATAGGCTGCCTACGTTGCAAGGTAATTTTCCCTTAGCATAGTAGCAATTGATTTTGCAAAGCATACCCAATGATGTCCAAGGAAAAAAAAATATGTAATTTCTAATTGTACAGCACAAAGGAACTTTATTCTTAGATCATGGGTTATACGCCACCTTCCGATGGTTGGACATAGGCTAAGCTTTGTAGATAGTGCCACCCCCTCCCCTTCCAATATATTCATATAACCCAACCCACTCAATGAGACTCCAGTTTTGTCAGAATCCTTAGGTGATTGACCTCTTCTGCTGTGAGAGATTTATTTTTCTAAATGTTCATGATTTTCTTACTCCCTAATCTTTGAATGACACTTCTATCAAGATTTGACTGCCTATTGCCTCATGGCTCACTAGCAGTTTCTTGGTTGGCTACCCTTGATGTACTCGTTCTGGTACATGGTAAAAGCTGTGACTTAGCTGCAGGTTTCTATACAGGTCTAAACAGGTTGAGGACCGTGATCCATTTCAATGGCACCCAGATCCTGAAGACCCCTTCAGGGGTATGTCCACCATAACAGGTGAAGCCTGGATCTTGGACAGGAGCAACTATGTGGACAAGGTAAGACAGGGTTTCCCTGCACATTGCAACCCAATTCATGGCTCTACGTGTCTTGTTGGATCATTAGTAGTCACTAAATATATCCTGCAAGCCACACCACAGTGCTAAGCACAGTGCTAAGCATACAAGCAGTTTTTCAAGGCACAGGTTATTATAGAGTTTGCCTCTTAAAAATTTAGTGGTCTTTTCCTCACCAGAATTTTCTTTCTGGCTTGTGACGTAGTACCTGTGAGACTCCTTTTGATCCTGCTTAGGAAATATTTCCTTTACACGTCCCCTCCGAGGGCAAGCTCAAACTGGTTACCCCCTTGGGGAATATATTGAGGTGGCTATGAAGAGAAGGAGGTTCCAGTCACACTATCCATGTTTATTCCTCCCTATTGGCTTGTCTCTTCCTTACAGATATGATTTGCGTGCCCCCTCCAGGTATCACCCTTGAAAGCAGACCCATCTGTTTGTGGCAAATCTTACCAGACATTTCTACTACTGACATGCCTTATTTTGGTGATGTTAAGGTTTTTCCATTTCACCTCATCTTACCTTACCAGGTACACAACAGGGCCTCCCCTATTTCCTTTTAATAACCATTTTTTAATATACCCTTTGCCTCACAAGAACAGCCTAATTCTCACCTTCAAGATCACAGGGAATGTTAATTTCCTTCCCTTTTTTAGGAAGATTTAGAAGGCCTTTAAATAGACCCATATAGGATCTCTTACTCGTTAGGCGTGTCCCATAATTATCCATAAAAGGATATAAAAATGACTACAGTAATTAAACTTTAGCCTGATCACCCATAATCCTGTCATTATGCTTTCCTTAGTAGATCAACCTCTGTCTGGTTTCTTCTAGACCTATGAATATATCCCTCACATGAGAGATTTTCTAACATTTTTGCAAATGCATTTAGATGGGTTATACACCCATCTACCTCCACATCAGGATATTCCTTACCTTGCACAAAAGCAATAGCAGTCTCTGGTGTATTGTTTTATTAGACACCTGTTTATGGCCTAAGTATTCAGACTACAAGGTTCCTTGGAGACCTGATTCTAATAGGCTCCTGCATCTAGCTCTGTGATCTTATAGTCGCACCTCTCCTTATATAGAAAAAAATCTTTAGCCCGTTACTGAAGCTTTACCAGGAGAGGTATATTAATAAATATTCACTACTCCCTTTAGGAGCCCTAATAAGACCAGGCCAAAAGCAGCCTTCTCAGACTTCTTTGCTCTACCCTGTACGACTAAACGTGTCTGTTACTGTTGACATATTTTTTATTTAGGTTTCCTTCAGAATAGCTTTAGTCTATGGCTAGTTTCAAGCCTAAAGCTGAGTTCCACCCTATTTTCCACTTTGCAGTTTCTGGTACATTAAAACAACCTGAAAAAGAATTGGATAGTTATTTTTATTTTTTTTTTTGTTTCACTTACCTGTTTTTTTCTGAAAATTAACTTACCTTCCTTCCACTTCCTCCCTCTGCGGCCATGGCCCCGACGTCACTTCCTCCTTTGCATTGACTCCTGGGAGATGAGCATCATCCATCCCAGGAGTCAATGCGCCTGCACCGGTGTCCCTCGTCACTTCCGGCGCAGGCACGTAATTCCCTGCTGAATGCATTAGAACAGCTTCTGGGCATGCGCAGAACCAGCTGCGGGATGATGCGCCTGACCCGGTAGTGATGAGCATGGCCTTCTGGGACTCCAACATACAGGAAGAGGGACGCGATGATGGACTCTCCGGATTCAGCTGCCCACACCGCAGATGGCAGCGCTGGACAAGAAATTTACAAGGTAAGTATTTCATCCTGCAGGTAAGCTAAATAGGGGATAGCTCAGAGGCTATCATTGCTTAAATGCACTAGCTCTGACTGTCCTAGGGGTATTTTTATCTCAAAACATTTTTTTGCCTGGAACTCCGCTTTAAGAGCATGCTTTTATGGCACCCCCTGGTTGCCTCTGTCTGAAAAAAATCTACTAGATTATGCTGGAAAACTTGTTGAGACAGCCTTTGCCTGAATTTTCCTCTACTTAGGATACCTAGCAACAATCTTCCCAAGGAAGGTTAGCTATTTTGCCTGGACCCCATTTTTGCAGCTTTCTGTGAGGCTTACGGGCTATCAGAGTGCTTGGAGCCTTCTAAGCTAAGAAGCCTATTTGCTATTGCCTCATCAAAAAAATGTTTGTACCAGTCAATTCCACTCACTGGATTTCACAAGGGTTTTTCTAAATTCTTCCCTTAGACATTTATTTCTACATCCACACTGAGAGTCTATAGGTGCCTAGTGCATGCCTAGCTTGGTACAAACAAACTTTTAAACTTCACTAAAAGCTGGTTAGTAGCTTTAAAGTATTCATAAACTCTTACATATGCCCAGTGAAGTGAGTAGTCTCAGATGATACACAGAGATGAAACAAATACTTCTACATACGTTGTACCTGTTTATCTGCATCTATCTATCTTCTAAAGCTTTATCTAGCCCTTGGGGCACTTTTCCTCCTACTGACACAAGACACTATTCATTCCACTGACACAAACAATGGGACATGGGTGCATAATTCCTACTACTCACATCAACAATGGGGCACTATTTCTCCCATTGATGCCAATGACGGGGCACTATTTCCAAAACTGACACCAATGAAGGAGCACTATTTCTCCCACTGACATCAACAATGGGACATTATTTCTCCCACTGCCACCAGTGATGGAGCTTTATTCCTCCCACTGACACCAGCGATGGGGCATTGTTCCTCCCACTGACACCAGCGATGGGGAACTATTCCTCCTCCTAATACTAAAGATGAATTGTTTACTCCCACTGACGCCAGGGCAATTTCTACTCTCAGTGATCACAGTCTGGCCCCCTAAAGTCTTTAGGACAGTAAACTGGCCCTTTGTTAAGAAATTTTGGAGACCCCTGCTCTAAAGCCTAGTAAAACTAACAGTAAAAAATTTATTTTTTTCACAAGCCCACAAAGCAGAGGCTGGAAAGCTGAAGTTACATAATGTACAGCTAGAGAGGGGAGCTCTGAGATCTGATTGGATGGAAGGGAAACTCCCCCCCCCCCCTCCAAGCTGAGGATATGAATCACAGGCTGTGTGCTGAGCTCTCCTCCCAATCACCTTTTTTATTTTTTGGTGTAGGGAAAACCTATCAGAAGTGACTCATGCAAAGTGACAGAGGGATGAGGCAGCAGAGAGAAATCACACTCTGTGCTTTGGATAGAGAGAAATACACAGTATAGAAGGATGTGTCTTGTTTATATTTAATGTCTGAGGGTTACAACCCAGGTCTGGGTACAAGAAAATAAATACTCTTGAGGTATCCATAGGAAAGCACTGAAGTGAGTGGTAAGGTAAGTAATACAGTCTCTACCCCTTAAGAGTTCATGCATTTATCCCTTGCTGTGTGAGGGAGGGGCATTGCAAGGGTTTTTGTTGGGCTTTAGAATTTCAACTACCGTATTTTCCTGGGTATAAGACGACTGGGCGTATAGGACGACCCCCCTAATTTTCATCTACCGGTAATACTTATACTTAGGTTACCTTGGAGATATTATACTCGGCGTATAAGACGACCCCCCATTTTTGGGGGATTTTTTTGAGGTTCAAAAGTAGTCTTATACGCCAGAAAATACAGTATATTTGGCAATTACTAAAAAAAAAAAAAAAAAACATGTTTGAACCAAATTCTATTTACAGAAATTTTGTGTGGGACTCAGAAGTATAAAAGATTGTTTTGGAAAGAACAATTTAGATCCAAAAAGACACTGAATTCAAAAAGTAATATTGGAAATCATTTTTTTTTAACCGCTTGCCTACTGCTCACAGTATATTTACTGCGGCAGTCAGCCCCTCACAGGCACAGCGGCGTAGGTCTACGTTGCTAGCCCGTGAGGGCTCTGGGGAGCGAGCGCGCCCCGCCGGAGGCGCGCTCCCGCTCTCACGGACCCCCCCCCGCGCGTGTGACCAGTGGACCCGATGTCCGCTGGTCACTCGACGATCGTCGGTGGAGAGGGAGAAAGGCAGGCGGCTGATGTAAACAAGCGACCTGTCATTCTTCCCGGTGTAGAAACAGTGATTATACGGTTCTACTATGTAGGACCGTTGATCACTGTTCCTACACCTCAAGCCACAGCCAATCACAGTTAGAATCACGCCCCTAGGGACACACATAACCCCTCCCTCTCAAAAAAAGTTAACCCCTTCACTGCCAGTGTAATTTTACAGTAACAGTGCATATTTATAGCACTGATTACTATAGAAATGTCACTGGTAACCCCAAAAGTGTCAAAAATGTCAGTCAAGGGTCCGATCTGTGCGCCGCAATGTCGCAGTACCGCAAAAAAAATTGCAGATCGCCGCCATTACGCGTTAAAAAAAACAACAAAAATTACAAAAATCTTTCCCTTTGTTAGTAAATGCGATAACTTTTGCGCAAACCAATCAAAATACGCTTTTTGCGATTTTTTTTTTTTTTTTTTACCAAACATATGTAGCATAAAACAAATTGGCCGAAAATGTTAAAAAATTTTGATTTTTACATTTTTTTGGGGGGGGGGGGGAATTTCATATAAAAAAATTTGAAAAATATTGTTATTTTTGCAAAATTGTCGCTCTTTTTTTGTTTATAGCGCATGATCAAAGAATCGCACAGGTGATCAAATACCACCAAAAGAAATCTCTGTTTGTGGGGAAAAAAAGGACGTCAAATTTGTTTAGGTACAGCGTCGCACGACCGCGCAATTGTCCGTTAAAGTCACGCAGTGCCGAATCGCAAAATAGGCCCTGGTCGGAATGGGGGTAAAATCTTCCGGGGCTTAAGTGGTTAAAAGTGCTCTGCTTCATTAGAAGAAACAACCAGAGTATCCCATATTTTGGACTTTTCAAAATTTTAGTTGCTTAAAACCAGTAGCCAGCACTTTTAGGGTAATAATTTAGGATCTGAATAAGCACTAAAGAGAAAAAGCTGATTGCACTCTGGCAATCTCTTCAAAGATGATACAGTTTCTTTGTAGGTATTTATAAATAGATAGGGTTGTGGAAAGGAAGTTATGTTGGCAGGCGGTAGCCTAGAATGTTGAAGAGCAATTGAAATTCTGTATGCTTTTACAAATTACTTACAGATTTAAAAAAATAAAGCTTGACTGTACAAGTATTCACCCTCTTTGTTGTCAAACCCCTAAATATGCTGGTGCAATCAAGTGCCTGCAGAAGTCATATTATTACCTGAATGGAGTCCACCAATGTGCAATCTCACAATCTCAGATCCAATACACTTGTCTTAGTGAGGCCCTAAAGTTTATTGAAGAACATCTAAACAATATGTAAATTCCAGACATATGTGTGGAAGTGGGTTAAATCACCCTGAGAATATGGCAGCTGGAGCTGCATTTTTATTTTTTAAAACTTGCTGGGTAGTTCTATTTTACCCAAGCTGAAGCTTAAAGCATCTATTAATATATATACAAAATATTTTATTTGATTTTTCTTGGACCTGGAATAGGAATTTTTAAATTATGCTTAAGAAGTTGTAATAATTGTTTTTTTTTCCTTTTTATATAAATGAATACATATATCGGTCTTGTTTTAAAATTTAGAAATATTAATACCAAAATCTAGCTCTGGTAGACACTTTTTAGGGAGGAGCATATCTATGTAATATCATCTAATATAACAAACATGATTAAATCACCACAGAGCTTTACATCTCTGTAATACCACTATGTATTACTATGTATTGACTAAGCATTGGTTCAAAACTGCAGATTTCTACCTGACTTCAAAGACTGTCAAGCACAATGAAAAAGCTGTATAAGTGCACCAGTCCAAAGCCAAAGTTCCTTTTTATTAGGGAAAAGTGAGTGAAGCCATTCCCCATTTCTAAGGTCGCTTTGTTGGGTTAAGGTTGAGGTCATAATCTTGGCAGAGGAAAGGTAAAGCTTTATTGGCAGCCACAAACAAAATACCAAACTGGAATTTGGATACATAAAACTAGAGTGTCCCACAACTGCAATTCCTAAGCTCCCTAAACCAAATATTTATTTGGTAATCCCCAGAATGGATTTTGGACATAATTAATAAACAGCATACGATCTTGTAAACCTGTGCAAAATCTACACAGTGGGCCTGAATATTAGAAAATGTTTACTTGTGCTTAGATAAGAAATAACATTGCACCAAATGTCTTCTGCAAAGTGATTTCTGCAGAATTGTGTCATGATGGAAAAAAAAAAAAATAAAGGAATGTTTTGAAAAAAATAGTTCAGAAATTAAATTTTCTATGTCATTCATTTTAAAAACAAATAAAAACAAACCTACATCCACTCTATCAACGTAGATAGGCCACCTCTCTGAGCCCTGCCTGAGATTAGAAAGTGAAGCGGCAACAACAGAGAGGACATCTCTCTGCTCACTGCTCTGGTCAGTATGTTCTTTTTAAACTTATGTGCACGTAGGCCCCCTGATAGGACTCCAACACTCCTCCTCTCCCAGCCTCCAGTCTCCAGAGTGTTGTTGCTCAGGAAAGATTTCAAGAGTCTGAAATCAAATTCAGGTATTTATACTGGTTGTTTTTAAATGTATAAAAGGATACTGATCAAACGTAGAGCAGGTGTGCATGGCAACCAATCAGCTTTATATTTTGCTTTTAAAGCCGAGCTGAAGATAGAGACAGATTAGTTGCCATGCACTGCTGTTTCAGATTCTGTCTGCTCCAGTGTTGATGAATTCTCCCCATTAAGGCTACATTCACACCTGAGCGTTTTCGCGCGTTTTTTTACTGCGATTTTACCGCGATTTACAGGCGTTTTTTGTGCAGGCGTTTTTAGATTGAATAGAGACCAATGGAAAACGCCTGTAATCTGCCCAAAAAGAAGCTCATGTACTTTTTTGAGCGTTGGGCGTTTTGCTCACAGCGTCAAAATGCTCAGATGTGAACAGGGGCCATTGAAATGAATAGGATTGGTCTTGTTGGGCGTTTTGAGAGCTGATCCTAGAGCAGAAAAACTCCCCAAAAACGCCCCAAAACGCCTACATGTGAGCGGAGCCTTAGTGAATAGATAACTGTATTCATTGGTGTTTCAATGTCTGCTGGCAGCGTTTGCAGAAAGTGTGTGAAAACCCCAATTCTATTTTTCAGTATGTTTAGAATCTTTCCTCGTTATATACATTTTTTTTTTTTTTTAAAAAAGGAAATCATTTTTTTGTGAATCTGCTGCAAAGTTTCTTACCTGCAAATCTTGCCAGTTAGAGCAATACCTGTGCTGACAAAGGTCACAACCTTACAATTACCAGCACTGTTCTTGCTTCTATGATAGACCTGATAGACAGTCTCACTGATGGAGCACATATGACAAACTGAAAACTATGCTGCTAATTGGAAGGTAGTGGATAAATGTTGTCAGTCTGAAAAAAAAAGTGCTATTACTGGCAAGATTTACAGGTAAGAAACTCTGTAACAAAAAACAATTTGCAACAGAAAATGGCTTAATGCCAAACATACAAAAAAAAATTCTGAGTTTACATACACTTTACGCATTACTATAAAGTAATCAGTATTTTCTCTAAATTCCAACTATATTTTTTTCTTTCTTGTTCCATTGAGAGACACAATGTCTTACTGCCATCTATAGAAGGGTTAGACACTGGCAAACAAAAAACTGTAGGCAAGCCCAATATAACCCCCCTACGAATACAATGCCTCTGTTATTTGCTAGTGTTCTAGGAGAATATGTCTTTTCTTTAGCTATTTTTATTTTTTATTCAGTATTTTTCATCAATCTTTTTTCAGTATTGCTACGGGAGCTTTGTCTTTTTGATTGCAGCTATCCGGCATGGTCATTCTCAGCCTGGCTTTTGGAGTACCCGTCTAGTCTCTGCTGGACTGAACATTGCAGGAATACCTTTGAAGTGACCTTCAGGCACTGGGTTCCTAATGCGGTGCTTACCAGACTCTAGTTAAAGTTAGCTTGGAGTGTTTTCCAGGTCCAGCGCTGCTGGTTTTGCCTCAGAGCATGCCCTGTTTTTAAGGACACACTTAGTGAGAAGGCTAATTGGGCCAAGCCCTGGGAGCTAACTCTTAACATAGGTCACTAGGTGCCATTATTCCTCCCTCAGCCATTTTTTAAATCTGTGGGACTGAGCCCTGATGTCATTCTCTGGGTGGAGTATTGCATGCATGCTCCACTCTCTTTTTCCCATTCTACAGCTTTGAAAAAGCATCTCTCTGCTGCTTCACCTGCTTGCAAAGAGCCATGTGGAAGTGCAATCCACTCCTGCTGCCCACCTACAGCTGTCTTTCCTCCTACCCTGAACCTATAGTTCCCTTACTGCCATGTCATCTGATTTTAGACAAGTGGGGGGGGGGAGGTGGGACTGGGAGGGGGACAGTCCAATTTGTACTGTATCCCCTAGCACACACTCTAATAACAGCTCTGGGGCTGCTTGCAGTGTGTCTATTGACGGTGCCAATTTCTGCAGCCTGTAGTCATGTTGCTATCTGCTCTAGGAGTCTATTCTGCCCTTGGGATCCTCTTAGTTCTGTTAGGCCTGAATGCATCCTCTGTCCTTTCAGCAGAGAGGTTTACTACAGTCTTGCAAGAATTTATGACCAACATAAGTTGTGTGCTGGCTCTGATCACAGAGGCCACAAGTGTGCTGCTGCACCCTATCCTGCAGATTATATATCTACATTTTCCCACATCCCTAACAATTTTCAAATCTCAAAGACTTTATCTGATTCTGAGTCACTCAACTCCTTGACTGATGAACTTACCCTGTGGGGTCATAGTCTACTGTTATTACTCCCAAAATAAAGATTAATTGTTTTAGCCCTTTTTGATGCACAGTACGCACCCCTCTGAAACTAGAGAATCAGCCTTGCAGAAGGTTTGCAGGACACAGTTCTGCTAGTGGTGGATTTTAATGGCACTCACATGAGACAGACTTATTATATTTTTTAAAAAAAATCATCTTTTTTTAAAATATCTCAAAAAACACAATGGGCGCCCAGAAACGGCTACATTAAAAATACATAGCGGTATGACACAATATCCTTATAGATATGGGTGTGACACCTATATACGTTCAATCAATCGATTGAGGTGTGTACTCCTTGTTGCTGGTCGACGTGTTTTGCAATGTGCTTCCTCAGGACCAACAGCAGGTGTATCACAATCTAATAATCTTAAATAGATATGCCATCAATTTCACTTCAATCATATAGTGATAATACGTAGCTTTCTTCAAAAATATATCTCTGAATATTATCATAGTCATCACTACATTCATAAACGCCAGAGGCACACATGTTGCATATGTCTGGTGCGGACACAGGGGACTAGCTACCCATTAGCATCTATTTTGCAGAAGGTATATACTTCATTTTGTTTTGGTTGGTCTGTTTACCTATGTAAAAGGAACTTTGTTATTCCTAGGGTCCATATAATATATGTTTTGCGTTTTACCCTATGTATTTGTATAGCCACTTTTATGTGTTTGTATACACACCTTTAGGTTTTCCTTTTGTTCAAGAGTATTTTCCTGTATGTCAATTTAGGTATAGAAAGGCTGGTCCCTCATGGAACTATTAGGGTCTATGGTCAACAACCACATGCATATGTTCCTATAAAGCAGACACATACGTCATTCATAGCATGATTCCTTCTGCGACACTGTTATCCCAATCGGGGTGTAGGTATTGCTTTTCTTACCCCTAGATGTCTCCCTGCATTTGTTCTCTTCTGCCGCCACGGCCAAACTGCCACCCATGAGCCGCTTATATCTCCCACGACCACCATTGGCGCCAAACGGCTCTATGGCCTCAGCCGATTGATAACGTCACAGTATCGCATGTGCCCCATCACCGTGTATGTGCAAAATGGCGCTTTGCGTGGTGATGTTTCATTTGTATACTGAATGTTGGGGTCTGCCCAACTTAGGGCATGATCTAAAGGCATTTTTTCTCTTTTATTCCTCTATCCAGCTCCAGTACACAGAAAGAAAATTTCTCTCATTGTCTGCATTTGATTTGTAGTTTTGAGAGTTTCACAGACTGCTAATTTCATATAGACTGATTTGCTTTTTGTTAGCCCGGATGGACCCTAAAAGAGTTCTCTGACTTCTTGTTTCAGCAACTATAGGATGTTATGGTCTTAATAAAGGCATTGTACACTTTCCAATGGTTTTGTTCTTTAACTAGGTATTAGTGCAGTTATATTAGCTGTGTCATTTATTTGCTTTACCTTTGTAATGATGGTCTCCCTTGTTGTGGCTACAGTTTGTAGTGTCATGGCTGATCAATTACCCTATGTCCACGTATTAATTTACCTAGCTTGTCCTTATTTGCTAAAGGGACAAGCAATTTGTTTTTTTAGTTCTTATAGTCCACTGCATGCCTTGATATTTCCTCTGTGTTCCTAATGTCATAAAACACTGAGCTCTCTGTTAATTGCTCTGCCTGTGTCAGATCTAATTACTAGCTCTCATCCATGCAAGCACTCGAATGAGACACCCAGGGATTGTGAGATATTTCTTTTTTTTTTTTTTTTATAGGAAGTGTCCATTTTTAGACTTCAGACAGAGGTCATGTATTAACTTGTCCAATGTCATTCCAATGCCTCATGTTTAAATACAACCTGAAACTTCTGACATTGGAAGATGTCAGAGGTTTCAGAAGATGTGAAGATTTACTCTACTATAGGCTGTTCCTACAGAGCCGCAAATGACACCATGGAATCACATAATCAATACATATCTTATACAGGTGATAAACACAATGTGCATGCAGGAACGTTTAAAAATTTCTTTAAGGATCGTATTTCACAATTTCCTGGTCTTTTGTTCACATTTTCTCAGTTCTACCAGGTTGATGTTTCGGCCTTACCTGATGCCTATTTTTGGCGTAAGGTGCCTCAGGCAGCTTTTCAACTGAAGATAGTCCTCAGGTCTGTTGTTTTTGGGCATGTTAGTATTTTTTTTTCTGAGTTGCCCATCGTTCGGTTGGACTTCTTTTGGACTGTGCCAGAGGTCACAGACTTCCTGTGTTCCTCAATTGGCAAGAAAGAAAATACAATTTTTTGCCCTCGCCTAGACATCGGTCTGTAGATGTAACAGATGCAGGATTGGAAGTGCACCTGTCTCATTGAGCACTGTCCCTGAAAACTCCTTAGGGAGGTATGCCCACCGAAGGGGTAAAGATTGTCTGGCACATGTGCATTCTAGTCCTGCTTTGGTGCTTTCCAGTGCTGTACTGTCTGTCTGCCGCAGGAGCCACCCAGAACACCACCACACAAAGTTACTAGGGCTCTGCCCTACACTACTGAGCCTGTGCCTCCATAGTTAGCAGGAGTGTTCTGAGCTGCCAAGCATTCATGTGCCACTGACGCTTATTACTTTGGGGCCACAACATTTTTTATTCTGTTGCTTGCCTAATTGGGGGGACCATGACACTTTTTTAAAATGTTGCATGCCTTAAATGGATGGACCATAACAATTTTTTTTTATTCAATGTGTCATAATTCCCATATGGTATCCATGCCACTCCAGCCTGAGCATGTGCACTGACCGCCAAATTGCTGCACCAATATTGTACAGCTCCTTTCTCTCCCACTCATGAAGTAAACTTTTGCCCTTTGCAAGGCTCTGTCCTTACTGATGCCTGCAGTGACCTTGTCATAAACAGCCCTGCAGTTGGTCCATGAGTAACTCATACTGATACTGTCTCACTTTGCATACTGTTTGTATGATGACCTTGCATTGCCATATAGTGACCTGTGACGAGACCCTTGCTCGCTCTGTCCGCTCTCCCGACACTCCTCTGTTTCTAGTCAGTCAGCTTGCAGATCGCAACGTCTGATGGTTCGGTCAACCAAGGATCCGAGATCCGAACTACAGCTATGTGCCGTCCGGAATCCATTAGAACAAACACCAAGCAAGCTGTATGTAAGTTCAAACAGGAAGA
Source organism: Pelophylax lessonae (assembly GCF_965119305.1). Lineage (NCBI taxonomy): Eukaryota > Metazoa > Chordata > Amphibia > Anura > Ranidae > Pelophylax > Pelophylax lessonae. The sequence continues at coordinate 345,397,921 of NC_138768.1, read as the reverse complement.
CAATTTATTGGAAGAACACAGCACACTTTTATACAGAATTTGGAACATCCTGTCCCCAACAACCGCTTTCCTATTGGTCAATTGTAAAGTACCCGCAGTTCCTATTCTGGTCCTCTCCAGACATGCAAATGAGGGCTCGAAAATGAGTCAGTAGTGATTGGTCAGATAGCTTGACCAGGAAATGCAAATGAGGACTTGAAATGAGTCAGTAGTGATTGGTCAGATAGCTTGACCAGGAAATGCAAATGAGGACTTGAAAATTAGTCAACAGGGATTGGTCAGATAGCTTTGACCAATGCAAGGAGACAGAAGCCCCAGGGGGCAATCAATGTACGATCATGTCAGACACAGAACAATGGTTCCCTAACGAGCCCTCAATACACATTACTCTGTGTCAATACCTCCCTTAGCAGACAACAGGTGTGGTCATTAGCACACCTGACAATAGTTGAATGGGGAGCCACCTTAGACAGTCCGGCTCCTCAGAACTTCCTGGGATGACCATATTAGGAGTGGGCTTCCTGCTCAGAAACCTCATGGCAAAGGGAACAATTGACCTTGCTGACAAAAATGAAGCAATTCAACCCATTTGTAGTAGTCCAAACCATTTTTCAGTGTTCACCACCCTCCTGATCACCCTGCATCCATGACAGATGCAGGGTGATTTAAACATAAGAGAGCCCCATAAGGCTGGGCATGGTGCCCCCCAACCAAGGAATTTGGGGTCCACAACCCCGATGCCCAAAGTAATTTTCGTCACATTTCTCCCCTTTCGGCAGGAGACTAACACAGAAGAAGACCCTAACCGGGTTTACTTCGAAGTTAGTCCATAGTTCCAGTCCTCCAATGTCTGCACCCACAAAGTACCCCAAACAAATTGTCCGGGACAGAACGTCACTCACCCAGCCAACCTCTGCCTCTCTTGTAGAACATCTCCTCTGTGGGGAAGAAGCATGAACTGGCCCTTCTCCCAGGATTCCTTTCAGCTGCTGGAGGGAGGACAGGGTGGCTGGGCTCACTTCCTCATGCTGTTGGGGATCTGGGCCGACTGCCCAGCATCCCTGGGGTAAACAAGTGGAGATTGTAGTATCATCCACCTTCTCAGGAAATCCATCCTTTGTAAGTTGAGGGTAGAGGCCAGCAGCGCTCTGCTTTGTTGCCAGCCCTTCCGCTGGGTTGGGGTTGTCGAATACTACCCCCAGGACCTGGTTGGGGGTCTGCTGTAGAGAGGAGGGATCGCCTACCTCCTCCTGGTATTCCTGCGGGGCGGGTTGGGGATCTGGACCGGCCGTCCAGCATCCCTGTAGGTCTGGTGCAGAGACTGCGGTCCCATCTGTTCTATTGGGGTCAGGGCTGTTGTCTCCCTGTGGTTGGGGAGAAGGATTAGTTGACTCCTCTCCCTGGAAGGTACACTGCTGCTCTGAAGGAAAGATGACAACTTCGGCTCCCGGTAACTCCTGCTGTAGCTGGGGACCTGGGCCGCCTGCCCAGCCTCCCTGTAGGGCCGGTAGAGAGACCTCGGTCCCATCTCCACCTGCCATCGGTGGGTCTTCACAGTACCCCCAGTCTGTACTGTCTCTCCAACTGAAGGGTTGTGGGTCTGGATCTGCCACCCAGGACTCCGGCTCTGCTTGCAGGGTAGATTGGGGTGGAATGGAGCAGAGCAGGCATTGGTAGTCCTGCTCCAGTTCCCACTCCATTCTGACCAGATTAATCAGGTCTGACCCCAGGTCATTCGCTTTGGGGAGACCCAGTAGGGCTTCCCTGGTGTCCTGGATTTCCCAGCGCCGAAATTCTGCTGGACATCCAAAGTCCCTCTCCTCAAAGGCCTTCCACAGCAAGCCCGGGCCACTATAGTCCTCACCTTCCGGCATATTGTCATCAGCCATCCAGTGGTTGTAGCTGGTGGCGTACCACTTTAGTGCCCGGTAAGCTTCATCCAGCCACATCTCCTTCCAAATCAGGTTCCACAGCTCCGTCACCCACTCATCCCGGGGTTGCTCTCCTAGGAAAGGTAACCGCAGGCCAACGTATACCTGGAACCGCTGTTCTTTGCTGGGAAGGTTCTCTCTCCGCCTCCACTGCACATCCTCTAAGGCCTCATACCACATTTCCTTTCGAGTGAAATCTCTCCAGTCCAGTATGGCTTCCTCTGATCCAGGCTCATCCTGTTGGACCAAGTGTTGCTGCAACCTCCAGTGAAACTCCTCCTCATATGGGGACGCTGCATCTTTAGGCGTTTTCTCTGATTGCTGTATTTCTGCCATTCTCTACTCATGCTGCTGCTCTCGTTCTCTCTCTTGCCGCTCTCGTTCTCTCTCTTGCCGCTCTCGTTCTCTCTCTTGTCGTTCTAGTTCTTTCTCTTGTCGCTCATCCTGCAGCTGGATGTCTCTAATGGCATTCTGTATGGCGGTCTCTGATGGGTTAGCACTATATAATGCCAACCGCTCTCGAACTCGTTGCTGAAACAAGTCTTCAACTGACCAGGATCCTGAATCACCATCTCCCTTATCCATCTCGGATAGCTCACTGATCAGGGTGGCCTTGTTCTTTGTCCCACCGATCCCTCCACGGCTCTCAAGTAAATCTTTCAGCGTGGCTCTCCTGCATGCTGCATAGCTGGTCATTGACTGTGGTGGTTTGGAGTGTCCCGGTAACTGGAGAGCAAATCCCACCGCTGCCAACCAATGTGACGAGACCCTTGCTCGCTCTGTCCGCTCTCCCGACACTCCTCTGTTTCTAGTCAGTCAGCTTGCAGATCGCAACGTCTGATGGTTCGGTCAACCAAGGATCCGGCATCCGAACTACAGCTATGTGCCATCCGGAATCCATTAGAACAAACACCAAGCAAGCTGTATGTAAGTTCAAACAGGAAGACAATTTATTGGAAGAACACAGCACACTTTTATACAGAATTTGGAACATCCTGCCCCCAACAACCGCTTTCCTATTGGTCAATTGTAAAGTACCTGCAGTTCCCATTCTGGTCCTCTCCAGACATGCAAATGAGGGCTCGAAAATGAGTCAGTAGTGGTTGGTCAGATAGCTTGACCAGGAAATGCAAATGAGGACTTGAAAATGAGTCAGTAGTGATTGGTCAGATAGCTTGACCAGGAAATGCAAATGAGGACTTGAAAATGAGTCAACAGGGATTGGTCAGATAGCTTTGACCATTGCAAGGAGACAGAAGCCCCAGGGGGCAATCAATGTACATAATAGTCAGACACAGAACAATGGTTCCCTAACGAGCCCTCAATACACATTACTCTGTGTCAATACCTCCCTTAGCAGACAACAGGTGCGGTCATTAGCACACCTGACAATAGTTAAATGAGGAGCCATCTTAGACAGTCCTGCTCCTCCGAACTTCCCGGGATGACCATATTAGGAGTGCGCTTCCTGCTCAGAAACCTCATGGCAAAGGGAACAATTGACCTTGCTGACAAAAATGAAGCAATTCAACCCATTTGTAGTAGTCCAAACCATTTTTCAGTGTTCACCACCTTCCTGGTCACCCTGCATCCATGACAGATGCAGGGTGATTTAAACATAACAGAGCCCCATAAGGCTGGGCATGGTGCCCCCCAACCTCTCTAAAGGAATTTGAGGTCCACAACCCCCATGCCCAAAGTAATTTTCGTCACATGACCCACTCACAGACAGCCATTATCTTCACTTGATTTTCAGTTGGTTTGCTAGTAAACTTTGCTGGCAGTATCTCACTTTGTATGTATGTATGTACTTTGTCTCTCTTAAGCTGGATACACACTGTGGTTAGATTTCCTTCAGATTTACCTTTTCTATGTAGTGCAAGGGCCTACCAGATTGCATACAAATTGAAAGTGTTTAGGTTTGACCTCATATTATATGTTTTTTTTTAAGTCTAAAGGAAAAAGTCTTCAGAAAATCTTAAAGTGTGTATGGCCCTTTAGTGTGTCAAATTAAGAGTGCGATTTTATAACAGATTTTGTGGCAGCTTACAATGTTTTTAGTTCGAGAGTCTGGATTGCAGTCCACACTCTCTACACATAGCTCCTTCCTCTGTGATTTCCAAGGAGAAATTTGCTGCAACTATGTCAAAGTTATGGGAGAAATATCTGCTATGAAAGCTTTGGAAAAAAAAAGGAAGGAATGAGCGTACAGGAATTTTTGGGAGGTAAAAATAAAAAGGCTTTGACTCAGTAGTAATTTAAACAGAGATGCAGCCAAATACCATAGGAAAGCTATGTAGATATAGGGCAAGGATTGAAATCAGCGCAACCACTTTGAGTTAAAATTACTATTTAGATAAGTGTTATAATTCAAAATATGACTGTAAAGTGAAAAAATATTTGTGTGAGAGATATGTGTATAAATTGAAAATATATAAACTGATTAAAGTGCTAATGTGACTATATATTACGATCGATGGAGTATAATATGCTCAAACCAAAAATAATAAAAAATTATCAAAAAATCTTCCAATAACAAAGTGCAAGTGCATACATCAAAGGAAAAGTGCTTATGTAGTGCAATACTTCATATCAATCAATATAAGTGAAAACACAAAGTTCATCAATTAAAGTCCTTATTATAATCCTCCAGTGACAAAGTGCAAGTAGTGCTGATCGTCCAATTATAAAGTGCTTTTCAGTGCTCCTTAGTGAAAATCATTCAACCACAGTGTTCGTATAGCAGCAATTGATTGTAATATGGAAACCTCTCTCCTTATACTTTACCCAATCCCTTCAGGATGGATCTCATCTCACGGACAGCCAGATAGAAAAACAGAGGAAGGGATGCCACACATAGCGTGATACTGTGTAATACTTCTTTATTTAAACAATATTAGTGGTAAACAACTCACATTTGTTGGTGTCTGCCTGACACTAGGAATCTGCACGTATACAATCAGCCCGCTGCTCGGATCCTTAATGGGTTGTCACGAGCAGGGATACAAAGTTGCAGTGTATATCAGAGCCTTTATCGGTGCTGTCTCAGTGTCTTTTCTCCTCGCCCTACTGGATTCATCACCTGACGTCTTCACGGGGCGGTACGACGCTAAGGCACATCGCGCCATCTTAAATAGGGGAAGGGAGTGAAGATTTCCCCTCCACCTATTCTGTACTATCTTGCTCATATATTAACTAATATGTCTACATCACGGCCTCAACAGTAAAATGTAATGTATATTATAACCCCTATTTATGTTTATACAAAACATTTTCTATTTAAATGTTGTTTTAAAACCACATACGTATTCGTTGTGCATAAGTCTGCCATCTAGTGTTCACAATCTAGATAGTAAGTGAAAGAATGTAATATGAAGTCAATATTCTATATTCATCATCTAAGAGTGTATTGACCCTCCATGTATTCGATCAGTTTTAATGATGTCAATTTAAATGATTTTACAATGTGGGAATCAAAAACTCCTTGCAATATGATCTATTGTGTTTTACCTCTATTTGTTTCCTACTCTTTTATATATATTTGATTATTTGCTCCATATTGCACCAGTTCCAAAATCTCTTTAAAAAAAACACAAAATATTTTTTAAATATATATTAAAAATCTATATTAAAAAATATGAAGCTAAAACCAACAATAATATTTGTATGGGAAATTCTATTATTCTATCCAAAAATTATATCTATTATATGAAAAGTATGCATCAGATGTTTCATTATTCAAAAATCCCAGATCCTAATTGTATCTCTTTTTTTGTCTCCTTCCTCCTCTTTTTCCTCTCTTTCTTCTTTTTCCATTTCTCGTGGTGTCTGATCCTCCATTCTGTCCCTGTTTTGGCAGTAGTTCGGTTGGTGGTTCCAATTGCCCCTGTAGGGTCCTGCTCCCCTGTAATAATCTGCATTCTGATAACCCCAGTAGGACAACCAGACCATTGAAAGTTAGAATAGGGGAAAATTGTGCAAATATTAAAAAAGGATTTGTAAAACATAGTGTATCTAAACATTTCAAAATGAAGAATAATGAAGATCCGTGTCTACTCTCGTTTTATGGAATAGATAAGATCAAGGAAAATTGGAGGGGTTGTGACAAAAGTAAAGAAATATCACATAAAGAAACCCAGTGGATTTACAAGACGAATACACTTCAAACACAAGGGTTAAACGTAGATATTGATTTGAATTGCTTTCTCACAAATGTTTGAATAATGAAACATCTGATGCATAATTTTCATATAATAGATATAATTTTTGGATAGAATAATAGAATTTCCCATAAAAATATTATTGTTGGTTTTAGCTTCATTTTTTTTAATATAGATGTTTAATATATATTTAAAAAATATTTTATGTGTTTTTTAACCACTTGCCTACAGTGCACTTTCACCCCCTTCCTGCCCAGACCGATTTTCAGCTTTCAGCGCTCTCACACTTTGACTGAGAATTACTCAGTCATGCAACACTGTACCCATACAAAAATTGTGTCCTTTTTTTCACACAAATAGAGCTTTCTTTTGATGGTATTTGATCAATACTGGGTTTTTTATTTTTTGTGCTATAAATAAAAAAAGACTGAAAATATAGTGAAAAAACACATTTTTCTTTGTTTCTGTCATAAAATTTTGCAAATTAGTCATTTTTCTTCACAAATTTTGGCCAAAACTTATACTGCTACTTATCTTTGCTAAAAAAAAAAACAAAATAAAGTGTATATTATTTGGTCTTTGTGAAAGTTATAGAGTCCACAAGCTATGGTGCTATTCATTGAAAATTGATCACACTTGATCACACCTGATGTACTGAAGACACTAAAAAGTCAGGAAAGAACAAATACCCCCCAAATTTCCTTTTTGGAAAGTAGACATTCCAAGGTATTTAATAAGGGGCATGGTGAGTTTTTTGAAGTTGTAATTTTTTCCCACAATGCTTTGAAAATGAAGGTTTTTTTTTTTTTTTACAAATTGCCGTATTAACGGGTTATTTCTCTCACACAGCACATGTATACTTGCAACTACACCCCAAAACACATTCTACTACTCCTCCTGAGTATGGCGATACCACATGTGTGAGACTTTTTCACAGCCTGGCCACATACAGAGGCCTAACATCCAAGTAGCAGCGTCCGGCATTCTAGGAGCATAAATTACACATATAATTTCCTGACAACCTATCGTACTTTTGAAGGCCCTGGAGCACCAGGACAATGGAAACCCCCATAAAATGACCCCATTTTGGAAAGCAAACAGCCCAACGTATAATTTTTGAGGCATAATGAGTCTTTTGAATATGTCATTTTTTTCCACAAGTTTTTGGAAAATGTGGAAAGAAAATGAAAACACATTTTTTTTACACAAAGCTGTCCATTTATGCAATATTTCTAACACATAGCATGTACATAGCAAAAATTGCCCCCCAAAATACATTCTGCTATTCCTCCTGAGTATGGCGATACCACATGTGTAACACTTTTTCACAGCCTGGCCACATACATAGGCCTAACATTCAAGTAGGACTTTACACAAAGTTATCCATTTATCCACTTTAAGACTGGGCCTATTTTTGACACTTGGTGTTTACAAGCTAAAATCATTTTTTTTTGCTAGAAAACTACTTGGAACCCCCAAACATTATATATTTTTTTTTTTAGCAGAGACCCCAGAGAATAAAATGGAGATCGTTGCAATATTTTTTATCACACCATATTTGCGCAGCAGTCTTCCAAATGCGATTTTTTTCTAAAAAAAATATCACTTTTTTGAACTAAAAAATAAGAAAACAGTAAATTTAGCCCAATTTTTTTCCATAATGTGAAAGATAATGTTACGCCGAGTAATTAGATACCCAACATGTCATGCTTCAAAACTGCGCATGCTCACAGAATGGCGCCAAACATTGGTACTTAAAAATCCCCATAGGCAACATTTTAAAAATGTCTGCAGGTTACTAGCTTAGAGTTACAGAGGAGGTCTAGGGCTCAAATTATTGCATGTATGGTTTGAACACCGTTTACATATGTGGGCGGGACTTGCGTATGCGTTTGCTTCTGCGCACGAGCTAACGGGGACAGGGCGCTTTAATTTCTTTTTTTTTTTCCTATTTATTTTATTTATTATTTTTTTATTTTTACACAGTTTAAAAAAAATGTTTTGATCATTTTTATTCCTATTACAAGGAATGTAAACATCCCTTGTAATAGAAATAGGCATGACAGGTCCTCTTTATTGTGAGATCTGGGGTCAAAAAGACCTCACACCTCACAACTACACTAAAAAAAAAAAAAAAAAAAAAAAATTGTGGAGAGAGGGAAAAAAAAAGAAAGAAAAAAAAAGCGGCCCTTTAAACCGGTTGCTAGGCAACGTCTTTTGACGTAGCTCCGGTCCTCCAAGACCATAGAGTCGAGTGAGGGCCATCTTGCCCTCACTCGACTTCCTGTCTCTGAGGATCCGGGACCGGATAGTTTTCCCCGCTGCCGGCGTGTCCGGTAAGCTGGGAAAACGTCTGGGACGCGGCAGGAGGGGGGGGGGCACCTCTTCCCCTGCACCGTAAGGGTAATTCCGCGGTGAATCCGCCACTGGGACCACCCTTATCTGAAAGCCGACCGCCCGCCGTTTCAAAAAATGCCGGGGTTATGGGGGCTATCTGCTGCCATAACCCCAGTATTTAGCTTTTAATGGCCGACGCATATAGTCGTTAGGCGGTCAGTAAGTGATTGCATGTATATGGCAAACAGGTGACGATGACTGATGGGGTGACAGGTGACAATGACTGATGGGGTGACAGGTGACGATGACTGATGGGGTGACAGGTGACGATGACTGATGGGGTGACAGGTGACGATAATTGATGAGGTGACAGGTGATGATGATTGATGAGGTGACAGGTGACGATGATTGAGGTGACAGATGACAATCACTGACGGGGTGACAAGTGACGATGATTGATGGGGTGGCAGGTGACGATCACTGATGGGGTGACAAGTGACGAGGATTGATAGGGTGACAGATGACGATGACTGATGGGGTGACAGGTGACGGTGATTGATGGGGTGACAGGTGACGGGCGATGGTCACTGATGGGTGACAGGTGACGGGCGATGGTGCACGACGGTACTGATGGCAGTCTCTGGTGACTGGTGAACTTTAGGCTATGTCCACATGTGAGCGTAGCGATCATGGGCAGAATCACTGCGATTCTGCCCGTGATCCAGAAATCATTGCAAATTTTTTGGGCGTCATGCGATGTTTGCACGATGTTACCGCGATTCGGCAGGCGGAAATGGCGGCAACATCGCACAGCGTTTGGGGTGCTATTGCAAATCACGGGCAACGCACAGGCGTCCCGCAATTTGCAATGATTTCCGGATCGCGGGCAGAATTGCGGTGATTCTGCCTGCGATCGCTGCGCTCAAATGTGAACGTAGCCTTATGGGTGTCAATGTCTGGGCACTGATGAGGTGACTGTTGGGTGACAGGTGACATTGGGGGGGGGGGGCTGAGGACTGTGTGGGGACCTTTATTAGTGTGATTTTACTTTTACATGTGTACAGAGCAGTAACTCACTATTTCTAGCTCTTCTCCCCTCACACTGGAAACTGTATGAGGGGAGAAGAGCTAGTAACAGTGAGTTACTGCTCTTTGTTTACATTTTGTGATCGGCTGTGAATGGATTCACAGCCGATCACATAGTAAACTGTCAGTGACTGTTTACTACTGCCGGTGACAGCTGTGTTCCTACGGAACACAGTGCCACCGTCATGACCGCGCTGCGCGCTCCCGATCGCGCATGCGCGGTCATCTCCCGGGCGCCTCCATTGTGATCGGCTGTTTCATTGGAACACAGCCGATCACGTGGGAAACAGCCACGCCCAGTGGCTGTTTCCCCCCTGCCGGTGACGGGGGGTGTCCCGGGGACACCCCGACACCGGCAGTGCAGGGCGGCGCGCACGCGATCGCGCGCCTGCCCTGCATTCCTGGGATCACGTCATATGACGTCTTCCCAGGATAATGGTCGCACCGCTTCGCCGTCAGTTGACGGCGGGTGGGCGGCATGTGGTTAAAGAGATTTTGGAACTGGTGCAATATGGAGCAAATAATAAAATATATAAGAGTAGGAAACAAATAGAGATAAAACACAATAGATCATATTGCAAGGAGTTTTTGATTCCCACATTGTAAAATCATTTAAATTAACATCATTACAACTTATCGAATACATGGAGGGTCAATACACTCTTAGATGATGAATATAGAGTATTGACTTCATATTACATTCTTTCACTTACTGTCTAGATTGTAAAAACTAGATGGCAGTCTTATGCACAACGAATACGTACGTGGTTTTAAAACCACATTTAAATAGAAAATGTTTTGTATAAACATAAATAGGGGTTATAATATACATTACATTTTACTGTTGAGGCCGTGATGTAGACATATTAGTTAATATGTGAGCAAGATAGTACAGAATAGGTGGAGGAGAAATCTTCACTCTCTTCCCCTATTTAAGATGGCGCGGTGTGCCTCAGCGTCGTACCGCCCCGTAAAGACGTCAGGTGACGAAACCGGTAGGGCGTGGAGAAAAGACGCTGAGACAGCACCGCTAAAGGCTTTGATATACACTGCAACTTTGTATCACTGCTCGTTACAACCCATTAAGGATCCGAGCAGCGGGCGGATTGTATACGTGCAGATTCCTAGTGTCAGGCAGACACCAACAAATGTGAGTTGTTTACCACTAATATTGTTTAAATAAAGAAGTATTACACAGTATCACGCTATGTGTGGCATCCCTTGCTCTGTTTTTCTATCTGGCTGTCCTTGAGATGAGATCCATCTTGAAGGGATTGGGTGAAGTATAAGGAGAGAGGTTTCCATATTACAACCGATTGCTGCTATACGAACACTGTGGTGGAATGAATTTCACTAAGAAGCACTGAAAAGCACTTTATAATTGGATGATCAGCACTACTTGCACTTTGTCACTGGAGGATTATAATAAGGACTTTAATTGATGAACTTTGTGTTTTCACTTATATTGATTGATATGAAGTATTGCACTACATAAGCACTTTTCCTTTGATGTATGCACTTGCACTTTCTTATTGGAAGATTTTTTGATAATTTATTATTATTTTTGGTTTGAGCATATTATACTCCATCGATCGTAATATATAGTCACATTAGCACTTTAATCAGTTTATATATTTTCAATTTATACACATATCTCTCACATAAATATTTTTTCACTTTACAGTCATATTTTGAATTATAACACACATCTAAATAGTAATTTTAATTCACAGTGGTTGCGCTGATTTCAATCCTTGCTATGAAAGCTTACCTAAATTACAGGGATAGCATACTTCTGCATCCTCTACTCCAGAGACTGTTTCAGACTTTCCTACAGCTACCTGTCTTCACTCAGCTGGGAATGATGAGGAGTGAGCTTTAGACTTCAGAATGAGTTGGTAAATGAGGAGATGCAGGTTTAGTGACGCAGTCCTGACTAGACCTGGAGCAATCTGCATCCTGTTATCTCTAGAGTTACCAACCTGGGTTCTTTTAAAGTCTCCAGTATGTTTTCTTTAGCGTTTGGCCTACTCCAGGTACTCCTCCCAAACATTTTGCACCGCAATACCCAATTTCAACGAGGTTACTATAGTAGATATGCATATTTTTCCTCACTTTCCCTGTGCATGCACTTCAGGAAATTTTGAAAAAATCCCACCACTGAGGACTCTCAAATATTAGTCTGCTAAACACTAAGTCTGGGACTCATTTCTACCACAATTCTTGGACTTCCAAAGCCTTCACATTTGCAGACCAATCCTCTTCACAATGAGGGAATGTCATGGTCTTACCTTCTTGCTGTTCTCCTTCGTTTGACATGTGCTGGCGGCCATCTTGGTTTCTGGGTTTCTTGTAGCCTCCCACCCTGCGGCTCCTCCTTCCCACTGGGAGGAGCTGGATGCCTAGCTCATATATATAGGAGGTCTGTGGCTTCAGTTCCCTGCTTGGTCCTCCTGTGTTCACATGCTACTAAGACTGCTGCTACTTCTGGTTCCTGTTCCTGGCTTCGTCTGACTACCCTGTTGGTTCCTGATCCTGGCTTCGTCTGACTACCCTGTTGGTTCCTGATCCTGGCTTCGTCTGACTACCCTGCTGGTTCCTGACCCCTGGCTTCGCAAAGACTCTGCATCGGTTTCGCCATCCGTTTGGACTTTTGCCTTATAGCTTGTTTTTCAATAAAGCTGTCTTATTTTCACTTATCTGTTGTTGTACGTCTGGTTCATGGTTCCGTGACATTAGGACCAAGCCATGAATTCTGACGGTACAGGGCCATCCTCGCTACCCACGCTGGTTGCCAGACTTGATCAGCAGGATCACCTGTTGGGTCGGTTCGCCGTGGCGTTGCAAACCCTGCTTGAACGCACGGTACCACAGGCCACGAATTCTGACGGTACAGGGCCATCCTCACTACCCACGCTGGTTGCCAGACTTGATCAGCAGGATCACCTGTTGGGTCAGTTCGCCGTGGCGTTGCAAACCCTGCTTGAACGCACGGTTCATTTCGCTCCCGTTGCCGATGGGTCCGCTCCTACTGCCGCTCCGGTTGTTGCGCCAGAGTCTACCCCGACACCTGTTGTTGCGCCCGCGGTGTTTCGGGGTATGTCCGGTTCTGCCCCCCTTCCACAGCGCTTTGGGGGAGAGCCAACTCAGTGCCGAGGTTTCCTTAACCAGGTGGGCATTTATTTCGAGTTGCTGCCACATGCCTTTCCTACTGAGAGATCAAAGGTGGGCTTCTTGATCTCGCTGCTCTCGGACAAGGCCTTGGCCTGGGCCAGCCCTTTATGGGAGAACAACAATCCGGTGGTTGCCGAGTTTTCCGGTTTTGTTGCTTCTCTTCGGAAGGTATTCGATGTGCCGGCTCGTGCTGCCTCTGCTGCGAAGCTCCTTATGTCCATCAGACAGGGTTCACGATCCGTAGCTGAATACGCCATTGAGTTTCGTACCCTGGCAGCAGAGGTGGGCTGGAATAATGAGGCTCTGGTCGCTGCTTTCTCTCATGGTCTCTCGGATGCCTTGAAGGATGAGGTTGCAGCTAAGGACCTACCAGTGGAGCTCGAGTCTCTTATTTCTTTCCTGATTTTGATTGACACCAGACTCAGGGAGAGACCTTCCTTTAAGGAGAGTCTGCGGAGGCCTCCTAACAGATTGGCGCCTACCTTTGTTGTCCCACCCGTGCCTCCCTCTCCTCCCACGCCTCCTGGGGATGACTTGTCTGGGGGTGAACCCATGCAGCTGGGGTTTGCTCGCCTGTCCGAGGGGGAGAGGGTACTCCGGAGACGCGAGGGCCGATGCATGTACTGTGGTCTCGGTGGGCATTTTCGGTTGGCATGTCCGAACCGTCCAGGGAAACGCTCGCACCTGAAATCCTGTCGGGGGCAGATCTTGGGTGGAGTCTCCTCGTCCCCGGTTTCCCGTGTTGACAAACCACTGATCACTGTTGTCCTTTCCTGGGTCGGGGGCTCGGTGACGACCCAGGCGTTGGTGGACTCTGGTGCTGGTGGTTTGTTCATTGATAGTGTGTTCGCTGCCGCCAATTCCATTCCTCTGCAGGCTCGAGGTTCTCCTCTGGCTCTTGAGGCGATAGACGGCAGACCCCTTCTGCCGCCACACGTGACTCATGAGACCCTTCCAGTGGGGTTAGCCATTGGTGCCGTCCACAGAGAGTCGGTCTGCTTCCAGGTTATTTCGTCTCCACACTACTCGGTGGTCTTGGGGTACCCCTGGCTCCAGAAGCATAATCCGATTTTCGATTGGAGATCGGCCGAGATCCTCTCGTGGTCACCGCAGTGTGGGACTAGTTGCATCCATGGGCCTGTCAAGTTGCTGTGTACTTCCTCGGACTCTCTGTTGCCCCCTGAATACGAGGAGTACCGGGATGTATTCGATAAGGTGCGCGCGGTTGCCCTACCTCCGCACCGCCCATACGATTGTGCCATCGAGTTACAATCTGGTGCCGTTCCTCCTCGTGGCAAAGTCTATCCACTGTCGGTAGCGGAGAATGAGGCCATGGAGGAGTACGTGAGGGAGGCGCTTTCACGTGGACACATTCGCAAATCCTCGTCCCCGGCAGGGGCTGGATTTTTCTTTGTGAAAAAGAAGGGCGGTGAGTTGAGGCCTTGCATCGATTACAGGGGTCTCAATCGCATCACGATCAAGAACGCTTACCCGATACCCTTGATTTCCGAGCTGTTCGATCGCCTTAAAGGGGCCACGGTCTTTACCAAACTCGACCTGAGGGCGGCATATAACCTCGTAAGGATCAAGGCGGGCGATGAGTGGAAGACCGCGTTTAACACCAGGACCGGTCATTATGAATCCTTGGTTATGCCCTTTGGGCTGTGCAATGCGCCCGCAGTCTTTCAGGAATTCATCAACGATGTTTTCCGTGACCTGTTGCAGCAGTGTGTGGTGGTCTACCTGGATGACATCTTGGTATATTCTGAGTCCATGGAGACCCACATTCTGGATGTCAAACGAGTGTTGCAACGGTTACGAGAGAACAAGCTGTTCGGTAAGCTTGAGAAATGCGAATTTCACCGATCCCAGGTAACCTTCTTAGGTTACATCATTTCCGCTGAGGGGTTCTCCATGGATCCTGAGAAGGTTTCGGCTGTCTTACAGTGGCCCCAGCCCAGTGGTCTTCGCTCCCTGCAGCGCTTTTTGGGCTTCGCCAATTATTATCGGAAGTTCATCAGGGACTTTTCCATGCTAGCCAAGCCTCTCACGGATCTGACCAGGAAGGGCAGTAATTCCCAGGTCTGGCCGCCCGAGGCCATCCGAGCTTTTGAGGCTCTAAAGTCCGCCTTTGTGTCGGCTCCGATTCTGTCGCATCCCAACCCTGGGTTGCCCTTTGTCCTCGAGGTGGACGCGTCTGAGACGGGAGTAGGCGCCCTTCTGTCTCAGCGTAGAACACCAGAGGGTCCTCTGCTTCCTTGTGGGTTTTACTCCCGGAAACTGTCTTCCGCGGAGTGCAACTACCAGATTGGTGACAGGGAGTTATTGGCCATCGTGCAGGCTCTTAAAGAATGGAGGCACTTGCTCGAGGGTTCGGTGGTTCCGGTCCTCATCCTGACGGACCACAAGAATCTGACCTACCTCTCTGAGGCCAAGAGATTGACACCACGTCAGGCCAGATGGGCTCTGTTCTTGTCACGTTTTAATTACGTGGTCTCCTACCTACCCGGTTCCAAGAACATCAGGGCTGATGCCTTATCACGGCAGTACTCCGACCTGTCCAGGGAGGAGTCGATTCCGACTTCGGTCATACCTCCGAATCAGATCCTGGCTGCCATTCGCACCAGCCTGACCTCTCCCCTGGGTGAGCAGATTTTGGCGGCTCAATCTGGTGCTCCCTCTGGGAGACCCAACGGCAGATGTTTTGTGCCTGAGGAGTTGCGCACTCGGTTGTTGCGAACCTACCATAACTCCAAGACCGCGGGGCATCCTGGAAAGAATCAGCTGTCCTGGGCTGTTTCACGTCTGTTCTGGTGGCCTTCCCTACGTTCCGACATCGCCGCATATGTAGCGGCATGCTCCGTTTGTGCCCAGAGTAAGTCCCCTCGGCACCTTCCGTTGGGCCTTCTGCAACCCTTAGCCACCGGGGAGCGCCCATGGTCACACCTAGGGATGGATTTCATTGTGGACCTCCCTGCATCCCGAGGCCATACGGTCATTCTCATGATTGTGGATCGGTTTTCCAAAATGTGTCACTGTGTTCCTCTCAAGAAGTTACCCTCTGCACAGGAGTTGGCCACGATTTTTGCCAGGGAGGTCTTCCGGTTGCACGGTTTGCCCAAGGAGATTGTGTCGGATCGGGGGAGTCAGTTTGTGTCCAGGTTCTGGCGCGCCTTTTGCTCCCAGTTGGGGATTCATCTCTCCTTCTCCTCGGCCTACCACCCTCAGTCCAATGGGGCCGCAGAACGATCCAATCAGGCCTTGGAGCAATTCCTTCGTTGCTATGTCTCCGATCACCAAGACAATTGGGTTGACCTCCTGCCTTGGGCTGAATTTGCCAGGAACACGGCGGTGAACTCTTCCTCTGGGACGTCTCCCTTCATGGCCAACTATGGGTTCCAACCTGCCGTGTTACCGGAGGTATTCTCTCCCCAGGATATTCCGGCTGTGGAGGATCACCTTTCCGTCCTACGTGCTTCTTGGGTACAGATCCAGAAGTCCCTTGAGGTCTCTGCGCAGCGCCAGAGACTCCAGGCTGATCGCAGACGAGCGCCTGCTCCTTCCTACCAGGCCGGAGACCGTGTATGGTTGTCCACCCGCAACCTCAACCTTCGAGTGCCCACTCCCAAGCTGGCGCCTCGCTTTGTTGGTCCCTTCCGAGTGCTTCGCAGGGTAAACCCGGTAGCCTATGCCCTTGCGCTTCCTCCTAGCATGCGGATCTCCAACGTGTTTCATGTCTCCCTGTTGAAGCCTCTGGTGTGTAATCGTTTCACTTCCTCGGTTCCTCGGCCTCGTCCGGTCCGAGTGGGCAATCGTGAGGAGTATGAGGTGAGCAATATCCTGGACTCACGCCTGGTCCGCGGTCGGGTGCAGTTTTTGGTTCATTGGCGTGGTTATGGTCCAGAGGAGCGTTCCTGGGTTCCCTCCGCAGATGTCCATGCTTCTGCCTTGCTCCGAGCCTTCCACACACGCTTCCCTCAGAAACCGTTCTTTACTCCGCGGAGGAGGGGCCCTTGAGGGGGAGGTACTGTCATGGTCTTACCTTCTTGCTGTTCTCCTTCGTTTGACATGTGCTGGCGGCCATCTTGGTTTCTGGGTTTCTTGTAGCCTCCCACCCTGCGGCTCCTCCTTCCCACTGGGAGGAGCTGGATGCCTAGCTCATATATATAGGAGGTCTGTGGCTTCAGTTCCCTGCTTGGTCCTCCTGTGTTCACATGCTACTAAGACTGCTGCTACTTCTGGTTCCTGTTCCTGGCTTCGTCTGACTACCCTGTTGGTTCCTGATCCTGGCTTCGTCTGACTACCCTGTTGGTTCCTGATCCTGGCTTCGTCTGACTACCCTGCTGGTTCCTGACCCCTGGCTTCGCAAAGACTCTGCATCGGTTTCGCCATCCGTTTGGACTTTTGCCTTATAGCTTGTTTTTCAATAAAGCTGTCTTATTTTCACTTATCTGTTGTTGTACGTCTGGTTCATGGTTCCGTGACAGGGAATGACTCCACTTTTTGTAGCCTATGTGGCCATCTGGACCCAGGTCATTTTGACACTTTGTCAAGAAATCAGCATCTATGGGCTTCAATCTAGCATTTCTAACTCTGCCTCCTCCCCACTTCATGGTTTCCAACTTGCTCTTTCTAATGGACTCCAACTCTGGCAAAACTCCTCTTTCAATGGGTTCTGAAGAAGAAAAGGTTTAGGGGGTTTCTACTCAATCATATTTACCATTCCCAAGAGTGCATTTGGCCTGTACTGGATCTAATGGTTCTCAACCTATTCCATCAGGTACAAGTTTCTATGTGGAATCTGCAAGGTCAGTCATTGTTTCCTGTCATCAAGGACCCTTCTGGCTTCTGTGGACATCAATATTGCCTACCTACATGTTGCCATCCTTCCAGCTCATCACTGCTGCCTCCATTTTGCTGTAGGCACACACCGATGCCAGTTTCATGCCCTTCCTTTTGATCTGTCTACTGCTCCTCAGACCTTCACAGGGTATTAATCCTGTACTTGCTCTTCTTTGCTTGCTAGCTTTTTTGCATAGGTGGATATCTGCATGACCTTCAGTTAAAGTTCCAACAGACCATTCAACCAATGTTCCATTGTACCTTAAATACTTTATCCTGTGTAATTTAATGCAGCCTTTTTCAACCAGGGTGCCTTCAGGTTTCTTCAGCGGTGCTTTGACCAGATACCTAAAAACTGTGCAAAAGTTGTAAAAAAAAAAAAAAAAAAACGGGTGGATGAGACCTGCCTTTGAGTTACATAAACCAACGTCCTAACATCCAATGACATCATCGATAAGGATGATGTCGGGCACCTGCACAACATCCCTGTTTGCCCCTCCCCTGCCGATCTCCATCAGCACTGGGTCACAATAGCTGAGCAAGAGAGAGAAACAGAGGGAGAAGAGAAATATTGGAATACTAATCCGTACCAATGTGCGAAGGTGTATTTTCTTTGGAAGATAAAATCACCTCTAATGTTGGGTATCCTACATGCGTGGATGTTGCTGTGTTTTGAAAAACAGTTTAGTTTTTTACATTTTAGAATGGGCTGCCTCCAGATTGTGCATAATTGTAAAGGGTGCCTTGACTGAAAAAAGTTTGAGAAGCAATGCTTTAACGTACAATTAAGAAAATAACATTTTTATATCCTTTAAATCATTTTTGTGAATTGCATTAACCGCTTCACCTCTCACACCTGTTCACCCCCTATGGACCAGAGCGATTTTCACATTTCTACTATGGACCTGTTTATTCAGCAATAACTTTGTTATTACTTAAGATAACAATGTAATGCATATAGTGTTTTTTTTAGGACAAACAATGCTTTTTTTTCCGTTATTGTCTTGCAACATTTTTTTTGTTCAAAATCCCTAGACACTTAAACATAATAAAACTAAACAAAACTGACTTTTTCTTTTTTTACCAGTGTTTTTGTTTTTTAATAGTATATATTTTTTAGATTTCACATTACAAAGAAAAATAAATGATACAAAACTCAGATAGAAAGGAAAGGGAAAAAGGAGCTGGCATTGCTAAGTTACGCATCAAAAGTCAGTAGTGTAGAAAATCAGAATATAATAAAGCATACAAGAGAATAAAAAACACAGTACATATTCAAGAATATTGCATAGTGACAGTACTAGACATTGGAGTAATGACCCAAATGAAGACATTTTGACTAGTGTTAGTTTAAAAATAGTGTTACAGCAGATAAAAAGTGCTCAATATATTCTGTAATTTGTGCTGTTTAAAATGACACTAAAATTATGATTCTGGTACAAAGCATAACAAAGTTATTTACAGATGAAATAAAGTGGTTTTTCATATTCAGTTTTGCGCTTTTTTAAACCTGAAACTTGTAAATCTATAGTATCTCACAAAAGTGAGTAAACCCCTCACATTTTTTGTAAATATTTTATTTTACCTTTTCATGTGATAACACTGAAGAAATGACACTTTGCTACAATATAAAGTAGTGAGTGTACAGCTTGTATAACACTGTACATTTGCTGTCCCCTCAAAATAACTCAACACACAGCCATTAATGTCTAAACTGCTGGCAACAAAAGTGAGTACAACCCTAAGTGAAAATGTCCAAATTGGGTCCAAAGTGTCAAAATTTTGTGTGGCCACCATTATTTTCCAGCACTGCCCTAACCTTCTTGGGCATAGAGTTCACCAGAGCTTCACAGGTTGCCACTGGAGTCCTTTTCCACTCCTCCATGAGGACATCACGTAGCTGGTGAATGTTAGAGACCTTGCTCTCCTCCACCTTCCATTTCAGGATACCCCACAGATACTCAATAGGGTTTAGGTCTGGAGACATGCTTGGCCAGTCCATCACCTTTACCCTCAGCTTCTTTAGCAAGACAGTGGTCGTCTTGGAGGTGTGTTTGGGGTCGTCATCATGTTGGAATACTGCCCTGCGGCCCAGTCTCAGAAGTGAGGGGATCATGCTCTGCTTCAGTATGTCACAGTAAATGTTGACATTCATGGTTTCCTCAATGAACTGTAGCTCCCCAGTGTCGGCAGCATTCATGCAGCCCAGCCCTAGACCATGACACTCCCACCACCATGCTTGACTGTAGGCAAGACACACTTGTCTTTGTACTCCTCAGCTGGTTGCCAACACGCACGCTTGACACCATCTTAACCAAATACGTTTATCTTGGTCTCATCAAGCCACAGGACATGGTTCCAGTAATCCATGTCCTTAGTCTGCTTGTCTTCAGCAAACTGTTTGCCTTTCTTTCTTTAGAAGAGGCTTCCTTCTGGGATGACAGCCATGCAGACCAATTTGATGCAGTGTGCGGCATATGGTCTGAGCATTGACAGGCTGACCCCCTACCCCTTCAACCTCTGCAGCAATGCTAGCAGCACTCATATATCTATTTCCCAAAGACAACCTCTGGATATGACGCTGAGCATGTGTACTCAACCTCTTTGGTCAGCCATGGCGAGGCCTGTTCTGAGTGGAACCTGTCCTGTTAAACTGCTGTATGGTCTTGGCCATCGTGCTGCAGCTCCGTTTCAGGGTCTTGGCAATCTTCTCATAGCTTAGGCCATCTTTCTATAGAGCAACAATTCTTTTTTTCAGATCCTCATAGTTCTTTGCCATGAGGTGCCATGTTGAACTTCCAGTGACCAGTATGAGATAGCGAGAGTGATAACACCAAATTTAACACACCTGCTCCCTATTCACACCTGATACCTTGTAACACTGACACCGAGGGAAAATGGCTAATTGAGCCCAATTTGGACATTGTCACTTAGGGGTGTACTCACTTTTGTTGCCAGCGGTATAGACATTAATGGCTGTGTGTTGAGTTATTTTGAGGGGACAGCAAATTTACACTGTTATACAAGCTGTACACTCACTACTTTACATTGTAGCAAAGTGTCATTTCTTCAGTGTTATCACATGAAAAGCTCAAATAAAATATTTACAAAAATGTGTGGGGTGTACTCACTTTTGTGAGATACTGTATGTTAAGGCTCCGTTCACATCTAGGCGTTTTGGGGCGTTTTTGGGGAGTTTTATCTGCTCTAGGATCAGCTCTCAAAACGCCCAACAAGACAAATCCTATTCATTTCAATGGCCCCTGTTCACATCTGAGCGTTTTGACGCTGTAAGCAAAACGCCCAACACTCAAAAAAGTACATGAGCTTCTTTTTGGGCAGATTACAGGCGTTTTCCATTGGTTGCTATTCAATCTAAAAACGCCTGCACAAAAAACGCCTGTAAAAATCGCGGTAAAAATCGCGGTGAAAACACTACGCTCAGGTGTGAATGTAGCCTAAATGTGTAAAAATGTTAACAAACAAAACAAATGAAAACAAAAAAGTTTAAATATTTATTATTAATAAGATGGAAATGAACAAAAATAAAATCAGCTACAAAATAATTACTTCATTCTGTGTCCCTGAAAAAAGATTTTATGGTAAGTCAAAAATCCTATTTTCTAAATGTTTAACTTAGGAAGTGACAAAAAACAAGTTAATACGAGACAATATAGATACTTCAAGGTCTATATTTAAACACCGTTCCTACATTTGCCCCTCATTCTGCTCTATTGCAACACACAGAGGAAGTAGTGGAAATTCACAGTTTGCTGCAATGAAAGAGGGAAAACACAGTTAATTATCGAAAAATGTGAAAGTTAAAGACTATATTTTTTTTCTCTTTGGGTCATATTTGTTATATAAAACACACAAGAAGCTTTTCCCTCCATGTTTTTGCCTTACAACCTTGAAAAGTCCAAATACAGTGCCTTGCGAAAGTATTCATATAAAATAAAACTGTAATTTTTTGTGAAGAATCAACAAGTGGGACACAATCATGAAGTGGAACGAAAATTATTGGATATTTCAAACTTTGTTAACAAATAAAAAACTGAAAAAATGGGCGTGCAAAATTATTCAGCCCCTTTTCTTTCAGTGCAGCAAACTCTCTCCAGAAGTTCAGTGAGGATCTCTGAATGATCCAATGTTGACCTAAATGACTAATGATGATAAATAGAATCCACCTGTGTGTAATCAAGTCTCCGTATAAATGCACCTGCACTGTGATAGTCTCAGAGGTCCGTTTAAAGCGCAGAGAGCATCATGAAGAACAAGGAACACACCAGGCAGGTCCCAGATACTGTTGTGGAGAAGTTTAAAGCCGGATTTGGATACAAAAAGATTTCCCAAGCTTTAAACATCCCAAGGAGCACTGTGCAAGCGATAATATTGAAATGGAAGGAGTATCAGACCACTGCAAATCTATGAAGATCTGGCCGTCCCTCTAAACTTTCAGCTCATACAAGGAGAAGACTGATCAGAGATGCAGCCAAGAGGCCCATGATCACTCTGGATGAACTGCAGAGATCTACAGCTGAGGTGGGAGACTCTGTCCATAGGACAACAATCAGTCGTATACTGCACAAATCTGGCCTTTATGGAAGAGTGGCAAGAAGAAAGCCATTTCTTAAAGATATCCATAAAAAGTGTCGTTTAAAGTTTGCCACAAGCCACCTGGAAGACACACCAAACATGTGGAAGAAGGTGCTCTGGTCAGATGAAACCAAAATCGAACTTTTTGGCAACAATGCAAAACGTTATGTTTGGCGTAAAAGCAACACAGCTCATAACCCTGAACACACCATCCCCACTGTCAAACATGGTGGTGGCAGCATCATGTTTTGGGCCTGCTTTTCTTCAGCAGGGACAGGGAAGATGGTTAAAATTGATGTGAAGATGGATGGAGCCAAATACAGGACCATTCTGGAAGAAAACCTGATGGAGTCTGCAAAAGACCTGAGACTGGGACGGAGATTTGTCTTCCAACAAGACAATGATCCAAAACATAAAGCAAAATCTACAATGGAATGGTTAACAAATAAACATATCCAGGTGTTAGAATGGCCAAGTCAAAGTCCAGACCTGAATCCATTCGAGAATCGGTGGAAAGAACCGAAAACTGGTTTTCACAAACGCTCTCCATCCAACCTCACTGAGCTCGAGCTGTTTTGCAAGGAGGAATGGGCAAAAATTTCAGTCTCTCGATGTGCAAAACTGATAGAGACATACCCCAAGGGACTTACAGCTGTAATCGCAGCAAAAGGTGGCGCTACAAACTATTAACTTAAAGGGGCTGAATCATTTTTCACACCCACTTTTTCAGTTTTTCATTTGTTAAAAAAGTTTGAAATATCCAATAAATGTTGTTCCACTTCATGATTGTGTCCCACTTGTTGTTGATTCTTCACAAAAAATTATGTTTGAAGCCTGAAATGTGGCAAAAGGTCGCAAAGTTCGAGGGGGCCGAATACTTTCGCAAGGCACTGTAACTGCATCACTCATACATGTTACATTTATTGTATCCATAACAAATGTATTAACCCCCCATTTACAACCCATGATGAAGCTATGCATTTCCTTATGAAGAACAACAAGGATGTCCATCTAACCATACCAGGGCTCAGCAAATGTGTTCTAGATCTATGGATCAGCTCAAATTTTACAAATCAGATGCACTATAGGTAGATGTGACCTAACATATAACGAGTATGATCAATGGGTGGACACATTTAACAGGACTTCTATATTGCTGAAGACATTTCGCCACGCAACCACTTGGCTTCCACAGGGTATGACTAATGCTTTCTTTGACATTATTATTGTATTGGTCAACCCCTGGTAAGTAGAAAGTTAATCCTTAGGTACGGCAATTTGTTAAAGGCGCAGCGTGCAATGTTTTGTTTGTTATTGCCAGGACTAAAAAGGTTTTTTTTTTGTGAGTCCTGAACATTCAGAAAATATTTTTTCATAAAAGTCTATGCAAAAATGAAAGAATTCCCATTTAATCAGTTAGGTGTTCATAAAAATAGCTAAATGTATTCAGTTAAACAGTATCTAGTTGGTATTTTGTTCTGGCTTCCTACAGTACAATCACCTGCACATCTGCCTTTATACTGAAAACAGGAAATGGCATCAATGAATCAATGACAGCCATTCAGGCTGTATGGCATTTCATGGTAATGTGACTCTAACAAGGAAGGTGACTAAATGGAGGAGAAAGCACGGAGATCACATAGTGGGTGACCCATCCACCTGTAATGCTAGACAGTTAAATGTAATATTTTTACATACATCTCCTTTGAATACTCAATACCTTTCCATTGGTTTTCAATCTAAAACACATCCACACCTAATAAGTGATAAAGGGCATAATTTGTATTGGCACAATGCTTTTCCTCAGAAGTATAAGAGGATATTTATAAACGAGGCTGAGATCTTCTAGTATTACTTCTCCTGTTTTGTACTGTGTGGTAAAGTTGAAAAATTTTCCCCTATGTTTTCTTTTTTCATGGGTTTCCGAGAATAAAATAAATATTTTTTATTTACCATTTTCTTAGATATTACAATATATAATGTGCATTGGAAGAATACATTGGGAACATATAGCAGTATACTCTTTGTAGCAATTCCTTTTTAGCATGATAATTTTATCATTTTTAAAGTGATTTGTTACTTGCATGATTTGTGTCATCTACTTGACACCCATTTCATGTTAATTTAGCCTTTGGGTAGACACATGCCTAGAGATTTGACATAGTTTTGGCATTGAGCCATGTGTCAACTGAGACTGAGAGCATGTTAAAGAATGTAAAAGTGACCTGGATGCCCCCCTTCAACACTAGCTTTTCCTCTGCTGAATGTAATCAGAACTATACACATATGTGTTAAAGAAATTACACGTCCAAAAAAATGAAATATGGTCTTGATTAGCATTGGGAAACATTTACTGCAATTATCAGTTCCAGTAAAATAAACCTTTTTACAGCAAACACACATTGGAAAAATGTTTAAATAAATTAAATTCAACCATTGCAATTGTGATAGAACATACAGTATTTATCAGATTTTGCCTTTACATTACTAGAGCATATCTGTCAGAATTGGCCTTTTCAACATCACATAAATACAATTTGTTTGGAAGACTATGTCATTAGGAAAATGTTAACAGCTCATCTGTGTTGTATGGTTTCTGTTATTTGAAGGTAAACTCTAAGCAAACAGCCAAGTACACAACTGAATAACATATATGCTGTCCTGCCCATCAAAGATTGTAATTCTTTGTAGCCAGTATTGTGGCCGAGGCACCTCTGTCAGATAGCACAGACAGGTCCCTGATCTCTTTGCAGCCTACACAGCAATTGAGCAATAAAATCAGATCTGGAACTCACCCCTATCTGTAGTTTGAGATTGAAGAGGTAGCAGTTTACCAGTAAGCTAGCTCATCTTTCTTTACTCCTGTCAAAAAGCTTCCACTATCAGTTGAATAGTGCTTAGTAGCTCTAGTTGAAAGCTGCCAGTGTTGGTTGACTAGCTCTGTGCAGTACAGACACACCTTCTATGAAAAAACATGGAAGAACTGTGGATCCCTAATTGCTTTGAAGAAAAACTTGGGAGCCAAAGGGTTTATAGTAACCACTTCAGCCCCGGAAGGTTTTACCCCCTTCCTGACCAGGCCCTATTTTGCGATTCGGCACTGCGTTACTTTAACGGACAATTGCGCAGTCATGCGATGCTGTACCCAAACTAAATTTACGTCTTTTTTTCCCACAAATAGAGCTTTCTTTTGGTGGTATTTGATCACTTGTGAGATTTTTATTTCTTGCACTATGAAAAAAAAGAGCGACAATTGTGAAAAAAAACAATATTTTTCACATTCTGCTATAGGACATTCCCAAAAAAAAAAAAATTAAAAATCAAAATTTTTTAACATTTTAGGCCAATTTGTTTTCTGCTACATATTTTTGGTAAAAAAAAAAAAAAAAAACGCAATAAGCGTATTTTGATTGGTTTGCAAAAGTTATCACGTCTACTAACTACGGGAAAGATTTATGTAATTTTTATTGTTTTTTTTTTTACTAGTAATGGTGGCGATCTGCGATTTTTAGCGGGACTGCGACATTGCGGCAAGCAGATCGGACCCCTAACTGACATTTTTTACACTTTTGGGGGGACCAGTGACATTACTACAGTAATCAGTGCTAAACATGTGCACTGTTACTGTAATAATGCCATTGGCAGGGAAGGTGTTAACCCTGTGGGTGATCAAAGGGGTAATGTATGCATATATGCTTACTAACTGTGTGGGGGGGGGGTTCTGAGACAGGCACAGACAGATCGCAGTTTCAGCTTAGCTGAAACTGCTGATCTGTCCCTGCCTGTCTCACAGAAGATCCACCTGCTATTTCTAAATAAGCAGGCAGGTCTTCTCTCCGTTTCCCGGACGATCGTGGGGGGAAGGCGGCAACCGCTGCCTCTTCTCCCGCGGCCCGCCTCCCGCTGTGTCTAAATACATGCACTCCAGTCACTGTGGGCGGTCGGCAAGTGGTTAAAATGCCTGTATTAAAAATATCAACTTGTAAGCCTAAGTTTATGTTAGTGACATCCTGCAATGTAATATATATTTTATGCATGCTGCATACATTCAGGTGTCCAAGTAAAAAAAATAACATGTCTTTTTGATGTTCTAGGAGACATTTTGAGCAGATGGTGTCATATTTCAAAATGGACTCAGCGGAACAGCTGGCTCACCACCTTGTGAAAGTGAAATCACATGTACGGCAGACTATGCTCCAAGATTTTTACGGCCGTCATCATACAGAGGTGGCAAACTTATACCATGTGCATGTTCCACCTCCTGAAAGAGAGGAAGGCCGTGTTCCCAAAACTAAGGGTGCTGAAATCAAACTGAAAAAGAGACTTAAAAAATCTCACTTACCTAATCAGGCCTTAGGGACACATGCTAATACTAAAAGTAACCAATCAGAAATGTTGGATAATGATCTTGCTGAAAGTGATTGCATTAAGCCTACTAAGGAAATAGAAAGTCCTACTATCACAGAAAAAGGTGTGAAATGTCATAGCAATACTCCAAAAAAGAAGAGTTTACCTTGTAGAGAATTTGAAATGGCAGAGCCACATACAAGTGCTACTTTTGAACAGATCAAGAATGTCCCACAAAACAAATTACTAAAGCAGGACAAAAAGAAAGATGAAGCAAAATTTGTCAGTGACTTGCTTGGCGATACATCTATACTTGATGATCTTTTTAGCAATGCCACTGTTCGTCAGTCAGCTGCCTTACCAGTAAGAACCCAGTGTGAATCAATCACCTCTAAATCTAAGCACCGCTCTAAAGATTTCTGGGATATCCTTAGTGAACAAAATGATGAAAGTATCAACAGACTCACTGACCTATCTGTGATTGAAAAAGTTTGTGAGACGTCCATTGTGTCTTCAGTGCCTAAGAGTGAAAAGTGGAATGATTCACTGTGGGTTAACAATGAAAAATTTGTATGGAAGAAAACTAAAACAAGGAACCTGGAAGGCCCATCCTCAAGTAAATCATCTAATCAATAATGTATACAGGTTAAGACATTGATCAGAGCGATCTACATCAAGCATGGAAGCAATTAAGAAAATCAAGCATGGAAGCAATTAAGAAAATCAAGCATTTCCACACTTTAGAAGCATCTTTTTATTTTGGAGTGTTTCTTACCAATTATTACTAATGTGTTGTACTAGAAAAAAATGTGATAGTCGACTGATATTTGTCTAGAAAAAAAAAATCTACAAAGTGTTTGAAAAGATATATTCCTCCGGTTGCTGGTGAGATGTACATCATTCCTTAACTTAGTATATTTAAAGCTAGTTCGGCATCAGTGCTAATGGCTTAACTCCTAAAGTGGACATTTTCTGAGCATTGCCAGTAGGGCAGGCAATTACAAGGTAGGAGGATCAACAGAAATGATATTTATGACCTCCTTAGTGCCTCTAATTGTATGGTAAAGTGAACGTGTGCTTCATTTTAATGGCATACACCACAAAATGCCTGCTGTTACCAGAAATGCTGCTTCTGTGCCCCTCGGTGACTTCGTTTTTTTTGCTGCTGGGACCCCATCTCTAAAGCTTGCCATAATGACCAATAGAAGCATTTTCATTGGACAAAGAAATGGCTGTAAATGTAGCCTAGGCATGAAATCGGAGGAGGCCAGCCACTGGTGAACAGGGTAAAAAGAAAAAAAAAATCTAAGGTGCAATGAAGAGTGTTTTCTGACAAATAGCAGGCATCTTGTAATTTTTGAATGTAGGCAAGGCCCTTACATTTAAAAATGCAGTGTGAGGTCCGTTAAATCCTTTGGTAACACTAACAACAGAGTCGCAGCTTAGGAAAAAATTATGTCACTGAGATGAGGGATGGAACTAAAAAGTCATCTGGAAGTAATGACATTTTCCTTCTAGTAAATAGTATACTTTCAGGAGGCTGTGGTCAGTCAACCAAGTGCCCAGTGGGGCCCACAGACAGCATAACTGAATGTTTATTGTGGCTACCACTCAGTGCAAGCTTAATGGGCTTAATTCTCTTCAAAATCCTTCTTGCTCTCCTTCTGATCCATTGTCACTTTTCCACTGCTTAAGAGTTAAGAGCAATTAGGGTACCTTTCCACTGGGCAAATTAAAGTGACACTAAACTCTGGTTGAAAAAAAATAAAAATAAAATTCAATTGAAGTATGTATTCTTAACTCAAAAAGTACATTCTGTTTCTCTCGGCCTCCTCCGATTTTGTTTTTTTTTTTTCTTTTTCATTTGTTCCCTGTGGTCTTACTGTATGTAGGAACATAGCCACCCTCTCTTGTTTGCTCTTGACATGGACTAGGGACTATGTGCTGTTTGATTCAAAGAAATAGACCCAAGGGATAAAAGGAGAGATTCAGGAGCTTACAAGGACATTTCAAGGAGGCAAAACTAATAACATAATAAATGATTTCATGAAAAAAAAAAAGATTACAGGGCCATTAAGTAATGGATGTGTATGGATTACAGAATAAGGATATTGTTTAGTGTCCCTTTATTTTTGCAGAGAATTGTGACAAAACAGAGATTGTGACATAATTCGCATACCTCTCCACCTCAACCAATCGGAGGAAGCCTTGTATTCATTCAGAAAGTACAAAGCTTCCTGTGAATGATTGAGCAGCACTCAACACTACTCAATTTTGTTCCAGGAGGGGGATGGGAAGTCCCCATCCTGCTGCCGGAACACAGCACTATATACTGTATGTACCTTATTCTACATAAATCACAGTTTAGTGTCACTAAACTAATTTGCCCAGTGGAAAGGTACCCTAATTTGCTCTTAACTCAGCACAGCAAGCACACCTGTTAGTGAACAAATATTTTATTTGAACTAGGTCAATCCAAACAATTAAAAGTGACAGAACTGGGAGTTAGGCTTTAAAGAAGGCTATGGGTGTTATTTCAGCAAATTGTTTAACAGGTACCCACCATACAAAATGTTATATGGTAATTGAAGTAAGCCTTTAAATAGTAATATTTCCATCTTGGGAAGGAGGGAAATCAAATTGTCCGTCATATAGCCCACTTACACCTATAGCTATCAAAAGCACCCTGCAGCAATATTTAATTTATACAGAATGTAGAGTTATAGCTGGATACAGCTTTCAACTATTATGTAAAACGGCCCCTGAAATAGTTTGTGATTGTTGTAGGTATGCATTTCTCACTTCTTGCTTTATTTATTTGGCCATAACTCACAGTAAAACTTTAAGCGCAACTGTTGTTAGAAAAAAAATAATTTGAACTGATGGTCACAAATAGTAGGCACCACATAGTAGCTGCTCATATCTTTAGTTCCTTGCAGAGCTCCATTCTCTGGTAATCTAGGGGCTACAAGTTCAAACAGAATGCAAGTTTTAAATCAGATTTCAGATTGGAGCTATACCATGCCACTCCACACTGCAGTGTGGTGTATGTGCCACTCCATAAGCCCCAAACGTGTGCATTGATTTTTGGGGTTTGGGGGGCATGCCAGAGACTTGAATTTTGCATATGGATTGCACCCAAAATTGAGGGCTTTCAGATTGCTTTTCCAAGAATTGAGGATCACTGCTTTTTGTAAATTTATATCAGTTGAACAGTTTTTTTTTTCTTTTGAAAATGTCCTTAAAACTAGAAGAAGGGACCACATTGTTTGCCATCAGCTCTCATTTGTAAAAAAAAATATCATTACTGTTCTTTGTTTTTAGTTTTTGATTTTAAACACTGTGTCATGTTCATGCAATAGCAATATTTACATGTTTTAAAGTATGCTATGGAATGTTTTATTTTATTGTTGCATTTTTAATGTATTTATAGTTCCATATTTAGGCCTCATTTACATGGGCATAGTTAAGCGTGCATTCATGTGAAGGGCAGCGTTTGCACGCATGGAATGCACTGATGTGTCCCAATCTGACATCTGTGTGGGTGTGGCACTGTGCTGTTTGGTGCACACATACACACCACTGGTGCATGGGGGTAGCCCCCAAAACATCAGCTACAGCTTCTTGACCATCTGGTTTTGTCACAAACACAGGAGGTAAGGGTGATCGGGGGTGATGAAGGCGAGAGGAAAAGGGGGTGAAGGACATGGGGAGCAAGGATTAGGTAGAGAAGCTTGGCTACCCCAAGATTTGTCTTGGGGGAAGACTGGTCAGAGTTTTTTTATTTAGATGTGGGGTGTCTTCACCTCTCATGTTGCCTCTTGCCTCCTCTCCTGGGTAGAATTATGATATATATGGATATTTTGATAAGGCTCTAGGACAGGGATCCTCAAACTATGGCCCTCCAGCTGTTGTGGAACTACACATCCCATGAGACATTGTAAAACTCTGACAGCCATGACTAGGCATGATGGGAATTGTAGTTCCTGAACAACTGGCGGGCCTTAGATTGAAGACCCCTGCTCTAGGAGATACACATTTTTATATATATGTCATTGTATTTATGTCATGTTGCTTTTGAGGCATAAAGGTTTTTTTATAATGCTGATGTTTTGTGGTTTGTAACTGTAACTTTTTGCTAAATTGAATAAAAAGAACTTATTCAGCAAAAAAAAAAAAAAAGTAAATCTATCTATCTATCTATCTATCTATCTATCTATCTATCTATCTATCTATCTATCTATCTATCTATCTATCTATCTATCTATCTATCTATCTATCTATCTATCTATCTATCTATCTATCTATCTATCTATATATAGTATCTCACAAAGGTGAGTACACCCCTCACATTTTTATAAATATTTTATTATGTCTTTTCATGTGACAACACTGAAGAAATGACACTATGCTACAATGTAAAGTAGTGAGTGTACAGCTTGTATAACAGTGTAAATTTGCTGCCCCCTCAAAATAACTCAACACAGCCATTAATGTCTAAACTGTTAACAACAAAAGTGAGCACACCCCTAGTGTCATATGACTTGTTAGTGTTACAAGGTCTCAGGTGTGAATGGGGAGCAGGTGTGTTAAATTTGGTGTTATCACTCTCACCCTTTCATACTGGTAAGTTCAACATGGCACCTCATGGCAAAGAACTGTCTGAGTATCTGAAAAAAAGAATTGTTGCTCTGCATAAAGATGACCTAGGCTATAAGAAGATTGCCAAGACCCTTAATCTGAGCTGCAGCAGGGTGGTCAAGAGTCAAGACCATACAGCAGTTTAACAGGATAGGTTCCACTAGGAACAGGCCTCGCCATGGTCGACCAAAGTAATTGAGTGCACGTGCTCAGCGTCATATCCAGAGGTTGTCCTTGGGAAACAGGCATATGAGTGCTGCCAGCATTGCTGGGAGTAGGCGGTCAGCCTGTCAGCGGTCAGACCATACGCCGCACACTGCATCAAATTGGTCTGCATGGCTGTTATCCCAGAAGGAAGCCTCTTCTAAACATGATGCACAAGAACACCCCCAAACAGTTTGCTGAAGACAAGCAGACTAAGGATATGGATTACTGGAACCATGTCCTGTGGTCTGATGGGACCAAGATAAACTTATTTGGTTCAGATGGTGTCAAGCGTGTATGGCAGCAACCAGGGGAGGAGTACAAAGACAAGTGTGTCTTGCCTACAGTCAAGCATGGTGGTGGGAGTGTCATGGTCTGGGGCTGCATGAGTGCTGCCGGCACTGGGGAGCTACAGTTCATTGAGGGAACCATGGATGTCAACCTGTACTCTGACATACTGAAGCAGAGCATGATCCCCTCTGGTTACTGGAAGTTCAACATGGCAAAGAACTCTCGGAGGATCTGAAAAACAGACTTGTTGCTCTACATAAAGATGGCCTAGGTTATAAGAAGATTGCTAAGACCCTGAAACTGAGCTGCAGCACAGTGGCCAAGACCATACAGCGCTTTAACAGGACAGGTACCACTCAGAACATGCCTCGCCATGGTCAACCACTGGAAGATTTACCCTCACCTTTTGTTTTTTTGACAATTCTAAAGTTTTGGATTCCCCTCACTTTCTGTTCTGGTGCGAATGGCCCCTGGTACAAATAGAGAGGGTGAATCTACATAGCAGTGACACAGGCGGCTGGTTTAATTCTTCCTCACGCTAACCAAAGCTGGAGAAAATAACCATATTTTAAATTATATCCATGGAATGATAATTACATAATTATTAATGTTCTGTTTTTGAAGACCCCTCCAGCAAGCAGTTTTTCTTTTTTTGTCAGTAATGATTTGTGCATACCTAACATTCTGCTACCTACTTGAGATTATTACCCACTATCCTCTAGGAATGCTCTACCTGTGAGTTTCTTTCATACAGTGTATTTTACAAAGTAAAATTTCAAATCACACTGTTGCAATATTGTCCTGCATATTGTGCATGTTTGCATTGGATAAAAGGATATAAATCCTCAAAGGAAAAAAAAGTAATTGGATATAAAGGTTAGCTTTTTAGTATATTTCAGGATTTTTTAACACCATAAAATCACTTTTTTTGGAGTTTGTTCAGGACCAAAAGATCAGTATTATTTGGAGATAGGTGGATTATACTGCTGCCTACAAGAGATTGGATGCTAGCAAACAAAGCAGTTATTCGGCTATCTATAACCCTCTCACTCCCATCATGCTCCAGTTGTGTGGATAAGCTATAGCAGGAGTGGATCATAAAGACACAGGGGTGGGACCCATTTTCTTTAACAAACTCAAAGAGAAGATTTTACAGTAAGCACAAAAGTCCTGTTTTGTTTATAGTTTATTAGCCACACATTATGAAGCAGACCCATGCGCATGAAGTGAGATGAATGGCAGCCTCAGCCCACAAGACTCCAGCCAGGCCACGTCTGCTTCATGATTTGCAGCTTATGGATCTTTTCCTTTGCTATTGTTGCAGCTTGGAGCTAGGACAAGCTCCCTGCCCCTGACTGCACTCACAGTGGTCTAGTTGGACTTTACCTCTCTACCTGAGTGGCACCTAAATTTTGTCTTTTTGGGTGACTCTATTTATGAGACTAACTGGACAGCCAAAAGCAGTCCAACTGAGGGGTGAGCAACATGGAAAACAAAATATTACCAAGACTGCTAACAGCTGTGTAAACACTGGGGTAGCTTGCAGCTCAAGAGCTACCTGAAAGACCTTGGGTCCGAAACCGACATTAGAAGAGGCCTGGGGCCCCTGTTTAAACCTAGCAAACATGTGAACCAAATATAAGGTGGCAGCTGTGTAATTTGAAAAAAATTATGCCGGATGCAGAAGTCCAAAAGGCACTCACTGATCTAGCATGACAGGAAAAGGTGGTACCTTGTCCTAAATCTATAGCTGATGGATAAGCAGCTTAAGCCACCTAGCAAAAGAGGAATGAGAGGCAGGCTGTTCCATACTAGGAACCTCAGGAATGACAAAAGGGGTGCGAGTCCAACAGAAAGAAGCTGCAGCCCAGAGATAAACAGCTTGCACCACATCCAAACAATGAAGGGATATTATCTTGGAATGTACCAGCACATTGCAGAAAGATGCTGCACAATGCCCTGGTTAAGGTGCATTGGAGAGCCACCTTATGGAGAAAGGAGGCCTTGGGACTTATAACATCCTCCTGACAACCTTTTCTTTGCATGGTACACGAAAAGGTTCTGTACAAGATAAGGTCGCTAGCTCTGATACTTGCCTAGCAGTGGTGATGGCAACAAGTATGCTACCTTGTACTTCTAGTAGACCAAGAAATCCCTCTAATAGGTTCAAAGAGCAGATTGGAAAAGTCAATGGAACCAGGTTGCTTACAGGTACAGCTATGTAAGCAACACCCTGGATAAAGGCTTTCACCAAAGACTGAGAGGCAAACGGTCTTTGAATAAAATTATGGGGGTCAAGGTCTTGATGACACTCAAAGCCAAATGTTGGTCAAGGCCAGAATACGCCCTATAGAGTATCTCCTAGGATAGAAATTACTATTTTCGTACCATGAGAAGCACGCTTTCCATATGAGATGGTAGACCTTGGGAGAGAATGATTTCCTAGTTTTCAGTACTGTGGTAATACAGCAATCTGGGCTTCAACAGCAATGTAGTAAAGCCAGCAATTGTAAATCAAGGTGACAAACTGGTCCTCGGGACAAGAGACTTATGTCACACTCACCTGTTCCATGCTCCAGCGCATGGTCAGTCCCTGTGTGTTTAGCTATCAGCTTTCTGCTTCTTACAGTGCTGCAGCCATCACAGAGGGGGCACGGTTTTAAAAGGCTAGCATGCCAGTTGCTCAGTATTTGAGCAACACATTCACCCTCACCAGCGTCTAGGACTACGGGCGAACGAAGCCGTCCGGCCAGCGGCTGTATTCCTCTCCCTTGCTGTTATCTTTCGTCTACATTGTGTAAGTGTGATTCCTTTTTATGTACAATAAATTGTGGGATTTTACGCTATTGGCGCCCCCTCTTTTATTCCATGTTTGAATCTGTACTGCATCCTGAGCCATCGCAGCCATAAGGGTCTCCCATTCCGGCACACGCCAGCTATTACCATCTGCTTATCACCTATCATCATCCGGTAAGGTTGTTTAGGACATATGGTGTTGCAGTCACAGCATGTTTGTGAATTTGGCATTCCCTATGGGCTTTTTGGATATAGCTATCTGGTAAGCTGCAGTCCTGTCGGTGGAGGGGTTCGTCCATATGACAACACATACATGTTTTTTAATTTTCACTTCTGGTAAGAAGTACCTGTTGGATTTGTTGGTGGAGGTTTTTATTCTTTCACCTTTTTTTTTTTTTTTTTTTTATATATTTTTGGCACTGTGGTGACTCACATCTTGAGTTAGTGCTATACATATTTTTTATTACCCCACAATTGTTGTTTGCTTTTACGCTATGGCGTTTTCACTTTTATCCCGCATATAACTACACCATCGAGGGGGATTGTTCTGGACCACGAGATCCTCTGTGGAGTGTCCTTGGTGAAAACGTCAGGATTTGTGTTCTCATTTGGCACGTGTTTATTTGGTTTCTGGTAAGCCTCCCATTCATATGGATATTCCACAAGTCACCTTCTAATATTTGGTTTCATGGACTCTATGGACATTTTATCTAAATTTTGATACAATTTGAATATTTTCTGATCATCTTTAGCGCAACTTTTTTATATTATTTATTCTTTGGGGTGTTAGTCACACTTGAAGTCGCTGCTTACGTACATTTTGGTAGGATTAGCGCAGTTGTTTCTTTTTATTCTATTCACACACTAGCAGCCGAACCCCCTGTGTTTGCCAATGCCTTTCACTGTTTTCTCTGGGACCCCAAGTGTTCCCAGTGTCTGTACAGTTGCCTGTACCAAGCTCTTCTGTGCCTCCTGTGATCCCCAGAATTCCTCAATATCGAGTACCAGGCTTGTGTTCCCAGCTAGATACGTTGGGAACACAAGGCTGACACTTGACACTGAGGAATGCTGGGGATCACTGGAGAAACACAGGAGATTGGTACAGGCAACTGTACAGATCTGCATCCAGCATGCAGCCCTGTGATTCCACTGAACTCCAGTCTGTACCTTGATATCTTATACGACCCTGATACTGCTCCCATGATCTTCATCTGTTTCCCAGCCTGTATCTTACCCCTGGGACCCCGTGCACTCCTGCCAGCATTGTCTTATTTCACAATTGTGTCTCCATCTGCACTTCCTCCAGGCCTCTGCTTCTCTGCACCAGGTAGTTTTCCAGTTCCTGACAACCTCTCATTACCAACCGCTGAGCATTCACAGCTTGTGTTTCTCTTTTGTGCATTGTTTGCACTTCTATTATTTGGGACTGTGTTATTTGAAGCCTAGATTCAGCACCCCCAAGCTGCAAAGGATTTTCACCTTCTCTCAGCAGCTCAAGGGAGTGAAAACACCACAGCCTGGGAATCACATGCAGCATAACATCTCCACCTTCAGGAGCTCTGGGGAAGACAAAGCTGTTCCTTAGACTATGCACCTGGGCCCTTCTTAGTGCTCTCACTATTGCGGTAACACCATACTCTATGTGCCTTGCTTTGTGGCTTTCGCCACTGCTTGCTCAGCTGTTAAAACGAAGTCCTAGCTAAAAAGTCAACCCCTAGTGGGAGCAGATTCCCAAACTGTGATAATTAAGGTGACTCGGGAGAGCCCATGCTGAGTTTGTCAGGAGTGATGAGGTCCGTGTACCACATCTGCCTAGTCCAGATCAGTGCAATAAGTAGCACCAGAATTACCTCCATTTTAAATTTGTCAAGCAAACATGGAAGGAGCTTTAGAGGAGGCAAGTTTAATCAGGTGGAACTGATTTTGCAGTTACCTGGGCAGTCACTTTTATGGCAGTACCATGCCACTGCTGTGGCATTGTCTGACTGAATCAGTGCCAGATGGCCTTGCAATCGAGAGGTCCAGTGCTAAGGTAATGACAAAATCAGTTTCAGTATGTTGATTGAGAGACAAGCTTCCCTAGGTGACCAAGGTCCCTGCACCAAAAAGGTGTCTAGGACTCCTCCCCAGCCTGTCAGGTTATCCTCTATTAAAAGAATCTTCTTGACCGACTGACGAACGGAAGGATTACCCCAACTCAAAATCTCAAATTCGTGAGCTATCAGGCTTGGGCTAACCTGGCTCACTCAGCGTGATTTTTGAATTGCAATATTCTAGAGTGAAATTTGGCATATGTAACTGCCTCAAAAGAGGCTACTATCAAGCTAAGAACCTTCATGCGGAAGCAGAGGGTTGACTGACTCTTGGACTGCAAAATCTGAACCCGAGAGCAGAGAGGAGTTTGTCTTGAGGAAAGAAACACCTGGACTGAGCTGTATCTAGAAGGTGAACTTGATACTACAAGCAATGGGGTAGTTCCAGCACTGAATTTTCAAGATTTAATACCCAACTGAACCTCTGCAGTGTCTGAACAGTTTGATGGACATTGGCAGAGAAGGCCAACCTGTGCCAACTGTTCCCTCAGGAGAAGGTCATCCAAGTTTCCCACAATGGGTATTCCTTGTAAATGAAGCAGAGAAATTACAAAGGCTAGAACCTTGGTGAAGACCCAAGGTGCAGTAAACAGATTGAAGGGATAGGCAAGTAACTAGTAGTGTACACACAGCAAAACGCAGGTAGTGTTGGTTTACTGGAAAGATGGAGATATGCACATAGGCATTATTGATGTTCATAGAGGCCAGAAAGTCCCCTGGATGGAGAGAAGCAATGACTGACCAGAGTGATTCCATGTGAAATTTGCACTTGAACAATTGTCACTCCACATTGATTGGTGGGCGTCCCCTCATTGCAAGGAGGACTTGTTTGCCAGTCTCAAAGGTTTTGGAATCAAAGGCATGTGGTAAGTCCCAATCATGGTCTTGGACCTAGAGGATTGGGAAAAACAAAAGACACTCTTCTTAGCTACTCAGATTGAGGATGTTTTCATATGAAAATTAGCCTTATTTTGCTGGGACAAAATAGTACACTTGAAATGGTTGTCCAGAGAGGCACCAAAAAGGCACTCAGTGTCAAGAATATACACAATAGACATGTGTGATTTGTTTAGTTACAAATCGAAATGTAGAAGAAATTTGTGTGATTGAGAGATGTACCTGAATCACAATTTTAACGAATTTTAAAAATCCAAAATAAATTATAACGAAAATAACTAATTCATTTGTATTCATTAATTTCATTAGGATGACATGATGTTGTTTGGGTCTTTTTTTAATGTTTAAACCAAACGTAATGAATAACAAATAGTCCGAATTGATTTGGATCCATTCATTTTTATTCAAGTGAGCATAGCATGAATATTGTAAAAAAGTCTGGTGCGCTACTAAATGGCAATAAAATGAACAATGTCAATCATGCATACAAAATAGTGTACAAATAATTTGAAACAAATGAAAATGTGAGTGAACAAAGTCTCTGGTCCCCTCCTATCTCCGTGGAAGCCCAATAGGGAGGATTGCGTCAGAGCGAAGGAGGAGTCGCGCCGTCAATCACAACAGCCACGGCTTGCACTGCAGGCAGCCTCCGCTCTCCAGACAGAACTTGTATCTTCATTTTTTTCCTGTAAGTGCAATCTTTACTTTTCTAATAAATGTGATAAAAGGTAATGCACTATTAGTCTCTTCCCTCATTTTCATGGTGCACCTTATATGAGTGTCAGTCCGAGAGAAGAACCAGGAAACACCAGGAGTCCCTCATTTACGTATCCAGAGAGAGTCTACACTCATTACATGTTTGGAAACAGTGGGATCTGGTAAACAGCTCCCCCCCCCTCCCCTTTCACACACGAGGGTGGATTGCAACATAGCACTCCCTTTGGTTATCTACAGAGGTCCCTTTGGATTCATATTCTGTCTATCTGCCCTATATCTACTTAAAGCTAGTAAGCGGTGAATTCACCAGGTGATGGGATTTTCACGTCACGTTTGTTGATTTGCAGCAGCACTTGGTTTTCTCACGGCCACCAGTGATTATTTTTGGAATTTACATGAACACTGGACTTCATTTGCACATTCATCTATTTAGCTTTTTTCTGGTGGAGTTGTTCACGGAAAACACATTATATTGATTTGCAAGAGTAACCAGAGACTTTGTTCATTCACATTTTCGTTTGTTTCAAAATGTTTGTACCCTATTTTGTATGCATGATTGACATTGTTCATTTTATTGCCATTTAGTAGCGCACCAGACTTTTTTACACTATTTCATTTATACACCTTTGGTAGCAGCACATTCACATTTATCAGCACACTTTTTCATTCATAATTGAATATCATAATAACATTATTTTGGAATGAGGGTTGAGCGTGAGAGACCATTCATTTAATTTGTATGTTCACGTCCCAACAAAGTGAGTTGGGAAAGGGGGGGGAGAAAAGGCGGGACTTTGAATGAGACGCATGGTGGGACTAACCATGCGACTCCATCCCTAAATTCATGTAGAACAAAGTGGAAAGGTTGGGACTTTATATGAGAGACATGACCATGACAGGGTTGGTAGAATAAAATATCACATTTATTACACTCATAATGGTAAACAAATGGCATAAATTTTGTACAAGATGTTACATATGGTAAGTATAAAGCTGGAGTAATAAAAAAGAAGGAATGAGTAATCCCCAGAACAGCTTCAAATAAACCAACATAGCAATTGACAACCATAGGAGTATTGGAGTAAAGTCATAACATCCATAAACTAGGAGTATTGGAGTAAAGTCATAACATCATAAGCTGACGCGTTTCGTGGCATAATTCCGCCACTTCTTCAGAGCAGATGCATGATCCATATCTAAAAATAGACAATATACGTATAAGGTATTACAAAGGATGATGGTTAGTGGGAGCTGAAAAGGGGGGGAGGGAAGGGAGGAATAACCCCCACAGTCCCAACTTACATGGTAGCCATGGCAACGACTGATAATGGAGGCGGAGAGGACCCAAATGTCTCCCACAGGGGCTGAGGATCGGGGCAATAACAGAAGGGGCCACACACCGGAAAAAATGTGAAGTGGAAGGAACTGTAGTACTCTTGATGGTAACATGTATCTATATCAAATGAATAGAAATAAATAGTAAAGAACTGTATGTCGTATAAGGGGTCATAATATAGCTTGCATAATAAGAGTAAAAAATTATTAAAAGGGGATGAAATGTATGTATACCGTATGAGGGGTCATAATATAGCTTGCATAATACGAGTAAAAAATTATTGGAAGGGAATGGAATGTATGTAGAGTATAGCTATGGAATCAAAAAAGAAAAATGGTAAAGATAAATATGTTGTGTGTTATATATAACATTACTTGCATAAAAAAGTATTAAAAAATTAAAAAATATATGTGGGATATAAATTGTAGAATGTGTGGGATAAAATGAGAATGTGACTAAAAAGAGGATGTGAAAGGGTATTATGGAAAATTAGGAAAATAAATGCTAAAGTGAGTGAGAAAAGTATATTTGTAGAGAGCCCAAAGAGTGAGTATCCAGTTAAGAGCAGGATTACAAAGTGAAGTTGATTAGAAAATGCAAGTGATAGTGAGAATGGGGTTAGATCCCCCTTGATTAGGTAAATGTGCCAAAAGGGTAGTCAGACCAAGTGAATGATAGTCCAGGAGTAATGTGTGAATCAATCGAATGATAGGGATAAGGGAAAAAAGGAAAAAAAAAATAGGTAGAGTGAGTACCGAAGATTGGAGCTGAGAGAGGTGTGCCTCACTTCCGCCAAGAACCACCGCCTCAAAGCGTCCAGCGTCACGTCAGTGCATATGTAGAGAGAGCCGCAGGACCGGCAGACCTGCTAAACCGTCCGGCGGACTCCCTCTTATGCACTGCAAAGTGAGTTGGGAATAAAGAAATGAATTCAACTTATTACCATAGTAAATTAATACAGTACGTATCAAAGAAGTAGTGCAGCTAAAGCTCGTTTGGCTGTACTTCTCCTGTGGATCACAGGAGTACAGTTCATTCTGCACTCCTGTCACCCATTTTCAGCAGAGAGCAGGCTGAAACTCGCTGTCGGCTGACGTCACAGTGCTCAGGAAAGATTGCGACCATAGGGTCAGGATCCACCCACATGCCTGGGCCGGCACCCAGCTAGCCTCTCCACAAGTTGTTTAGAGCCTGAGATGCCCACTCCTGCCCCTCCACAGCCCAGCAAACCAGTGAGCACAGGGAGGTAGAGCTGAGAGCCGGTGACTGATAAGACACCAGCTTTCTGCTCAGAGAACCAAGCAATCGGCAGTGTTGGATCACTCGGTTCTCAGTCTTAGAGCTGGGGAGGGACAGATGCAGCATTGGACTTCTCTTTTAATTCAGATTATTTTTTTTTTCTATTGGGGAGAGAGCGGTGCATTAGTTATTAACATTTTTCATTATTATAAAAAATGTACTACATATGAAATGGAAACATATTGCAACAAATACAGTAAAGCATAAAAGTGAACTAAGATGATTCCTACCTATGGTATTTGGGTTGGATGGAGGTGGGTCCATCAGAATTTCTGAATCATAACAAATGAATCTGAAATTAAAGTGGTTGTAAAGTCTAAACACTATTTACCTTAATACATTCCTTGTATTGAGGTAAAAAATATTTAGGTGTCAGCAACCCCCCTTAACCCCCCTTTTATTTACCTGAGCCCTCATTTGATCCAGCGTGGTCCATGGCTGCAGCTTTTCTCTCTCCTCACTTCCAGGTCTCACTGGCTTTGCTGGGGCACCAGGGGTTATTGGCTCCCAGTACTGTCAATTATAGCCAGTGACGAGGGAGCGGGGGGGGGGGCGTAACCAATGGACACAGCAGCGGGGCTTGGGTGCGAGCACGCACAAGTGCCCCCATGGGAAGCACTGTACAGAGGGTAGGGGTCAGGAGCGCCAGCAGTGGACCCGAAAAGAGGAGGTTCATGTCCGCTCTATGCAATTCCATTGCACAGAGCTGTTAAATATAGACATGTTTGTTATTTTTAAAAAATAAATTCTTCAGTCACTTTAATTTAGTTCCATTGATTACTTTCAAATTGCACGTAACTCCAGTCGATATTTTCCAATCAGCTCATTCCATTTCTCTTTGTGGGTTGAACTAGCAAGCATATAGCCAATTTTCTGAAATAACAAAAGAATAAGGCCCGTTCACACTGGGGCGATCCGACTTCCCGGGGCGACCTCCGAGGTCGCGGTGCGAGCAGCGCGCCGCGACCTCGGAGCGGCCGGCACGGACTTCATAACATTGAAGTCTATGACGGTCGCTCCGGGTCGCCCCAAAGAAGCT
Organism: Pelophylax lessonae; assembly: GCF_965119305.1. Lineage (NCBI taxonomy): Eukaryota > Metazoa > Chordata > Amphibia > Anura > Ranidae > Pelophylax > Pelophylax lessonae. The sequence goes on along the minus strand of NC_138768.1, from coordinate 345,356,135 downwards.
CCGGACCCTTTTTCTAAGTCGGAGCGACTTGTGTCGCTCCTATTAGAACGGGTCCGCAGCTTCTCTATGGAAGGCGACCTACGGCGACCTGTGAGGCGACCAGGTCGCCTCACAGGTCGCCCCAGTGTGAACGGGGACTAACAGAACTACTGAAAATATAAATTGATTCAGAACAACAAATATATGAAATGAATCCGAATATGCGAAATTAATTCTGAAAACTAATCATTTAACATTAAGTAAATCATTTTGTTTCGTCATAATCGTTATGTGTGAAACTGAAACAAAACAAATGTTTCGTCTTGCACATCTCCAATAGGCAATAAGTGTCGGTGCATTTTTTTCACAGAGCAGGATATAGGGCAAAGGGTCTTCCACATGGGTACAGATGGAAAACCCAGTATGGATTTCAAATGCATGATATCTGTAATCTCAACTCAGTAGTACAGGACAATGGACTTTCAGTTGTTGGAGAATGGAGGGATCTCTGACATGCCCTTAGACCATACACCCAGAATCTTGCAGAAGGACATCCTGAGAAAGTCACATGATGAAACATGCGTCAGAGGAAGGAATGTCACGCTGATCCTGGAAGAGGTATATTTTAAAGTGTTTCTAACAGGCTCTGCTAATTTTACCTGTTTGTGAGTATATTTAACAAAGTGCTTTATGGTTTTAATATAAATAGTACACCATAGAAGTTTTCTTTTTTTGTGCGGAGGAGGTAGAAAATCTGAGCAATTGTACCTGTGGGTCCTGTGGAACAATCTTAGGAGGGCAATTTAACATCAAGAAGGGCACGCCAAAAGGACTCTGATTGGCCACTACTATAGGGGATACATTTGGTAAGCCTTTGAGCACAGGTGATCTGGCCTTTAAAGGGACCGCACACTAAAATTGTACAGCAAGCTTCCACATTGGTGACTAGTAATCTTAAAAGGACGGTGTCTCTGGATTATTTTTTTGTAGGTGTATTTTATGCATGCATTTAGAAGCTAGGTTTAAACACACTGCACGATAATCTTTTTTTCTTCATTTTCGCTTGAACACTGGTCCTGATGTCAAAGTGGAGGAAAATCTACTGGAGGTGCTATTGCATGTGAGGTAACTGGACCTGACTGGATGGGACTTTTTTGAAAATGTTAGCTTGACCTGTATTAAAAGAGTGGGTCATATATTTCTGGTGAGGATTTTAGCTACCTATTTACATAATTGAAAATTTTATGAATAATCATTCTATGAAATGCATTATTGACCTACATGTCTAACCCACTTGGTTATATTGGGGTTGAAAGCTGTGAATAACCTATACTTGTGAGTAAATAGTTTGTCTGATTACATTTAAAAATCAATTATACTACACTATGAGGTCCTCTTTCTTCTTATAATACATTCCATTGTGACTGAGTTGAAGAGATAAAGAAGTACCTAGAAGAGAGGATTCGCACAGAGTTTGAAGCGATTTGACACTATGGAAAAACATTGTACGACCCACTTTTTATAAGGGGTCGTTAAACTCTGGTAAGCCTACTTTCCAATTGAGGGATAAGGGCGGTGAAAGGATATATCTGAAGATTTTTGTACCATCCACGTTTGATTTTTTTTTTTTTTTTTTTCCTCCATGACGGTGGTGGGACGGCTGACCCCAAGTGCGGATGGATGGTACTAGTTTCTACATATCATTACTTGGGAAATGGAATCTCGCTGTCCTGGCATTTCCTTGGCTGCTTTTCTGAGCTTACCTAAAAGAGAAGAAAAAAGATGGAAACACATGACGAGTCATTTTACCTTACATGTGACCATTATACTGAGTGGAGTCTGTGGAAAGGAGATCTGATCTAATATACACAGCGAGGATATAGCAAGGCTGTTGGTTGACACCCATCATCAATATCTTTGATTCCTGCTTTTTGTGCTCTTGTGTGAGAACACCTGAGCCACTATATCTGGTGAGTTGCCATTTCTACTGACCCCTCGGTGTGACACTTGGTGGTGGTTGAAAAAGGTGATCCATTAGCAACATCACTCTATCCTGGACGGTCTTTGGACTTTAAAGGACTTTTTACCCTCATTTGAGTGTTTTTACAAACACCCCTTATTTATGGTTGTATTTTATGCAATTTGTGAGTCATGTCAGAGTGACTTTTTGCGCTACTATTCTTTTTATTTATGTTTTTCCATTTTATACGATATTTGGTGAAGTAGCAGCAGTTTGTTTTTTAGCAGCTAACCAGCTGACTCCTCCAACAAGCGCAGAGATATCCTGCTTGACATACGTGTGTCCAGATATATTTTATTGCTATATAAATCCTGTATAATAATAATGTCAATCCCATGGGACTCACCTAAATGCATAATGTGTATGCATGTGACAAGATGGTTTTTGGGGGAAAAAGGGTATATATGAGAAAAGTTTGTATTTATTATTAGGAAAGAGTCTTTTTGACAGAGATACTAATATTTGAGAATTGCTCTTCTTCCTATTGTTCCTCCTCTTTATTCGCTTCCCCATATATGATTGATTTGCATCCCAAATAGGGAAGGGATGGGAACGTGTAATATGTGAAAAAAAGCATATAGGGAAGGGAAAGTGCAATATGTAAATAGGGAAAAGGAATATGTACTATGTAAATAGGGAAGGTATAAATACAGACACTCAATATCCAGTTAGCAGAAGTGGAATTTTGCATTTTTTTTTTTTTTTTTTAAGTCAAGGAAGTTAAATAATATTAAAGAAATCCAGGATCTCTGGTGGGGTTGACTTGTAGAACAGTAATGCATGTCACATTCACAATGCCTGTTGTTAATCACTCGAATCCCCAGAGCCTTTTTAAAACAGCACTGGGATAGCAGTTACAGTGGGGTGGACAAGTATTTGATACACTGCCGATTTTTCAGGTTTTCCTACTTACAAAGCATGTATAGGTCTGTAATTTTTATCAAAGGTACTCTTCAACTGTGAGAGACGGAATCTAAAATGAAAATAAAGAAAATCGTGTTTTGTATTTTATTGCATGACATAACTATTTGATACTTGAGAAAAGCAGAACTTAATATTTGGTACAGAAACCTTTGTTTGCAATTACAGAGATTATACGTTTCCTGTAGTTCGTGGCCAGGTTTGCACACTGCAGCAGGGATTTTGGCCCACTCCTCCATACAGAGCTTCTCCAGATCCTTCAGGTTTCGGGGCTGTCGCTGGGCAATACGGACTTTCCGCTCCTTCCAAAGATTTTCTATTGGGTTCAGGTCTGGAGACCACTCCTTAGTTGCCCTGGCTGTTGTTTTGCGTCGTTGTCATGCTGGAAGACCCAGCCACGACCCATCTTCAATGCTCTTACTGAGGGATAGAGGTTGTTGGCAAAGTTCTCGCAATACATGACCCCATCCATCCTCCCCTCAATACGGTGCAGTGGTCCTGTCCCCTTTGCAGAAAAGCATCCCCAAAGAATGATTTTTCCACCTCCATGTTTCATGGTTGGGATGGTGTTCTTGGGGTTGTACTCATCCTTCTTCTTCCTCCAAACACATCGAGTAGAGTTTAGACCAAAAAGCTCTATTTTTGTCTCATCAGACCACTTGACCTTCTCCCATTCCTCCTCTGGATCATCCAGATGGTCATTGGCAGACTTCAGACGGGCCTTGACATGCGCTGGCTTGAGCAGGGGGGCCTTGCATGTGCTGCAGGATTTTAGTCCATAATAGCGTAGTGTGTTAACAATAGTTTTCTTTGAGACTGTGGTCCCAGCTCTCTTCAGGTCATCGACCAGGTCCTGCTGTGTAGTTTTGGGCTGATCCCTCACCTTCCTCGTGATCATTGATGCCGCAGGAGGTGAGATCCTGCATGGAGCCCCAGACCGAGGGAGATTTACCGTTATATTGAACTTCTTCCATTTTCTAAAAATTGCGGCAACAGTTGTTGCCTTCTCACAAAGCTGCTTGCCTATTGTCCTGCAGCCCATACCAGCCTTGTGCAGGTCTACAGTTTTTTCCCTGATGTCCTTACGCAGCTCTCTGGTTTTGGCCATTGTGGAGACAGTTTGTTTTGTCGAGGTTGGAGTCTGTTTGATTGAGTGTGTGGATAGGTGTTTTTTATACAGGTAACGTGTTCAAACAGGTGCAGTTAATACAGGTAATGAGTGGAGATCAGGAGGGCTTCTTAAAGAAAAAATAACAGGTCTGTAAGAGCCAGAAATCTTACTGGTTGGTAGGTGATCAAATACTTATGTCATGCAGTAAAATGCAAATTCATTATTTAAAAATCATACAATGTGATTTTCTGGATTTTTGTTTTAGATTTCGTCTCTCACAGTTGAAGAGTACCCTATGATAAAAATTACAGACCTCTACATGCTTTGTAAGTAGGAAAACCTGCAAAATTGGCAGTGTATCAAATACTTGTTCTCCCCGCTGTATCTGTCGCATTTTCATTTTAAAATGATTGCCAGAATCTGCTGCTTCTCTAGGTCCCAACAGGGGGGAAAGCAACAGTACCGCCAGCTGTCTGAGACACCCGGCATCTGGTGCTATGCTCAGGAGCTGACATGATCAGCTTCTAGGCTTCTGATGCTTTCTTAGAGCGCTGTTTAAGAGCACTCTGTGAAAGCAAAGGTAATCGCCGCACTCACGTGTTGTGTTTACATAGGGAGTGTTGTAATGTCACAAGTGACATCACTTCTCTGCCATTTATTACGGAGGGTCAACCAGAGCTGTAAAAGCTTTGCCCAGCCTCTCCATACAGCAGTAAATGACTGCTGTAGTAATCTATTGCAGCTAGCAATAAATCACTAATAGCAGTGATCTACTGCTGCAAAGCTGCATGGGGAAGGGGCGGTCTGGATAAGATCCCCCCTGATCAGATCCAGACCCCCAAAAAGAAAAGTAAAGTGAATTAAAACTACACATGAAAAAAGTCAAAAGTAATGCATTAAATACAAACATATTATATATATTCTATATAAAAAGTGTGTATATATATATACACATACAATGAAAAATGTGGGGGGTTTTGTGCAACTAGGAACCACACAAGTGCTGTGTACAGCTGTCCATAGAAATGAATGGCTGTGTGCCGATGTATGCAGGTAAATGTTGGTACACGCACAAACACACATATAGCGTATAAGAGTATTACTGTGCACAATACACATGTTTAGGCAAATACTGTCAAAAACTCACATACAGCCCCCTACAGCATTTTGTTAGGGAAATTCATCCATACACTACCAAGGGGTTTATCCAAGTATTGGGTACAAGTGTACTGGCGTACAACCAAACATAGCCAATAATTTACATGGTAAGCTTTACACAACAACAAAAAGGATGATACAGTAAATTATAACAAACTGTTTAATTTTATTTTAAAATCACATTCATAAAAGGGAAAAATGTTCCCACATTGTTTTTGTATGAGTCTCAAATAACATTGCATGATATATAAAATATACGTAACCCCTTTAAGATCCATAAGGTCAACGTGTTTCACATAAATAGCTTCTTCGGGACCTTATCTTAGCATCCAGTGAGAGAAGAAATCTAACTGAATAGAAAAGAGTTTCATTATATATTTCTAACATATACACTATATTAAGAAAAGTATTGGGACACCTGCCTTTACACGCACATGAACTTTAATGGCATCCCAGTCCGTAGGGTTCAGTATTAAGTTGGCCCACACTTTGCAGCTATAACAGCTTCAACTCTTCTGAGAAGGCTGTCCACAAGCTTTAGGAGTGTGTCTGGGAATGTTTTACCATTCTTCCAGAAGCGCATTTGTGAGCTTAGACAATGATAAGAAGGCCTGGCTCACAGTCTCAACTCTAATTCATCCCAAAGGTGCTCTATTGGGTTGAGATCAGGACTCTGTACAGGCCGTTCAAGTTCCTCCACCCCAAACTCACTAATTCGTGTCTTTTTGGACCTTGAATTGTGCACTGGTGCGCAGTCATGTTGGAACCGAAAGGAGCCATCCCCGAACTCTTCCCACAAAGTTGGGAGCATGAAATTGTCCTAAATGTCTTGGTTTGCTGCAGCCTTAAGAGTTCCCTTCACTGGAACTAAGGGGCTAAGCCCAACCCCTGAAAAACAACCCCACGCCAAAATCTCACCTCCACCAAATGATTTGATGACAAGTGCACAAAGCAAAGTCTATAAAGACATGAATAAGCGAGTTTGGCGTGGACGCACTTAACTGGCCTGCACAGGCATGACCTCAACCCGATAGAACACGTTTGGTGTGAATCAGTAATATAGCGTATTTATTAATCGTAAGGAATAGGTGATGAATAGGATAAAACTAATCAACCCACTCACCCAGCGCTATATTGAAACAAACAATAACTTTGATAGAAATCTAATTCCCTTATGGGAAAAGTAAAGCAGCTGCTATAATTGTCAAAACAAACAATATAATATAATAGTGTACATACACAAAAGAATATCAAACAGGTGCAAAGTTGACTAAGTAATCCCAGTATCAGTACAAAGTCACACCAGCAGCGCTAATAGTGTACACAAATCTATACACCACAGTAGAAAGATAAATGCTCTGCAGCTTAAACTCCTCCAATGTGCAAGTGAACAGAATAGTATTAAAAATGATCGCAGAAAAAGTCCGTGCTCCAATGGTAACTTAGTGCACCTCCACCGCACCACTGCGAAGCCCCTCAGCAATTCACACTCACCAGATGCGGCTGTTACTGCGCCTTTATCCAATCACTTTAAAGCTTATGCCACCCGGAAGATCCAAGTTCCGCTGCTCACCAAGACAGAATGGTCCAGATGGTATTCATTGGATGGGGATGGGGAGAGTGAGGAGAGAGGAGCAGCTGCAGGCAGCATTATTGGCTGAATATCATCTGGACCATTCTGTCTTGGTGAGCAGCGGGACTTGGATCTTGCGGGTGGCATAAGCTTTAAAGTGATTTGATAAAGGAGCAGTAACAGTCGCATCTGGTGAGTGTGAATTGTGGAGGGGCTTCACAGTGGTGCGGTGGAGGTGCACTAAGTTACCATTGGAGCACAGACTTTTTCTGCAATCCTTTTTAATCCTATTCTGTTCACTTGGACATTGGGGGAGTTTAAGCTGCAGAGCATTGCTCTTTCTACTGTGGTGTATAGATTTGTGTACACTATTAGCACTGCTGGTGTGACTTTGTACTGATACTGGGATTACTTAGTCAACTTTGCACCTGTTTGATATTATACTGGTTTGATAGCGTATTTATTCATATCAAAATTGGATTATCCATGCATTTCCACATACCACTTAAGAGCAATGTATGTTATATATATATATATATATATATATATATATATATATATTGTGATAACACTAGATGGTGACCCAATAATCAGAAACCGGATATCTGGTTTCTGATGTCACACCGATTCTGTCCTCCTAGTCCATATGACCATTCTAGGATAGTTTAGCCTTGGGTTACTGTCTAATGCTATCCCAAATAAATTTCTCTGGAGTGGTACATAAAAATACATGGATAATTCAATTTTTTGGAATAAATATATGTATTAGAAATATATCATGAAATTGTTTTTTATTCAGTCAGGTTTGTTCTCTCATTGGATCCCGAGATAAGGTCCTGAAGAAGCTATTTGATATTGGATGACCTGTATGATATGTGTGCTCACTGTGAAAGAATCAAACACTCCAGTAAGTATACTCTAGGTCATTCAAATCTTTGTTGATTACATACCTGTCAAAAAACGTCATCATTCGTACTTAATGTTATCTGAATGATACACTAACAATGTATGAAAACTGTTTTTTTTTTTTTCCCTGCGTGTGTCACAATGTAGCATTGAAAGGGGAACAAATCTCCCCTAAAGTAGAACCCATAAATTCACATTGAGCTTTAGAATTTTGCAATGTTAAAGTCACAATATTGTGATATCATTTTAATCAGCAAATTTTATTGTGGGGCAAATTTCAGAGGGTGCACGCATTATGTAAACATTGTGTTGGGAAAAACTACAGAAAATAAAAATAGTTTACTCCAGTTTTTACTTTTAATTCTTAATAAAACCCAAGGAAATAAAAATATATGTATCCAAGTTTACTACTAAGTTAAAACCCTATCTGTCTATAAAAAAATATGCATATTATTTTGCAGTAGACATCAATGAAACGGAAAAACAGTCTGGGACTTGACGCATTTTATGTTCATTTTGAGCATTACCATTCTGCTACATTACATAAAGGTTACACTAACGTTATATCATTTTAATTAGCAGACTTTGTTGATTATATTTTGAGACTGCACAAATTATGTAAATGTTTTGTTGGGACAAATTACAGGAAAATGACTTTTCTCTATCGTCCATCTACAGACGCAGCCTGATCTTCATCAGCTGATTGGGTTATGCTGCCCCCTGCAGGAGTAGTCTAGGCAGTACAAAAATGTAACATGTACATGCCCACGGGGCAAACCCCGCAGGCTTAACCCACCCACACTCAGCTCAGCAAACCAGTTTGTTTCTGCCTAGAGAAGGAGTAGGACCTAGGTTCCCTGCTGGGACTTCGGTCTCAGTTTTTTTATTCTTTTCAGAATATTTTTATTTTATTTCTCTTTAGTCACTTGCTAGTTAGTGTTCAGGGGGATTCTCCTGGTGATCTACAAGCAATGCCGGCTGGGGCTTGGCACAGGATAATCTAGATCCTTATGGTCCCCCTAGTTTGGCCTACGAGCGTTAGCAGGTTAAAGTCCTGCAGTAGGCCTCGCCATGAAGGTGCCCCTTCCCAGATGGGGACGAGCCTGCGAGTGGATGCCTCGCTGGGACTCGACAACCTGGAATTCCCTGAGTCGCAGCATACCCTTCGGCTGGCAGCACCTCCACTTCAAGTCTGCCTGGAGCAGAGCCCACCCGGTCCATGGTATGGTGAGTAAATGTGACCCCCCCCCCCTCTTGCCCCTGGTGGCCTTGGGGGGATGTTGGCTCTCTCCTGGGGATAATGGGACCTGTGCCTCCTAAAAGATCCCCCTGGCCTGCCCAGTACCTGGCCTGTGTGCCTATCTCCCTCTTTTTCCGTTGTGACTGGGGCGCCCGGCGCCCTGAGGGGGTAGCATGGTACCTTGTGACTTGCTGGGTCCTGTTTTGGATACTTGAGGCCTTCATGGTGTCGGTCCCTGGCCGCATGGTGCCACCATCTTAAGTGTGGGCAATGTACTGAATTCTATTGACTTGTATGGAGCAGCCATTTTCCCTGAGCTTCCAATTGCAATGTATTGGCAACCCTGTTTGTGTAGCACTCTGTACTGCACTGTGCAGCGTGACCTTTTACATAACTTCCTGTGCTTCTGCTTCCTGCTGCTGGCCGAGGTAATTTCTTGTCTCTTCTTCATGCTGCTGAGGACGATCAGGAGGGTTTTTTTCTCTGGAGGTGGTACAATACTGGAGTCTTTGCGGGCATTTCCCTGCGCACTCTGCTGTTAGTGTAGTTTAGAGGGGGACTCTGCAGACCGCTGCGATGGGTGATGGGAACCGCGATCGGTTCTTCTTAAAGAGACAGTACTCCAATTTTTGAAAAAAGTAAAACAAAAATTTAAATATTGAGTTCCAGACTGTGAATTCACCCTCAGACCCACTCTGTGCGACTCCCAGACAGTCTGGATCGCAGCCGCTGGCCACAGTTTATGCAGCTCTGGTAATCCTGGCAACAGAAGTTGATTTTGTCATGAACAAAAAGGTTAATAGCCAGAAACGGCTACTCCCGTCTCCATCTTTGGTGATGTTCTCTGATTCAGAGGCTGATGTGGTTTCCCCGGACGCCCCCCTTACATGAAGGGTCGCTGTCCTCGCAGTAAGATGGTAAAGAGGACCTGTCTTCTTAAGCTGCAGCACGGGAAAGCGCTTTGGTGTAAGCCCTGATTATTTCAGTGCTGGAAACTTTAAAATTGGCTGATGAGCCCACGCCAGCAGGGATGCGGGTGGCTTTTGGCTCCCCCAAGACTCAAAAATCTTTCAAGGTTTTCCCTTGTCCCGGCACCTTTCATGATATTGTGAATGAGCAATGGTGGCGCGTTAAGCACGTGTTAGTGGTGCCAAAAAGCTTTAAATGCCGGTATCCTTTTGCTGATACGGTTTCCACCTAAAGTGGACCACCCTGTTTCCAGATTGAATAAATCTACTTTTGCCTGTGGAAGATTCCCCCGTTTTTACGGATCCGGTGGACAGGCGGGTGGAATCCCTTTCCCGCAATCTTCACGTATTGGCGGGTTCCATTTTGAAACCGGTTTTTCTGTCTGTTTTGGTTTCACAGATGGTTACGGAATAGATTAGGGCCATGAAGGGGTCTTTGGACCCTCAAATAGTTCCTCCGGAACAGCTGGAAGTTTTGGACCAGGTGGCCCAGGCCCTGGTGTTCCTGTGTGATGTGTCCCTGATGCGGCTCCCCTGGTGGCCAGAGTTTCAGCTGTGGGGATTGCCTTACGACGCATGGTTTGGCTGAAGAGCTGGTCGGCTGACCAAGCTTGCAAGAAAGCCCTGACGGATCTCCCTTTTCTGGGAGAACATTTATTTGGGGACTTTTTGGATGAGTTGATCAAAGGTCTGACGAGCTGGAAGAGTACTCTTCTTCCTCAATCCTCCAAAGGTAAAGCACCCTGTACTAAGCGGGGTCCTTCCTTTACTGCTCACAGACGTTTTTTTTTGCGCCGCCGGGGTGCAAGAAAAGGGTAAGCCGTTCAGAGCGTCTGAAGGAGCTAAAAAGCATTGAAGCAAGCCCAAAGCCAGTCAGTCCAGTGCTGCAGACAAATCCTCTTCAGCATGAATCGGTACATACATATTTACCAGCATAGTTACATAGTTATATAGTTAGTGAGGTTGAAAAAAGACACCAGTCCATCCAGTTCAACCTATGATGTGTGTGTGTGTTTGCTGTTAACCGTACATTGTATACCCCTGTATGTTGTGGTCTTTAAGGTGCCCATCTAATAGTTTTTTGAAACTATCAATGCTCCCTGCTGATACGACTGTTTGCGGAAGAGAATTCCACATCCTTACTGCTCTCACAGTGAAGAACCCCCTGCGTATTTTAAGGTTAAACCGCCTTTCCTCTAGTTTTCGTGAGTGGCCACGTGTCTTATTGTATTCCCTTTCTCTGAATAGTTTGTTCCTTATGCCAGGGTCGCCAGTACAGTATTTGTACATTGATATCATATCCCCCCTCAATCGTCTCTTCTCCAGAGAGAATAAGTTCAGTGCTTGTAGTCTTTCCTCATAGCTGATGTCCTCCATTTCCCTAATTATTTTTGTTGCTCTTCTCTGGACTTTCTCGAGTTCCAGCACATCCTTCCCGAGGACCGGCGCCCAGAACTGGACAGCATACTCCAGATGTGGCCGGAGTCTTGTAGAGAGGGAGAATAATCTCTTTATTTCTGGAGTGAATCCCCTTTTTTATACATCCCAGTATTCTGTTGGCTTTACTTGCAGCGGCTTGGCATTGCATGCCACTGCCAAGCCTGTTGTCTACCAGTACCCCCAGGTCCTTTTCCATCCTAGACTCACCCAGAGGTTCCCCCCCTAGTGAGTAGCTTGCTTTCTGGTTTCTGGCACCCAGGTGCATTACTTTACATTTTTCAACATTAAACCTCATCTGCCATGTAGTTGCCCACCCCATAATTTTGTTCAGGTCCGCTTGTAAGGTTTCCACATCCTGCCCAGAAGATATTGGCATGCTTAGTTTAGTATCATCCGCAAATACTGAGATTTTACTCGATATTCCCCTCCTCTAGATCATTTATGAATAAATTAAACAGGATTGGCCCCAGGACAGAACCCTGGGGGACCCCGCTTTCCACACCCGCCCAATCTGAGTACTCCCCATTAATCAACACCCTTTGCAACCTCCCCTGGTGCCAGTTCTCTATCCAGGTACTCCCCTTATGGTCCATACCTACCTTCTTTAGTTTGAACAGTAAGCGTTTGTGGGGAAAGGTGTCAAAGGCCTTTGCGAAGTCCAGGTACACCACATCCACAGGCTTACCTTTATCTAGGTGGCAGCTCACTTCATCATAGAAGGTTAATAGATTGGTTTGGCAACAACGATTTTTCATGAATCCATGCTGATTACTACTAATAATACCGTTTTCATTACTTAAGTCTTGTATGTGGTCCCTTAACATCCCCTCCAAAATCTTGCAGACTACTGATGTTAGGCTGACCGGCCTATAGTTACCCGGGATATATCTCGGCCCCTTTTTAAATATTGGTACCACGTTGGCTTTTTTCCAATCAGCTGGCACCATACCCGTCTGTAAACTATCCTCAAAGATCAAGAATAATGGTCTGGCAATCACCTGGCTGAGCTCTTTAAGAACCCTCGGGTGCAAGCCATCCGGTCCCGGTGATTTATTTATGTTAAGTTTCTCTAGTTTAGTTCTAAGTCTATCTTCTGTTAGCCATAGCGGTATTTCCTGAGGTGTGTTGTTTAGTTGGGCCTTACAAGCTGGGTTAGTGTAGCCCCCCAATTCTTTTGTGAAGACTGAAAAGAAGAAATTATTTAACACTACCGCCTTTTCCCTGTCCTCTGTGGCCAAAACTCCCTTATCGTCTTTTATGGGGCCAATGTGTTCTGGCCTCGCTTTCTTACTGTTTATATACCTAAAGAATTTCTTTGGGTTCTTTTTACTCTCTTCCGCTATATGTCTCTCGTGTTCTATTTTAGCCGCCCTGATTTCGTCTTTACATTTCTTATTACACTCTTTGTAATGCTTGAATGCTGCCAATGACCCTCAGTCTTGTATTTTTTGAATGCCTTTCCTTTAGCATTAATATGCATTTTTATGTTGGAGTTTAGCCACCCAGGGTTTAGTTTTGCTCTTTTAAATTTATTTCCCTTTGCAATTCACTGGTCAATCCCTTTGTTAAGTATGCTTTTGAAGCACTCCTATTTTTCCTCCGTGTTCTTTGTTCCCAGGGTTCTATCCCATTTGATATTTTCTAGCAGTTGGCGCAGTTTTGGGAAATTGGCTCTTTTGAAATTCAGTGTCCTTATATTGCCCTTGTGCTTCCTATTACTATAATTAATACTGAAACGAATTGACCTATGGTCACTGTTTCCTAAGTTGTCCTGTATTTCTATATCCGTGAGCAGGTCTGTATTGTTGGTAATCAGTAGGTCAAGTACCGCATTGTTTCTTGTCGGTGCATTCACCATCTGACCCATGAAACTGTCCTGCAAAACATTTAGGAACTGCCGAGCTTTGGCTGAATGCGTGGTTCCTTCTGCCCAGTCTATATCTGGATAATTAAAATCCCCCATTATAATGACATTTCCCATGCTTGCTGCCAATCCTATCTGTATAAGGAGGTCCGCCTCCCCCTCCTCCCTCTGGTTGGGGGGCCTATAGCATACGCCCAATATTACCTTCCCCACAGTGCCTTCCCTTTGAAGTTCTACCCATAGGGATTCTGCCTTGTCCATAGCTCCATTATTAATATCATCCCTCATATTTACCTGAATGGTTGCCATCCAGTCATGAGAGCTGTCTGTAAGATTCTGGTACCTCCGGTACCCTTAATCACCACTTTCTCTGTAATGCGTCCCACCTTTCTCTTCAGGTGGTACGCATATACCTTTAAGAACGATGATGTCACTGCTGAGCGCCGCAGAGCGGCTATTTCAACCGCCGGCGGTCTCACTCACATTGTTCGTTCAACCTGCCTTGTTATCCACATGCTTTCAAGCCTGTCTCTCGATCGGAACCTCCAGCTATTCCCTTTACCTGGAGCAGACCGGAACCTCGCTACTGATCCCTGTATCTCGCTACCGGATCATTCCTTATCTACTGGACCTCTCTAAACTACTAACATTACAAGTGATAACCTTATTGCACTATCTACCTATGCACATTAAGGACTGTTACTACCTATCCATACTATCCTATCATCTGCACTGTTACATAGATTGCTAGCTCTCCTGTCTACTACTATCTATCCTTGCACTGGGTTAGTCTATCCTGTATTTGTCATCTGCTGTCCTCACCACCTGTTAGCATACTCGATACTAACCTATCTGCATTCCTAAATACCATCTTGAACTCTCCTATACAAACCTATCAAGTGATTACCATCCTTGTCACTGTTCACACCTGTCCCTTCAGCACATCACCTTCATACTATCATATACATCCTATCACTCCAGGAACATCTCATTGAGTGTGTATATATCTGTATGTTGAAGCGGACAGGCCCACGGTGATGAGTCCTGGAGAGTTGGATCTGGTATTCAACACATCTCTACATGACTACTGAGTGGAGATTTTGCAGCTGTAAATCCAGCCTATACTAAAAACGCAGGAGCGTTACACTGTCAAACCAAGTCTCAGTTATCCCCACAAAATCTAAGTCCTCCTCAAACATCAGCAGCTCCAGCTCTCCCATCTTGTTAGCCAGGCTTCTGGCATTGGTATACAAGCCTCGTAATTTTGACCGGTTACATATATCCTCATTTGTTGTTTTTAGGCTGTTCTCTTGATTTTTCCCCATACCCCCCCCCCTGAGTTTAGGAGCTCCGAACACCCTACCGCTAATGTCCCCATTCCTGCCCTCTGAATCTTGCTTTCCACTGGCTAATTCTACATCTGTACCCTCCCCCCATCACCTAGTTTAAAAGCCCCTCTAACTTTTTGGCCATCCTCTCACCCAGTACGGTTGCACCCTCCCCATTTAGGTGCAATCCGTCCCTACCAAAGTCGGCCCAGTTCTCCAGGAACCCGAAACCCTCCTTACTACACCAGCTCCTCAGCCTCTTGTTAACTTCCCTAATCTCCCGCTGCCTCTCTGGTGTGGCTCGAGGTACAGGTAGTATTTCTGAAAATACTACCTTGGAGGTCCTATTCCTCAACTTAGCTCCTAAGTCCCTGAAATTGTTTAGGACTCTCCATCTTCCTCTGCCTATGTCATTGGTACCCACGTGTACCATGACAGCTGGGTCTTCCCCAGCCCCACCAATTAATCTGTCCACCCGATCCGCGATGTGCCGAACCCGAGCGCCCGGTAAACAACAGACTGTTCGGCGCACACGGTCTTTGTGGCAGATTGCACTGTCTGTCCTTCTAATAGTTAAGTCCCCTACCACCAGCACCTGTCTTTCCTTTACCTTTCTCCCGGCCTCACTGGAGGAGTTCTTCCCCTGGAAGCTAGGGGCGTCGCTCTGCTCCAGCAATGCTGGTCCCTGACTGGTTTCCCCAACATCACGCAACGGGGTGTATCTATTGGGGTGCTCGAGCCCAGGATCAGCCTCCTTGCCTTCTCCCCTTCTACCCCTCCTAACTGTCACCCCTCTACTCTGCTCTGATGCCTGCACCTCAATTAGAATCCCTATTGGAATACACAGCGTGTTTGACCCCCTGTAATTAAGGGGTCCAGTGAATCTGGTAAGCGGCTCATACACTTATTCCACTGGGTGATCGTGTGAAGGTGAAGGCTTTGTTAAAGAAACCACCCTATCAAGTCTGTGTTTTCCATATTGGCCGACATCAATCCAATTGCTTTAACACCAGAGACTTTGTTGCACGATTCATTGTTTATTTGTATATCCATTTATTTATTTATTTCTGTCGAGCGCTACTTTTTCCCATTGTTCACTATATATCACGTCTTCACGTTTGTGTAGCAGCTGACAGTGTGGGAGAAATTCCACTTTACCATTTTATATCCACATTTAATTGTCTAATTACACCATTTGCGCAGTTTTTTACCCCCCTTTTTCACCTCAATTACTCCGCCCACCTCTGTGCAGGCCCCTGCCTGCGCCTGACTGGTACGATCCCAGCTCTCCTTCGGTATGGACATTCGGCTCAGTGTTGCCAGCTGCCTCCCTAGATTCAGGACCTAAGCTTCCAGGGAAGCAACGTGCTCACATTTTGCGCATTTGAATTCGCCCTTGATCGCATGATCGAGGAACGAATACAAATCACAAGATGTATACAGAGCCGCATCTCCACACCCGCTAGGCATTGTACCTACTAATCTAATGGGGATTTAGTAATTAAAGTCTGTCCTGTGTGGCTGTTTCATAGCTTTCTAACTCTACCTTCTCACCCTCTGGTACTCCGCTACACTCACTTGACACTTAGTCACACAACACTAACAATCACACAGCCTGGTCAGTCGCACAACACTCACAGTCGCACAACGCCCACATTCGCACAACACTCTCAGTCGCACAGCCTGGTCAGACGCACAACACTCTCAGTCGCACAACACTCATACGCACAACACTCTCAGACGCACAACACTCTCAGAGGCACAACCCGGTCAGACGCACAACACTCTCAGCCGAACAGCCCGGTCAGACACACAGCCCGGTCAGACGCACAACACTCTCAGTCACACAACACTCTCAGTTGCACAACACTCTCAGTCGAATAACACTAGCAAAAGCAGTCCAAAGAAACTTTTTATTGCAGAAAGGATTATATCAGAAACAGTGCAACGTTTCAGAGTCACGCAGGACCCCTTCGTCAGGCATGCTCTTCAGCATGAAGGGGCGACCTCATCCGTCTCTGGGGTTGGGGGATGTCTGCGCTTCTTTCGGGAACCCTGGGATTCCTTCATTCAGGACAATTCGGTTCGTGAGCTGGTTTGTTCCGGGTACAAGATAGAATTTTGGTCTAGGCTGGGGGACAGGTTTTTTTCAGTCAAATCTTCACCTGTCTCCGGAGCGTTTGAAGGATCTTCAGGCAGCTGTGCAGGATCTCCTGGCTCAAGGGCAGATCGTGCCGGTTCCGCTGCAGGAATGCTCTCAGGGTTTCTATTCAAACCTGTTCACAGTACCCAGAAAAGAGGGCAATGTGCGCCCCATCCTGGATCTCAAGGCTCTGAACCGCTTTGTGTGGGTGCAGAAGTTTTGAATGGAGTCCATTCAGTCAGTGGTGGCATCCTTGAACCAAGGGAATTTTATGGCCTCCATAGATATCAAGGATGAGTATCTCCACGTCCCCATCTTTGAGGGACATCAGCGATTCCTCCGCTTTTCAGTGGCAGAGGAGCATTATCAATTTTTTGGCTTTACCTTTTGGTCTCGCCTCCGCTCCCAGAGTCTTTACCAAGGTCCTGGCCCCTGTGCTGGCCTTGTTACATCAGCAAGGTATCTCGATTGTGGGATATCTGGACGCTCTCCTGTTGTGAGCAGTCTCTTATTTAGATCTGTTTGGCAACATTTCCATTACGATTCAGACCCTTCAGGACTTGGGTGGACAGTCAATTTCCATAAA
The DNA here is from genome assembly GCF_965119305.1 of Pelophylax lessonae. Lineage (NCBI taxonomy): Eukaryota > Metazoa > Chordata > Amphibia > Anura > Ranidae > Pelophylax > Pelophylax lessonae. The sequence goes on along the minus strand of NC_138768.1, from coordinate 345,338,898 downwards.
TCTGCTCTGACGCCATCCATACAGGTCACTTATCTGCGGCTTGCACTCGACTCTGCTCTGGCAAGGGTCTTTCTTCCCTTATCCAAGCTTCAGTAACTGCAAAGGGTGATCAGGTTGCTGATGGAAACCAATCATACTTCCTTGCGGACTTGCATGAGGGTTCTGGGCCTGATGGTATCGACCTTCGAAGCAGTCCCGTTTGCTCAGTTTCACTCGAGACCTTTGCAGAAGGAGATTCTGGCAAAGTGGAACAGGGATCCTCGGTCATTGGACCAGAAGATTTGTTTGAGCTATCTCACAAAGTTGGCTCTATCCTGGTGGATCCAGTCATCTGTTTGTGTTCTGTGCCAGGGCAAGTCTTTCCTGCCGTTGTTCTGGACGGTGGTGACCACGGACGCCAGCCTGTCAGGCTAGGGGGGAGTGCTTGGGGAACTTTGTGCCCTGGGGACCTGGGCAGCAGAGGAGTCTTCCTTGCCGATCAATATTCTGGAGCTAAAAGTGATCAAGCTATGCTTGCTCCATTGGATGAGTCGACTTCACGGATACAATCGGACAATGCCATGGCTGTGGCTTACATCAATCATCAAGGAGGTGGCTGAGATTCTGGTTTGGGCGGAAGCCAATGTTCCAGCTCTTTCCACAGTCCACATTCCGGGTGTGGAGAATTGGCAAGCGGATTACCTGAGTATATTAAAAAAGAATAGCGCGCAAATGCAAAAGAAATTACTACCAAATCTGAAGACAATCCATAAATAAAAATGGGGGTTTGGTCCCACCATATGGCCATATCGTGCTCAAGCCCACTACTGCGTCAAAGTACCCCATTATCAGTGGGTCCTATACTATCTATGAAAAAGAGATGAATCCAGCCTTTCTAACCCTTGGAGATAATACTCCTTGATGGGAAAGCTGTGCAAATGCACTACAGGGGACTCCTCCTATATCCACTTGATGGTGGACACTGATTGAGTACAGGTGTGTGTGGGGGGGTGGGGAGGGTTGCTCAACCTCGATAGTCTGGTCAGACCGAATACATAATAAACAGGCAAAAAATTTTTGTGGGAGCATACCCATGTATTTCTAAAGCTGCTGCAGCTATGAACCAAAAGACATGTATATTAAAAAAGAATAGCGCGCAAATGCAAAAGAAATTACTACCAAATCTGAAGACAATCCATAAATAAAAATGGGGGTTTAAAAAATTTTTGGGGGAGCATACCCATGTATTTCTAAAGCTGCTGCAGCTATGAACCAAAAGACATGTATATTAAAAAAGAATAGCGCGCAAATGCAAAAGAAATTACTACCAAATCTGAAGACAATCCATAAATAAAAATGGGGGTTTAGAAATACATGGGTATGCTCCCCCAAAAATTTTTTGCCTGTTTATTATGTATTCGGTCTGACCAGACTATCGAGGTTGAGCAACCCTCCCCACCCCCCCACACACACCTGTACTCAATCAGTGTCCACCATCAAGTGGATATAGGAGGAGTCCCCTGTAGTGCATTTGCACAGCTTTCCCAGCAAGGAGTATTATCTCCAAGGGTTAGAAAGGCTGGATTCATCTCTTTTTCATGGATAGTGTAGGACCCACTGATAATGGGGTACTTTGACTCAGTAGTGGGCTTGAGCACGATATGGCCATATGGTGGGACCAAACCCCCATTTTTATTTATGGATTGTCTTCAGATTTGGTAGTAATTTCTTTTGCATTTGCGCGCTATTCTTTTTTAATATACATGTCTTTTGGTTCACAGCTGCAGCAGCTTTAGAAATACATGGGTATGCTCCCCCCAAAATTTTTTGCCGGATTACCTGAGTAGTCGGGTGTTGGATCAAGGGAAATGGTCCCTTCATCCGGAAGTGTTTCACTTCCTGTGTGCCCGTTGGGGGACTCTGGAGGTGGTTCTGTTTGCGTCTCATCTCAACAGGAAAGTTCAGCGGTTTGTGGCCAAGTCTCGGGATCCTCTGGCCAACCCCACAGATGCTCTGGTGGCTCCTTTGGGCCAATATCGCCTGATTTATACCTTCCCTCCCCTCGTACTCCTGCCGAGGTTTCTTCGCCAGGTGGCGGTGGATGGCATTCCGGTCATTCTGGTGGCACCCACTCCTCATGCCCACACTGCTTTGGGACGTCCCATTCAGCTGATGAAGATCAGGCTGCGTCTGTCGATGGACGATAGAGAAAATAAGATTTTTGTAAGATCTTATCGTAAAATCTTTTTCTCTGAAGTCCATCAACAGACGCAGCACCCACCCCCTTATTTGGGGATGTTTTTTTTTCTTCACTGTTTGCGACTAAACTGGTTTGCTGAGCTGAGTGTGGGTGGGTTATGCTTGCGGGGACAGCCCCATGGGCGTGTACATGTTATATTTTTGTACTGCCTGGACTACTCCTGCAGGGGGAGGCATAACCCATTCAGCTGATGAAGATCAGGCTGTGTCTGTCGAAGGACTTCAGAGAAAAAGATTTTACGGTAAGATCTTACAAAAATCTTATTTTTTCAAACACTAACTGCAGTAAGGTGCCAAAACTGTCAAGGCAGTTTTCAGTCATTGACGACCAGAATTCACTTCCCTGTTCCTGTGTCATGTTCACTCCAAGTGACTAAGTCCTATTTTTATGGTGTATAGTTTTATATGTGTATACCCATCACTGAATTTACGCTTTTGTTTAAAATGTATTTCATTTTTTTCATAATTTTACTGCTAAGTGCATTTTTAAAAACAATGGGTTTAAAGTCCAAGTTACACAGTATCTCTTACCAAAAACCTTGAGGAGTCTTCTTTACTAAATTAAATTTTGGGGTAGCTTCTGCGATTCTGCCACACCTGAGCCACTGTAAATGCAGTTCAGTGCCAAAAAGCTGAAATGTCACTTTTCAGCTAGTGAAAGCAAAATTCCCTTACTCTAGTTTCTGGGCCCTGTCATTATCCCACCAAGTGACTAAGGCTTATGTGGTGTTCTCATGTAGAGGAGCAGTATTTTATAGCATCATTACCTACTTACTGTATATACCTAAGAAACACAAAAAAATACTAAAATAACACAACATTTTATTTACTTTATTTTTTTATTGCTTTAATTTTCATTAACCCTAATGTAAAACTATTACTTACAAATATTTGAAACTGACACTTCAGACTTTTTTATTTTCAAATTGGTGCAACTTTTGGGGTCTCTCAATATATTTTCAAAGATCGGGCCTTTGTTGTCATGTCATATGTGAGAAAAAAAGCTCCATAAATAATATCTAATATATACGCCATTGTTTCCTCACCATATATTTTCCCCATACCTTGGAAAAGACAGGCATATTTGGTATTGTTTGATATCAGACAATTTAAAAAATAACAAACACTGTATACATTTTCGTGTGGTCGAAATCAACATTTTTTTTCTGCCAGTTTAAAAAAAAAAAAAGAAAAGCATATCATTTAAAGTAAACAATATCAAGATTGACTTGGTTGATTGCAAAACTAAGCAGCAATTGTAAGACAAGCTATCGCATTTTTTTCAAAACCTCAAAAATCCCCTGTGACTCAAAGGGGTTTACATAGGTTAAAGGTGTCTTGACTCAAGTGGTTAAATATGTTTTTGGCCAATCAAAATCTGCCTTAACACACTTCAGGACACGGTGAATAATTTCTGTTTAATGTTTGTAATTAATTATGGTGTATAGTAAGTAAAGTAGCTGCATTTGTAACTCCACTTCTGCTAATAACAGAACCCTCTTTCCCTGGTGGTTATAAACATTGCAAAGGATTTTAGCAAACTTTATCGTGAAAGCCTAGCATCCGTTATTTGTATTGAAACACACAGATTCCTACTTCAGCCACTTGCTACCTCCTGATTGGCCCAATGTTCGAATTAGAAAGAATGATGGTAATAGCAGTGAGCCAATTACATGAGCAGGAGATTACATTTCTAGGGAAGTTCTCTAGACCAACTATGTACAGAATGCCACGTGCCAGTTTTTGAAAATCATAGCTGGCTGCAGGTTGAACTAGAAAGGTATTTTTATCAACACTAAATTCTAAAAGTGCTTATTCAGTATTTGTATATGTTATAGCATTTTAACCCCGAATATGAAATTCTCTGTTTGCTGGTTTGCTGGTGTATGCAAACCCTGAAGATGAAATTCTCTGTTTGCTGGTTTTTGGTCTATTCAATTATACCATTGAAAGCTACAAACCCAGTGAGCCTGTAACTTCCTGTGTTCTTTCTACCTCTGGCACACTGAAACCCCAAGCAGTCAGTGTTGTCTGAGGTCTGCAGAACACCCCCTCCATGTTTTGAAGATGAAGAAAGAAGGGGAGATGTTCTATATTCTCTTCTTGTCCTAGGGTGGCAACGCTGCTCCTCTGTAGATATAGTACGGTGAGTAAGCGCTGTCGCCCTTGGGCAGGAATTGTATTACTGGCACAATCACCAGGTTAAAGTATAAGGCAAATTAATGTAAAAATGTTGTTCTTGCGTTTTGATGTGCTTTAAAAGTTTTTTTTTTTTTTCCATTGGAAAAAATGTATGAAGTACTGTAGATCACTCAGAATCAGGCAATTAGGAAAATTAGGATGCATGCAGTTTACACATTTAATTTCATTCTTCCCTAGTCTATGTGTTAAATTGTAGGCATTGTTTAAATAACATACCTAAGGTAAAGACATGTGCAAAGCGTGTAAAAGCAAAGTTGCAAGAATATATTTTGAAATGTGTTTAAAAAAACTATTAATTGAATTGGCTAGGTACAGAGCATTTATATGTCAAGCTAACACTATGAAAGGAGGAGTCATTAGTATAATATGGCATTTTATAACAACACACCAATCTTTATAATGCTCTGACATGTCTGAACTTTGGACAGAGAAGACCTACAGCATTTGTCTATGAGAAGTGGTGCTAGATCTTGTGGTCTGGACTGAAGCCCAGAAGAAAATCGTCTCAGATCTGATATGTACATTTTAAATTAAGGATAGCAAGTTTACTCAAGCTTCACTTTGTCTATTTGGAAAAATGGCATAAATCTATTGCAACATCAGCCATCAACCTAAAGGTTTTAATAAAAAAATCATTTATCACCTTGTACCTGCTGGTAGAAATACTTAATAAGTAGAATAAATCATCTGTGCCTCACTTACAGTCAAGCATAAGTCTTTTGGCTCACAAGACATGAGTTAACGACTAATGTCTTGACTTACATCAAATGACAAATCGTTCAGCAGCTTTTAAATGTAGAATATAAAATCAAGACATCTGTTTGCTATAGTAGCAAGCAGTATGTAGTTAATATGAACTAAATTATTTCCCATTTAGATTAAAAAGAAACAATTCTCAAAAGCCTGACTGTACGTTACTATTGTTTGTAGGGTGGATTCACAATAGATTCCAAACTATAATTGGTATGTTGAATATCTCACGTGGTGACAGGTAGAGATGGCCTTGCGGTTCGCCCAGCGGTCGGTTCGCGGCGAACTTTGCTTGTTCGCTACCCGCCAAATTTTCAGACACATGGCGTCATTCGCGGTGGCCATATTTGTTTACATTGGGGAGAACTTTGACCCGTGACACAGCCGTCAAGTGGAACGAGACAGCCAATTTAAACATTCCAGCACATGGACAGTCCCCCTACCCTATAAATAGACCCGATCTGGCGGCCATTTCACATTCCGTTTTTTGCCAGTGTAGGGAGAGGTCTGCATCAGGGATAGTTTGCTAGACACATATAGTACTGTGAAGATCCACAAAAGTCCTTTTAAGGGCTGGTATTGTTCGGTATAGGTCTACTAGTATCTTTTGAGCTTAGGGAGAGGTATCCTGTGGTTGCTTTGGGGGCAGTTAGAGATCGGCTGCAGTCACACACAAATCGCTCTGTCAATGTCCACAAAAGTCATTTAAAGTGCTCCAATGTAGTTTTGGGGTCTATTACAGTCTCTTTACTATAGGGAGAGGTATCCAGTGGTTGCTTTAGGGGCAGTTAGAGATCGGCTGCAGTCACACACAAATCGATCTGTCAATGTCCACAAAAGTAATTTAAAGTGCTCCAATGTCGTTTTAGGGTCTATTACAGTCTCTTTACTATAGGGAGAGGTATCCAGTGGTTGCTTTAGGGGCAGTTAGAGATCGGCTGCAGTCACACAGAAATCGCAATGTCAATGTCCACAAAAGTAATTTAAAATGCTCCAATGTCATTTTAGGGTCTATTACAGTCTCTTTACTATAGGGAGAGGTATCCAGTGGTTGCTTTAGGGGCAGTTGGAGATCGGCTGCAGTGACACAGAAATCGCTTTGTCAATGTCCACAAAAGTCATTTAAAATGCTCCAATGTCGTTCTAGGGTCTATTACAGTCTCTTTACTATAGGGAGAGGTATCCAGTGGTTGCCAATTTTTTTGAACCGGTGTGCTACACCAATGCTCCCCCCCAATGCCACATATTGAAGTGGGGTGTTATCTGAGTAAACTTTTTCAAGTGTATTTGTGTCATTCAACAATATTGCCTAGTTTGCTGAGTGAAGTCTGGTACACACAGCGCCAAACTCACTGGCCAATTTTTTTAACTGGTGTGCTACACCAATGCCACCCCCCCCAATTTCCACATATTGAAGTGGGGTGTTATTTAACAGTATAATTTTCTAAGAGTGTATTTTAGTCCTGCAAAAATTTGGCCTCTCGCTATGTAAACAGTGTTGCACACAGTGACAACAGTTACTGGCCAATTATTTGTAGAACTGGCAGACTGACAGACCGGCAGATAGGGAGGAGAGGCAGGCAGAACTTGCATTGCACAAGAGGTACAAAGCAGACTGCAAATGTATCAGGAGCGAGCCATCAACCATGTACAGTCACATCTGGCGCTCCCAGGACGCCGGCACATGGCTCCGCAGTGTGGGCTTTTTTTAATGTGTCCGTTGCTGACACCAGTGTTGCCATCTGCAGCCTTTGCAGTCAACGCATAAGTCGCGGTAAGCCCAACACTCACCTAGGGACAACCGCCTTAAGAAGGCATCTGAAATCCCATCACCAAGCCCAGTGGGAGCAAAACTGTCAGAACCCACAAAGCCACACTCCATGCTCTCACCGTCCAGCCTCTTCTCCTTCTCCTCCCCCTTCTCCTTCTCCTGTCTCCTCACAGTTGTCCAACACTCCACCTTCCATGATGCCGTCGTCACGTTGTTCTGGAAAAAGGCAGGCTTCTGTGGCTCAAATGCCGGAGCATAAAAAAAGGTGTCCGACAGGTGTCCGACTACATCGTGTTAACGGCCGATGTGGACTCTCTGAGGAGTGATGAACCCCTGGACTACTGGGTGGGCAGGCTTGACTTCTGGCCAGAGCTTTCACAATTTGCAATGGAACTGTTGGCTTGCCCCCGTTCAGTGTCCTTTCTGAAAGGGCGTTCAGCGCAGCAGGGGAGATGGTGACCGATAAGCGCACTCGCCTAGCTCATGACAGTGTAGACTACCTCACATTTATAAAAATGAATGAGGCATGGATCTCTAAAGAATTCAACAGATGTGACCAGTAGACCAGGCTTCATCGAAATTCCTCATGCCAGGCCACAAATATCCGAAAGACTGCCATCCACCCATAACAATTCCTGGTCCTTGGCTTTGCTAAATACAGCGGCATAAAAGGCATTTCATGTCCATTGAATGGCTAATTTTTGCAGCCTATACAGGCCGACACTTACTGTTCTGTGTACTGTGAATGCCTACTGTACCTCTAGCCATCATATACTACATTCTTTGCTGTCAGTTCAACCTATGTGAGCTCATTTTTGCGGTCTATACAGCCCGCCACCTACTTGTGTATACTGTGAACGCCTACTGTACCTCTAGCCATCATATCCTACGTTCTTTGCTGTCAGTTAAACCCATGTCAGCTTATTTTTGCGGCCTATACAGCCCGCCACCAACTTGTGTATATTGCGAACGCCTACTGTACCTCTAGCCATCATATACTACGTTCTTTGCTGTCAGTTCAAACTATGTGAGCTAATTTTTGGAGCCTATCTGAGTATACTTTTACAAGTGTATTTGTGTCCTGCAACAATATTGCCTCTTTTGCTGTGTTAAGACACACCGACACACCGTGCCAAACTCACTGGCCAATTTTTTGAACAACTGGTGTGATAAACCAGTGGCCCCCCAATAGCACATATTGAAGTGGGGTGTTATTTAACAGTATACTTTTCTAAGATTGTATTTTAGTCCTGCAAAAATTTGGCCTCTTTTGCTGTGTTAACTGTGCTACACACATTGACAACAGATACTGGCCAATTATTTGTAGAACTGGTGTGATAAACCAGTGGCCCCCCAATACCACCGATTGAAGCGGGGTGTTATCTACACAGACACATGGTCTAGCAAACACGGGCAGGGAAGGTATATCTCTTTTACTGCCCACTGGGTGAACCTTCTGACGGCCGTTAAGCATGTAACCCGTGGCACCCGTGTAGATTTAGTTGTACCACCACGGATTTCAAGCAGGCCTGCCTCTTCTTCTCCTCCTCCTCCATCCTCCCTCTCCTCCTTGGCTGACTCCTCCTCTTCCGCTGCTACCGTCTCTTCTCCTGCGCCACCCAAGATCCCCAGAACCTATTCCACATGCCAGGTGAGACATTGCCATGCTGTGCTGTGTCTGTTGTGCCTGGAAGCCAAGAGCCACACTGGTCCTACACTCCTTTCAGCTTTGCGTTCACAGGCAGATCAGTGGCTGAGACCGCTGAATTTGTCAGTTGGTAAAGTGGTGTGCGACAACAGTGCCAATCTGCTGAGTGCGCTGAAACAGGGCAAAATAACACACGTGCCATGCATGGCACACGTCCTGAACTTGGTGGTGCAGCGATTCGTTGGCAAATACCCTGGGGTCCAGGACGTCTTGCGGCAGGCCAGGAAAATCTCGGCCCATTTCCAAAGATCTTACACAACCATGGCTCGTCTTGCTGAGATTCAGCAGCGACACAACCTGCCCCTCAGGCGTCTTATTTGTGACTGCCTGACACGATGGAACTCAACGTTGCATATGCTCGATAGGCTGCTCCAGCAGAAATGTGCAGTTAATAAATACCTGTTCGAACTTGGCGGCAGGACAGGTTCTGGGGAGCTTGGGTTCTTTTACCTCGCCAGTGGCTGCTTATGCAGGACGCATGCAGACTTCTGCAGCCATTCGATTAAATCACCAAACTGGTCAGTCAAGGCCAGGGCTCCATAAGTGACATCATACCTTACGCCTTCTTTCTGGAGCGTGCATTGCGTCGCGTCATTGATCAAGCCGTCGAGCAGGAGCAGGAAGATCAGGAAGTCGCAATGTTGGATGAATTCCCAGGGGGTGCTACTCCATCTGAGACAAATCAACAGCAGGAGTCTGAAGAGGAGTCAGAGGAGGAGGATGGTGCTGGGGGAGATGAGGAGGAGCAAGAAGAGCATGCTTTAAACCTTTCTGGGATCCCTGGTGTTATCCGTGGATGGGGGGAGGAGAACGAGGACGACATTATCCTGGATGATGAGCTTGAAACAGGCCACTACACCGCTTCCAGTTTAGTGGGAATGGGGGCCTACATGCTGCAGTGTTTTAAGGGGGACCCCCGTATAAAACGCATAAAGACCAAGGACCAGTACTGGGTGGCAATGTACTTAGACCCCCGGTACAAACACAAAATGGCGGAAATGTTACCACAATCACAGAGGGCGGTCAGAATGCAGCACTTCCAGCCCTTGCTGCGGGAAATGCTGCATTCTGCTTTTCCGTGCGCTGGCAGAGGAATTTCCAGTCACAGAGAGACAGTTGCGGGTAGCAATCCAACAGCGCCTGCAAGAAGAGGGCGGTTGGAAGATGTCTTGGTCACTTCCGATATGAGATCCTTCTTTCAGCCAAACCATCGACAGCTGTACTCCGGATCCAGCATGAGGGAACACCTAGACTGACAGGTGTCCGACTACATCAGGTTAACGGCCAATGTGGACGCTCTGAGGAGTGATGAACCCCTGGACTACTGGGTGGGCAGGCTTGACCTCTGGCCAGAGCTTGCACAATTTGCAATGGAAATGTTGGCTTTCCCCCCGTCCAGTGTCCTGTCCGAAAGGACTTTCAGCGCATCAGGGGGGATTGTGACCGATAAGCGCACTCACCTAGCTCATGACAGTGTAGACTACCTCACATTTATAAAAATTAATGAGGCATGGATCTCTGAGGAATTCAACACATGTGACCAGTAGACCAGGTTTCATCAAAATTCCTCATGCCAAGCCACAAATATCCGCCAAACCGCCATCCACCCACAAAAATTCCTGGTCCTTGGCTTCACTACATACAGCTGCATAAAAGGCATTTCATGTCCATTGAATGGCAAATTGTTGGGGCGAAGTTCTTTGCTGTCAGCTCAACCCATGTGAGCTAATTTTTGCAGCCTAAACAGGCCCACACTTACTTGTGTATACTGTGAATGCCTTCTGTACCTCTAGCCATCATATACTAAGTTCTTTGCTGTCAGTTCAACCCATGTGAGCTAATTTTTGCAGCCTATACAGGCCGACACTTACCGTTCTCTGTACTGTGAATGCCTACTTTACCTCTAGCCATCAAAAACGAAGTTCTTTGCTGTCAGTTCAACCCATGTGAGCTAATTTTTGGAGCCTATAAAGGGCCGCCACTTACTTGTGTATACTGTGAACACCTACTGTACCTCTAGCCATCAAAAACGAAGTTCTTTGCTGTCAGTTCAACCCATGTTAGCTAATTTTTGGAGCCTATAAAGGGCCGCCACTTACTTGTGTATACTGTGAACACCTACTGTACCTCTAGCCATCAAAAATGAAGTTCTTTGCTGTCAGTTCAACCCATGTGGGCTAATTTTTGGGGCCAATACTGGCCAAGACTTACTTCTGTATCCTGTGAATGCCTAAAGTACCTTCAGCCACAGAATACTACGTTCTTAGCTGTCAGGTAAAAGCATGTGGGCTAATTTTTGGGGCCTGGAATGGCCGACACTTCTTTATCCTGTGAATGCTTCATTTTTCAGACTGGAAATGAAAAACAATGGGTCTGTAAAGGTTCCGCCAAATTGTGGAATGGATGCGGACCCATTTTACAGATGTGTGAACAGACCCTATATGTATTAGACAATGTATTTACCGGCTGCTGTCAGTTCTGGCTGATTTATGAAAAAAAAATATATATTTTTTGCTGTAAAAAAAAAAATAAAATTTAGGGCAACTTTTTCAATTGCAATACTTCTGTTATGTTTGTCCATGCGCTGGGACTATTTGTGCACAGCTAGTACGTGTTTTGTGGCTGAAAATATGACCTAAAGGTTTTTAAAGTTCGCCTCCCATTAAAGTCAATGAGGCCCGCCGCGAACTCGCGGTCCGCAGACTTTTGCGAAAATTTGCGGCTGCCGTTCGTGAACCGATGTTCGTCCATCTCTAGTGACAGGTGTATGAAACAAATGCTTAATTAAGTCAATAAACTCTGTAATAAAGAGTATATAGCACCTAGAAAAAATATTCACCCCTTTGAAGTTTTCATGTGTTGTTGCCATAGAGGATTGAATAACAGTTGAGTTCATTTTTTTTGCTTATTTTTAAACAGATCCACAGAAATAGGCTCTGTAATGGGTTTTAAATGAATTACAATGAAAAAACACCAAATAAAGTAATCGCATACGTTTACACCTGCTTCATGTTAGTATTTAGTACATGCACCTTTGGCAACAATAAAGCTGTGTGGATAGGTCTCTAGTGGCTTTGCACATCTGTATATATCTACAGAGGATAGCGCACACATGCAAAAGAAATGACTATCAAATATAAAGGCAATAAAAATGGGGATTTGGTCCCACCATACAGTGCCTTGCGAAAGTATTCGGCCCCCTTGAACTATGCGACCTTTTGCCACATTTCAGGCTTCAAACATAAAGATATAAAACTGTAATTTTTTTGTGAAGAATCAACAACAAGTGGGACACAATCATGAATTGGAATGAAATTTATTGGATATTTCAAACTTTTTTAACAAATTAAAAACTGAAAAATTGGGCGTGCAAAATTATTCTGCCCCCTTAGGTTAATACTTTGTAGCTCCACCTTTTGCTGCGATTATAGCTGTAAGTCGCTTGGGGTATGTCTCTATCAGTTTTGCACATCGAGAGACTGAAATTTTTGCACATTCCTCCTTGCAAAACAGCTCGAGCTCAGTGAGGTTGGATGGAGAGCGTTTGTGAACAGCAGTTTTCAGTTCTTTCCACAGATTCTTGATTGGATTCAGGTCTGGACTTTGACTTGGCCATTCTAACACCTGGATATGTTTATTTGTGAACCATTCCATTGTAGATTTTGCTTTATGTTTTGGATCATTGTCTTGTTGGAAGACAAATCTCCGTCCCAGTCTCAGGTCTTTTGCAGACTCCATCAGGTTGTCTTCCAGAATGGTCCTGTATTTGGCTCCATCCATCGTCCCATTAATTTTAATCATCTTCCCTGTCCCTGCTGAAGAAAAGCAGGCCCAAACCATGATGCTGCCACTACCATGTTTGACAGTGGGAATGGTGTGTTCAGGGTTATGAGCTGTGTTGCTTTTACGCCAAACATAACGTTTTGCATTGTTGCCAAAAAGTTCAATTTTGGTTTCATCTGACCAGAGCACCTTCTTCCACATGTTTGGTGTGTCTCCAAGGTGGCTTGTGGCAAACTTTAAACAACACTTTTTATGGATATCTTTAAGAAATGGCTTTCTTCTTGCCACTCTTCCATAAAGGCCAGATTTGTGCAGTATACAACTGATTGTTGTCCTATGGAAAGAGTCTCCCACCTCAGCTGTAGATCTCTGCAGTTCATCCAGAGTGATAATGGGCCTCTTGGCTGCATCTCTTTTTTTTAAAGGTGATTTTATTGAACAAACAAAACACAACAAAACAAAAGAGATAATACAGTAGTATAAAGGAGGAGAAGCCCAAAAACACACAAGGCGTCATCACTCAACAAATGCCATAACATGAGCAGTATATATATCTTCCATTAGTCATGTCAAAAGAAATCTCAGTATAAATCCCCCGGGGGGTGAGGGGGGGAAGAGGAGGGGGGAAAGAACGGTAACAGAGATAGCATAATACCATATTCAAAACAACATAAGCTGCACCCGACATCACCTAGGTAAGGTCAGAGACCGAGGAGGTAGTAAGGTCAGAGTCCACCCAAAAAGACCAGATTTTCCGGAACTTCTTCGGACAGCTCTTGGCTGCATCTCTGATCAGTCTTCTCCTTTTATGAGCTGAAAGTTTAGAGGGACGGCCAGGTCTTCGTAGATTTGCAGTGGTCTGATACTCCTTCCATTTCAATATTATCGCTTGCACAGTGCTCCTTGGGATGTTTAAAGCTTGGGAAATCTTTTTGTATCCAAATCAGGCTTTAATTTTCTCCACAACAGTATCTCAGACTATCACAGTGCAGGTGCATTTATACGGAGACTTGATTACACACAGGTGGATTCTATTTTGTCATCATTAGTCATTTAGGTCAACATTGAATCATTCAGAGATCCTCACTGAACTTCTGCAGAGAGTTTGCTGCACTGAAAGTAAAGGGGCTAATTTTGCACGCCCAATTTTTCAGTTTTTTATTTGTTAACAAAGTTTGAAATATCCAATAAATTTTGTTCCACTTCATGATTGTGTCCCACTTGTTTATTCTTCACAAAAAATTACAGTTTTATATCTTTATGTTTGAAGCCTGAAATGTGGCAATAGGCCGCAAAGTTCAAGGGGGCTGAATACTTTCGCAAGGCACTATATATCCATATCGTGCTCAAGCCCACCACTACGTGAAAGTACCCCATTGTCAGTGGGTCCTACACTATCTATAAAATGAAGGATAAATCCAACCTCTCTATACCATTGGAGATACTTATTCCTTACATGGGAGAGATGTGTAAATGCACTATAAGGGACTCCTCCTATATCTGCTTGCTGGTGGACACTGATAACGAAGTACAGGTGTGGGAGGGTGGGGTGCTCAACCCCAGGAGTCTGGTCAGGACTGAGTATATAACAAACAAACAAAGGGTTGGGGGGGCACACCCTAAACATGCATTTCTAAAGCTGGTGCTGCTATAAAAAACAATATACATATATGAATACAGAGGATAGCTCACACATGCAAAATAAATGACTATCAAATATAAAGGCAATCAAAATGAGTAAAAATGGGGATTTGGTCCCACCATATGGTCATATCATGCTCAAGCCCACCACTACGTCAAAGTAACCCATTGTCAGTGGGTCCTACACTGTCCATAAAATGAAGGATAAATCCAACCTCTCTATACCATTGGAAATACTTACTCCTTACATGGGAGATATGTGCAACTGTACTATAAGGGATTCCTCTTATATCTGCTTGCTGGTGAACACTGATAACGAAATACAGGTGTGGGAGGGTGGGGTGCTCAACCCCATGAGTCTGGTCAGGACTGAGTATTTAACAAACAAACAAAGGGCTGGGGGGCACACCCTTAACATGCATTTCTAAAGCTGGTGCTGCTATAAAAACCAATATACATATATAACTACAGAGGATGGGGCACACATGCAAAAGAAATGACTATAAAATATAAAGGCAATCAAAATTAGTAACAATGGGGATTTGGTCCCACCATATGGCCATATCATGCTCAAGCCCACCACTACATCAAAATACCCCATTAACAGTTTCGGTATCAGTGTCCACCAGCAAGCAGATATAGGAAGAGTCCCTTATAGTGCAGTTGCACATCTCTCCCATGTAAGGAGTAAGTATCTCCAATGGTATAGAGAGGTTGGATTTATCCTTCGCTTTGAACATCTGGACATTGCAATTCTGCCCATTCCTTTTTGCAAAGATCTTGAATGAAAAGCCTTTTTTCATTTCCACCACAAAGTCCCTAAAAATCAAAAATCCAGATTCTGACTACACCATTCCAAGACATTAAACTGGAAATATTTTTAGAGCTTTGCTAAAAAAAAAAAGGCAGACAGAGGGCAAAGATGTAGACATCAGATCTTTCCCCATTATTGACTTAATTTAAGTGTATGGGGATCAGCTTATTTGTGGCAGAGTTTTGCTTCCTTATGTCAGAGCCTCCAGCAAACAGAATAGTAAGCAGCACAGTACTAACATCAAATTCTTAATATTATTATACAGGATTTATATAGCGCCAACAGTTTGCGCAGCGCTTTACAATGTGAGGGAAGACAATACAGTTCAAAACAGGAGGAACTAGAGGGCCCTGCTCGTTAGAGCTTACAATCTAGAAGGGAGGGTCAAGTGAAACAAAAGCCAATTGTAACGCTGAGCGCTCCGATCCCTGCTCCTGGACCGGAGCGCTCGCGGCGTTTGTCCCTACAGAGTACCCCGGTCAGACTCTCTGACCGGGGACACTCTGTCCCTGCCTCCGTTGGGGACACGGCCCGCACTGCGAGGTGTCCCTGCGCGCGTCCCAGCTCCACTCACCGGTGCCCGCTCCGGTTCTCTCCGCCCCTCCCTGCTCTCGTGGTTCCCGGCGCGCGCGTCCCTGCACCATAGGGTGCGCGCGCGCCGGCTGTTTGAAATTTAAGGGGCCAGTGCACCAGTAATTGGTGCCTGGCCCAAACCTCCCTTACTGTTTCCTATTTAAGTGACCTGCCCCTTCCTGCCCTTGCCGGATCTTTGTTGCCTTAGTGCCCTAGTGAAAGCATTATTTGTGTATCCCTTGCCTGTTGCCGAACCCTTTGCTAACGATTACCGCCTCTGAACCTGTGCTGCCTGCCCTGACCTTTGCTACATCTGACTACGCCTCTGCCTGTCCCTTTTGTACTACGTCTATCTCAGCAGTCAGTGGGGTTGAGCCGCTACCGGAGGACACGACCTGGTAGTTACCGCCGCAGCAAGACCATCCTGCCTTGCGGCAGGCTCTGGTGAAAACCAGTAATTACTTAGAACCGATCCTTCAGTACGGCCCACGCCATTCCCTCACTGACACAGCGGATCCACTCCCTGCACCGCTCCTGCTACCAGTCCGGATCCTGACAGCAATAACCGTGGGGGATGGGTTGATGGAGAAAATGGAGGTACATTTGTTAGGTGTTGGTAGGATAGGCTTCTCTGAAAAGGTAGGCTATCAGAGATCGCCTAAAAGCTAATAGGAGATAATCGAACAGATAAGGGTAAGGAGTTCCATAGGATTGGAGAGGCTCTGAAAAAGTCCTGGAGGCGAGCATGGGAAGAGGTGACGAGGGGGCTAGAGAGCAGGAGGTTTTGAGAGGAACAAAGAGAGGGATTAGGTTGCTATTTTGAGACTAGGTTAGTGATGTAGCTGGGGGCTAAGCTGTGGATTGCTTTGTAAGATGTTGTAAGTATTTTGAATTTAATTCGTTGGGTGAGCGGAAGCCAGTGGAGAGCTTGACAGAGAGGAGCAGCGGACACTGAGCGATTGGTAAGGTGGATGAGTCTGGTGGCAGCATTCATGATGGATTGAAGGGGGAATAGCCTGTGTAGAGTTATGCCAACGAGAAGGGAATTGCAGTAGTCGAGACGCGAGATGACCAGGGAGTGAACTAGGAGTTTTGTTTTGTCTTTGGTTAGAAAGGGGCATATTTTGGAGATGTTGCGGAGGCTGAGGCGGCAAGATTAGGACAGCGATTGGATGGAATGGAATTGGAATCTCACTTCTATTCTCTTGAGACTAGCAGTCGGAAAGAGCAGAGTCCTAGACTTCACACTGCATATATACAGCTATGAGGCTGTAGGCACACTCCCAAACCAGGAAGTACAATGATATTTTTCAGGAGGAAGCCAAGTCAAAGGGTATATTTTGCAGGGTGCTGCTTACTCACAATTAATGTTTCTAAATGTTGTCTATGCCTTAGCAAATTTTCACTTTTCTATTTCAGTTCTACTTTTTAACAGTTGTTTTGAGACATTTTGAGTTTGGGCTTAATGCTTGAGGCCATTGTCTTACTGGAAGACAAATCTCCTAACAATACTAAGGTTCCATGCAGACAGAATTCATTCTACTGTTACAAACCTTCTAGAGCAGTGGTTCTCAACTTCTGTCCTCAGGACCCACTAACAGGCCAGATTTTAGGCATTACCTTGAGGAGATGCAGACTAGAATACTGAAATCACTGAGCAGCAAATTATATCACCTGTGATGTATTTCAGTTATCTTGCAAACCTGGCCTGTTAGTGGGTCCTGAGGACAGGAATTGAGAACCACTGTTCTAGATCTTGCTGTAGGGAAGTACCCCCACAGCTTTAAGTTTCTGACACCATGCTTCATTGTGAGGATTGTGTTTATGATGATGTGATGCTTTAGTTAAGCCAAGCATGATGCTAAGTCTATTGGCCAAAAATCAAACCTTAAAACCTTCTTCCAGTTGAATTCAGAGTCTCCCACATGCTTTCTAATAGGAAAAGAGAGAGGAGTACTTCTATGAGTAGCTGGGATAATAAACAAAAGTAACAATAGTTCTTCTCACCTGATATACTGATTATCAGTGCACCTTATTATGTCGACTTTATCCAGTACCAATCTTAGACAGAGAAAGTATGTATATACTAATAAATAAATACTAAATAATATACTATACCAAAAGTATATAAAAAGATCAAATAATACTTATCACTATTTCCACAGAATTGGTGATAACCATAAAAATCCTTGAAAAAGGCTACCCAGTAGCCGAAACGCGTTGGATAAAACACGCTTTGGACCTACAGTTGGATCTCTGTGAACATATTTTCCAAGCAACAAGCCTGGAAAAAACAGAGAACAACGTCCAAAAAACAAAAAGTCACCTTTTCACCTATGTCACGGATACTCTCCAAAACTTTCCTTTCTTCTAAACACATTTTGGGTCTATAACCTAAACACCTATGCACTGGATATATGTATAAAATAATTGTATCCAAACATTGTATATAAATAAATTTTGACTTTTTTATAAATTGTGTGTAAACTCGCTTGCCCGTAAAAGTCCCACCCCCATTTTTTGGCCTGAGGCACCAAATAATTTCCCCCTTCTAGACGTACAGGGACGGAGGCAAAAAACTACTACTCTGCTACAGGATCAAAACAAACCCCCACCCGATATACTGATTATCAGTGCACTTATTATGTCGACTTTATCCAGTACCAATCTTTTTCCACTTGTAATATTCCTCCTCAGACTTTTTCACTCATTCACCTGTCTAGGGCCTTGCGGGTAGTCCGTAGCAGTCCTCTCTTGTGAAGATGCAGTTGTAGTAACAATCAGACCAACAGGAGCAGACACAGGTCTAAAATTAAAAGTAAAACTTTATACAAGTACTGTCTGATTTACTGTTAACACTTTATTACTTCAATGCATTTTTGAGTGGTTACTTCTCTCCCCCATCAGGAAGAGTGTTTAAAATGCAGAGTGACAAAACACATGCCTTCTGACAAACTGTCAATTAAGTTAGCCAAGATCTGGGCATAGCAAATCAGTATAAATCAGCATATGACTAGGCCTGTTTCTATAACTATATACAACACTATTTTAGAACTCTATAATTAACTACAACATAAATCCTTTTTTACAAGCAGAGCCATACAAGTTCCCATTGCGCACAAAAAGGTGCATCCTTTTGGCAGTCTATTTTATAATGTTTGTTTGTCAATTCTGTTGTTGAAGTATTTATGTTGTCATTGTTTACTATGTTGTCATTGTTTACTTTATATGAGACTGGTAAACTGTAGGCAAAACCGTCATGTAAGGTTTCGTTACCAGTGGTTTCCTTTTTGCCACTGGTGAAGCACTGGGGCAACAGTTTTATGCATAGTTTTAGGTGTGGATCCATATTGCAAACCTTGATGACCTGCCACATACCATTTATGTAACATGTGTAAACTTGAACTAGAAAAATGATTTCATTCATGTTTGCTAGTGCTTTTATTTTGGTGGAATGGTAGATGCGCAAAGACATTGGCACTGGCAACCAAGACTTTAACAGGGTATGCTTACTTGATACACTAGTGCTGGTGCATTTTTTTTTAGCATATCATTTACATTACGCAAAATTATAAAGGACAACACAAGTCTGCTTTTTATCCCAAAAAAGTGGGGTAAAGATTGATACCAACACAAATGCCATATTTTGCAGGTACACATTTATGGCAGAGGTTTATCTCCATATGTCGTGATGTGATTTATGCTTAAACTAAGCTAAGAAATCTAACCAGTTCTGGAGCCAGCATGCAGTTCAACTGCTGGAAATGTTGTCAGCGGAAGTGATGTCTCAACCAAAAGTCCTGCCTCTATGCATTTTGTACCTGGATGTCTTTAGGAAACAGTCCAGTCACAATCTTATAAACAAGGAAAGGAGGCAGACAAAGTTGCAATCCAGTCATGCATATAAACATTATTGGCTGAATAAGTTAATTTTATGTGACAACACATATGTTTCATAAATATTGGAGTGCCCATGCAGCCTCCAATATGTGGGTAAAATGACAAATAAACTCTCTGTATCCATCAATGAACACATCAATAATATCTGGAAGGGTCTTAAGAAATGAAGTGGGGTTGAATGAATACAACTGAAGAGTGCATAATCTGGTACAGCTATATATAAAAAAACAATCGGTTTCGAGTTTTTTTTTTGTCAAAACCTAATTGACAACAAGCTGAAGTTAGAAGCTGATTGGCTACTATGCACAGCTGCACCAGATTTTGCACTCTCCAGTTTTAGTAAATAAACCCCCCATTTTTCCCCAACCACTTCAGATTATGTCACAATAAAGATCCAAGCAATTAATTTTTTTGTGGCATAGATAGGGTTGATAAATTACTACAGAGGTTTTAACTTAAGAAAATAAATCTCCCAAAATGAAACACACTGGATATATAAATTGGAAACACTGACCCTGCATAGTATGAATATGAACATCTACCACAAATATTTAATTACTTTCACAATCTGAAACGTCTCTTTTTTTAAACACTTTTAATAAATGGAGTAGGTTTTAAATGCATTAATATGCTTAGGCACTACTAGATTGCACTGTATATGGGAACACTTATGATTTTAAAATAATAATTTAGTTTTTTTTTATTATTATTTATTGATTTGTGCATCTAGTGTTTTGAGTTTTGATTTTTTTTTGTTTACCAAAGTAATTATGACCAGTGGTTGTTGTTGTTGTACAGTCGTTTAGTCGTGTCCGACTCTTCGTGACCTCATGGACCATAGTGCGCCAGGCTTTTCTGTCCTCCACTGCCTGCCGGAGCTTTCTTAACTGCATGTTTATTGTTTCGATGATGCTTTCTATCCATCTTGTTTTCTGTCATCCTCCATTTTTCTTCCATGTTTCCCAGCATCAGGGTCTTTTCCAATGAGTCCTCTCTTCACATGAGGTGGCCAAAGTATTCAAGTTTCAGCTTCAGGATCTGCCCTTCCAGTGAATATTCAGGGTTGATTTCCTTCAGGATTGACTTGTTTGATCTTATTGCCTTCTAAGGGACTTTCAAGAGTCTTCTCCAACACCATAGTTTAAAAGCATCAACTCTTTGGTGTTCAGCATTCCTTATGGTCCAACTTTCACAGCCATAGGTTACTACTGGGAATACCATAGATTTGACTATTTGGCACTTTGTTGCTAGGGTGATGTCTCTGCTTAACGTCTCTTAATTTCATGTCTGCTGTGATCTTGGAGCCTAGGAAGATACAATCTGTGACTGTTTCCATTTTTTTCTCCTTCTATTTGCCAAGGAATAATGGGATCGGTTGCCATGAGCTTAGTTTTCTTAATGTTCAATTTTAGGCCAGCTTTTGCGCTCTCCTCTTTCAACTTCTTTAGGAGACTCTTTAGTTCTTCACTTGCTGCCATTAGTGTGATATCGCCTGCATATCTCAAGTTGTTGATATTGATAAACTGAAGTAAGTATGACCAGTGTTACCAGGATCCTGTTGGCAAACAACTAGGTAATTATTAGAGTATATGAACAGCGGTAAAGATGATGACTGCTTCCTGAAGACGTCCGGTGATGAACCGCACAGAGGTGGAACTTCCAGTTGATGACATCTCTTCCGCTAACACAATTTCTGATAGTTTAATCGCATACTGGATCCGGAAACCATGAGCAGATAGGGGTCCGCTGGTCATACTGGGTGCCAGGTATAGGCACTTCATATTGTGAGTGTATATTGTTTAATTTTATGAAGATTATTTCATTATAATTGATATGTTGCTCAATGATGGCACATTGGGTCTGTGTTTCTCTGAGCTTATGAGGAGGTGATATGGTTCTACCCAGAGATCTTCCTGTAGAGACACCATTGCTAGAAAAAGTGGAAAGAATGGCTTTGGCATACAAAAAGGGCATATTGACCTGCTTATTGTATATAAGGGGTGTAATATTTCTAGCAAGTGAGCAATATTTAAAGTTATTAGCATTGCTCTTATTTTCTTTATTTTGTACATCTATAGACACACACAGCGAGGCTTAGCCCTTACAGGATTTTGAGCCAATGGCTCCTGCTGCCTGGGTGAAGAGGGAGAGAGAGCAGCGCAACTGCAAGTAGGCACAGTGCTGGATCCATGTAGGACTCAATATAGAGTAAGTATAAGGTGGGGTGAGGGGGCACTTACTGAGACATGTTTTACCTTTATACAGGGAATACATTAACCACTTGCCTACCGGGTCAATTCTGACACTTTTCACATACATATAAAAATCAACTTTATTTTTGCTAGAAAATTACTTAGAACCCCTAAACATTATATACATTCTTTTTTTTTTTTTTTTTTTTTAGCAGAGGCCCTATATAATACAATGATGGGGAGATGATGGAATACCATAAAATGTGTATAGTCTGTCCTTAAAAATTGTTCCTGCTTGGACAGAGATTTTCTTGCTAGATGATTGCTATTAGCAGATTTTGTGTTACATAGTTAGTGAGGTTGAAAAAAGACAACAGTCCATCCAGTTCAACCTATGATGTGTGTGTGTGTTTGCTTTTAACCGTACATTGTGTACCCCTGTATGTTGTGGTCTCTAAGGTGTCCATCTAACAGTTTTTTTAAACTATCAATGCTCCCTGCTGATACGACTGCTTGTGGAAGAGAATTCCACATCCTTACCGCTCTCACAGTGAAGAACCCCTTACGCATTTTAAGGTTAAACCGCCTTTCCCCTAGTTTTAGTGAGTGGCCACGTGTCTTATTGTATTCCCTTACTCTGAATAGTTTGTTCCTTATGCCAGGGTCGCCAGTACAGTATTTGTACATTGATATCATATCCCCCCTCAATCTTCTCTTCTCCAGAGAGAATAGGTTCAGTGCGTGTAGTCTTTCCTCATAGCTGATGTCCTCCATTCCCCTAATTATTTTTGTTGCCCTTCTCTGGACTCTTTCCAGTTCCAGCACATCCTTCCTGAGGACCGGTGCCCAGAACCGGACAGCATACTCCAGATGTGGCCGGACCAGAGTCTTGTAGAGTGGAAGAATAATCTCTTTATTTCTGGAGTGAATCCCCTTTTTTATACATCCCAGTATTCTGTTGGCTTTACTTGCAGCGGCTTGGCATTGCATGCCACTGCCAAGCCTGTAGTCTACCAGTACCCCCAAGTCTTTTTCCATCCTAGACTCACCCAGAGGTTCCCCCCCTAGTGAGTAGCTTGCTTTCTGGTTTTTGGCCCCCAAGTGCATTACTTTACATTTTTCAACATTAAACCTCATCTGCCATGTAGTTGCCCACCCCATTATTTTGTTCAGGTCCGCTTGTAAGGTTTCCACATCCTGCATAGAAGATATTGGCATGCCTAGTTTAGTATCATCTGCAAATACTGAGATTGTACTAGATATCCCCTCCTCTAGATCATTTATGAATAAATTAAACAGGATTGGTCCCAGGACCGAACCCTGGGGGACCCCAATTTCCACACCCGCCCAATCCAAGTACTCCCCATTAATCATCACCCTCTGGACTCTCGCCTGGAGCCAGTTCTCGATCCAGGTACTCACCTTATGGTCCATACCTACCTTCCTTAGTTTGTACAGTAAGCGTTTGTGGGGAACGGTGTCAAAGGCCTTTGCAAAGTCCAGATACACCACATCCACAGGCTTTCCTTTATCTAAGTGGCAGCTCACTTCATCGTAGAAGGTTAATAGATTGGTTTGGCAAGAACGATTTTTCATAAATCCATGCTGATTGCTACTAATAATACAGTTTTCATTACTAAAGTCTTGTATGTGGTCCCTTAATATCCCCTCCAAAATCTTGCAGACTACAGATGTTAGGCTGACCGGCCTATAGTTCCCCGGGATACACCTCGGCCCCTTTTTAAATATTGGTACCACGTTGGCTTTTTTCCAATCAGCTGGCACCATACCCATCTATAAACTATCCTTAAAGATCAAGAATAATGGTCTGGCAATCACCTGGCTGAGCTCTTTAAGAACCCTTGGGTGCAAGCCATCCGGTCCCGGTGATTTATTTATGTTAAGTTTCTCTAGTTTAGTTCTAAGTCTATCTTCTGTTAGCCATGGCGGCACTTCCTGAGGTGTGTTGTTTAGTTCGGCCTTACAAGCTAGGTTTGTGTAGCCCCCCGATTCTTTTGTGAAGACTGAAGAGAAGAAATTATTTAACACTTCCGCCTTTTCTCTGTCCTCAGTGGCCAAATTTCCTTTGTCATCTTTTATGGGGCCAATGTGATCTGGCCTCGCTTTCTTACTGTTTATATACCGTATTTTTCGGACCATAAGGCGCACTTAAAATCCTTAAATTTTCTCACATATCGACAGTGCGCCTTATAATGCGGTGCGCCTAATGTATGGCTGTGTTTTCCCCTTCTCATCCCAGTTACCTAGAACTGATTTATGTGGTACACGGCGCTCAAAAATCTGTCAATGTTTTAGCATGGCCTTGGTAAGCTACGAAGCTGCACTGCTTTGATTGAGCATTACGGCCATCGTAGTCAGGAGGTGTGTGCATACCCGCTGCCCCAAAAATGGCTCCTGTAAAGAGACATGCTTACGAAGCGGATTTCAAACTCAATGCTATCAGTCACGCAATACAACATGGAAATAGAGCAGCTGCGAGAGAATTCAACATTAATGAATCAATGGTACGGAAGTGGAGGAAGCAAGAAGACGCCCTGCGCCAAGTAAAGAAGACCAAACTGAGTTTCCGAGGAAACAAAGCAAGATGGCCACAGTTGGAGGACAAAATTGAACAGTGGGTTATTGAACAGAGAACCGCAGGTAGAAGCGTCTCCACTGTCTCTATTCGACTCAAAGCAACAGCTATAGCACGTGAAATGGAGATAAACGACTTTCGAGGAGGTCCCTCTTGGTGCTTCCGTTTTATGAAAAGGCGTAATCTCTCCATCCGCACAAGAACTACCATCTCGCAGCAACTGCCAAAGGATTACCAAGAAAAGCTGACCATTTTCCGCACCTACTGCAAGAACAAGATCAATGAACAGAAGATCCAGCCAGAACACATCACCAACATGGACGAGGTCCCCCTTACCTTTGATATCCCCGTAAACCGTACTGTCGAGAAAACAGGGACCAGTACGGTATCTATACGCACTACGGGAAACGAGAAGTCATCCTTCACTGTAGTTCTCGGTTGCCAGGCTAATGGCCAGAAACTACCACCCATGGTAATTTTTAAGCGGAAGACTTTGCCGAAAGAAAAGTTTCCGGTTGGCGTCATCATCAAGGTTAACCCGAAGGGCTGGATGGACGAGGAGACGATGAGTGAGTGGCTGAGAGAGGTTTACGTCAAGAGACCGGATGGCTTTTTCCACAAATCTCCGTCCCTATTGATCTGTGACTCCATGCGCGCCCATCTGACCGATACTGTCAAAACCCAAGTGAAGAAAACTAATTCAGTGCTTGCCATCATTCCGGGTGGATTAACCAAAGAACTCCAGCCGCTAGATATTGGTGTCAACAGATCATTTAAAGTTAAATTGCGAGCTGCGTGGGAGCATTGGATGACAGAAGGCGAACACACGTTCACCAAGACAGGGAGGCAACGCCGAACAAGTTACGCCACTATCTGCCAGTGGATCGTGGATGCCTGGGCGAAGGTATCAGTCTCCAGTGTCATCCGAGCTTTCAGGAAGGCCGGAATTATCACTGAACAGCTAAGTAACAGCAACGAGACTGACTCCGATAGTGATGATAATGATGAGAGGGATCCGGACGTGCTTGATGCCGAGATCGCCCAACTGTTAAACTCAGACACTGAAGATGAAGACTTTGATGGATTTGCGGTAGAGGAATAAGCTGAAACAGTGAGTGTATTGTTTTGTATTGTATTTCACTGAACAATGTTGAGAGTTATTGTTAAAAACCATTTTATGGTTATTGTGAAAGAGTTGAATAAAGTTTGACTTATCAGAGTTTTGTGTCATTTAATGCGCCTTATAACCCGGTGCGCCTTATGTATGGAAAAAAACACGTTAGCGGTCGATCAGTGATACTGCGCCTTATAATCCGGTGCGCCTTATAGTCGCGAAAATACGGTACTTAAAGAACTTCTTGGGGTTCTTTTTACTCTCCTCCGCTATATGTCTCTCGTGTTCTATTTTAGCCGCCCTGATTTCGTTTTTACATTTCTTATTACACGCTTTGTAATGCTTAAATGCTGCCAATGACCCCTCAGTCTTGTATTTTTGAAGGCCTTTTCTTTAGCACTAATATGCATTTTTATGTTGGAGTTTAGCCACCCAGGGTTTAATTTTGCTCTTTTAAATTTATTTCCCTTTGGAATGCACTAGTCAATCCCCTTGTTAAGTATGCTCTTGAAGCACTCCCATTTTTCCTCCATGTTCTTTGTTCCCAGGGTTCTATCCCAATTGATATTTTCTAGCAGCGATCGCAGTTTTGGGAAATTGGCTCTTTTGAAATTCAGCGTCCTTATATTACCCCTCTGCTTCCTATAACTGTGATTAATACTGAAACTTATTGACCTATGGTCACTGTTTCCTAAGTTCTCCCGTATTTCTATATCCGTGAGCAGGTCTGTATTGTTGGTAATCAGTAGGTCAAGTACAGCATTTTTTCTCGTCGGTGCATTCACCATCTGACCCATGAAATTGTCCTGCAAAATATTTAGGAACTGCCTAGCCTTGGCTGAGTGTGCGGTTCCTTCTGCCCAGTCTATATCTGGATAATTAAAGTCCCCCATTATAATAACGTTTTGGAATTGGTTTCACAGTGCCTGTGTTTAGTTGGCCTTGACTAGTTTGAACATTTTGGTTTACTGATTTGTATGCCCTGTATGTTGCCTTACCTATAGTTCAAGTACAGCGTCAAAGGAGCATCCTTCTGCACAGCTCCTAACTGTTTTTATTCATGTTTTTTTCCTCCTTTGTCCCTATTTTTGGTATGATGGTCTATTACACCTCTGTAAAAAAAAAAAAAAAAATGTTTAACTACTCCCTATCACTTACCTCTATGTCCAGCTGCAGGTCTTCTCTCCCAATTTCCTGCTCTCTGCTCTCACAGACTTTGCTGAGAAGGAGGATGCAGAGGGGCAGGGCCATGCCGTGTTGTGTGTGTCTAATGTATGCCTGCATGCCCTTATAGCAAGTGTAGCAAGTGGATTGCTATGGGGGCAGATGCAGAGAGTGCTGGCAGGGATCCTAGAAGAGGTGGTAAAGGGCCACTCTGTGCAATACCAGTGCACAGAGCAGGTAAGTATAAACCTGTTTATTATTTAAATTCTTTTTTAAGTGAGATTTTACAACTGCTTTAAGAGCCAGCAAAGGATTTTCCGATAAACTTGATCAAGTGATCACTTTTATTTGACTCTCGGAGGCACCCAGCAAAAACAGGAGGAACTCAGGGACTTCCAATCCCTCTAGTAAATAATGACCCCAGAGGCTAAGTGTATTACAAAACAACGAAAACAAGAGAAGGGCACACCGACCTAGTGCAATTCCATTAAAACATTAATTGAAAGTAAAAAAAAAAAAAGAAAAATCATACATGATACTTACAAATGTATGTAGTAAATACGCATGACAAAGCACAAAATAGGCAGGTAGCCTCCAAAACTGTTAGACTACTCCAATGCTGCAGGGAGGCCAGATGGCATCCGTAATGGCTAGGCTGATGCGTTTCCAGGGAGAACCCTCTTCTTCAGAGCTAAAGAAACAATTGACCCACCATACATATATACCTACAACCTGGACCACCCTGCTTAGTAGGTCCCACCCCCTAACACATCATTGGTGGTGTGTATTACTCAGGAGTCCAATACAGATCAATAATCACCCTCTGTGGCAGTAAACACCATACTCCAGGACACAGCGCCTTTTGGCCATGTAATTCCACCCACATGGAGGTGGCCATTGTTTTTCCTGTACTTTTGGATGAAGCTCTATATGCGCTTTAGCGACATATACCTTAATTATTAAACCATGCAGATAAGACCAGCTATCATAAATATTGACCAAATGAGTAAGCCCCGCCAATTTTGCCCAGGGCCTACCCCCTCTCTCCTCCCTTTTTAGCTGTATATAGGGGGTCCCGTGTGTGGCTAACCGCTTGTCGATAAGGTGGGGCCTCGGAAGACCCAGGCATTGTGCCACTTGGCTTCCTATCTTTGAACCTGGTTGCCCATTCATCAGTGTTATGGAGAATATGACCTCCCATCTCTGGCGTTGGTAAGATTCAGTCTGCTATCCACCTTTTTCAGGTAGATTGCTTTTTTTATGGATTGTTTTCTACTAGCTCTGAGCATTGTGATCTTGTTTACTCCCTCTTCTCCTGTTTTCTTTTTCTTTGTCTTTGGTCCCATTCCCCCCCCCTTTGTCCCCTCTCTTTCTCCCTTTCCATTCCCTTTTCATTCCTATATTTTGCTTGTCTCTACTTTTTGTATCGACAGTGTGAGGTAACAGATCTCCTGATGCATACAATTTCTGGTCTCCCCTTAACTAGAACACATCCGAAAATATTTGCTCTTTTGTTTTTTTCCCTCCCTTGTTTATGGTATGTGTTTTTTAATTATTTTTTCCACATTTATTGTATTTATAAGCGCACTGTATCTTTATGATATTTGCTTATATATTTATATGTTTTGTGTATTGTTCATATTCTCTTTTCTCTATATGTATATACTAAGACATCTATGAAACATGCGGACAAAAAAAGCCCTGAAGCAGCAGATTACCCACTCCTTTAAAACATGTTGGCATATCTTGTATCTGCAGAATTTTTTTATGTCATTGTATGTATAAACACTGCAGGGATCCCTTTACTTATGTGACCCTGCTTCTAACTAGGCCATGTACGTGTCTTTGTATGTTCAATAAATATATTTTTGGACTTTTTAAACAAAATATCTGTATAGCTTTTATATACTTTTTGGGAGCTACTATTTAAAGGCCCATTTTTCGGTGGGGTAAGACAGTTCTCTCTTTCCCTCCATTCTTTCTCTTGAAATATGCAACAATTAATATGAACCAAAAATAAAACACACAAAAAGGGGGTGAGGATATATTCAAAAGGATCTGATTGTCCTCATCTAAAAAGATACAATAAAAAAAGGGTTGAGATTATATAGAACATACATAAGCTGTGTCATTCCATGGCAAATGTCCCTTTAATAGGTGACAAACAGTGTTACTACATATGTGTGCCTGTACATACGTACAGGCACACACATGCTATCTAGTAGATGTTAAAAGCCAATGCAGTAAGATGGCACTAGGCTTGCTTCGTCAAACTCACCAGTGTGCGAGCCACAGTCTCCCTACAAGTGGGAGGCCGAAGGTTCGCAAACCTGGAAAATCAGACTGGGTCAGTTGATATGATGTTACCCCCTAGTACAGCCACTACTTATATAGTACGGTTCATGTGAATGTAAAACTGCTAGAATAGACTGAATCTAGTCTATCCTGAGTGAAATAAGGACAGGGAAGGGGAGAAGGGAGAACAATGTGATAGTAATAGTGATAAAATATATGACTTAAGACCATTGAGCAAATCCAGCTAGCAGGACGAGATAGTCAACTCTTCCCTCTAAATACAAGGCTTTGGCAGATAGTGCCCGCAATACAGGAAGGTAGGATCACATCACAGAGTGGGACTCTATTTCTTCATTTAACCCTTTCGGGGTCAGAAAACCTAGGGTAAAGATCCAGAAGGCCTCTCTGGTACAGAACTTGCGATATCTTCTACCATTATCCAAATAATTCCCAGTAGCTTCAATGCCAAAGACCTTAAGCCCCTCTGTGCTGCTGTTATGTACATCAGCAAAGTGATGAGGAACAGAGTAGTTATCATTTTATTTCATGGTTGTAATGTTTGCTCCTGTATTCGCCTTTTCTCACTCCTAATGAGCGTGATGTGCGGCCCACGTACAAAAGCCTGCAAGGGCAGAGTAGGCCGTAGACCACATAGGAGGTCTATGAATTGCTGAATTGCATGCACCTTACCATTCGTTGCGGTTACTTCTTTTTTGCAATGACACATGACTGCACAGGTGCCACAGTTACTGACTCCACATCTATAGCTACCCTTTTGGTCAACAATGGTGGATCAAGGACCACTTAGTCCCCTCTTCTTGACTTTTCTAATCCTGCTCGGTGCTACAATACTCCTCAGATCTTTTGGTTTCCTAAAGATTAAGTTGGGATGAGAGGGCAAGTTATTTCTCAACAGGGGATCTTGTCTTAATATTTTCCAATTTTTTTTTCAGAATCTTTTGGATCAAAGGAGCTTTGTTATTAAATCTTGTACAGAATCTTACTTTAATTTTCATACTATCAACCTGAGTGCCTTTCTTGCTTGATGTTTTAGGGACACTTTCTCCAAATATTTGTAATAAGCTTGCTCTAGATGGCTTTCTTTATATTTTTCTTTCTAAACTTATTTTTTAGGATCACACTCTGTTCTCTGTTCCTCATAGTCCTCTCTGAGGGTGCAAGTGCGCTTTAATCT
Organism: Pelophylax lessonae; assembly: GCF_965119305.1. Classification (NCBI taxonomy): domain Eukaryota; kingdom Metazoa; phylum Chordata; class Amphibia; order Anura; family Ranidae; genus Pelophylax; species Pelophylax lessonae. The sequence continues at coordinate 345,308,962 of NC_138768.1, read as the reverse complement.
GCAGAATTGACAATCTTGGTCCATCTAGGATGGTGATGGCTATGGGAATGAAGGTATGAGTTACCCACACTGTGTTTAAAGTGGGTCCTTGAATAGATGCAATCATCCCTGTCCACCCTCAGTTCAAGGTCCAGAAAAACCAAAAAACCAAAGCACGCTTCATCAATCTAACGAGTAAACTTGATTCCATATGGATTCCTAGAGCAGTGTGTCAAGAAGCCCTCCAATTCCTCATCGGAACCATTCCAGATGATCAGAACATCATCTATGTATTGTACATTTTTTTGCACCAGATTAGCCCCGAATAGGTTATTGGCCCAGATATAGTGGGATTTACCTAAAGCCCATAAAGAGATTGGCATAACTCAAACCTGGCCCCCATAGCAGTGCCTCTCATTTGCCTATGGTAATTTCCCAAAAAGGAAAAGTAGTTATGAGTCGGCATGAACTCAATACTATCATATATGAAACACGCTTGTGCATGATGGAGAGTTTGACCCGCAACTAGATAGTGTAGTATTGCCTGAAGGCCAAATTCATGCTGTATTGAGGTATACAGGGTAGCCACATCAAGTGAAAGCCATCTATATCCTTCTTGCCACGTATAGGATGAGAGTATTTCCAGGACGTGCCCAGAGTCTTTGATCTAGGAGGGTAAAGTGGTGACTAGATCCTGTAGGAAGTGGTCAACGTAGCAACCTAAGTTGCTTTTTAGACTGTCAATCCTGCCAATAATTGGTCTACCTGGTGGATTTGTGGGGTCTTTATGAATTTTGGGGATGTGATAAAAATGGGGTACTATCGGATGTTTCGTATATAGAAATTGATATTCCTCTTTGGTCAATACTTTAGCATTCAAGGTTTTGTGTAGGAGGCTTTTGAGTTCATCCTTATATTTATTGGTGGTGTCACAGGGGAGTCTCTCATAAGTATCTTTATCCCCTTTTAATCTATCTGCCTCTTGTAGATAAACATCCCTATCCTATATCACCAGACTTCCACCTTTATCAGCTTTCCTCATGATGACTTCCGTTCTATTTTTTAGACTAGACAAGGGATTTCTGACATCTACTGGCCATGCTGTTTGTATTTCCTTCTGCTACATAGAGCTTTGAATTCTTCTAAGACCAGCTCATAAAGGTGAGGAAGAAGTTTCCCTTAGTCCAATGAGAATAAAATGTAGACTTAGGCCTAAACTTGGTGTGTAAGACTTCAGCCTCAAGTGTGGGACATAGGGAATCATTCCTCCCCTCATAGTCACCCTCCATGTAAAGTTCTTCCAGGATATTAAAGGTATCCCCATCTACCAACTCAGAGGGGGAGGGGGAAGGGAGCATGGACCTTTCCTCTCCATTGCCGTCCTTGCTCTTAATAACATAATATCGCTTAATAGTAAGGTTTCGTATAAACCTATTGAGATCGATAAAAAGTTCAAACAAGTTGGGAGGACTCTCGAAGACAAAATTAAGACCTTTCCTAAGTAGATTCAGTTCTGAATTTGAAAGGTTTAAGATCTTGATAGTGAAATGTGTATTTATTTCCTTCTCCCTCTTTTTATGTTTCCTGCATCCACTCATCTTGTTGATTTTCCCTTTTTCTTTTATTTTGGTAAAACATTTTGGAAGTTGTGGCTTTTTTCGCTGCGGGTTCAGTATTCCCTGCAACTCTTAGCGCAAAAAAAGACTCTAGCGCTAGTGGGGTCTGTCAGTCACCCGAACCAATTATGCCACTATTAAATATGTCTTGTCTGTTGTGGTGGTCTGTCTCTTGATAGTTGGAAACAAGGGGGTATCTTGAGTCGCCTATAGGGGGTACTAATGTGGTGTCTGGTTTTAAACAGCTACCATTGGCCTGATTACTGGCGACCACATTGCCCCTCAAAGTTTGAGGATTGCCTTCATCTCCCATGAGAGAGGACATAGCTTGCACTTTTGGACTATATACATCCCTCTTGGGCTTCTCTTTCTTGTAATGATCTTTCCTAGTATTATTATGGTTACGATGATCACTTATAATTCTATCCTTAATAGCATGGTTGTTAGATGCTTGTCCATGTGCATCTTTTGGTCTATTATAGGGTTTCTTCTATTGTTATTCCTCCCATTCCGCTTCCCTGGAGAGCCTGGGTATCTGGTGGACTGTGTAAGATATTTGTTTTTCCTTCTCCAGTTAAATTCACGTCCCTGTAAGTAGTCCTGTTTATCCTTCCCAAATTTGGTGGATTTTTTTCTTATTAATTCTGTTTTGTAATCCATCATCTGCTCATTTACCAAGGTGTCCTGTGTATTAACCACTTGCCGACTGCCGCACGACTATATACTGGGCAGTCAGACTCTCCTGGGCAAAGTGACGTATGGGTACGTCACTCGCCCACGAGCCTGTAGGGGGCGAGCGCACGCCACCGGCCCGCTCGTTCCCTGACATCCCCGCGCGTGTGACCGGCGGCTCCGATGTCCACTCACGATCTCCCTGAGGAGAGGGACAAAAAGACAGACGACTGATGTAAAGACAGCCGTCTGTCATTCTCCCTTAGAACATGACAGAGGCTATGCGATCCTGCTATGTAGGATCGTATGTCTCTGTGATGATCTAACAAGCCACACCCCCTAACAGTTAGAATCACGCCCCTAGGGACTCACTTAACCCCTTGATCACCAATAAAGTTAACCCCTTCACTGCCAGTGTCATTTTGACAGTAACAGTGCATATTTATAGCACTGATTACTGTAGTAATGTCACTGGTACTCCCAAAAGTGTCAAAAATGTCAGTCAGGGATCCGATCTGTCCGCCGCAATGTCGCAGTCCCGCAAACAAAATCGCAGATCGCCGACATTACTAGTTAAAAAAAACAATAAAAATGACATAAGGGGGGCGTGGCTAGGTCATGGCGGTGTGAAGACGTTTCCTCATGGTGCTCCCGCTCCCTAGCCTCCCTGATCGACTTTAATTACACATTTACCGGCTGTCATGAGCTCTTACAAGCGGAGGAAGACTAAATCTACCAAACCTGCTCCCCGGGCGACTTCCTCGGCTCCGATCCGTCCGTTTTTTCAAGGATCTCCGGCCCCGGTACTCCGGGCGCTTGCACTGAGTCCACGTGGGGACTCCGATCCGGCCGCTGCCTCTTCATCCCCTCTGGCGCCCTCCACCCCGGCTCCCTCGCCTTCCATGGCTTCTCCGACTCCTCTTCTGATGTCCCAGTCCTCTCTTACCGGGGACTCGGGGGAAGAAAGGGACATTTGGACATTGCTGCGATCCCTCCCCACTAAAATGGATATGGAGGCCTTGGTGGCTCAGGTCACAGAACAGCACCGGAGGGACTTCCAGGCTCTGTCGGGAGAGGTGACCCATGTAAAGGAGCGGGTGGCATCTGGGGAGTCCGCTATTGGAGATCTACAGGCTCGGATGACCCAATTGGAGCGGACCCAGGCGGCCCATATGGACATTCTTGCATAGCACCAGCTTGCTATGGAGGACATTGAGAATCGGAGCCGTCAGAATAATCTGCGGCTCCGCGGCCTACCCGAAGCCACGGGTCACGAGGATCTGCCAGAGACGGTCCGGGCCATACTTAGCCGCAGGATGCTGATAGGCCCAGGGACGTGATCTGCCGCCCTCACCGTTACTCGGTCAAGGAGCAGGTACTGAGAGCTGCCTGGACGGTGGGCCCTCTGGACTTCGATGGGGCTACGATCCATATATTCCCGGATGTCTCGCGGGAGACCCTGACACGTAGGGCTATGCTGAAGCCCCTCCTTGAACGTCTCCGTGGTCAAGACGCTACTTATAGATGGGGTTTCCCCCTTCAGCTGGTGGTCCGTAGAAATGGATCGACATTCGTCCTTCGTCGGCACTCTGATCTTCAGACTCTATTCAGGTTTGCGGATTTGACTCCGATGGCGATCCCGGACTGGTTGGGAAGGCTTTCGGAACGAGACGCTCGGTCCCCTGGTGGTGGGCCGTCGCGGTCGGGTTCCGCCGGGTGGCACCGTCAGCGACATGCCCCCGGGCCGAGCTCCACCAGCTCCTCGGTGGCCTCCCCGGAGGCCTGAGCCTGGACTGCCTTGGAACTGTGAGTAGCCTCCTGGCCCCCTCCCTTGCTCCTAACGTTCTCCCTTCCAGTTCTCCTGCTCCCGCCCGAGCCGCTGTGTTTCCCTTGCCCGGCCCTGCCCGATGTCTGCAATGGCTCTGACTGAGCCCCCTGATAGTTCCTGTGGACTCTTCCCGTGTCCCTTTTCCCTGTCCTTGCTGGGCGGATGCCCTGATCCACTGCCCTGGCCGCTCCCTTTCTCCAGACTGGAACTATGACCCCCGCAATACCCCATGTGCGGCAGTGATGGCTCCCATTATGTATGGCTCCACAGGTGTCCTGCTGAAGAGTGCTGTGGGATGGAGGATATTACCCCTGCCTAACGACTAGATGCTTGCATGCCTTTACCTCTGTCTTATGTTACTGTGCCATTTGTGATGAGGTTACTGCTTGTATCTGAATATATATGCAGATAGCTCGGGGCATGCTCGAGGGTTTACCACCTGGTTTACTTCCCAGTGGCGCCTTGGCCGGGCTATGCCTGTAGCAGGCGCTGGTTCGGATCGGGTGCGGCTCTCCTTTCCAGACTGGAAGGTGCGGCATGCCTGGCCGGGGGGGTATGGGGTCTTTGGTTTTCCTATAGTTCCTACATAGCACCGCCATCTTACCTCCTGTCCCCCCTCCCCTTCCTGCCCCCCCTCCCCCTCCCCTTCCCCCATCATTTCCCCCGCACCCCCTTCCCCTCTTCCCCCCTTCCCCCTCCCCTCTTCCCCCTCCACCCTTCCCCCCTTCCTCACTTCCCTTTTCCTCCCTCCCCCTCCGATTTCCCCCCCTTCCTTCCCTCCCCTTCCCTCTTCTCCTCCCTCCCTTTTCTCCCCCCTCCTTCCTACTACCCCCCCCTCTCCCCTCCCTCCCTCTCTCCCTCTCTCCCTTTCCCTCATTTCCCCTTTTCTCCCCTTTTCCTATTTCTCCCCCCAGGGTTTGGTGTTATATGTGTGGGGTGGTGTGGTGCTTCCCCCTCCCCTCCGATGCTATTGATCCGGAGGGGGACGTCCGGGCGGAGGGCGGGTGCTGACTCTGGCCATCTTTGCCTTGAGTGCCATAGGGACTGTTAATTTGCGGGCGGGGGGGGGGGATTTTCTCTCCAGTTAAGGGGCTCAGACTGTTGCACTATGTTACTAATTTTTTTTATATTGGGGTTGTTTTTATTTTATGTCTGGTTACTATAGTATGTTGCTATGATATTTGTTGGCCGATTTGGGGGGCCGGGGAGCGGTCACCTCCTTCTCCCAGTTGGTGACTCTCCTCGTTCCCCACGTAGGGTGATCCCTGGGTACCCGTCCATTGTGCCCTGCTTGCGGGGGTGGTGGTCCGGGCCCTTGGGTGAGATTTAATTCTCTCTTGTGCTTCGGCACCTTAGTATTTTGTAGTTAGGCGCAGGTGTCGCGCCTCTTCCTTTTCTCTCTTTCTTCCAGCCACCTTTTCATTTCCCTCTATCTCCCTACTGCTCCCCCTCTTCTTCTCTCCCCCCTCTCCCTCCCTCTTCCTCCTCCCCTCCTCTTGGTCTTTTGGTTTCAACCGGTGGGCTGGACCCGCTGGTTGGGGGGGATATGGCCGCCCCTCGTCCTGACCCGGTCTGTTTGGTCTCCTTGAATGTGAAGGAGCTCAATACCCCTGAGAAGCGCTCCATAGTGCTGTCGGAACTCCATCGTCTCCGTGCTCATGTTGGTTTTTTGCAAGAAACTCATTTCAAACTGGGCAAGATCCCCAAATTGGGAAACAGGCGATTTCCTACGGTTTACCATGGCTGTTCCTCTGATTCCAAGACGAAAGGGGTTAGCATCTTGATTCATTGTAATGCCCCGTGGACGCTCTCGGATGTGTGGAGTGACGAGTCTGGCAGGGCCCTTTTTGTGAAGGGCCAGTTGGGTTCCCTCCCTGTCACTTTGGTGAATCTCTATCTGCCCAATACGAACCAAATCTCCTATATGGACTCAGTGCTTTCTAAGCTGGCAGACTTCGCTACAGGACAGATTCTTATGGGTGGGGATTTTAATTTGGCTCTTGAACCGCTGGTGGACACCTCTAGGGGTTCCTCCCAGCTGTCCTATGCTGCTTTACGTCGCTTTAAGCAGTTGATTCATGCTTTTCGCCTGGTGGATCCGTGGCGTGTTCTCCATCCCGGGGATAGGGATTATACTTTCTTCTCCTCCCCGCACGACTCATATTTGCGTATTGACTTTTTTTTGTTACCGCAGTCCTTGCTGCCCAGGGTCTCCGCTGCCTCTATTGGCTCTATTGCCATTTCAGACCATGCTCCTGTTCTCCTCGACTTAGACCTGCGATCCCCTGAGTTGTCACAATGCCAATGTCACGACGGACAGCTCGCCCATGATGGTCTGGGAGGCCCATAAGAGTTATATGCGAGGGGTCCTGATCAAGCTCGGGTCGCGGAGAAAGAAGGAAAGGAGTGCTCAAATGTCTGACCTCCTGGCGAAAATTGACAACCTGGAGAGGGTTCACAAACGGTCGCAAGCAATTGCTGTTCTTCAAGAGCTCATTGTTCTTTGCGATCAGCTCCGTGATCTGGTCCTCTTCCAAGCCAAGGCCGCCCTGGTTAAGTGTCGCCGAGCTTTTTACGAGCACGGGGATAAGTGTGGGGATTTGCTGGCCAGAGCTCTACGACAGCAGAGATCTAGGGCATTTATCCCGGAGATCTCCACCTCAGAGGGCCGTAAGGTTCATTCGACGACGGACATAGCTGAGGCTTTTCGCCTGTACTATTCCTCCCTGTACAATCTGTCCTCTGACCCCTCGCCGACATCACGTGACGCTAGGATCCGGGAGATTCGATCGTATCTCTCGGCTTCCGGCCTTCCCACCCTTTCTCCGGAAGACGTGGAGGAGTTGGACGCACCTCTGCACCCTGGTGAGCTCACTGCAGCCTTGGGGGGCATGCAGCCCGGGAAAGCGCCTGGTCCGGATGAATACACCCTTGCGTACTACAAGTGCTTTGAGGAGGTCCTCTCGCCACACTTCTTATCCACATACAATGCGGCTGGCGAGTCGGCGGCCCTGCCGGTTGATTCCTTGCGCGCACATATTACAGTCTTAGCCAAGGAGGGCAAGGACCCACTGCTGTGTGCGAGCTACAGGCCGATTTCTCTTCTTAATATCGACCTGAAACTCTTCACCAAAATCCTAGCTTCTAGATTGGCTCCCCTGCTCCCAAACTTGATCCACGATGATCAAGTGGGTTTTGTTACTGCCCGGGAAGCTCGGGACAATACAGCCAAGGCAATTGACCTCATCCATTATGCTAATAGCCGCCGAATCCCAATGCTGGTCCTGTCGACGGACGCCGAAAAGGCGTTCGATCGGGTGAACTGGGACTTTCTCCTGGCTACCATGGAGCATGTGGGCCTGGGAGAGTGCCAGTTATCCTGGATCAAGGCCATCTACTCCAGGCCTTCGGCTAGGGTAAAGGTTAACGGGTCTCTTTCAAATTCCCTCGACATAGCAAATGGCACTTGACAGGGGTGCCCACTTTCCCCGTTGATTTTTGTTCTCGCTCTAGAACCTTTTTTGAGGACGGTGAGGGCGAATGCGGATGTGGCCGGACTGTCGGTGAGTGCCAGTGAGTCGCCTAAAGTGGCGGCATACGCGGACGATCTACTTTTCTTCCTGACACAACCTCTCACTTCCCTTCCGAATCTCTTGCGGGAATTTCGGGTTTATGAGGCATTGCCGTTTTATAAAATCAACCAATCAAAGTCTGAGGCACTAGCGGTGGGTCTGCCGGCTTCTCTGTCGGCTCTCCTTAAGGCTGACTTTCCTTTTAAATGGGGCCTGTCTCACATCAAGTACCTGGGGATATCTCTCCCGAGTTGCCCGGAGAAAGTCTTCGACTGTAATTTCCCACCTCTTTTGACTCGTATCAAGCAGGATCTGGAGGGGTGGCGCCAAGGGACTTTTTCCTGGTTTGGACGCTGCAATATTATAAAGATGAACATCATGCCCCGCCTCTTATATGTGCTCCAAGCACTGCCCATCAAGGTCCCGTCCTCCTTCCTCAGAAGGGTGAACAGGGTGTTTCGGGAGTTCCTGTGGCTTAGGGGTTCCCCCCGCTTGGCGCTGCGGGTGCTCCGGATGCCTAAATTGAGTGGGGGAATGGCGATGCCGGACGCAGTCCTCTACTATGAGGCATGTCATCTTTCTCGCATTGTCGACTGGTACCGCCATGGTCCCATGAAGCAATGGGTCCGCCTTGAACGTTTGTCCGTGGGGACTCCCCTGGAATCCGCCCTTTGGAGCCCAGACCCTGTACCCAGGGAATTGGATGCCCATCCGACCATAGGATCCACGCTGGCGGTGGGAAGGCGTCTGTGCCACAATGGCCAATTGGCGTCCTTTCCTTCGCCTCTCCTCCCGGTGATTGATAGCCCGGACTTCCTGCCCGGGGTTGATCAGCCCGGTTTTAGGTCTTTGAGGACCGCTGGGGTTCACCAGGCTCGAAACTTTGTGATGGCTGGGGCTTAGATTTTGCGCTCTCACATGAACTCCACGGCGCCCTTTACCTCCCTGTCCTTTTGGCAACGGATCCAGCTTGCTCATTTTCTACAAGCTCTTCCTTCGGCATCTCTGTTTTCGAGACGGCTCACGTACTTTGAAGATCTGTGCGCTGACACCTCACCTCTACGACACACAGTCTCCCTGGTCTACCGGGCGCTGGCCTCGCCGGACAAATCTTTCCGTCCCCCATTTATTGCCAAATGGGAAAGGGACCTGAATGTATCTTTTACGGACCATCAGGTCGAGAGGATATTATTTTTCACTTAAAAGACCTCCCGCTGGTCGCGGTATCAGGAGGTAGGCTATAAGTGTTTAACCCGCTGGCACTATACCCCAGTTAGGCTTCATCGAATGTTTCCGACCTGCCCAGATGTTTGTTGGCGGTGTGGGGAAGAGGTTGGAACCTACCTACATGTTTTCTGGTCATGTCCAAGTCTACAATCTTTCTGGACGGAGGTCCTTCGCATTGCCCAGAAATTTACAGACCATTCCCTCACCCTAGACCCAGCCCTCTTCCTCCTTCATCATCATGAATATCTGAGGGCGTCCTATCGGAAATCAATTCTGCCACTTCTGTTCACGGCAGCTAAAAGCTGCATCCCCCTGCTCTGGAAGCAGACGCAGCCTCCTACGGTAGCTATGTGGCTCCGCAAGGTTTCTTGCCTCAATGATATGGAAGATCTAGTAGCCACTGAGCACGGTACACGAGACAAGTTCCTGAAACGCTGGTTCTACTGGCATGAATTTAAATATACTTCAGAATACACGGAGTTGCTTACCCGCTGATGGTCGCGGGGCGGGGGTCAGCCGGCCTCCCCCCACCCCCCTCCTTGGTTCTTCCCTGACCCCTTCCTTTTTCACCCTGGTCCCCTTCCCCCTTCTTTTTCTTTCTTTGTCTATTTTCCATAGCTCCTCCTTCTCTTTCTCGGCTCTAGGCATACCGTCTATATGTTTTTTCATCCTCTTTACCACTTCTGGGTATTGGCTATTATATTATTGGCTCCTTATAAGGTTGTTCAGTCAGTTTCCTGGAGTGATGCGGTGCGACACCCTTTGGGGGAAGTACCGCCAGTGGACCCTCTGGTGTCTGCCGCGGCATTCCGGGGCGCTTAGGGGGGCCTCCCTTCCCCGGTAGCCGGCAATGAGATGGATGCCGGTGGGGTGGGGGAGTCTACCTGAATGTGTCCTGAGAATTTATCTGTTCAGTTCTAGAAGGTTAGGCCGTGGGCTTCACGGAGGGTTTACATTCTGTTTTTGATGTGCTCTATAGACGATTTAGTGCTACGTTGGTACATTTTGAAATGCTGTCTGTATTGTCTATAATTTGTTATTTGCTCGTTATACCTGAAATTTGGTTGTACCTGTCGCTGGTATGTGGTATGCTTGTATGTTTTCTTTCTAATAAAGAATTTTGAAAAAAAAAAATGACATAAATCTTTCCCGTAGTTAGTTAACACAATAACTTTTGTGCAAACCAATCAAAATACGCTTATTGCGATTTTTTTACCAAAAATATGTAGCAGAAAACAAATTGGCATAAAATGTTAAAAAATGTTAATTTTTAAATTTTTTTGAGAATTTCATATAAAAAATTTGAAAAATAATGTTATTTTTTCAAAATTGTCGCTCTCTTTTTGTTTATAGCGCAAAAAATAAAAATCGCACAGGTGATCAAATACCACCAAAAGAAAGCTCTGTTTGTGGGGAAAAAAAGGACGTCAATTTCATTTTGGTACAGGGTTGCGTGACCGCAAAATTGTCCGTTAAAATCACGCAGTGCCGAATTGCAAAAAAGGGCCTGGTCTTTGAGCAGCCAAATCCTCTGGGGCTTAAGTGGTTAAAAGACATCATGTCAGTATAAGCCGCAAGCTCATCCTGGATACTCACAATATCTGCTGTAATATTACCCAAATTCCTTTCCCTTTGTGTAATAATAAGCTGTAACCAGGTTTTATTATACATTTGTGCATTCCTATAATCAATTCATTTCTGAAATCCTTATCTAAAAATGTACATATCTTTGTAACACTCAACCTTCTGGGGATCCTATTGACCTCCAGATCAGTGGCGGCTGGTGCTCAAAATTTTTGGGGGGGCGCAAAAAGAAAAATGTAATAGGTATTGCTTCGCGTCAAAAAACGCAGTAAAAAATTGCGTGACTTTGAAGTCATGGTACAGGCATGGCACAGGTGATGGTATAGGCATGGCATAGGTGATGGTACAGGCATGGCACAGGTGATGGTATAGGCATGGCATAGGTGATGGTACAGGCATGGCACAGGTGATGGTATAGGCATGGCACAGATATGGTATAGGCATGTCACAGGTCATGGTACAGGAGATGGTATATGCCCCCTTTCAATGCAGAGACCAGTGTACATGCCCCCTTCAATGCAGAGTTCAGCGTGCGTGCCCCCTTCAATGCAATGAACATTGTGCTGTGCCCCCTTCAATGCAATAAACACTGTGCTATGCCCCCTTCAATGCAATAAACACTGTGCTGTGCCCCAACAATGCAGAGTTCAGCGTGCATGCCCCCTTCAATGCAACACTGTGCTGTGCCCCCTTCAATGCAATAAACACCGTGCTGTGCCCCCTTCAATGCAATAAACACTGTGCTGTCCTTCAATGCAATGAACACTGTGCTGTGCCCCCACAATGCAATGAACACTGTGCTGTGCCCCCTTCAATGCAATAAACACTGTGCTGTGCCCCCTTCAATGCAATAAACACTGTGCTGTGCCCCCTTCAATGCAATAAACACTGTGCTGTGCCCCCTTCAATGCAATAAACACTGTGCCCCCTTCAATGCAATGAACTCTGTGCTGTGCCCCAACAATGCAGAGTTCAGCGTGCATGCCCCCTTCAATGCAACTGTGCTGTGCCCCCTTCAATGCAATGAACACTGTGCTGTGCCCCCACAATGCAGAGTTCAGCGTGCATGCCCCCTTCAATGCAACTGTGCTGTGCCCCCTTCAATGCAATAAACACTGTGCAGAGTTCAGCGTGCGTGCCCCCTTCAATGCAACTGTTCCGTGCCCCCATCAATGCAGAGTTCAGCGTGCGAGCCCCTTTCAATGCAGAGCGCCACAGCATTGTCCCCAATCACTGCAGAGCGCCACAGCATTGTCCCCAATCACTGCAGAGCACCACAGCATTGTCCCCCAATGATTGCAGAGCGCCACAGCATTGTCCCCCAATGATTGCAGAGCGCCACAGCATTGTCCCCCAATGATTGCAGAGCGCCACAGCATTGTCCCCCAATGATTGCAGAGCGCCACAGCTTTGTCCCCCAATGATTGCAGAGTGCCACAGCATTGTCCCCCAATGATTGCAGAGCGCCAGCATTGTCCCCCAATGATTGCAGAGCGCCACAGCTTTGTCCCCCAATGATTGCAGAGCGCCACAGCATTGTCCCCCAATGATTGCAGAGCGCCACAGCATTGTCCCCCAATGATTGCAGAGTGCCACAGAATTGTACCCCAATGATTGCAGAGTGCCCACAGCATTGTACCCCAATAAATGCAGAGTGCCAGCATTGTCCCCCAATGATTGCAGAGTGCCCACAGCATTGTACCCCAATAAATGCAGAGTGCCCACAGCATTGTCCCCCAATGATTGCAGAGCGCCAGCATTGTCCCCCAATGATTGCAGAGCGCCAGCATTGTCCCCCAATGATTGCAGAGTGCCAGCATTGTCCCCCAATGATTGCAGAGCGCCAGCATTGTACCCCAATGATTGCAGAGCGCCAGCATTGTCCCCCAATGATTGCAGAGTGTCAGCATTGTCCCCCAATGATTGCAGAGAGCCAGCATTGTCCCCCAATGATTGCAGAGCGCCAGCATTGTCCCCCAATGATTGCAGAGCGCCAGCATTGTCCCCCAATGATTGCAGAGTGCCAGCATTGTCCCCCAATGATTGCAGAGTGCCAGCCTTGTACCCCAATGATTGCAGAGCGCCAGCATTGTCCCCCAATGATTGCAGAGCGCCAGCATTGTCCCCCAATGATTGCAGAGCGCCAGCATTGTCCCCCAATGATTGCAGAGTGCCAGCATTGTCCCCCAATGATTGCAGAGTGCCAGCATTGTACCCCAATGATTGCAGAGCGCCAGCATTGTCCCCCAATGATTGCAGAGTGCCAGCGTGCGTGCTCCCTTCAAACTTACCTGGCGGCGGGGCGGCTCAGCTTCTTCCTCCTCTTCTGCGGCAGGTCCTTCTCCCTCGTCGTCTCGGCGGCGGGAACCGGCGGGCGGCCTCTCCTCTTCTCTGAGTGGCGGTGACGGTGAGTGACTGACGCACGCACCGGCACCGCCCCCATTGCGACGTCAGCGATATCCTGGATGATGATTGGTCCAGGCTGTAGACTGGACCTATCACAGCCAGGATATCAGAAAGTGGGGGTGTCCAACCGCAAAGACTTGCGCCCAGGATACCCCCCTACCCCCCCAGAAGGCAGCCAATCGGCGCCTCTTCTGGGACGTAACCCCACCCCCCCCAGCCACCAGTTCCTTGGGTTCAGGCCGGCGAACCCAATTTTTTTTTTTGAACAACTTTATTTGTTCGTTTTGTTTTTTTTTTTCTTTTTTTTTAGGGGTAGGGGGGCGGCGCCCTGGCGCCCCCTATGCACGGGCCGCCACTGCTCCAGATACTTCTGTAATAAGGTAATGTCCAAACCATTGGGTCGGTTCCTTTTCCAAACGATGTTTCAACCTGTAGAAGACGGTTGTCCTCCTTTCACTAGTGAATTTCTTCTTAGTTGTCTTTCTTCAATTGATAGAACCATATTGGCAAAAAGGCTGAAGAGATTCACATGCGCATCACCTCCTGTGCATTGGCACCCAGCTGCTGGAGTTTCCACACGACAATAGCACAAAGTTCAAAAAAAGAACTCCTCTCCTGCACTCAGGTGCTAGGCTCAAGGAAAAACAGTGTGTCTTAGACTTAGTTGGCAGTGCCTAGGGTCTTGCCCTCTCAGGACCATGGGTATCCACAAGTACTACAAAACAACGAAAACATAAGGGTGCACCGACCTAGTGCAATTCCATTTAAACATTTATTGATTAAAAAAATTAATTCATAATACAAATGTATGTAGTAAATACACATGTCAAATTTTATTCTTAAAAAGGAAAGGAACACAATGGTGTTCAAAAATGGTTGGGACTTAAGTTCCCATCTTGGACGTGCCTCTGGATGACTCGCAACCTTAGTGACAGTTAACATTTAACTGTAAGTTATATTTTTTATTAGAAATCTAGGTTTATTTTTTCCCTTGGATACATTGTTGTTCATGTATATGTGTCCGTTTTAGATATCTGAATTGTGCCTGCTCCTGATGAAGTGGAACTCTTTTCACGAAACGCGTTGAGCTCTAAGGAGGCAACTTTTATAATCGTAAGTTCCATCATGCATTCAACCATTTATTTTCTGGAAATAAATTTCAAATTATATACCTACAATAACAATATGATTATTCAGAATATTTTTTCACTATCCTCATTACTGTCTATGGTCATATTGTACCATGTATGTATTTATTCATGTTCATTTTCATTTATTGATTCTTATTCAGATGTATTGATATTATCGGTAACTGATGTTTCAACAAATATATGATGCGTTTTTTTGTGCTTACCAGCATATGTTTATGTATCATTATTATCATTATTATGTGTAAACTGGTCACACCTCATATAAAGTCCCAACGATTTTTGAACACCATTGTGTTCCTTTCCTTTTTATTGCATTTAGGGATGGAGATTCAATTGCACGAGTCTCATATAAAGTCCCACAATTTCCCTATTCCCCCTTATCTCCCTTTGTTTTAAATTTTATTATCATTATTTTTTGAACTTTGTGCTACTGTCGTGTGGAAACTCCAGCAGCTGGGTGCCAATATACAGGAAGTGATACGCATGTGAATCTCTTCAGCCTTTTTGCCGATATGGCTTTATCAATTGAAGAAAGACAACTAAGAAGAAATTCACTTAGTAATATCGCATTTTTCTCCTTTCTCCCCTTCCCTGTCCCTATTTCACTTAGGATAGACTAGGTTAGGCTAGACAGTCTATTTCAGTAGTTTTGCATTTACATGAACCGCACTATATAAGTAGTGGCTGTACTAGGGGATTACATCATATCAACTGACCCAGTCTGATTATCCAGGGTTCACGAACCTTCAGCCTCCCACTTGTTAAGGGGACTTCTGCCCACGATCACGAATCATTGCAAGTCGCGAGACACCCATGTGATTCCCGTGACTTGCAATGGCACCCCAAATGTAGCGCGGTTTTACCACGATTGTCGCCCGACGAATCACAGTAAAATCACGCAAACAGAATTGTGGGATGCCTGTCGCCCAAAAGAAGTTCTTGTACTTTTTTTGAGTTACAGGTGTCCCGTGATTCTGTTTGTGCGATTTTACTGCGATTCATTGGGACGACAATCGTGGCAAAATCGCGTCACATTTAGGGTGTCATTGCAAGTCAGGAGAATCGCACAGGTGTCCTGCGATTGATAATGATTCGGGATCGTGGGCAGAAAAGATGCCTATATGTGAATGGAGCATAAAATTAAATCAAACAAATGCAGACAACACATTTAAGTATTAGTATGCACAATCTATTATCCAACCTTGCTTAATATTGCATTTGTTGTTTTGAAGTATAAAGTTAGTATTAAGGCTGATCATTCCGAAAAAGGCACTTGCAGATTTTAACTCTTTTCGTTCTTCATGGACCGAACAAATGCAGCTTGGCAGGGGTATGCCTGCATACGCTGTGTGAAATTTTGCCTCTTTTTCCCATCTCAGAAAGTTGGAAAATATGTTTATAGCAATAATGGTAGATTTTATATTTCTTTAGGCAAACAGATACACAACTGAAAAAAATATTAGTGAACAGAAAAAATGTCATCCTGTTTAGCTACTCTTGTGATAGTCATTCTTGTCATACACCTTAGTTATATCTCTAACCTCACTTTTATCCACTGCATTTAAAGAGGAGCTCCAGCCCCCCACCAAAAAAGTAAGTCAGCAGCTACAAATACTGTAGCTGCTGACTTTTAATATTAAGACACTTACCTGTCCAGGGATCCCGCAATATTGGCACCCCATTGGCTCTCAGGTTCTGCCGCTGCCAATCCTTGTAAGGGAAACCAGCACTGAAGCCTTGCGGCTTCACACTTGGTTCCCTACTGCGGATGCGCAAAGTGCACTACGCTTCGTGAATGGCCCAGTGAAGGGGGAAGGAGGAGTGGGCCATCAAAAACAGGTATCTGCTCCCCTCTCCCCTCCAAAAGGTGCAAAATGTGTCACCAAACGGGGGATAGAAGCAAACAAGCGGAGCTTTCCCTTTTGGGTGGAGCCCTGCTTTGACAATACACTTTGGTCACCAACTTACCTCCTGCTGATTGGAGGATCAATGGACATCACTACAATAATAATGTCACTGCTCTGACTTCTCTTGTCAACACAATGGAATGTACTAAAGTCTGACTGGCCCACAGTACTGCCCTTCCCTTTCATTGTCCTGCTGTGAGTTCATTGGCAGCTAATAAAACTGATTCAGGTACTTATACCAACTGTATTTAAAAGAGAAGTTTTTTTTTTTTAAATCATACTTACCTAGGTGGATGCAGCATTGGTCCCCTGCCAGCTCGAAGACTGAGAACCGAGTGATCAAAGGCAGCTGATCGTTCAGTTCTCAGTGCTCCATGAGCAGAGAGTTGATCACTGTCAAACTGTCACCCCCCCACCTGGACCATATTTTCACAATCTTTCCTCAGCCAGGACAGGCTCTGTGACATCAGCTAACAGCGGGCTGCAGTGAACTACACTCCTGTAATCCACAGGAGAAGTACAGCCAAACGTGCTTTGGCTGTACTTCTCCTTTAAATTACATGTAATACTCAGTAATTCTGTCATAACTGGAATAATGTGGTATTCTGTATCTTTACCCATATGCAACCTGTTATGGTGCTTTCACATGACTGTTGATCAGATGTGTAGGCTGGCAAATGGCAAATTGCTAGTCTCATCATATGTTAACGTGTATAAAAGCACACAGACATAGTGGTTAGTACTGTGGTCTTGCAGCATTGTATTCGCTCACTGTGAGTGGTACATTACATTGTTAGCATCTTTTAACCATATGTGAATGGCTTTATACAGTTCTTACAGTATGTGAATAAAATAATGTCTGGAAACCAATGCTGGAATCCAACTGAACTGATGTGACCAAACATGTAACTTACAAAAGAATGCAGACTTGTCACGAATGGGGCTGTTTCAAATAGCTGGGTTCATGGGCCCTCCATGCAGCCTGCACACTGGATGATGGTGTGCACAGAGAGTGCACCCTTGCAGGCCTCAGCTGACCTGGTACAGGGTAGCACAGTGACAAGGATCTTGGAAAGCATTAATTATAGGATTCACAGGAATGGCAGAAGTAATAAGTAACATTGGGGTGCTGGTCTTAAAGACAGGCAAGAATCTTGGAAAGAATTGAATATACATGTTCATGTAACATTGGGGTGCTGGTCTTACAGGCAGGCAAGAATCTTGGAAAGAATAGAATATACATGTTCATGTAACATTGGGGTGCTGGTCTTACAGGCAGGCAAGAATCTTGGAAAGAATAGAATATACATGTTCATGTAACATTGGGGTGCTGGTCTTACAGGCAGGCAGGGCACAAAATACTAGTAAAAGACACTTATTGCATTGCCATGCAATGCTCACAGAGAGACAAGATTACAGGAGTATCTTTGCAGTAGTGGGATGCTGAGCTTGCAGGAACATATAGATAAGATATGTGAGGAACACTGAGGTGCACAGGGGTCCCAGGGATTGCAGGTATACAGGATACATATGAGGTACATGAGGAGTCTAGGACAGGAAGGATACCTATTGGTATTTTTGCGAGGAGGGGGTGCCTGCCTGCACAGTAAAGGTGAGTGTATTTGGAATGGCCAAGGCTTAGAATCCGAAGACACTGCCTGGTCTTCCCCAGAGATAATGAAGGTGGAAATGGGTGGCACTGCAGATGATCCTTGTGATGCAGTTTTCAGGCTCTCCTGAGCAGGGAGCTACTGGGTACTAAGAGCTAATCCATAGATAAGCATACCTTTTAGCACAGAGGTGCATGGATCACAGGACTGTAGAGAGTACAGCCCAAGCTGGCAGGTGTGCATGAAAACATGCAGGCACTGGAAACAGGAGTACAAAGACACACAGGACAAGCTACAGTCCCCCTGAATCAATACTTTGTAGAATCACCTTTTGCTGAAGGAGCCAGACTTAGGTGGTGGAAAAACCTCTTGCCAAGCACATAACATATATGTGCATTCTGTTGGCAAGGAGAGTTGGCCTTAATGCAAGCATGCTGCATGCATGCACGGATGTTTAGGTTTCTGTGCCGAGTGCGCGATCGTTGCCAGTTGTCATCTTCACATAGTGAGGGAGCTCTGGGATACCAAAGCGCTGAAATGGAGGTGAGTAAGCTTCTACTTGAAGTTTCCCAAAAAAAACAGCTACATCTAAAGTATTATTTGTTTTGTTTTATGTTACAAATAGTTTTTTTTTTTTTTTTTATTAAAATGTATCAAGATGTGGTGAAAGTCACCAAGGCATTGCTTCATCATGCAATTAGAAGCCAGCCCAGTGGGGAAGAAATTTAGTTCCTTGAGGCTATAGCAAAATACAGACTCTGAGTGTTTTGCTTTGTGGATATATGTATATATGTTTTAATTGTCGTTGTGCAGATTGTCCTGCTAATTCTTTCAGGAATGTACTCAATTTTAAACCTTTCCAACAGATACATAACACTAAAGTAAATTTGTGTATTATATTTTAGAACATCTGGATATATTGAAGATACCAATGAGAGCCAGCAGGGGGTCAACAAAAGAAGAGAGTTTATCCAGGTAAAGGATGAGCCTTCAGCGTCTAGACAATTGTCACCCCTCCTTCAATCTAAAGTGCCTCAGAGAGAACACAAATGAAAGAGCTTGGGACACAACATGTCTTTCTCTCTTCCAGAAACTAAAGAAAAGTAAACCCAATGATCCAGCTTCAATGAAGCTGTTAGCATTGCTGGGTGAGTTGGGAAGCCAACCATAAGAGGCACAGACCAGACAACAAAAGGAAGATGAAATAAGTAGCTTCCATCATTTCTTGAAGTCTGATATGAGGCAGAGTTTGACCTCATGCATGTCATGCAAAGGTACGTATATGCCAGCTGCGCCTGCACCGGCTACACACAGCACATACCAGTGCACCACTAGAGCTTACAGAATGCATCCATACTCACAGTACACAACATACACCTACACTCAACCATGAACACAAAGAGAACATTCACAAACATACCCCACATACAGCGCATATAGAACACCACGAACATACCCTACATGCACAACTGACAAGACATCCGGTAAGTCTGGTGCAAGTGATTTAGTGCAAAGAGGGCCTTTCTCTCCTGCAAGCACGACCACCTCATCTACAGGACCTCTGTACTGTGACCTGTGAGGCTGATTAATCTGCAATATATTATACAATAGTTTGTTCAAAGGGCATTCTTTCTGTAACATTGTGGCTGGTTAATATAGCAGTGCACTTTCCATGTCTTGGCACCTTTTTCCTTGAGCCCCATAGATGTAAATCTGCAGTTTTACATCATCTAAGGTACTGCTGAGCATATACTGTATGCTAGTCTCACCAGGTTTGGAAAAATATTTGGTAATGTCTGTATTGTGCTGCTCGCTGGTCTCATTGCTGGATAAGCTGTATCCAAGGATGTGCATTGCAAGCTTTTACCTGCTTCTGCTTCATTCATTCTGTGGATTTGTGCTTCCTCTACCTCTCCTGAGGCTTCCTGATAATTAAAACACCAGCCATCAGGGGTTATGAGGGAGCAAAGATGGCTGCCTTTTCTAACATGGCCACCTCCACATAGAGATTCAGTACAGAACTTGACATGGTACATTAGTAATGGGCACAAGATTAGCTACATGGAGCCTATAGGCAGTACTAGTTCATATTGGTGGATGGACACACGTTATTTTTGGTCAGCATTATTTTGATCCTGGTAGGTACAAAACCTCTCCCTCCCTTATTTGTCACCCATATTTACTTTTTTGACCTGATTTGACCTTGCACTACTGAGGTAATCCCATGCACTGGTGTCACTGCCTCGCCAAGTTGCATTTTTTACTTTATAACAAATACACTTAGCTTCACATGTGGATTCCCATTTAATTCAGCTGTGCAAGTTACTTTCACCACTCCTAATTGTACCTTGTGGTTGCTGTTGGCCATTTAATCATTTATTTTAACATTTTCTTACAGATTTTTTACCTTTTCATCATTTTTTATTTTTTTATTTATTGTACACATATGCTATATTTTCTCTGTGTCTAAAACCAAGAGCAGAGGAGGCGTGCGAGTTCTCTCCACAAAATGAATAATATTGATAAGACGCCTTTTGATATCATAGGTCTGTCAATCTTTGGTACACCCAGAAAGGTCCAGGTGTATTAGGGATGGTAAAATCTCTATCAGACACTTAGCAATGCATACATTTTTACATTGATATTTAAAAGGGAAATAGGTCGAAAATTTTGAGGGACTGTGGGGTCCTTCCCAGGTTTTGGTACAACAATATTAAGAGCAGATATAATTTCTTTAGGACTTTACTGACTCCAAATGGGTGCCTAATATAGAGTTGCCAGTGGTTTAGACATTAATGGCTGTGTATTGAGTTATTTTGAGGGGAAAGCAAATTATCACTGTTATCCAAACTGTACACTCACTACTTTACATTGTAGCAAAGTGTAATTTCTTCAGTGTTGTCACACGAAAAGATATAATAAAATATTTACAAAAATGTGAGAGTGTACTCACTTTTGTGAGATACTGTATATATCACAGATAAGTAGGCCTCTTATAGGGTATAGCTAATAACTACAAACAAAGACAAAAGGTAACCAGGTGAGAATGCCCAGTAACTTAATTGTCTGTAGGAAAATAACGAACAATGTAACTCCCCATGATCAAAGCATAGTGTGTACGCTAAACAAGCAGTATTTCAGGAATCATTATCTAACAAATATGATGCAATACCTGAGATTGACCTATGTTCATATATAAAAATAAAGTCCAGGGGTCCTCTCAAGGACCTAAAAATAAAGAATATATATATATATATATATATATATATATATATATATATATATATATATGAAAAAAGAAGAGGGAGGGAGAACTATCCCATAAGCCTCCTGATGTGCAAGAGGGCTTTTTCCCCACCCAGAGGCCAGAAAGCTATACCTTCAAAAAAAAAAAGGGAGTAGAAAAATTGACCCCAAAAATGTGGCCAGAAAGCGATTGACAGAGTCCATGCACTGGCTTCCGGCGGTAAATGACCAAAAATATGGAATAAAGAAAAAAAACATAAGTAAGAAAAGAACAAGAGAGAGAGTAAAGCTTGATACACACTATACAACTTTTGTTCAATTTCCTTTAGATTTACCTTCAACTATGTAGTGCAAGGGCCTGCCTGGTTGCATACAAATTAAAAGTGTTTAGGTTTGACCTGATATTATATGGTTTTGGTAAATGTGAAGAAAAAAAATCTAAAGAAAATTGTATAGTGTGTATCCAGCTTAAGAATAGGAAACCAAGGAAAAATTAATCAGAAAGGATTCAGGAAGAAAGTAAGCCCCGTTCCAGGGAATCCAAGGCCAGCATCAGTGGGCTTGTCAGAATTTCGTGTAGGTTCAAAAAGTAGGAAGATGGGCTCATCGCTGGAAACTGGTCCAACCAGGGTTGCCAAACCTTAAGAAATGTGTTCCTAGTGTCCAAGTATCGCCGTACAAACTTCTTGTTTGTGAACGTACCATGCACCCGTCGCTCCTCAAAGGTACGGAGGAGATGTGTTTTCTACGCCTTTGCAATGGTTTGTTTTGTAACCATAAAAATGTGTGTTGCCAAGACACGTTCTCATTTCGTTAAGGCTCCTTTCACACTTGTGCGACTTGTCCTGTGACTTGAGACTGCAAAGTCGCATGACAAGTCATACCTCATGATTTCCAATGAGTGATGTTCATATCTGTGAGACTTCAAGTCGCAGCGACTTCAAAGTAGTCCCTGCACTACTTTGGTCCTACTTTGATGCGACTTGAGGTCCATAGATCTCAGGATTACACAGGCATTACTTCAAGTCACGATGAAGTCGCATCAAAATTGCGTGTCAAAGTTGCACGACCATCAGGTCACACAAGCGTGAAAGGGCATAACTCCAAGTTAGGCTTATGAAGTAGAGCTTCCCACAGGTCCTTCTGTATATTAGAATGAAAGCGCATGTTGACCAAAGCGTACACCCAAATCCACAGCCTTTTTTAACTTTGGGGAATGTCCACGATATGTGCTTCATATCGCCCTGATCAGAACAGCTTCTTAAACACAACACTGGGTATGAAGTAAGGTATTTTTTCAATTCTCACCAGGGTGTACTGTAGCAAAAAGTTTTCTATGATATCTTTTGAGGGTTGCTGTATTGGGGCATTATTGCTGAGGTTATAAAAGGAGCTTGTAATAGTTACTAAAAGATTCTTGTGAGTTATGCAACTTAGTGTAAGTAGGTGTAGGATATAAGGGAATTTAGCCTTGCTATAGTGCCCCTTCAAGGATTGTGCTAAGAGTTTGCCGGCTTTGTTGCCTGTGACATAAAAGGACGATTTCAGCTTTCTAGTTACTTTTTCGACGGTTACTAACAGTAGCATTCTAAGTTCTTGTCTACGCTGTGTCCACAAATAATTAAGTTTGATACAAGCTTGGGGCCTATTTTGGGGTTTTTGTGTTCCTATGTCTGCCATGATATTATCGATTTGATGCATCTTTCTCTTTTTGGGTCTAGTTGGCTGGTTTTTCTAATAAAAATGGTGGACCATGCCTGCACAGTTGTTGGCAAAACTGATTTTAGTCCTAACAATGAGCTCTTGTGACAGGGTAACAATACAGAAGCACAAATGGGAGACAGTTGTCACTGTCAAGAAGTGTCTGAACAAAGACTTTCATGGCAGAATCATAAGATATTATTTTAATGAACGCTTCAGATTTAAAACATTGAAAACTTGTGATTTTAGTGACTGGGTTTAGATTTATTTTAAGTGAATGCATGTAGAATGTAATAAGGGGTCAAACCCATACATTTTGCTAAACTGACCTTTAGTTTCCATTGTAGACACCTCTAATTGCTTAAATCTAAGCAAGTATTTTTTTCCAAGTGCTTTAGAATCTCCCAAAATCCAAGAGTGACATGTCTTGCAACTAGCTTCATCTTTAGTGAGGCCTGTCTCTTCCCCTTGGTAAAAATACGTGAGCCAGGAAAGTGTAAGCCATAGCCAATGCACAGTCAGAGTGTAGTTTGCATAGGAGAGCACCCTGGGTGCTTTACAGAGGGATTCTCACTGGAATGTTGACAGCACAATGTGCCTGCATGAGGAAGAAAGTGTCAGTAAGTTTTATGGGTACATAGATGCACTTTAAATCGTACAGTCTATAAAGTTCCCAGCATCTATTTTCTTGTGACCTTTATATTGCAGGGTAGATGGCTTCATCTTTTGGCAGCACAGTGGAGTAAAGAACACGCTATGTAAAAAAATATAATTGGATCAGTCTCACAAAGAAATATTTGTGGTTCAAGGTTCCTAAACTATACCATAACTGTGAGCTGCTTATTGTATCCAGATTGCTACATGCAATTATACATTTTATATCGTGTTATGTTTAAATACTAATTTTATCCAAAGGCAAAATGCAGGATTTTTCTAACTTTTTTCCATTGTACATATGGAACCTGTCATATTTACTGTAAACTAGCAGCAGCTGCATGGTATAGCCACAGTGTAAAAGAAAGAAGACATGACTATTCAAATATTAGATGAAAACATTATGCTCACCTCCTGCTCAGCAGCACTCAGACTGGGTAAAAAGGGACAACTCTGTGAGACACTCAGGGTCTTATTATTTTGTATAGTGCACATGTGATTGGGGGTAGGCACAAGATAAGACTCTGTTGTTTAGTTACAAAGTAGTCTGAGATTTCCAGGACCTGGCTTTGCTTTCCAATGGGGGGAGCCTAGATCAGAAGATTCGCTGAACAGAATCACAAATCCTCTGGAAAGTAGCACAGTATGTACTCTTCCCCTGCTGAGCCTCTCTCTCTGATACAGAGGAAAGAGCCGACTGCTCCGGATCCCGGAAGGGATGCAGTGGTGGGGAAGCATGCGGCCTTTGCTCCTGGTGACCTCCGGACCTCCAGGTATGCCTCCCAGCCTCAGAGGGCAAAGGGCTCCTACCACTGCCCGCTGCAGAACGCTGGCTCACTGCTCGGCTCATCAGCAGAAAGGCCAGCCGCCAGCACCTGGCTCAGTAAAGAGGGGAAGAAGGGAGGGAGGTAGAGTGCATGGCGTCCCCTCCTCCCAAGGGTCCCGCTGGTGACGGGGATGCCTCCCAGCCCCCTTGCTGGAAGCAGAGGCATGCAGCCCAGCAGGTGAAACTGGCAGGTCTCTGATGGGGCTCCCATGTGGATGCCGGACCCGGGGGATGTGAGAAGGGCTCAGACGCTCAGGAGGACGAATCCTCCTAGCACGCTTGGAAGTACTAGGAGACCCAGAGGGAGACGGATAAACCCCTGCCACCCCTAGCATGCCCATCAACTGCTACTGGAGCCACTGAGGACTCCTAATAGCAGCAGTGGCCCCAACCTGGTCCAAAAAGGCCTCCAGGTCGCTCATCTTCTCCTTTTTTTCTCTGCAGAGGAACAGCAGCAAACTCTTCTCATCGCCTGAACTTTCCGGAATGACTATCCATCAACCCCTGCACTGGACCACCCTTGCGGCTCCACCCTACCCATCTGACCCTCAGCCACCAATCAGGTAAGCTACACCCCTACCACACTCACTACAGAGTTCTTTAACCCCTCTCTGACTTGTTCCTCCCTTAGTCATGAAGACCCTCCGTCTATTCTCTCTTCTCCGGGTCGCACTATAACTTTCGCACAATATATATATATATATATACACTTATTTAGATATTGTTTTTTACCAAAGACATGTAGCAGAATACACTTAGGCCTAAATTTATTAAGAAACTTGTTTTACTGGATATGTTTTATCACAGAAAGTAGAAAATATAGTTTATTTTTCAAAGTTTTCTATTTTTTCATTTTTATATAGAAAATAATAAAAAACCCAGTGGCGATCAAATACCACCAAAAGAAAGCTCTACTTGTGTGAAAAGAATTATCTCAATTTTATTTGCGTACATTGTTGCATGACCGCGGGGTGAAACCTTCCAGAGCCCAAATGGTTAGATTTAGTAAAAATGATGAATATGAAATTATTAATATGTAACTCGTATATCTACTGTACAGTATATGACTTAATGTTATTAAATGCATCTCTAGGAAACAAAACCCATTTCTATGAACAAACAACTCACAAAACTCACTACCACTGCAGTGTTTGTTCCAACCATAGTTTTGTTTGTTCAAATCTGGGAAAACAATAAAGCTGCCAAATGTGTGTGGTCGGCACAAATGCTGGTAAGCATATTTCTGAATGTCACTGCATCGGATCCTGTAGTGTGCTTACTGGTTCAAGTACCATCCTTTCCTTAAAGCGGTAGTATACCGCTTTTGCCACTTTTAACTACAGATAAGCCTATAATAAGGCTTACATGTAGGTACAATTAATATCTCCTAAACCGGCACGGTTAGGTAGATATTTGCACTGCATGCAGCCGCTCACATGAGCGGCGCATGCGCTCTGAAGGTCTGGCGGACCTTCAGCTTTCTTTGCCGGGAGCTTGCCGGAAAATGACTCACACATGCGCGGGAGTGACGTCATCGCTGCTCCGGCAAGAGACGCCGAGGGATCATGTCAGCTCCCACAACAGTGTCCGGGGGTCCGTGTCAGGGCTTCGTTCTAAAGTAAGTAATTCATAATGAGCTAGTATGCGATGCATACTAGCTCATTATGCCTTTGTCTTGCAGGGTTTGTTTTTTTTTTAGGTTTACAACTGCTTTAAGGGTTGTTATAGCCTCACCTACACTAATTGGCGAAGGAGTGAATGGTTACCCAGCCCAGGCAGGATAATGTAACATGAGACTACGGCATTAATGAGAAACATTCCTTTAGTACCTTCCTTGTTCTAAATCTGTTACAGCCCTATCTACACATATTGAAGAAGGTTGCACAGCTCAGGATCATGTATCACAAGACTGCAGTATTACTAAGGAACATTTCATTGGTTCCTTCCTTTTTATAAGGCTGTTACACATATTGGGGAAAGGGAGGTTGCGTGTCACAGGACCTTATCAGAGATTAGGGATAAGCGATTCTAATACTACCAATTAATATTTCACTGGTTCAAGTACCCTCCTTTCTCTGAAGCTATTGAAGCCTTACATTCACAAATTGGAGAAGGAGCGGGAGGTTGCATGTCACGTTATCATGTAACAAATGACTTTAGCACTACTGATGAACATTGGAGACACCTACTGAATTTGTCTGCATAGACTCCTATAAGCTCTTACCAAGGGTAAACGGAATGGGCTGTTGTTATAGATCCTGGCAATTTACTGACTTTATTTGTCTAGGATTGGTTTTTATTTTCTGTTTCAATGTTTTTATTGAAGGTTAACATACAAATAGGTAACAATACAGCCATAAGCTTTGATGGTAAAGGCAAATGGAGCTCGCAATGCAGGTGAGACAAAAATAAGAAATTAAAAAAGGTATACACTAATAATGTGTATGATAGATGCAGTAAACCTAAATATCGAAACGTTACCCTTGAAAGGGAGATACCAAAGAAAATCAAAAACAGGAACA
Source organism: Pelophylax lessonae (assembly GCF_965119305.1). Classification (NCBI taxonomy): domain Eukaryota; kingdom Metazoa; phylum Chordata; class Amphibia; order Anura; family Ranidae; genus Pelophylax; species Pelophylax lessonae. Next base: position 345,282,461 of record NC_138768.1, on the reverse strand, counting down.
AGAGAATGTATGTGCTAACTCTGCGGGAGCAGCTCAAGTGGACCAGAGCCAGGTTCTGCTCCAGTTTGTATCAGTAGATAACAGGCACAGTTTAATTTTAAGTCCTAATGGGACATAAATCCATCAAAGGGGAAAATGAGGAGAAAGGAATAAGAAGAAGGGAAAGGGAGTAAGAGAGAAAGAGCACAGAGAGAGACAAAACCCACCCACGCGAAGGGTGCATCCATCCCAGCAAAGAGGATTTTTTATTAAGATGTTGTCTGTAAGTAAGTAATCCACAGGCTCCAGATTTACTTAACCCTGGTAGAGGTGCTAACCATCTTCTCGATCATGATCCACGAAAGTTTACACTTTCATCAACGATTATTTTTTATTTTGTACTGAATGCCTGTTATTTTAGAGAACTTGTTGTCCTGCCTTGGACAACCTGTTTTATAATCTGAGAGAAACTAAATGATCTAATAAGCACATTTTTATCTTGCAAGTAATGTGTAAACTATCTTTAGTATCAGCTGCAGAAGAAAGAAAGATTATTACAATTAAAAAAGTGGGTTAAACCTTGTGAAATCTTTTGACTGTTAACAAAATCTCCTTAAAATCCCAGTAAGGTAACTGATGTATATCAATTTGTTTCTGTCTTGAATATTCATTGACATATGCTGTTTTATCAGCATGTCTTGGTTTAATGCAGAATAAATATATATTTTCCTTGGGTGACTGAAGAAGCATAATTACTGTATTCATTCCCAGCCAGCAACCTTGGGAGTAAACCATACTTTAAACCGCGACAGACAGATCCAAACCACAGAGAGGCTGGAATTTTTTGGGGGCTTAGCAGTGGATAGGAGAAAGGGTCACCACTAATTGTGTCAGGAGTTATATCATGGTTACATTATGAGCAGAGCACACAAATCACCAGGATATTATCATAACAAATTAAAGCTGCAGATAGAGGTTCTAATCCGCCTTCATTTATTATTCTGGGTTCAACTTTCTCTTTGTTTGACAGTTTTAATCATAAAGCAGGTAAATCATTACTCATTTCTATGCTTTTTCCAACACTTTATTTATCACTTGTATTGTATTCAGGCCCTGTAGAACATAAATAATGATTGTCTGTGTTGGGATGGAATGTTAGGAAATTATCAATTAGGTTTGAGTGACTGGAACATGAGGGTTACTTCCTAACTTCATTTAAATCTTTACGTTTATATGGGTAGTGGATGGCTGTTGATAACAAGTTTTCACTGCATAACTTTTATCAAAAAACCTCCATTACTCCAAAGTTAGCTCGCTGTCATAGCAAAATAACTAAGGCATGAAAATAAAACAAAATGCAGCAACGAAAAAAGTATTATATGTTTTAATGGGACGAAAATAGTCAGCCTTACAATTGAGTAATAATACCTGTAACCCAATCTACAATATGCTGTATTTATACATGTTCTCTTATTTTTATTATAAATTATTATTGTTTAAGATCAGTTTTATTTTTATGTTTACATGTTTTTGAGCTGATGTTTCAAATCTGATTTTACTCTATGTATACAATCCTCGTTTTCAAAATAATAATGTATTACCTATCAAAGGATTCCCAAAGCACTATTGGATAGCTAAAGAGATGGCAAACCAGTAGCACCCTTCCTTGAGGTTAGCTTTGTCTGATCCTAGCTATAAAAAGACAAATATATACTAAACCGCTTCATATTCCCTTATGTTAAACTCTAGCTTTGTTACAAATACCAGTGCCAAGGTATCAATCTAGAAATATTAGTATACTTTGCAAAGGTTTCATCAATTTTATTTCTTTCATTTCAAAATGTTGGTTATAGTGTATATTATGGATGAGTAGTTGCTGAATTCTCATGATGTATAGCAGTGCTTGAATCACTTTAGATGTACAAATATCCCATCAGTAAACCTTTCAAAAGAACATAGTCCTATCAAGTGTAGGTTTTTAAGGTTATGATACAACAAGGAACATTTAGAAACGTGTATAAGATATGTATTGCTATCTGTGTCCTGATCCTGATCTGATTGCATCCTGGCTACAATCTGACTACATCCTGGCTACAAACTGTAGTTGGTGGCTAGGATCCAGTTAAGAGATTTAAATTTTGGTAATTACAGAAAAGCATGGATGGCTGCCAAATGCAATGGAAAGTTTTAATAAAAATAAATTGAATAGAAAATGGCTTAAATGACAATTTTATATCACATTTCTTAACACTTTAATTGCTTTATATTAATCACTAAAAATCAAGTATTACACTGATACAGGTTTACCTTCCCAGACCAGCAAATAAAATATTTGGGTTAATTCCTTAGGAACAAAATGCACTGTAGTCTGACTGCAGGGGCAAAGATAGAAATTTCCTATTGACTGAGCAGCTCCATTCATGCACTAGAAATGCAGCATGAACAACTACTGTCTAAAGAGTTCTCAACACTTTATCTTTCTATCCACTTTTAATAATTCTTAAGATGAAAATTTTGCATGTTAAAATCCATGCAGAGCCATAGCTTTTGTTGTTTACAGTGTAAGTCTACCCTAACACTAAAATCTCTCCATCTACAGACATCCATGATCTAACACTAACCTATCTAGCCCTATAAAGAAGAAATCAGTATACATACCTTTGAAGCCGATCCGGTCTCCAGCAACAGAAGCTCTGTAGAGGACACGTGTCCTAATGGGAAGTGACGTCACCCATAGACTTACTATGGGGCTTCCGATGTGTCCTCTGCACCCACCTCCACAGTAAAGCCGCAGATGACAGCTCAGAGTGGGATCAGATTGGCTTCAAAAAAGGTATGTATACTAATTTCTTCTTTACAGGGCTAGATAGGTTAGTGTTAGATTGTGGATGTCTATAGATGCAGGGATTTTAGTGTTAAGGTAGACTTCTTATTTTTGGCTGTGTACCGTTAAGGAGATTTCTGTTCACTTCCTGCCTCAGGGACACAACAGCAAGTGAGAGAAATCTCTGCAAATGAGAAAATGTTGGATTTCCTATCACTATTATTAGTCAGCAGGACAAACAGAGATGGAAAATCTACCCAGAAGGGGACACAGACAACAATTCAAACTTGGCAGGGGTTCAAATTCTTGCAAACAGTTTTGGTGATTCAAGTATTTTGACTTTTGACACTGAATAGAATGACTTCTGATAAAACACATGGATGAATTTTGCTTAATACATGTGTTTTTGTTTTTTTAGTATACTCTATACAATGTATACCAGGACTGTAGAAAATTTGACTCTCGTCTTGGGTTGGGTAAAGAAAGCAAAGTTTAACAATGTCTGTCATCGTGTACATTTTAGGGAGGTGACTGTAGTATGTGAGTGTGAGAATAATGGAAGCTGTGATCCTAAATTTGCTCTGTGTGTGGTCTGAGGTTACAGTTTTGAGGAGAGAAATGCATGTTCTTGGCTACAATGTGACGTTTTCATGACTGAAAGAGTTCCTTATCCACTGTCTATAGCCGTGGAGAAAAAGATCCAGGTTTCTGTGGGCAGACTGCTACTATCAGCAGAAAACAGCTTATTTAGCTAGGCAGCTTTAATAGTTAAACAAAATAATCTCAGGAAAATTTTGAGCAGTTGCGGCTGGCAAGGAAAGAAAAATATGCAGCATTAATATCCTGTGCCTAACCTCTGAAATAAAATAGTATGGTGGGGTATGTTTTTAAGGGGAAGCAACAGTGACAGTCAACAACTTGAAGGAAGATCTATTTGTGCACAAGATTATGAGCATGGAAATTGGGAATGTATCCGTGGCTTTTCAATGAATCATCATGAATGGAGCCAGTCACATTACACTCTGGATATGTGGGAAGGCCACATAGACTGAAGCCTAGACTCCATACCTGGCAAATCAAAGGATTTGACCCTGAGACCCTAAGATTATTTGGTGTATCACAGAGTATATATATATATATATATAGATGATAGGAAACAGAGTGATAACCGCGCTAAAGGTGACAAAAAATTAGGAAGCAGCGACTTCAAGTGTGACCACACCCTTAAATAATATTAGTAAAATAAGTCGCGCTGAGTGATGAAAAACAAACAAATCAATGTCCAACAGTCAAATGTCCCAAATATAAATGGTGAATAGTGATGTAAATAATATTGAGAATCTTGAACGGCCTCCAAGGTCTCTTAGGAAATGTGCTTACCAAACGAACAATAAAGATCTGCGAGATTCATATGCCGAGGTACATTCACATGCCAAGGAGATTATCTGGAGTTCATGCGCCAGGATCCTCAATGTGTACTGCCATATATTAAACAGAAAAGAAAAAATACTCCATAGCGTGATACCGTACAAAAAATGTGGTAATCAAATTGTAGTATCAGAATAGATTCCACCACCTCATGTGTGAAAATCCTAAACCAACTGTGAAGCAGCTTACCAAAAAGTAAATATAAAAGTGTAAATATCCCAGTGATGGGGAAGGAGGAGAAACCAACACCAAATGTGGAGCCTCTTACCAGATAGAAATGAATAACAGCAGAATATGGTTAAGGTCCAGATGCACCAAAAAGCCAGCAAGACCCCCAAGACCACGTCAAGCCTCTTACCAGACCATAGATATAATGCACAATGTAGTCACTTGCTGCACTTCCCCATCGTGTATATAGGTAGACTCAGGGACCCAATGACATCAACGGATAAGGTACTGTAGGGTTCTCAGTGACCAGGGTACATCAGCATACCAACCCAAGTAAAAAGAAAAGCACAATGCTGCATCTGTCCCCCATTGGCTGTAATACTGCTTGATTCTCAGAGCTCCCTTACCAGAGAGCTGCTGACTATCGGTCACAGGCTCTCTGCTCTGCCACCCCCCCCCACGCTCACTAGAATGCTGGGCTGTGGAGGGGGGCACTGGAGCACTTGGCTGAAAGGCTAAGCTGGGTGTCAGTCCAGGCTCCTGGGTACATCCCGACCATATGGTTGCGATCTTTCCAGAGCCTGCACCAGCTTGGTGACGTCAGCCGACAGCAGGCTTCAGCCCACTGTCTGCTGAAAATGGGTCATAGGAGTGCAGAATGGACTGCACCAATCCACAGGAGAAGTACAGCCAAACAAGGCTGTACTTCTCCTCTAACCTGGGGTTTATGGATCCCTACTTGGTTCATGGATGGGTTTCAGGGAGTCTGTAAGGATCAGATAAAAAAATAAAATTTACATTCACTATACAGAACTCCTCCCTGTCAAAATCTATGGTTTCCCATTGAAGTAAAAAAAAAAAAAAAAAAAAAACACAATCTGACACTACTTATAGTGCCGACCACTAAGCATCTCCTGACTTGTTGTTGGCCTATTTAAATTTGTATCATTGTTCTCTGAACAATCGCTATCTTGTGCCAGTCCATAATAGCAAGTGCTTATTCTCTTTTTCTAGTAGTACTAGAAGAAGATTTAGGCTGAATTAAAATCATTTTGTTTAATTTGCACAAGCTGATTGTATTTCATTTTTCCAATGAGTGGCCATTATTTTATTAGGATTGTTTACTTTATTCAAACTTTTGTGAATGTCATATATGCATGAAATGTGGAAGGCACTAGCGGATGTGTGGGTGCCCATCTTTCTTTGCATAACCGTGCACTGTTGCACACGTATGCGCATTCACCGTCGTGCTCCCGCCACAAATGTTGGCGCCAATGGGGTTATTTAAACTGCAGCAGTTCTATTAGCCAGTGCTGTCTGATCTACAGCAATTACATGTGTCCCTGTATCTATTACTGTGATGACTTCTGTTATTAACTCGGCTTGCTCTTACCTTGCTTGAACACTTCCTGCCCAAACTTTGGCCTGTCTCTGGATTTGCTCTGCCTCCAGTTTATCTGCCTGACACTGTGTTGCTGATCTTTGCTTGTACTCTGAACATTCTCTGCCTATCGTCCAAGTCTGTATGTGACTGTCTGTTGTTGACCTGACTCATCTGACCTTGCATCCAGTTATTAATCTGTCCTACTCTGCATGCTACCTGGTCCCTGCTGGTTCTGCATCTGCTGAGTGTTACCAATCCTTCCGCACCTGCTACCTGCCAGCTGCCGAAACATCTTAAAAGCACTCATACCTCATAGTTACATAGTCAGGTTGAAAAAAAGACACAAGTACATCTGGCTCAACCAATAAAAAACAAAAAACAGTAAAGAAAACCCAACCATACAATCCCATATACACAATCCTATACCCAGAGTTGATCCAGAGGAAGACGAAAACCCCAGCAAAGCATGATCCAATTTGCTACAGCAGGGGTAAAAAATTCCTTCCTGATCCCCTGAGAGGCAATCGGACATTCCCTGGATCAACTTTACCTATAAATATTAGTACCCATTTATATTATGTACACTTAGGAAAGAACCCAGGCCTTTTTTAAAGCAATCTAGTGAGCTAGCCAGAACCACCTCTGGAGGGAGTCTATTCAACATTTTCACAGCTCTTATGGTGAAGAAACCTTTCCATAATTGGAGATCTAGATTTAAAGAGTGCCCCCTTGTCCTCTGCATTGACTTTAAAGTGAATAACTCAACACCCCGCTGCGCTCTTGCGGCCACTGTTGCAATATCAGTGGTCCCAGAGTCAGGGCTGTATGAGAGGCCTCCCTCTACATATCAGGCTCTGCCACTAAGTATGTAACAATATATATTCATTGCATCCAAAGTTGTGTTTTTTGTGAATATTTCTGGGAAGGGGGTCAATAGTTTTCATCAGTTTCTTAATGGTGTCCGTGACTCAAAAAAGGTTAAGAACCACTGGTCTAAAGGGATTCCACCGGGATGGTATATGCATGTTATGGCTATGATTAGGGCTGCGGGCCAAAACGCGTAAAGCATCTGTATTTCTTTGTACTCTATCTGTATCAACAAAAACTACTATACTTGGATGATGAGCCAGTTATACATCTTTATCTTATATTGTGGTAGGGTATAAGGAAGACACCATCAGCCAGTGCACCATTTCTCACATTGTTCATGGGATTGGATTAGGCATTGTTTGTTTATTAAATGGTATATGCATGGTTTCATTGAACCAAGCTGCACCTATGTAACTATGTAAAAAATACATTTTTCTCTTTTAAACCAGATTTTAGGCATCATGCACACTTGATATTTTTACAGCTGCTCCTAGTGTTGTCATGTGTTTTTTTCCAGAATTTGTAGTGTTATTATGTGGTCACACCCCTTTAGCACTTGATAGTTTAAATACATGTACCAGCTATTAGGATTTGAGCACAGGTATATCTTTTCTCTATTGTAACTCAGGTCATTGAACAGACCTGAACCTAGTGGGTCCCCCCACCTTGTGTCTCTATGTCCCAGATTGGCATGGTGTCCACCGTAGCATTTGCAGTGGCAAAGCAATGTAGGACTGGCCATAAGAGTGATTACTTTGAAGCAGTTGGCTGGCTTAAGTATGTATTGCAATATATGTGAACAAAAAAAAAACCCTGTTTTTTATTTGCATAGCTTTCTGGCAAAGGTGTTTAGCAATGTGCATAGGGTACATCCAGAATTTGTAGTGTTAGTATGTGGGCACACCCCTTTAGCACCTGATAGTTTAAATGCATGTACAAGCTATTGGGATTCGAGCACAGGTATAGCTTTTCAATGATATCTTAACGACATCCCAAAATAGATTGCAAAAAACACAGTGTGATTGCCAGAATCGCATCACATGGGTCTAAACACCCATGCGATGTGATTCAGGTGCGGGGAGAAAAGGGGTCCTGTACCATTTTGGTGCGATTGCGATGTTATTTCAGCCATACAAACTGTATGGCTGAATTTGCACCGCACATACATCACATGCCATGTGCACAGGAATGCGGTGTGAATCACATGCGATGTCTGCAATCGCACCACTGTAAACCTAGCCTTAGTGTCACTTTAATTTGTTTAATCGTTGAATAATTATGATCTTAAAAACTGTGGGATGTTGGGTTCCAGTAGTTATTTTTCGGTCGAGGTTTGAGAAGAAATAAATAAATTAAATTTCCTGATTGGATGCCATGAATACTTCCTATTTTACATGACATAAATATAAGATACATAAGTTAATGAAAAAAAAAACACCCATTGCACAAATTGTAGGCACTGTATTTTTAATATGTATAGTTGCAAGAGAAGGGAAAAATAAGAGTAAATACATTTAGCTCCTTTGGTAAGTCATATTACAGTTTTGTTTTTGTTAAGTGCTGTAATTAACTCATGGGCCAAACTTTACATTGAAAATAGGACCTTTGTGTGGGTTGCAGCTCAAGGCTCTGTTCCTAGTAGGCTGTCAGCTGCAATTTGCAAATGGCATTGTAACTAACTTCCTTAAACAAATGCAATCATAAAGCAAACATTTCTCATTTGAGAGTGAATTAATAAAATGTGTATTCTTTTCAACAGATACTCTAAGCAAGGGGAGTTCATAATAATCAAATATTTTCTTAGTCTGCCTAGGGAAACATGCAGGCGTTTACATGCTATAAGACCCTATTCATCACTCAGTAGTATTACATCACTTAAATATGTTATTGCCTCTGTTAATCCAAAGAGAAATGCAGCATATTGTGCTTCAACATTGATTCACCTATATGTTCATTAAAAGGACACAGCGAACTTAGAGCCATCACTATTGTTTTAGTCATAAGCAATGCTAAAGGAAATCAGTACTGAGAGAAGCCTGCTATAACTGACCCCCTTTGGAAAATGCTATATGCCTGACTGTAGTATGTTCAGAATCAATGATCTGGATTAAGCATGTGGTAAGTAAATACAGAACTCATATTTCTGGGTTCTGGGTCCGTGACTAATGCCCCGTACACACACGTCGAAAATTGGCAGGGAATTTTCAGCCAACGTCCGATCTGCCGATTTTCGGCTTGTTAGTATGATGCTTCCGACAACCAACTCCGACTTTTCGGCCGAAAAAAATCTGGTATGCAAGCTATAAAATTTTTGTTGGCCGTCAACATAACGGCCGATTTTCGTGCAGTCAGTACAGATTTCGACAGGGAAAAATCTGATGAGCAAATCTGGGCATGCTCAGTGAAGAAAAAAACACAAGAAAACTAACCAACACATGACATCACTTCTGAAGTAGAATTTTGTTGGCCGAGAAAATTAGTGTGCAGTCTAGGCACATTCCAACCAACAAAACAAAGTCGGACGATCGGTCGGCCGATAATCGCTGCGTGTGTACGAGGCTTAAGAAAGCACTGAAGCCTAACAGCTAGCCTGGCTTCAGGAGAAGGAGGCCTACATGCATCCCACAATACAAGCTCCTTTTTAAGGACAACAAAACCCAAGAACAATAATTGCATATTTTTGCAGCTTATCAGTCCTTATCTGTGGTGGGTGCATTCGTTTTTATTTTTCAGGCTAACAACATTTTCTAACAAGCACAGAAAATATCTGGTATATGCCTGGTAGACGTCTGCCTTGATGCCAACATGGTGATCATTGGCTGTCCCCACTAGGCCCCCAGGGGTAAGTGCTAACTTGGCCACATTTCACAGCAAATTCTTATCTATGTTGATTTTCTTAATAAATGCATTTGAATGACTGTTTTTGGTATTATGTTATATATCTGTTTCGTTGTTATAGAATTCAATCCCTCAAATTTTCTCCTGAAGAAGCGGTCCACCGTAAAACATGTTGAGATCGACTGACTACATGCACATTCTTTCCTTGGACTAACATCCTTGGTGCAAGTGCTATCCACTGCGTGGATGTAGTATAGCTATTAGAGGGATATGTTTACAATTATTTTGTGGGGTTTTTTTTATTACCTGTTTTGTAATGCACAAAAAATTGTGATAAAAGCTTGTGATTTTCACTAATTGTGATTAACTATTTCTGATTATACAGTACCAAGAAAATCCTGCTGCCTCTCCCTTCATTTTTTCCAATATATGATACTATATGATGTGGGTACCCTCATATTTAACTCCATATACCCATTTTCTCTGTGCGTTTTGAGTGAGCCCAAAACATAGCTACCACTAAGTGCAGTGTTCAGTTCAGTCCAGCCATTTCCTGCCATAGACTTTGACTTTGGCTGCAGACAGAGGGGCTGGATGCTGCACCTTTCCCTTTTGGGGGCATTCTTACACCAGGAAGAGATCATTGCACCTAGATGACCCCGTGTGCAAGGGTTTATGAGAATTTAGCAGTGTTCACTTTGGCGTCAAATTCTGAATTTGTTTTAACCACTTAAGCCCCGGAAGATTTTACCCCCTTCCTGACCAGGGCCTATTTTGCGATTCGGCACTGCGTGAATTTAACGGACAATTGCGCGGTCGTGCAACGCTGTACCTAAACAAATTTGACATCCTTTTTTTTCCCACAAACAGAGCTTTCTTTTGGTGGTATTTGATCCCCTGTGCGATTTTTCGATCATGCGCTATAAACAAAAAAAGAGCGTCACTTTTGCAAAAATAATATTTTTCACAATTTTTATATGAAATTCCCCCCCAAAAAAATGTAAAAATCAAAAAATTTTAACATTTTTGGCCAATTTGTTTTATGCTACCTATGTTTGGTAAAAAAAATTGCAAAAAGCGTATTTTGATTGGTTTGCGCAAAAGTTATTGTGTTTACTAACTAAGGGAAAGATTTTTGTCATTTTGTTGTTTTTTTTTTTTTACGAGTAATGGCGGCGATCTGCGATTTTTTTGCGGGACTGCGACATTGCGGCGGACAGTTTGGACCCTTGACTGACATTTTTTAAAATTTTGGGGTTACCAGTGACATTACTGCAGTAATCAGTGCTATACATATGCACTGTTACTGTAAAAATGACACTGGCAGTGAAGGAGTTAACTTTATTGGAGAGGGAGGGGTTAAGTGTGTCCCTAGGGGCGTGTTTCTAACTGTGATTGGCTGTGGCTACTAGTATAAGAACAGAGATCAATGGTCCTACATAGTAGAACCGTGTGATCTCCATTCTTACACAGGGAAGAATGACAGACGGCTTTGTTTACATTAGCCGCCTGCCTTTCTTCCGATGTAACGGACAATCGCAGGGGGGCCTGGGACCGCGCGGGAGCGCACCTCCGGTGGCACACGGGAGCTCCCTAGAGCCTCACAGGCTAGCGACGTAGTCCTACGTCGCTTTGCCTGTGAGGGGCTGACCGCCGCAGTAAATAGTCGTGCGGCAGTCGGCAAGCGGTTAATCATAGTATTTTGACTAAAATGCCATCCTAGTCGCAATTTAGTAAACTGCAATTGTTTTAGTTTTAGTCGTATTTAGTCGACTAAAATTTGCAGTACATTTTAGTTGACTAAAATGTCCAGTATATTTTAGTCAGCAAAAATCTAATGGATTTAGTTAAATTGCAATGCATTATTTAAGCATTTCTCTAGAATTTCCAAACTCATATACTCCTAGAGTAAAATAAAAAAATCTAATATCATAGTATTATTTATGGTATTATTGTTTGAGCAAACTACACAGACACTCTGGATGGTGGTCTGAGGAGGCCTGTAATGCTTCACACAGTGCTCTGGATGGTGGTCTGAGGGGAGGCCTGTAATGCACAGTGCTCTGGATGGAGATCTGAGGAGGCCTGCAATGCTTTACAGTGCTCTGGCTGGTGGTCTGAGGGGAGGCTTGTAATGCACAGTGAGGTGATATGGACCCGCGCTCACAAAAAATTGGAATGTGAAGAAATTGCAGCTGCTGCTTCACTAAGTAAAAAACTTAGACAATCTGTATATACTAAATTTAACACAGCGCTAGCATAAAACAATATACAGTGTGTATTCAAAAATAAATATATAATGTGCACAATACAAATATTCCATAAAATAAATATTGTGATGTGAAAAAAGTACAAAATATAAAATTAGTCAATAAAGTGCATGGTGCTCCAGTGCAAATAGAAAATCATATGTTGCAAGTGATTGGTCTAACAGACCAAATACAGTGCTTGCTGTGGTAATAAATATATATACTGGTAACAAATAGTGAATGTAAAGTGCAACAGTGTTAAATATAATAATAATAACTAATAAATTAAAATTTGATCAGTTGATAAAATTCCTATAAGTCATCAATTCGCAGTAAATATAAAGTGCAACAGTGTTGAATAAAATGGAATAATTCACAATAATTACGTTTAAATACAACAGTGACTTTTAAGTGCTCAGATAAATATAAAAAAATATATACAAAAAAGTCCTTGGTGAAGGTGATTGTAAAATATTCAAAAAGTGCTTGTGCTCAGGCTTGATTGATATAATCTCAGCAGTATCCAATCCCAGGTAAATAATAGGTTGGGTCACTTACCGAATGTAATGGGTCCTGAATGCCATACGGCACCAGGACCAAACAAACTTTGTAAGCCCCCTGGGCTCGATGGGTCCCCTCTGGGCGGTATCCCGTGGGCTGGCAACAACTCCTCTGGGCTCCAATATATACAATCTGGTCCAATAGGGGGGGGAGAAAGAATGCTCCAAATAGTCACTTGCAACTATTTCCACTTTCATACAGCAGCTGCTATTATATTCACTTATTTATTTAATTAATATTACTTAGTAAATTGCACTATATACCATTTCACCCTTTCCCGGAGGTGCGTGGAAATATACAAAGTATATTTTTTCCTATAGAAAATCATATGTGCTCCAGGTGATCGTGACCCATCCAGGTACCCCACTCAACAGAACAATTCGACCCTGGGAAGGGTCAAGAAAGCCTATAAGCAATAGAGTGTGGTGATGCACCAGGACTTCTCCTATATGATACCAGGTTATAAAGAATGACTCTTGCCAAGGATGGTCCGAGATTCCTCCACGAACCCAATGCCAAAAAGAAAAAGCCACGAATAGTGAAGTACGTTTTGGTATTTTTATTAATGAAACCAAGAAAAAATACTCACAAAACAAAAGAAGTTGGATGGCAGTGTAAATCAATACAAGATTCCACGAGTGCCGCTATTGGCGTGTGTTCCACATTCCATATTTATTTTATGGAATATTTGTATTGTGCACATTATATATTTATTTTTGAAGACACATTGTATATTGTTTTATGCTAGCGCTGTGTTAAATTTAGTATATACAGATTGTAATGCACAGTGCTCTGGATGGTGGTCTCAGGAAGCCTGTAATGTTGCACAGTGCTCTGGATAGTGGTCTGAAGGGAGGCCTGTAAGGCACAGTGCTCTGGACGGTGGTCTGAGGAGGCCTGTAATGCTGCACAGTGCTCTGGATGGTGGTCTGAGGAGTCCTGTAATTCCACACAGTGCTCTGGATGGTGGTCTAAAGGGGAGGTCTGTAATGCACAGTGCTCTAGACGGTGGTCTGAGGAGGCCTGTAATGTTGCACAGTGCTCTGGACAGTGGTCTGAGGAGGCCTGTAATTCACAGTGCTCTGGACGGTGGTCTAAAGAAGCTTGTAATGCTGCACAGTGCTCTGGATGTTGGTCTGAGGAGGCCTGTAATTCCACACAGTGCTCTGAATGGTGGTCTGAGGGGAGGTCTGTAATGCACAGTGCTCTGGATGGTGGTCTAAGGAGGCCTGTAATGCACAGTGCTCTGGGACAGTGGTCTGAGAGGCCTGTAATGATTCACAGTGTTCTGGATGGTGGTCTAAGGGGAGGTCTGTAATGCACAATACTCTGGACAGTGGTCTGAGGAGGCCTGTAATGCTGCACAGTGCTCTGGATGGTGGTCTAAGGAGGCCTGTAATGCACAGTACTCTGGATGCTGGCGGTCAGAGGAAGCTTGTAATGCACACAATGCTCTGGACGGTGGTCTTAGGGGTGTCCTGTAATGTACACATTCAATGCTCTGGACAGTCTGAGAAGGCTTGTAATGCACAGTGCTCTGGACGGTCATGAGTCGGGACTCTCTGGGGGCCTGTAATGCACAGTGCTCTGGACGGTCATCTGGGGAGGCCTGTAATGCTGCACAGTGCTAAGCACCCTATCGTTGCTACTCGTTACCATGCTTGCTGGGAGCCGGAGCATATACGGGCTCTAAAGACGGAGCTCCATGTAAACCTGAAGTCCATCTAGGTAAATGTTCCTCCCTCACCTTTTCCTTTTTGTTTTTGTTCATTGATGAAAATGGAATTGATTTTCGTCATAGTTTTTGACAATTGACGAAAACGCGGGGAACTTTTTGTTTCGTTTTCATCACTGGAAATAAGCCGCTGACGAAAATTGTGACGAAAATGTTTTTGTCAACAAAATTAACACTAGAGTTTAGTGCTATCAGGAATTCAGGGGCATAGCGATTTTTACCTACTGGGGGGGAGGTAAAGTTAGAGGTTCTAAAGTCCATCCTAAATTTACTTAGAACTTGAACAAAGCTTAATGCACTTTAAAAATAATCACACCTGAAAGATTGTTTTCTGCGACAGTTTGATGTGTCTGGTTCATTCAAGTACACTCAGTGTGCAATTTAAAAAATTATGTATTTCGATTAATTGGCCTGGGTAAACGCCTAAGAAAAGATGCAGGTATTCTGTACAAATCTCACAAGAAAATGAGATATAAATCTTTTCCACTCCCTCCCCATAATATTAATCCCTTGGGCTATATTTGAATTAAGTTTTACTGTTGGCAGGAGTATCTGTGACATTAACCTTGCACTATTATCTTCAACCAGTGATCAAAACCTGGCCATATTATGACAGTACAGTTTCTCAGGAGAGCAGTGAACACAGTGGTAATATCTACCATATAGGAACCAAACAGAAAAGTGTGTTTTAGAAAAACACTCATGCTGACAACTGCCTGTGTGTAAGGTTACCGTATTCTTTTAATGCATTAAATCAAATTTATTTTATTTAATATCTTGGTGGACTTCCAGCTTTAGAGGAATTCTAGTCTTGTACTGTATATGGACTAGGTGAGGCTTTCAGAATACATTTATTTGGATTTACCAATAAGATGGGACTGAGTTATCTATTGTTGGTATGCATACACTTGTTATGGGTTGGTGTCTTATCATTAGTGATTTAAGGAGAACAATAGCAGGCTGTGAACTTACACCTTCAAAACCAATTTAGAGATGACAGTTCCCATACTTCTATTAGTTTTAAATGTATGCTGCTCAAGGGGACCCTTTAAGGCTACCTGATCATAGCAAAATGCCCATCCCATCACAATTAGCTTGGGTAAGCATTTAGGTTATTCTCTTTTCGTGTAGGAGGGGAGACATACAAGGGGGAGTGGCTTATAGAGGATGGAGAGTGTAATAGGAAGTGGGGAGGGGTGCAGAGGTTTCATATTTTTAATTTGGTAGTGGACAAGGTCATTCTAAGGTTTTCAGCTTCTTTGTTTCAAAGCTTTTGAAACTCTAAACAGCATTGAATAACATTTCTTTAGCTTTGGTTTTCTTCTCATTTTGCTTTCACATGGCCCAGCTTTCTAGAGAACCATATATCCCATGGATAATTTCTGTTAGCTGGTTTCTCTTGGTACAATCAGCAACAAGTAAGGCAAAGGGAAAGTGGATGTCTTAACTGTTGCTGATTTTAAAGTGGAACTACACTTCATCTGAACACAACAAACCAAAAATGC
The DNA here is from genome assembly GCF_965119305.1 of Pelophylax lessonae. NCBI lineage: Eukaryota > Metazoa > Chordata > Amphibia > Anura > Ranidae > Pelophylax > Pelophylax lessonae. The sequence continues at coordinate 345,266,920 of NC_138768.1, read as the reverse complement.
AATTTAATTAATTCATAATATTTTTTTTAATTCATAATTAATTCATAATATTCAAAACAAACCCCCAAATGTCTCCTTGCTTTATTGTTTTCAAGAAATCACTTTGAAAATCACCCCCTATCATTTCTGGTCATGTCCATCTTGAGTAAGGGCAAAATAATTATCTTGCATTTACTTCCTGGGATCCACCAGGCCTTAGCTCAAGCATGCAAGCAGGAGAGGGTGTGCCTAGCTGAGAAAGCCCCTCCTCCTCCCCTACTGAAGACTCCTGGAATGTATGACATAATTTGCCTAGGCATGGAAATCAGGAAATAACTAAAAAAATGTAAAAAAAAAGAAAAAAAGAAAAAGTTTAAAACAAGCAAATATGATTGAGAGGGTGAAGTTCCGCTTTAAGCATCCCATGCTGTGCATGACTTCTCTATGCACACTGAATTTTGATCCATCTATTGGCAGCTTAATGCAGCCACAACATCTAAGAGCTGGTAAGCTTCAATATAGAGAGTTATGTGAAACATGTTTTTCCAATAAGCCTCCAGTTGTCGCTATTTGGTGGCAAATCCTCTTTTGGTGTGGGAACACAATTTGGACTTTTCTGTCAAACATTTCAGTTTGAATTGCTCACAGAGTGGATCTCTTTTATTAGCTCGTGGCACGTTTCTGTTTGATTACTTTATCTGTTTTTTAATATTTGAATGATCCAAAGGATGTTGCATGTTTGGGATTTTTTGTTATTTCTGAACCCTGACAGGTGTTTTTCTACAACTTGTTTTAAAGCTGAAGTTTAGGTATGGCAATTTTTCTGTAGTTACGTTGGTCCAGCTTGGACCATTAAAAGTAATGTATGTACGTGCCATATCTGTAGGATCCTTGAGGAAGCTGGAAAGAGGAGGATTCCTCCATCCATTGTGTTTGTGTGGATGGAGGAATCTTTGAGGTTTTAACAAATATGGCCAGCTACACCTAACTGTAGTTCTTAAGCTTTTGCCTAGGTTCCTTTTCACATTCACAGATATAGTAATGTGCATGTCTCTGCATGTGTTTATGCAGTTTCTGTGTGTTTAATAGTGAATTTATGCATGAATTTTTGAGGGTTTTTATATTTTACTTCTGTGTTATGCAAAGCAACATTCGGTACAAGGATTTTCCACGGTAGGGATGTGTGTAAAACCCAAAAATCTGAATTCTACATTTATTAGTGTTCATTTACCATTCATTTCAGTGAACTTGCTTATCTTTCAAACCAAAAAATACACAGGCATACTGACTATTTTTTTTAGAGAGGCACCAAGCTACTGCACATACTTGTAAAAGAGTTACACTGAAATTAATATAAATACATTTCCACTTGAAATGCATTTATAGGCCATAAAATGCATATGTTTTTCTGCAGGTAAACCAGAGGGTGAATGGGCCACCTAATCCTTACTCAAAATGTAAACTAATCATTTAACCCATGATCTAACACTAAACCTAACCATTAAAGTGGTATTAAACCAAAAAACAAAAATGTATTATATTGAAGTTTAGTTTACTAGTTCTTAGATGTGGTGGTTGCAATAAGCTTGCCCGTAGACGCATTAAAATCTAGTCAGTTCAGAAGGGATCGGCAAGTATTAGACTCTTGTTTGGGCACGGTGCTTGTACAGAAGTTGATCTACTGATCGACTTCTGTACAACCACCCTACTTGAAAATGTTTTTCTTGATCAGTGCTGCAAGCTATTGACTATAGAACTGATTAGTGTAATCTGATGGTGGGGAAGTCTCCCCACTGTCAGAAGACAAAGACACATAGGAAGGATTCCCCCATACAGAGAATTATGTAACTGAAGTGATTTTCTATTTAGTTAGTTTTGCTCTCTCACTGGATCATAAGGGAAAAGGTCCTGAAGAAGCTTTATGCAAAACATGTCGACCTTGTGGACCATATGATATGTGTATGTGCAAACTTCTATACTATGTAGTATGGTACTAATATGTTTTGAGAGATGCATATTTATGGAGGATTTTTGTATATTTTCACCCTTTCTTTTATAAATATGGTTTTAACTTGATAGAATAAAAATTTGTATTATGTTTCAAATATGTGTTCTCCGTTCTGCCAGTAAAGTGTATTTTTTTTTTCTTTTTACATTTTTGTTGTTGTGGGACAGGTCTTTACTAGTGATGAACTGAATCTTTGTTTTGTACCAGAAGTGTAAGGACTGCTTTGTTTGCTTTATGCTGAAGAAAAGCTACATTGTTTTGCTGCCTGAACAAATACTTTTTACTTTTAAAAAGTGGGCTGACTGGTTATCCTGGGCTTTCCCATATCACACACCAAATGAATCCTTACAGAAATCGTAGCTTGTCTGGAACCTAAAATATTGTCCAGCACAAAGATTTGCAAGCTAGATCTTGGCATTGAAAACTACAAATCCACCAAGCTGTCCCCTGTATTTACTTCACAGTATAACTGGTCCGGGGGAACAGGCAAGTGAGCTTTTAAGAGACTTTGCCCCGAATGAAAAAGTGACAGGGTCTCTTAAAGAAACAGTGACGTGTGGCATCTTTGTACTGTATCTTTTACTATAGCACATACAACACCCTAAACATGTTCAGATGATAGCCACACATTTCACAGATAACACTTGTGCTGTTTGAGCTTGGTGTGTACAGGAAAATAATTATTAGTATTTTCTTTCATTAGTCCATCCCTCATCAATCTCTTTTTAGCATAAAAAAAGGTGTGTGTATAAGAGCCTCAGCCCACATAAACACTAGCAGCGCTAAAGACAGCCTCTGACGAGGTTGAAGGTATATGACAAAAACAAACAGCCTAACAAAGTAGGGAATTGTTATAAAGCCTTAAAGTTCATAAGTCCATAATATTCTCAGGGTGAAGTCACACGAAAGAATGGGTGCATAGAAAACTCGTTGTGTGGTGAAACACAAGACTTCTTTATCGATCACTCATCAACCAGGTTTTGTGCCTTGGATATGTTGTTCGCTTAAATACATCCGATTCCATGTGAGTGTGATTTTAACTTTTTAATAAAGCCTTGTTTGTACATATTACGATATGGGTATCTGTTCCCCTTTTATGTGAGAGGAGAGGAGGAGGTGCTGCCTATATCCCTACTAGTTGGAGTGGAATCCTGAGGGGATCACCATCCGGAAGTGGAGGATTATTGATTGAATAAAGCGCTAAACCTTAGCTTTAAGGGTACGTGTCCACTCTCAAGGGGGGGAGCACAGCGGTGAGGTGAAGGATATGATGGTTGCTGAGTGATCGATAAAGAAGTCTTGTGTTTCACCACACAACGAGTTTTCTATGCACCCATTCTATCGTGTGACTTCCCCCTGAGAATATTATGGACTTATGAACTTTAAGGCTTTATAACAATTCCCTACTTTGTTAGGCTGTTTGTTTTTGCCATATACCTTCAACCTCGTCAGAGGCTGTCTTTAGCGCTGCTAGTGTTTGTGGGCTGAGGCTCTTATACGCACCTTTTTTTATGTTATGTCTTGAGTATAGCAGCTGCTTTATTGGTTATATAGGCATATGAGTACATCTTGCTGCATTGCTAGATATATACGTTTTGATCCTAGGAGTATTGCATACACATGAGGGCTGAGTGGGTGGGATAAGGAATATTGTTTCTTTCTTGCTCCTCTTCTATAATCTCTTTTTAGCGTTACTAACAGATCCAACAACAATGGGGTTGGTTTACTAAAGGCAAATAGACTGTGCACTTTGCAAAGCGCAGTTGGACTCTCCAAGTGCAGTTGCTCCAGAGCTTAGTAAATGAGGTAAAACTCCACGTTTTGACTACTTCTGGACCGGAAAGGTTTACCCCCTTAATGACCAGGCCATTTGTTGAGATTCGGCACTGCATTACTTTAAAGGACAATTGCGCGGTCGTACAAAACTGTACCTAAATAAAATGTATGTCCTTTTTTCCCCACAAATAGAGCTTTCTTTTGGTGGTATTTGATCACCTCTGCGATTTTTATTTTTTGCGCTATAAACATAAATAGAGCGACAATTCTAAAAGAAAAAAAAACAATAATACAAAAAAAAAATTTGTCACTTTCTGCTATATGACATTCCCCAAAAAAATATAAAAATCGAAATGTTTTAACATTTTAGGCCAATTTGTTTTCTGCTACATATTTTTGGTAAAAAAAATTGCAATAAGCGTATTTTTATTGGTTTGCGCATAAATTATCGCGTCTACTAACTAGGGGAAAGATTTAAGTCATTTTTATTGTTTTTTTTTTTTTTTTTTACTAGTAATGGAGGCAATCTGCGATTTTTAGCAGGACTGCAACATTGCGGCTGACAAATCGGACTTACATTTTTGACACTTTTGGGGGGACGAGCGACATTACTACAGTAATCTACATTACTACAGTTCTAAAAATATGCACTGTTACTGTAATAATGCCATTGGCAGGGAAGGGGTTAACTCAGGGGCAATCAAAGGGTTAAATGTGTACCTAGGGGAGTGGTTCTAACTTGGGGGGGGGGCGTGGCTTGTGAAATGATCACAGAAACCTGTGATCCTATATAGAAGGATCACAGGAGCTCTGTGATCATTCCAGAGAGAACGGTCAGCTGTGTTTACAACAGCTGCCTGTTCTTCTCTCTCAGCGGGGAGCGAACGCGGGTGTCAGGCAGCAATCAGAGCCGCCTGCCCCATGCATCAGAGTCCCCGCTGCCGAGTGGCACAAACTCACCCCCTAGCTGCAGGTGCGCAACCGACGTATACCTACTGCGGTTCGCGCAGGAGGGCCAGTCTGCCGCAGTATTTCTGCGGCCAATTGTCCGAAAGCAGTTAAAGAGTACCCAATCACATGCAAGGTATATTTTTAAAAAAATGCATTTTTGATTCCACATGATTGGATGATGGAAGTCAGCAGAACTTTTACTCATTTACTAAGCTCTGGAGCAAATGAACCTCAACATCTTTCCGAGTGCTCATTGTGCTGCACAGTGGCAGCCCTGTGTCCAGCGACGTAGACCTACGTCACTGGACTCCTGCCTGTCTCGGCAGCGCGCACGCCACAGGAGGCTCGGAGTATTTAGACACAGCGGGAGTCAGGCCGGAAGAGGAGAGGCGGCAATCACCGTCTCTCTTCCCCGGCGTCGGGAAAAGTGTGAGAAGATCCGCCCGCTTGTGTAAACAAAGCGGGCGGATCTTCTATGTGACAGGCAGGGACAGATCACAGGATTCAGCATAGCTGAACCTGCTGTCTCTGTCACAGAACCCCCTCCCCCCACACACGTCAGTAAGCATGAGGCATAAATTTAACCCCTTGATCACCTACAGTGTTAACCCCTTCCCTGTCAGTGTCATTATTACAGTAACAGTGCATATATTTAGCACTGATTACTGTAGTAATGTCACTTGTCCCCCCAAAAGTGTAAAAAATGTCAGTTAGGGGTCCGATCTGTCCGCTGCAATGTCACAGTCCCCCAAAAAATCGCAGATCGCCGCCATTACTAGTAAAACAAAAAACAAAAAATGAATAAATGACAAATCTTTCCTGTAGTTAGTAAATGCGATAACTTTTGCACAAACCAATCAAAATACGCTTATTGTGATTTTTTTTTACCAAAAATATGTAGCAGAAAACAAATTGGCCTAAAATAATAAAAAATTTAGATTTTTAAATTTTTTTTGGGAATGTTATATATCAGAATGTGAAAAGTATTTTTTTTTTCTTCAAAATTATCGCTCTTTTTTTTCAAAAATTAAAAATCGCACAAGTGATCAAATACCACCTAAAAAAAGCTCTATTTGTGGGAAAAAAAAGGACGACAGTGCAATTGTCCATTAAAGTAACGCAGTGCCGAATTGAAAAATATGGCCTGGTCAGGAAGGGGGTAAAATCTTCCGGTCTTAAAGTGTATAAAAATACACTCATTGAGAATTTTGTTGTCAAAGACATGTAGCTAAATACATTTTGCCCTAAATATATGACAACAATTGAATATATTGGATATTTTTTAACTGTCAAAGTAGAAAATGTAAATTTTTCTCAAAATTTTTGCTCTTTTTTTATTAATATCGCAAAAAATAAAAAGCACAGAGGTGATCAAATATCACCAAAAGAAAGCTCTGTTTGTGGGAAAAAAAGGACGTAAATTTCGTTTGGGTACAGCATTGCATGACCGCGCAATTGTAGGTTAAAGTCACGCAGTGCCAAGTTGAAAAAAGTGGCCTGGTCATTGAGCAGCAAAATTCTCCGGTCTTATAGTAGTTAATGCAATGATGTAAAAAAAAAAAACAGGGTATTTTTTTTTTTTTTTTGTAATATGTTACAGCAGCTACAAAGGGAAATTATATTCCAGCGAATAAAAGTATGGGACTGATGATGGGAGCTGTGCAGATATTGTTTGCTGTAATATTTTTTGATCTACTCTATGTAATAAGTATTACAGGAAGCACACATTTTTATTAGTATGGACATGCAGATAGAGTCAAGCAACTCCCGTGCTGCATATGTTTTCAGTTTTCAAGATAGATGGGCAGATAGAAATACCCTCCCTTTTTAAAACTAAACTCCAGGAGCTTGGATAAGCACATTGTCATAAAACATCAACCCCTTACTAATATATATTTGTAGTTTAAAATGTAATAAAAGTTTCTCAAAGTACCTACTTTTCTCTTAAAATTGAGCCACCCAGTTTGCAAGGCAGCTATGTAATTATGTCTTTTCTGCTGGTCTGGGAAGGATTTATAGTGTTGAGTAACATCATAAGCAAAGCATTGGGTGACTAGCATTGCTGTACATAACAGTACAACAATTGCATGCTCATCGGGTCTGCAGACATCCAGCTTACAGGCTATTACAATTGGACAAGCAGGACTTTTCCTAACTAAACAATAGCAATCCAGCTGGTATGTCAGATTGCTTTACATTGAATTTGGCTTGTCTATTCCAACAATAACAAAAGAAAAATTGCTTCATTTCAGCTTTAAATTCAAAACTTTCTTTTATTTTGGTTCCATGAATTTACATTAATAATTCCATCTCGGAATGTTTTCATCTTATTATCAAGGAACAGAGAGATTTAAAATAACAAACACTTGCATAGGGAAATTTTTAAACATAAATAAACGCTATATTTTTTAGGCATCAAGTATACAAGATTCTGTAGGATGTATTTCTGTCCCAGTGCATTCGTTTCTGATCCTCTACTGGCCTCTACAGGGTTTCTGTTCTAAATGCTGGGATTCTTTCACAGGCTCAAGGTTATGTGCTCTCCTGCAATACCAAGTCAGCTTTTTTAAACCGAATCTGCCACCTGAGAATGCTTTTAGAAAACAGGCACAAGCAAATAGCAACATAATATTGCCCCCTAGGGTACTGCAATATATCTTTATTTAGGATAGGTATTTTGTTGTACAGTTACTAAATGTAACTGATTGGGTGATATCAGTCTAAGCACCGGGATTTAAACATTCCATAATTCAGTAGAAACGGCAAACAATATCCACTGAAATAAAAGTATTCTCAAAAATTTCACTCTAGGGGTTGTGTGTTAAGAAAGAACTAAAAACCTGATTCATATTTCAGTTAATATGCCACATCAGATTTATTCTTTGTATGGCATGTAATGTGTAAACATACATATCTGATCTAGATTTTAGTATGTGTTTAAAATATCATAATGCATATAAGCCTATTGGCACAGCAACCATTTAGGCTTCAGTATCAAAGATAACAATATTGACCTTGAAGGATGTTAAACCTGCAGCATATGAAATGACTTACATCTGGATATGTTTTGGTTGCTGATCGCTAATATCAAAGACTGTATGAATGCATACCTCCTAACTTTCTAAAATGATAGAGGTGTACCTTTCAGCGCACAGAATGTAGGCAAATGACATGTCCCTGGTTATATGGGCCACAAATATCCAATATGCAGAAAACGACTGTCTAAACTACATAAGTGCTCTATTTCAACCTCTATTTTTCCTTTTGTATTGGCTTTTTAAAATGAATGCAGTAACTAAGAGATTGAAGGAAAGGTTTAGTGCAGTATAACACTTTTGGTAGAAAAAAAAGTACATTTTGATTGGTAATGTACGCATCAGACCAAAAACAGGGACAACTGAGGCTTCACAAAGAAAAGAGGGATTTGGTCTCAAAAAAGGGACTGTCCCTCCAAATGAGGGACAGTTGAGAGCTACTGGATGTGAAAAGGTGCATTGCTGTACAGTCTGGCTCATATACTACCGACCTTTCTGTATATGTGCCACTGAGCTTTCTTTTCTGAATGCTTAATTGTACAAGAAAAACAATTAGACACATTTTTGGTATGGAGTTTTTCTTTTGGATGTTAGAGATTTTGGTACAAGAAAATTGTTATGATGATGATATCACTGTGATTGGTGGTTAGTTAACATTAACTTTAGGGGTATTCGGTATAATGTTAGGTTAAGCGGTTTGGTAGAAGTTTTATATATATAAAATATAAGTTAAAGCAGGGATCCTCAAACTATGATAATTATGAAAGGGAAGTAAAACGTCTTTTATCAGATGACAATACCTACAAAAAACTGCAGCAAAACCCACTACCCGAGTTAGTAAAAAACATCAATGAAAAACTCCAATTCGCTTTTGAAGCTGGACTCATTACCACCAAGGAAAAACAGTATCTCCAGGTTTCGGAATATAACATACCAACAATTTATGTTATACCAAAAATACACAAAAATCCGGTTGACCCCCCGGGCAGACCTATTGTGTCTGCTTGTGGGGGCCCTTTGGATAGGATTGGCAAATATCTGGATTCCTTGATCAAGGATCTTGTTCTCGACCTTCCCTCGTATGTGAGAGATACGGGGGACGTCCTGAACAAGATCCGTGATCTTGAATTCAATATGGAAGTACTACTTGTCGGTATAGACGTTGAATCCCTCTATACCTCTATCCCCCATCCTTGGGGGCTTCTATCAGTATATCATTTTCTTGAACAGAAATTTCCATTGCAGGGCTCACAAAATGAATTCCTTTTGGAATTGCTTGAATTCTCCCTTCTCAATAATGTCTTTCAATTTTCCAACTATTTTTATCAGCAAATCAGAGGGACAGCCATGGGTGCCCCATGGGCACCGTCGCACGCATGCCTACATCTTGGCATGTGGGAGGAAGAGGTGGGGTACACCTCGCCTATGTACCTCAGCCACGCATTGACCTGGCTGAGGTACATAGACGATGTGCTCATGGTGTGGGCAGGTACACCACTCGAGCTAGAGCAGTTTATGACCGATCTCAACTCTAATCAGCGCAACATCCGGTTGACTCATATAGTCGATAAGAAAATTATTTCTTTTTTAGACCTAAATATAGAGCTTAAAAATGGAAAATTAGTGACTACCACCTTTCGTAAACCAACAGCTGCCAATACCCTCCTCGGGGCAGACAGTCGTCACCCAACCAGCTTAATAAGGGGGATCCCTGTGGGACAATATATCCGCATAAAGCGTAATTGTTCATTGGGTGAGGATTATCTACAAGAATCTAGAGAGCTGTATGCGAGATTTCGTGAGAGAGGATACTCACACCAAGTTATCAGAAGGGCAAGAAGGAAGGCAGCTGCTAGGGATAGAAATGAGCTCTTGATTCAAAATAAGCCAAAACTTGAAAATTCAAATTTACCGCGCTTAATCACTAAATATGGTAGCCAGTGGAATGAGGTGAGACATATCCTTCAATCACACTGGCACATATTACAAAATAACGAACAACTAAAAAATATAGTGGGCCCACGTCCACTATTAACGGCTAGAAGAGCCACAAATCTCGGTGACCACTTGGTGCGATCTGAGTTTACCCGCACCACCAAAACCAACTGGCTTACTGAATTACAACCTCTAAGAGGAATGTACCCTTGTGGTCACTGTCAGATTTGCAGCCATGTGATAAAATCACAGGTCTACACAGATTCACAAGCAAAAGTGACATATAGAGTTGAGTCCTTCATAGACTGCTCTACCTCCCGAGTATTATATATTATACAATGTCCATGTCATAAAATGTATGTTGGTAAGACCAAACGGCAGTTGTGTATCAGAATAGGGGAGCATTTGAAAAGTGTACGCCTTAAGGAAGAGACCCCTATTGGCTTACACTTCGCCGAAAAACACAACGGTGATCCCTCCGGTTTAAAAGTAATGGGCTTCTGGGCCTTAAAGATATCACCTAGGAGAGGTGATTTCGATAAGGTCCTCCTAAAAGAGGAGAAGGCGTGGATTTTTCGCCTCCAGACGCTGGCACCTGTAGGTCTAAATACTGACATGAGTCTCAGTATATTCCTTGAGCCTTAGAGCTATCAGCGTCAACATACAGCCATCTGATGGAGAGCATAACCGACTATATCATGTGATACTTTGTCGTCGAATATCGTAATAGAGGGTGTCAGGTTATCTGTTACACCCTGTTCTATCTGTTAATTTCTCCCAAATCTCCCAATGTTCCACACGATATTTCCGTTAATTTAATGGCCGTATGACTGAAATTCTATATGTTCTTTAAGAAATAGGGTAATTACCTTATATCTATATATATATATATATATTTATATGAACCTCAGTCATGGGCAATTTAGGCAAAAAAATGCCATTTAGTATACCATCCAGGCCATTCTATGAAAGTATGGTTCAAGAGCTCTCAGTATAGGGTAGGTCAAACTCCTCCTTCTAAAAAATCTAAAAAATCTTAAAATCCTAAACCAAATAAACGCCTATGTTTTAGTTGCCTAGTAATTTCTTAGTTCAAAGTGATAAATATTTGGAGTTTTGGAAAATAGCTTTTTCAAAAAATAGCTTTCTCATACCATTCATTAATTTTGGCATCTGTCTAATTGGTGTATTGATACTTCCAAGTCGCATGTGTCATACGACTAACGACAATGTGATTGGTTGAATGGGCTTTAAAAGCCGAAAGTATCAAAGCTATCCAATAAAATGCAGGGTCAATGGGACATTTCCTATATCGAATGAGTCTGGTCTTTAACTATGCTTTTAAGTAATACTTAGTTGTCTGGAGAGCCGCCACTGATCGCTCTGGAGCCACGCCATAACTGTTAAATGAATACTTAACATTATGCATTACCTATTTTTTACCACATGATGGAGCCACTCCATCCGGTTTTTAATTATGTGGGAAGTCGCAATAGAGGAATGTCTGCAACACTGCCACCTGATAGTATTCACCAATCAGGCTATTTCCCTATTTATTTACTTCCCTCACGTTCCAATGACGTCCTGACGAAGCGTGCGTCACGCACGCGAAATGGGTTGACGTCACACGCCGGCAACACACCACCCGGAAGAGCCACCGCTGCGTTCCAGCTCCCGCCCACAGCGCTGTTCACTTGCTAATACCGGAACACGCCATCTCCTCGTGGTCTGCCGGAGCAGAACCTTCAGCATCGGGCCTTCATTTTTAGAATACTCCAAGGAGATGAACAGATGTCTCTCTATTCAAAGACCTCCAACGAACGGTTAGCATAAGCAATCGTTGATAAGGGGATAGAGAAAAGGCTGTGACCACCAGGCTGACCCAGTCATACAATGTTTATATGCCTCACGGCCACTGCCAGGCCAATGGCCAAATTGACCAATATGGTATGCAGCCCATGCACGGTGTGAGCCTGCGCAGTCCTTCCATTATACTGCGTCTCTCTCTTGCTCCCGCACCTATATTCACTACTGTAGCAAGAGACTTTCTGCCATAAGGGGTTTCATGTTGGCCTGACTGTGCAAACCATAACTCTGGAGGATCTGAACTTCATCCCTTCAAGACTACCAGCCATCATCCATTTCCAGGATTGGCTTTCCAAACAGCCCATATTACTTGGTGTGCAGACATTCTTTTAGATGCTTCTCCCTTTATGGTGAAATCATGTTGAAAATTTGGAGCCCACAGATCTTTCAATTATAGCAGAAGTGTATAGGCTCAAACCTGCATTCCAGTAGATTATTGGTGCTTCTCTGATAGTCTGTCAATAGACTCTAGAATTACCATTTGATTAGTAATTTTGAAGTACAGGGTTGACAAGATATTGGGTCAAATTATGAAGTCCATGACCTTTTGAACTATTGGTGTAGCAGTCTTGGTTATTCATTACCAGGTACTATATATCACTGTGGCATGCCGACCAGCAGACCAATGAGACAGCAGCATTCAGATATTCCCGGTGGGAATACATGCAGCTCACTCTGGCTACTGGTGGTCTGATCTTCCAGTGTGTGTGTGAGGCCGGCCTCGTATGTGTGAAATTTTTTGGTTTTATATGTCTTGTGTGTTGTCATTTATATTTCATATCTGTCGGTATTTGTACACTGTTCCCCTATGTGGGGGGTAATTCTCAGACTATGTGTCATTTTGATCCTCAATAAAGAATTTTTGATTATTTATACAAAGTTGGTCTGAGCATCCCTTAATGCAGCCGTTCTTTAGAGGCACCCTCTAGCCCCTATCAGTTTTATCCTCAAACTACGGCCCTCCAGCTGTTGCGGAACTACACATCTCATGAGGCATTGTAAAACTCTGACATTCAAAGATGCATGATGGGAATTGTAGTTTCTGAACAGCTGGAGGGCCATAGTTTGAAGACCCTTGAGTTAAAGGGTTAGGCTTATATTAGCAATTAGGCTTAGAGGCTAGGGTGAGGTTACAAGTTGTATGTAGGCATTTATAGGAGGTTTACATTTATGGGCCATACACACTATACGATTTTCTGAAGACTTTTTCCTTTAGATTTACCAAAACCAGATAATATGAGGTCAAACCTAAACACTTTCAATTTGTATGCAATCTAGCAGGCCCTTGCACTACATAGAAAAGGTAAATCTGAAGGAAAAAGTCTTCAGAAAATCTTATAGTGTGTATGGCCCTTTAGTGTTATTGTTTATGTTAAACTTAAATGAATTAGTATATTTTCAGGTTGTGAAATATGGTTATGTGCCTGAATATGTAAATGTTTTGGGTCTTTATCACTTTTTTTACGTATGATATTTCATAGTGCCAAAGTTGGTGCTTAAAAATACCAATTTCATTATGCCTGAAAACAATGTACCAAAACCAAAAACATATCATGATCTGTGAGTGTATCTATCCCAAATGTATTTCACTAAAATTGTCATAAAAAAATAACTAGTTACTTGCATTTTTTTGTAGGGATGCTTCCATAAGCTGGGTTGTCCCTAGGCTAAAGAAGCATTGCAGCTATACTGCAGTCAGCCTGTCATAGATTATTGTAGTTATGTTTCTATTGGGCTTTCCCTAGTTTCAATTTATTGTTTACTTCTGCCTGCTGTTGGGGAGTGCCCCTGGTGATAGATACAATAAGTCTAAGGTATGAATATTTATGTTTTTCTGTACTTTGTATAAGTGGCGCATGCTGGGGAAGGTTACATTTATCCTGCCCCAAGTGACCTTCCAAAAAGGTTTTGTTGCAAGGAGAGTGGCAGTGTTGGAGGCTAGTACCTCCAAGACCTGCTTCCTAGGGCAGACCTTTGCTAAATGAGGGGCCTGGGTTAAAGCCCTGTAAGAGTGTGCTTTACTTTGCTGGAGCATATAGGAAAGAAACCATCCTTCTGAACAATGTCCTGGAGAGCTGGGTATATGCTGCTGTTGGACATTTTTGTTGTTTTGTATTAAAACTTCAACTGTCTGAAGAGAACAGTTTGACAGTCTCGGCTTAAAGGTCCATAGCCTGTGTTGACTGTTGCTAGCGGAGACTAGTTTAGTAAGCCTTATTATTCTCTGTGAAATATACTAAATTGGCTGGCACCAATTTCTTCCACCCTACTAGAGTTAAGAATTCCACCCTGAGGTTTGAAATGCTAGCCCACCATGCCATCTGGGTGATTCTCACCTGCCTCTTAGGGGAAGGGGGTGTTACATTTTAAATACGTCTGTATAGCAGTTCCCTGTAATGCCCTACAGCGTAGGAATCAGAATGGTAGAGGAAAAGTCACCCTGAGCTTATCAGGGATCCATTGCTTTCAATTTTGCTGTACCTAAGAGATTATGGGGATGACCTAATTTCTAAGAGTATGGGTATAATTTAATGAGTCTGCTTCTGTTCCTACATTGCCCAGTCAATAGACTGCAGTAGGGTCATTGACAGTATGTATTTCAGCTGTGCATTTAGCTGTTTTCTAAAACTTCAGCTTTAAGCTGTAGAGGAGGAGATATATGAACATTCCTACTATTTTGGAATATGTTGATGCTTTCAAGGTACAAATATTAAGGAGAAAAGCAGCTGTACTTAGAGGTGGTGGCTATAGGGCCAGTGGCAAATCTATGGATGCCGCACAAACTAATGGTTGTCTTTCCCTATTTTCTCTGTCCTGCTAAAGTGTGGGACAGGATAGGATGAGGATGCAGTTGGTTACAGGATGCTGGAAACCATAATAAACAAGCAGTGACAGGATGCTGAAACCCATAATAAACCATAATGGAAAACATAATAAACTAGATAAACCAAAAGAGGGTGATGATTTTTACGAAGATGAGCCATTCCAACAAAAAGTATTTAGAAGCATGTCTACCTCCGTAATGGTTAGCTCTAGCATCATTGATATTGATCTCAAGGTGGACATGGAAACCGTGAAAACTATGCAAACAGTGACAGTGGTGTTGCTGAAGAACCTTTAGTCTTGAAATCTTTCCTAAGTTAGAAATTAAAGAGAAACTGCGCTTGAGATAAAGCAGTAAATAAGAACAGTAAAGTTAAAAAAGCAGTGACTCTGCTGTGATATATTTTACACAGTGTCACTCAAATTGTAACCTAAAATTGCAATTCATTGGGGATGATGCTGAGATGACCACAATTATTTAACCATCTGCCTCTGAGGGGAACTTTTGGAACTGGTCTGGGATGATCCAGGCCGGGCTGTTTGGTCATAAACTCTGCTGACCTTTCTTCAAAAGCAGTTCTTCACTGCATCTGAGCACCACAAACAAAAACACAATTTAATTAATTTAATTTTCAAAATTCCTAGAAAGCTCCCCCACCCATCCATGTCTCTGTGCTGTAATTGTTGAGAAATTACTTTGAAAAACACCCCCCTAGCATTTCTGGCAATGGCCATCTTGAGTAAGGGCAAATCATTCATTTAGCATTTACTTCCTGGAATCCATCTGCCCTTAGCTCAAGCATGCATGCATGATAGTGTGCTTAGCTGAGAAAACCCTTCCTCCTCTCCTGTCCTCCCCTCCCCTCCTGAAGACTCCTGGGTTACTTAAAAAGTAACCCAGTTGTTGACCCTCCTGAAGACTCCTGGGATGTAAGACATCACTTGCCTAGGCAAGAAACCAGGAAGTAACTGAAGAAATGTAAAATAAAACAAGTACATACGATTTACTTTTCTATCTATTTACTGATGTTAGCAGCATGAGGATTAAAAATAATCAATGATCAATGTTGATTGGAGGAGTAAAATTCAACATTAACCAGACAGTCATATATAGCTGGTAAGCTTGTATTCCTTCTATAAGAGTTGGGGGTGTCACTGTTTATTTCTCTCCAAGGGTGATGGATGCTTAATATATCCACAAGTTTATATGAACACTTAAGAGGATTGTGCTTTCTGTTCTCTGTTTTTCTCTTTTGCACGTGGACTTTTTTTTTGTTATTTTAGACTTGGATCTAACCCCCCAGATTGGATGAAATTTTAAGATTCTATATTTATTGTTTATGAGTGTGTTTATCATTTAGTAGCACAACCCTTTTATGTAACAAATTAAATATTTCTTGATTTCTTCTTTTGACATCAGCATGCTTAATTCCATCCTAAGCAGATGTACGAATAGTGACCATGGTGATGATGACAACAATTAGGGTGAGGAGAAAGAGGACGTATATGTAAGTACTTACTGTTTTGGAATATAGTGAGGGATGCAAAGTGCAATGTATTGAGGAAAAGAGCAGCTGTATTTAGAGGTGGTGGCTACAGGGCCAGTAGCAAATCTATGGGTGCATCACACACTAATTGATGTATTCTTTTATTTGCTCTATCTATCTTTGCTTAAGACTCCTCTGAGTGTGGGCCAGAGTATGTTGATGATGCAGTTGGTCACAGGATGCTGGAAACCATAATAACAACAAACCATAATAAACAAGCGGTGACAGGATCCTGGAAGCCATAATAAACCATAATGGACAACATATTAAAGTAGAGAAAAACCAAAAGAGGGTGATGATTTTTAAGGTGAATTGGTGTTGCTCAGGGACCTTGGTCAGGTGTCTACAAACCTTTAACTATATAGTGTATGAGCTAGAAATATACAGTATATCCAGAAAGTATTCATAGCGCTTCACTTTTTCCACATTTTGTTATGTTACAGCCTTATTCCAAAATGGAATAAATTCATTATTTCCCTCAAAATCCAACAATACCTCACAATAACATGAAAGAAGTTTGTTTGAAATCTTTGCAAATTTGCAAGTAAAAAATGAAAAAAATCCCATGTACATAGGTATTCACTGCCTTTGCTCAGTACTTTGTTGAAGCACCTTTAGCATCAATTACAGCCTCAAGTCTTTTTGAGTATGATGCTACAAGCTTTGCACACCTACTTTTGGGCAGTTTCTCCTATTCTTCTTTGCAGGACCTCTCAAGCTCCATTAGGTTGGATGGGGAGCATTAGTGCACAGCCACTTTCAGATCACTCCAGAGATGTTCAATCGAGTTCAAGTCTGGGCTCTGGCTGGGCCACTCAAGGACATTCACAGAGTTGTCCCGTAGCCACTTCTTTGTTATCTTGGCTGTGTGCTTAGTGTCGTTGTCCTGTTGGAAGATGAACCTTCACCTCAGTCTGAGGTCCAGAGCGCTCTGGAGCAGGTTTCGATCAAGGATGTCTCTGTACATTGCTGCATTCATCTTTTCCTTGATCCTGACTAGTCTCCCAGTTCCTGCCACTGAAAAACATCCCCACAGCATGATGCTGCCACCACCATGTTTCACTGTAGGGATGGCATTTTCCCAGGTGATGAGCAGTGCCTGGTTTCCTCCCGACTTGACGCTTGCCATTCAGGCCAAAGAGTTCAATCCTTGTTTTATCAGATCATAGAATTTTGTTTCTCATGTTCAGAGTTCCCTTCATGTGCCTTTTGGCAAACTTCAGGCAGGCTGTCATGCGCCGTTAACTGAGGAGTGGCTCTACCATACAGGCCTGATTGGTGGAGTGCTGCAGAGATGGTTGTTCTTCTGGAAGGTTCTCCTCTCTCCTCATAGAAATGCTGGAGCTCTGTCAGAGTGACCATCGGGTTCTTCGTCACCTCACTTCTCCCCCGATTGCTCAGTTTGGCCGGGTGGCCCTCTCCAAGGAGAGTCCTGGTGGTTCCAAACTTCTTCCATTTACAAATGATGGAGGCCACTTTGCTCATTGGGACCTTCAATGCTGCAGAAATTTTTCTGTACCCTTCCCCAGATCTGTGCCTCCATAAAATCCTGTCTCTGAGGTCTATAAGACAATTCCTTGGACTTCATGGCTTGGTTTATGCTCTGACATGCATTGTTAACTGTGGGACCTTATATAGACAGGTGTGTGCCTTTCCAAAGCATGTCCAATCAACTGAATTTACCACAAGTGGACTCCAATCAAGATGTAGAAACATCTCAAGAATAATCAGTGGAAACAGGATGCACTTGAGCTCAATATTGAGTGTCATGGCAAAGACTGTGAGTATTTATGTACATAGGATATTTTTAATAAATGTGCAAAGATTTCAAACAAACTTATTTCACGTTGTCATTATGGGGTATTTGTAGAATTTTGAGGAAAATAACGAATTTAACCCATTTTGGAATAAGGCTGTAACATAACAAAATGTGGAAAAAGTGAAGTGTTGTGAATACTTTCCGGATGCACTGTATATTACATTGCTTCTGAAAGCATAACCTGTTATCCAGTAAAAAGGGAGACAGAATACAAAGAATAGCCTTTTATATAATCTATAAAAATATTGAATTTATTTCCAATATATTATCATCAGTAGAACACAAATTTTTAAATCAAAAGTCCAAAGAGGCTTTATTAGCTTTAAATCTGGATGGAAAGGTTCGCTTTTTGGTTTCCCAGTGCTTCTTGGGATATCTCTTACCTGCAATACCTCTAAAACAAAGCGAAGCTAAAGCTAAATAAAAGCCTCTCAAAAGTTGCAAGTGCTGCAAGCAAGCTTTGTCATATACTTCTATGGAGGCTTCAGAGACACTTTGAAGCACCAAGAAAGCAATATGGGGTAGAATTTTTGAAGCAAAGCAAAAGCAACCTGTAAAGAGGACTGTAAGCTAACCATTTTATTTATTTCAGTTGGCATTCAGAGTGCTTTGAAAAAAGCATGTCCAAAGCCAAATTGTGAAGCAAGTGTAAACAAGCCCTTAGCCTTGAAACCTTTCTTGGTTTCTTCTAGCGACATCAGAATGCCTAAAGCCCCGTACACACGTACCGATGGTCGGCTTACAAATGTTCCTCTTTTCTCCCCGGGATGTCGGTGTCTGCTGAAAAGTGCAAAGACAGCATAAGGACAGCACAAGAATTTTGTCCGCCGACTGCAGAAGTGATGTCATGTAATGGTTAACTTTCCCTGTGTTTTCTATTTTCTGAGCATGCCCAGTCTTGCAAATCTGCGGTCTGTCGGCCGAATTGTGTACTGACCGGCGAACAATCGTCCGTTCTGGTGTCGGCATACAAATATTTTCATGTTTGCACGAAAGACTTTTGTCCGCGGATTGTGCGCAGACATCTGTCGGAGGCACCATACTAACACGCGTACAATCGGCAGATCCTTCGTCCACCGACGTTTGTATGCCGACGATCGGTACGTGTGTACGGGCCTTTATTCTCTCGTAAGCAGATGTACCAGTAGTGGCCATGATGATGATGATGACAACAATTAACCACTTAAGCCCCGGAAGATTTTACCCCCTTTCTGACCAGGGGGTATTTTGCGATTCGGCACTGCATGACTTTATCGAAGCTGTATCTAAACGAATTTGGCGTCCTTTTTTTCCCCACAAACAGAGCTTTCTTTTGGTGGTATTTGATCACCTGTGTGATTTTTACTTTTTGCGCTATAAACAAAAAAAGAGCGTAAATTTTGCAAAAATAGCAATATTTTTCACATTTTTTTATATGAAATTCCCCCCCAAAAAAATGTAAAAATCTAAATTTTTTAACATTTTCGGCCAATTTGTTTTATGCTACCTATGTTTGGTAAAAAAAAATCGCAAAAAGCGTATTTTGATTGGTTTGCGCAAACGTTATCGCGTTTACTAACAAAGGGAAAGATTTTTGTCATTTTTGTTGTTTTTTTTTTAACGCGTAATGGCGGCGATCTGCGATTTTTTTTGCGGTACTGCGACATTGCGGCGGACAGATCGGACCCTTGACTGACATTTTTGACACTTTTGGGGTTAACAGTGACATTTCTACAGTAATCAGTGCTATACATATGCATTGTTACTGTAAAAATACACTGGCAGTGAAGGGGTTAACTTTTTTTGAAAGGGAGGGGCTATGTGTGTCCCTAGGGGCGTGCTCTCTACTGTGATTGGCTGTGGCTTCAGATGTATGAACAGTGATCAACGGTTCTACATAGTAGAACCGTATGATCATCCTTCATACACAGGGGAGAATGACAGGCAGCTTGTTTACACAAGCCGCCTGACTTTCTCCCTCTCCCCCGACGATTGCAGAGTGACCGGCGGACATCGGGTCCGCCGGTCACACGCGCGGGGGGGTGCGTGACCGCGCGGGAGCGGGAGTGCGCCTCCGGCGGCGGACGCTCGCTCCCTAGACCCTCACAAGCTAGCGACGTAGACCTACGTCGCTTTGCCTGTGAGAGGCTGACTGCCGACGTAGATCTGCGTTAGGCAGTCGGCAAGTGGTTAAGGTTTCCAGCGAGGCTCAAGAACAACAGACCTTAGCAAGGTAAACATAAAATAATGCATATGTATGTTTCATATATACTACGTCCAGCCAGTAGGTTAGCTGTGGACTATATGCATTGCTACAAGGTTAACCACTTGCTGCCCAGGCCAATTTTGACATTTCTCACATACATGTTAAAGTCAGCATTTTTTGCTCGAAAATTAACCAGAACTCTAAAACATCATATATTTTCTGAAAGCAGAGGCCCTGGAGGAAAAAAAACTGTTTCTGTTGCAACTTTTAATGTCACACGATATTTGCGCAGCCATTTGTCAAATGCAAATTTTAGAACAAAATATGAATTTGTGCATTTTCGGTCACAGAAACACAATATAATACTCCATTTTTTTGTAAAATATAAAAGAAGATGTTGTGTTGAGTAAATAGATACCAAACATTCCAAGATTTAAAACTTTGCATGGCCATGAAATGATGACAAACTACTGTACCTAAAACTCTCCATAGGCGTTGTTTTAAAAGCCTTTACAGATTACCAGTTTTGAATTAAACATGAGCTCTGGCACTAGAGTTATTTCTCTCACTGGCATTTGAGGTGATACACATGTGTGGTGCAATCACCATTTACATATGTATGCAGAACCAATGTGCACTTTCACATTAGCACAGGGGAAGGGGGTGCTTCAAAGTTCTATTATTTATTTTATTTAAATTTTGTACACTTTCTCTTTTTTTCTGTAATTTAACTTTATTGCTTTTACAAGGGATAAACGATGTCCCTTGTGAAAGCTGGGACAGTGAAAGGTCCTCTTAATGGAGAGATCTGGGGTCTGTTAGACCCCTGGTCTCTTCTCTTCCTTCCAAAACAGCCAATCAAACCAATATTTACTCCTTCCTACTGGTTAGTAAACAAAGAGTAAAAAACAGAAGTGATGTAACATTGCTTCTGGCTTCATTCGTCACAGAAGGAGAGATGTTCCTCTCTGTTCTGTTTGAAGTTGAACTGACTTCTCGTAGCAGTCCCAGGCACAGGAGAGCCTGGGAATGGTGGGGGTCTGTGGCTGGAATGGGGGGCCCCTTCTGTGTTTTGTAAAAGTGATCGGAAGGCTGTAGAGCCACTCAGATTACTTTTCCATGACAGCTGGTCACTGGCTGAAAATGTTGTTACCAGTATCATGGTGGCTGATCCTTATATAACCGCTTCCACCTGAGGTTGTATATATATGTGTGTATGTATGTGTATATATATATATATATATACAGGGCTCAAAATTTAAAGTCATGAGATACTTGCCACCACTTGCCCCACCCAACTTTATCAGTGCCCATCAGTGCAGCCTATCAGTGCCCATCAGATCAGCATCATCAATAAAGCTTATCAGTGCGGCCTCAACAGTGCCCATCAGTGAGACCTCAACAGTGCCCCTCAGTGCAGCCTGATCAGTGCCCATCAATGCAGCCTCCCCTGTGCCCATCAATGCAGCCTCCCCCATGCCCATCAATGCAGCCTTGCCCGTGCATGTCAATACAACCTCATCCGTACACGTCAATGCAACCTCACCCGTGCACGTCAATGCAACCTCACGTCAGAAGGATGCACGTGTCACATGGCTCAATCCATTGCAGGCCCCGCGTGTGGTTAGACACAATGGGGCCTGCACGTGTTGGGGACCAGGCCAGCCCTATACCAGGACATATAGTGCCAAAGTAGTATAATACTGCCTGTGTCTGGTTAGGGAGATTTATTTTCAGGGATATCAGAAGGTAATAGTACCGATATTTAAATTGAGGGGCTATCCCCTTTTAGACAGCTGTTACCTGAATAGGTTTACCCATTGATAGATTTACCCTTACTGGGGACAGCTCAAACATTTTTGATTTACCAACACATTTTGTACTGGAAACAATGCTCACAGGAACATAAAATGTGTGTGATTCTCCGCAGCATGAATGCAGACATCAATAAAGACTTGACAGAGGTTCTTATCCTATCCACTCTATACAAATATAAAAAAGTTACTTTATATACACCTCAACTTTTTGAATACAGTTTTATTTTGAATCATATTTAAAGTAAAATACATTTAGCCAGTATTTCTTCTTTTTCTTTACATTGCTTTTTTGTTTGCATCTTTATGTCTGCTGACATGTACTTTACACAAGCGTCAGTCTCTATTGTACTTGGAGCACATGTTCAGGCAAGAGGGAATATCATGAAACACAATGAGAGTCTGCAATGTGACACTATCCTTGGTGCATACACTTTTTCTCCTCACATTCTGAGTCACACGTTTTCATTAATTTTGCATTCATAAATTTGTAAGCTAGATATATACAGCCAGTTCTTTTACTGTCCGGGTCTTACCCACAGGTTTTTCCATGCAGCCAGGCACACAGGCTCATTCACAGGTTTCGTTAATGACCAGTCTAGGGGTGTTGTTTTTGTGGTTTTTATTGTTGGAGAACTTGGATAGGGTTGAGGAAAGTAGGTGGAATACTCCAAAAACAAGAACTATGTACAAAGGTGGACTTAGGTAATCTTTGGGACAAGCTATAATAAAGTCTGTGCTTGTAACAAACAGTAGACTTTAAGATAGAAGTAGTAGTAGTTAACTGTAAACTCCTTTCTTAGAGCCACAAGAGCACAGTCCATTTAAGTAGAGATTAGCTGGACAAAGCTCTTCAGGACACCAGCCGTTATCCCCTTTAAATAGACTCAGAACTGACTTTCTCTAGCATCAAAGGGGGAAGCAAAAGGTCCCCAAGATCTTTCAATATGTCTGTACTCACACAAGGCCCAATAAACAGCTGGTTATCTCCTTCTAAATTCCAAGCAACATCTTACTTTGGTGATACCAGACTAGATTCTCTGCGTGCAGCCTCCCCTCAGTCAGCTTTTGTTAGTACCAGCATCACCACATCCAGGCCCTCAGGTCACTCTTGAGGCCGCACAATAGCAGCAGTGCCTAGGAGGGCAGCGTACCCCTCCAGGGTGGACTAATCCTCTCCAGGAAAAGACCCAGAGCTCAGTTTGCTCAAAGAATATATACAGTCTCCCAGCATGCCATCAGAGCCAACCTCTCTGGGATAGGCCAGAGCTGTATCAATATTCATGCTGTCATCTGCATAGCACACCTATCATCCAGAAGCTTCTCAAGTTTTCTAGATGTAAAAGGAGCTATTGGACCAAACTGGCAGCAGCTGAGCACACTAAGCAGACCTAACTAGCAGATTGTAGCTTTACTGAGCACAGTGAGCAAACTATGATTTTACCTCATAAACAATTACAGCCACACTGACTACAGTGTAGCAACAAAATTTACCTATTAGCAACACACTCTAATTCTAACTATCTAATTCCTAGCACCTATCTATGTTTTCATGAATACTCATAAATGTGAAAAACCTGTTTACTGCCAAAGAACATGGTCAGCCTTTTCCTAAGGATCTGACATGGGCAATGGAAAATATCCTAGCATGGTCTTGAATGGATTGAGGTCTTGTTGCATTTGAGTAGAAAACTATATGCCATGATATTACACACACTCGTGAAAAGGGTAATAGTTTATATTAGCTAACATTTCTCAACAAAGTGTATAACAAAGTGTTATGTGACAACATCTTTTGTAGAATGTAGAGATGAAGGAATATTTTCTTCTGTAAACATTTGCAAGATCAGAGTGATTATGAAAGAGTTTTAATTACATTTTAACCCAAAAAAGATCAAACCATATGTTATTTCTTAGTATTGTGCGAGAGACTACTATTGACTAAACCCTACTGACTTGCCCTAGGTCACAAATGTAAGTATTTATTAAACACTTTTTGCTGGATTCATTTTAGGCATCTTTGCATGCTCCCAACTAAAATCACTCTGGTTGAAATGCCTCAATTTTCCCTCGGTAAGCTTCACGGGATCTTGAAATCATGTGGGGTGCATTTCATTTTTCTCATTCTAATTGATAGAGACAGAGCTATTGAAATGTTTTGCAAATGTAGCTGTAACAAACCTGGTCACAGCACTATTACAGTATCATCACATATCATCATATACTGTGTATATATATATATATATATGCTGTTGCACGTTCCAGCACAAATTACCAAGCATTGATGCACCAAGAACCTTGGATAAGTATATATTTGTTTAAACAGCTCACATAGCATTTGTATGTCTAGGTTCTAAAACTAGAACAAATTGGTCCGATATTGAGAATACTTCTGTAATCTTTAGTGTATTGCCTGTTTTATACATCACTTAGTGAAGTTAATGCTGTACATGTATTTTGCTGTTTATATAAATGGGGAGGGTAGAAAGAGGGGCTGTTTAATGAACTGTGAATTGAATTGCATTTTACAGTAAATTCTGGAGAAAACGTGAAAAGTACATGTATGATGGTTACTGAATAATGTCCTAATTCCATCATGTCTTTTAAAAGACCTCCTACAGTTTTTAATGCAACTAGTAAAAAAAATGTGTCTGGATACTAAGGGATGATGAAATAAAATGTGTACATATACTGTACAAACTGAAAGATATGATGATATTGTGCAAACATTTTGGGCAGGTGTGAAAAAATGCTGTAAATAAAGAATGCTTTCAGAAATAGAAGTGCTATCAGTTTATTTTTATCAATTACAAAAATGAAAAGTACATGAACAGAAGAGAAATCCAAATTAAATCAATATTTAGTGTGGCCATCCTTTGCCTTAAACAACATCAATTCTTCTAGGTACACTTGCACACAATTTTTGAAGGAACTCGCAGGTAGGTTGTTCTGTGGGTGTAAGCTGCCTCAAATCCCTCTGTCTCTTCATGTGATGTTGAGATCAGGGCTCTGTGAGGGCCAAACCATCACTTCCAAGACCCCTTGTACTTTTCCTGCTGCAGGATAAATTTGGGGCCAATCACACACCCCCCTGATAGTATGGCATGATGGATAAGTATCTGCCTGTATTTCTCAGCATTTAGGACACCATTGATCCTGAACAAATCTTCAACTCTATTTGCAGAAATGCAGCCCTAAACTTGCAAGAAACCTCAACAGTCCTTCATTGTTGCCTGCAGACACTCATTATTGTATCACTCTCCAGCCCTTTATGAACAAACTGCCTCGTGCTACAGCCAATTATTTTAAAGTTTGACTCATCAGTCTAGAGATTTGGGCAGGATTAATGGTGTCTGCAATGCTGAGGAATACAGGCAGATAGTTATCCATCGTGCCATACAATCAAGGAGGTGTGTGCTTGGCCCCCATATTATTTCTGCAGTAGGACAACTTTCCTAAACATACAGCTAATGTCTAGCTGATAAAAAGACAGTTAAGAACTATCTTCAGTGTGAAGAAGAACAAGGATACCTGAAAGTAATGGTTTGGCCCCCACAGAGCCCTGATTGCAACATAATCGAGTCTATTTGGGAGTACATCAAGAATCAGAAGGATTTGAGTCAGCTTACATCCACAGAAGATCTGTGCTTCGTTCTCCAAGATGTTTGGAACAACCTACCTGCCAAGTTCCTTCAAAAACTGTGTGTAAGTGTACCTAGAAGAATTGTTGCTGTTTTGAAGGAAAAGGGTGGTCACACTAAATATTTGGATTTCTCTTCTGTTCATTTACTTTCCATTTTGTTAACCACTTGTCAACCGCCCCATGCAGATATACTGCGGCAAGGCGGCTCGGCTGTGCAAAATCACTTAGATCTACGTGATTTTGTGCATGCCATCTCAGATGTGCACGCGCGCCACTGGAGACGCGCTCCCACTGTGTTTAGACACAGCGGGAGGCGGGCCGCGGGAGGAGCGGCAGTGATTGCCGCCGGCCTCCGCAATCATCAGAGAAGCTGACAGAAGACCCGCCTGCTTATATAAACAAAGCAGGCGAGTCTTCTGTCACACAGGCAGAGAGAGATCAGGAGTTTCTGCTAAACTACAACCCAGATCTCTCTGTGCCTGTCACAGAGCCCTCCCCCCCCCCCCACAGTGAGTAAGCACAGTTAGGCATACATTAACCCCTTTGATCACCCCCAGTGTTAACCTCTTCCCTTCCAGTGTCATTTATACCGTAACAGTGCATATTATTTAGCACTGATTACTGTATTAACCACTTCTGGACCGGAAGATTTTCCTGCTTAATGACCAGGCCCTATTTTGCGATTCGGCACTGCGTTATTTTAACGGACAATTGCGCGGTCCTGCGGCGCTGTACCCAAATAAAATTGACATCCTTTTTTTCTCACAAATAGAGCTTTCTTTTGCTGCTATTTGATCACCTATGCGATTTTTTATTTTTTGCGCTATAAACAAAAAAAGAGCGACAATTTTCAAAGAAAAAACAATATTTTTCACATTCTGCTATATGTCATTCCCAAAAAAATAATTTAAAAATCAAATGTTTTTAACATTTTAGGCCAATTTGTTTTCTGCTACATATTTTTGGTAAAACAAATTGCAATAATGCATTTTGATTGGTTTGCGCAAAAGTTATTGTGTCTACTAACTACGGGAAAGATTTATGTCATTTTTATTGTTTTTTTTTTTACTAGTAATGGCGACGATCTGCGATTTTTTTGCGGGACTGCGACATTGCAGCAGACAGATCGGACCCCTGCCTGACATTTTTGACACTTTTGGGAGTACCAGTGACATTACTACAGTAATCAGTGCTAAAAATATGCACTGTTACTGTAATAATGACATTGGCAGGGAAAGGGTTAACCCTGTTGGCGATCAAGGGGTTAAATGTAAGCCTAGGGGAGTGATTCTAACTGTGGGGGGGTTGGGCTTTTGAAATCATCACAGAGACATGCGATTCTATATAGCAGGCTCACATGGGCTCTGTGATAATTGCAGGCAGAAGGACGGACGGCTGTGTTTACATCAGCCATCTGTCCTTTTCTCTCAGCGGGGAGAGATCGAGGGTGTCAGGCGGCAATGGGAGACGCCTGACACACGTGCCAGCTTCCCCACTGACGAACGGGGGGGCTGTAGCGTGCTGCCGGCAGCGCGCGCTCGCCCCCTAGCTCCTTCCAGGCAGATGACGTTTATTATTCTGCCTGTAGGTTCCACTCTGCCGACGTTAATATACAGTAAGCAGTCGGCAAGTGGTTAATGTCACTGGTCCCCAAAAAGTGTCAAAAATGTCAGTTAGGGGTCCGATCGCAATGCCGCAGTCCCGCTAAAAATCGTTGATCGCTGCCTTTACTAATAAAAACAATAAAAAAAAATAAAAAGTCTAAAAATCTATCCCATAGTTTGTAAACACTATAACTTTTGCGCAAACCAATAAAAATACGCTTTTTGGGATTTTTTTTTACCAAAAATATGTAGCAGAATACAAATTGGCCTAAACTGATAAAAAAAATTCGATTTTTTTAAATTTTTTATTGGGAAGGTTTTATAGCAGAAAGTAAAAAATATTGTTTTTTTTTTTTTTCAAAATTGGCGCTCCTTTTTTGCTTATAGCGCAAAATCTAAAAACCGCAGCGGTGATCAAATACCACCCAAAGAAAGGACATCAATTGTATTTGGGTACAGCGTTGCATTACTTTTTTCGTTAAAGTAACGCAGTGCTGAATCGCAAAAAATGGCCTGGTCATTAAGGGGGTAAAACCTTCTGGAGCTGAAGTGGTTAATTGATAGACATAAACTGATAGCACTTTTATTTCTCAAAGCATTCTTAATTTACAGCATTTTTTCACACCTGCCTAAAATGTTTGCACAGTACTCTATATCATGGGTTTCATCTTATATTGGTTGTAAATATATAAATGACAATAAAATGTGTGCCCATTCATGAAGAGGCTGAATGCATTTTGCTCTGTGAGTAATTCATAACAGACAGGTATGCATTACTATCCATTCAGAGAATTGCCACGATGCAGAGAGTCATACCTAGATGTGGGGCTAGAGGATGGAGGACAGGGGGTAGAGGAGATGGATTGTAATCTGATCATGGTCCAACTCCTAGGAAAATAATTATAATGACGCTGCACATGTTTGCAAAAGGATGCAGAGGAGTGGATGTTAAAGAAAGAAACAGAGAGATAGTTGACTTAGTACTAGATAGAGAAGGTAGAAAGTAGATGCCCATTGACCAGAGAAAGAAACAGAAGACTGAGTAGGATCTGATCATGGACAGAAGAAGTGAAAGAAAGGTGGAGATGAGATGATCATGGTAGGGGAAGAGAGAGAGAGAGACAAAGCATGGGCTGATCATGATCAGTGGAAGTGAAAGAAAGGTGGTCGAGAAGAGATGATCAAGCATTAGGGTAAAGGAGACTGAGTGTGATCGGATTATGGACCAGTTGGTTAATTATGTATAGTTAGGGTAGGCCTGGGCTCCATCTATGGCCAGCTTTAGCTTACCGTATGTGTGTTAGCAGTAATAGCAAAATCTAATATCAGTATTCGGAAATATATACAATCTGAGGAGATGGGGATTATATATTTTGATGGCAGATAACCCAGTTAATGCTTAGTTAGTGGGAGGAGGCAAAGTTGAGCTAGAGGTGTTACAAAGAAAGGTATGGGGCTTGGCATGTGGGTAATAAATTACAGGAGGATTTCCTTATAAGAGCTGAAATGTGTTTTTCAGCTTGATACCCAACTGTATTGTATGACCACTATATTCTGATATGAAACCTGCAGGACACATGAACTATAGTGCCCTCATCCACACTTAATGGCAGAATGCTGATGTAAGTGTAGGACCCTCTAGCTAGGTGCTAGTGTAAATAGTTTATTTTCTGTAGTGTAGGTAAATTTGGCTTGACTGGCAGCAAAGCCTGGGTTAAATCTGGGTCAGAGTTGAGTGACTCAGGGAGGCTGGATGACTGAACAGGCAGCCTCTCTAGTAACTCTCCCTACTCTCTGGAACCTTGTAGAAGCTTCCAGAAGCAGTCGGGTGGAGTTTAGGAGGATTTGCATGGAGTATTGAGGAGAGCCCCAGCCAGTCCCCAGCAAGTGGGCTGGCAGGGGGTGGGCACCTCTTAAATATTCCTGAATCATGCCAGCAGGGGCAGTCAGGTGGAAGATGGAGAAGGAGTGCTGAGGAGGCTATCGGTGGCCCTTGAGGTCTGTGGAGGATGATCTTGGGCCTAGGCCTTTGTGTTGGAAGGATCCCCCACAACATACAGAAGAACCCCTTTCTGGAGGTATGTGAGCAAGAGTGAGGACAGCAGCAGCCAGCTAGCTCATCCAGGAGTCTCCAGGAGAAGTCAGCCGGGTGGTCTGGTCAGTGTGTAGTCTGGGAGGGCTGTTGGAAGTAACCTGGAGGGCTAGTGAGAGAGGCAGCTGCAGCCAGGTGGGCTGGCAGTGCCTGCAGAGGTGGTGCTGGGATAAGTAGCCACAGGAATGTAGCAGGACACTAGATATGTCTCTACACACCAAAGGGGCCTGTGGTCCTTGCCTGAAAAAGGGCTTTTGCTTAATCTGACGACGTGCCCTTTTTTTATAGCCTGTATATAGGAAAGTTGTCCCTGAAGAGTTCTAAAGTCAAGTGTGCATCTCATAATCTTTCTAGGCCCTATCCAATTTGTATCCTCCTCAATAAAAATACAAAGACAAGCATTGGACGTTTTTTTTTTTTGATTGTGGGATACTGTGGAAATTTGGTGGGCCTGGCTGTGCAGGGTGGCCGATCCCATTTCACCAGTGGCTCCTTTGTGGGGTGTGCTACATAGGCAATTATTTTTATTTTGAAAAAGTACATTGTTTTCTCTCTTCTTTTTGCATTATAGATACAAATAAAATGGTGTTAAAGTAAATGTATCACTTAAATTCACAAAAGCATAACACAAGCAGTATTTTAAATACTATAGGGTTGATTTACTAAAGGCAAATAGGCAATTGGCTTTGCAAGGGAAGTTGCACTTTACAAGGGCATTTTCCCCAGAACATGTATGGGATCTACGTTACCCCAGGCTGGCCAATCAAGATAGCTGGAGATGCCACTTTGAGGTTGATTTACTAAAAACAAATCGGCTGTTCACTTTTTTTCACGTGAACATGATTGGGTATTCTTTGCAAAGTGAATTTTCACCGCATTCTCTAAGGTAGGGGAACATTCCCTTGGAAATTGAAAATATACTTGCAAAGCGAGCAGCCAATTTGTCTTTAGTAAATGAACCCCTGTAGAATGCATAGGTACTGTATCTTTCGATGTATATAGCAAGTAGAGAGGAAACCTGCTATTCATCTTCCATAATGAAGAAAACAATCCGTCATTTTGGCTTTGATAAAAAAGATGAAGAATGTAACGGATTGGGTCACGTTTCTTCCTTTTTTTTTTGTGTTCGTGTTCATCTTTTCACAAATGTATACTTCAGATGTTTAAGCGTTTCGCTCATGATGTAGGCATATGTTCTGCAGGAAGTCAGTATGTAAACAAGGAAAGAGGCAAAATGACATATGCACTGAAATTTGCATCAACTCAATCAAACTTTATTTATTGTTTTAACTTCAGCCTTTAGGTCTTTCCGAAAATGTAATCAATGATTCATTGAACTCTGGGCAATTTTTAAACACGTTTAAAGAGGAAAAAAGTGTGAGTCCTGGTTAAATTTCACATGAGTCTGATCAAGAAAACTACTAGGGTCTCCAACAAAGAGAATATATTCGCACTATGTTGTAATGTAATCATTTCCATGTCATGTGTAACAAACAGAATTTTCAAACTGCTGCGTTGTAGGTTACTCATTTAGATACTCAGCAGAAACAGGTTTCTTTTTTACCTGAAGTGCACACTGTACAGAAATGGAAAGACTGACAGAATCTGGCAGGCTAGAATTTAATTGCTCGAGGCAGGAAAATGTATCAATGTAATTGACTATAATTAGCTCTTTCCTTTTAAAGGAAAGACTGTGCTGTAATTCTTATCACATGTGATTAAGAATCAATGCACCAGATTTAGGGTAGATTCAGTGATGACATCTCAAACAATTCCTGAATCTTTACAGCAGCATACGTGAACAGTACTAACCATTTGAAAAGTGTACTAAAATCAGTAGTTTTTTGATTATAAGGTAGTATACTTACAGTATACAGTTTTTTTTAGTATTTGGTAACCAATAGTTGGTTATGAAAGGTGACACACTTGCTATGAGGTAAGATTAGGTCTCAGGAAAGACGTTTGCATACACACAGCCACCTAAGCCTAAGAACCCCTGCCCGTGGCCGTTTAACGGGTGCGAACGCACAAGTGGGTGTGCGGTCGCATGTACATACATGTGCACAAGTGTGCATTGGTGCCAGGCGGACTATTTAAACTGCACTAGTCCTCTGTGTCCGTGCTGTTTGATCTATTACGCAACCGAGCATCTGTGCATCTGTACCTGTGTTGATCCTCTGTTGCCGACCTCATCTGTACCGGATTCTGTATTGACTCTTAATGCTGCCTGGCTTGCCTCTGGACTATTTTTCTGCCTGTTCCTTGGATGATCTGCCTTGCTGTTACTGATCCCGGCCTGGTTCCTGACTACTCTGCTGCGTGCTGTCTGTACCTTGATCTGCCCAAACGTTGCTGACCTGGACTGTCTGACCTTGCCTTTGTTCTCTTACCTGCACCTGCATCAGTAGTAGTAGCGCCTCCCTCCAGTTCTGATCCTTCCGCCTATGTGAATCCAGTCAGTCATCTCTGTGCACCCTAATGCACATCAGCACCTGCCAGCAGATGACTTTACAAACACTCATGCCACTCTGCTCTAAGGTCTCACTGTTACCTTGCCAGGGCTCCTGAGCCAGAGCTGTAAGAGAGGCCTACCTCTGAGCTTCAGACTCCATCACCACTTACATTACATTAGGATTTTGTATTGTAACATGACTGCGCAGGATGATCTACAAAAACATTGTGCTGATTTTTCTCTTATTTTTGTAACCGGAATTAATGGTACTGAACTGTGCAGGAATTTTCCTCCACAAAATGGCAACAGCGGATATGCTTATTGTTGGGTTTCAACATAGAATGCAAAACACTGGGAAATGTAGTTTGGGAGGTAAGCGGAGCCATTACCATTGCTGAGTGAAAGAACTACTGTACGCAAGTGTATCTGGTAGCAAGAGGAGCGGACAAAGAGGATATAAAAGCAAAGCAGGGGGCGATTGCTGCCAACTGAAGAGTAAAGAATACTGTTTGAATTCGCTAGAGAGAAAAGTAGCCGGTGGGCCGGTACTGTGCTGAACGCTGCCGGATCTGACCTTCACAGACTGCTGAACTGAGTTACAGAAAGAACGCCCTGTCAGTCATTATGGTGCTAGCCTGAACAGTCAACTATTGATCTGGATTCCTGCCGTCCAAGTCTACTGCAGGAGTGAGTGAAGCATCCTACTGTTACAGCCTACACTATCCTTCCTGCCAGTCAGCATAAGGACATTAAAGGGGTGCCCCTCCAACGTCTTGGATAGTCACTGAGGAGATCCCAAGGGAGAGCAGTGAGAGGCTCTTGGACCCACAATTATGCTGGATATTGACATTGTTTATATTCTTTCAGTGAATTTATGCCTTCTATTTAGTACACACACTGCCCTACTGTTCTGCTGTTCTGCTGAACTAGGCCCAAACTGGCTTCTCCTTCATCATCAAACTTGTTGAAACTGTATCATAAAGATTCCCACCATCTCCCAGCCCACTCCACCGGGTGCAGGATTATAACTACATCATAGACATATCTTATTTACATGGACCAACATATTCAAGGGCCCCCACTAAGCCTGCAAAGAGTAATGCTAAGGACTGTATTCAGGTTATTTTATCCTCAGGACAGATCTGTATTTAGGCTTAAGTCTTTACCACCGGCCTAGGCCTGGCCTCTCATTGTGAGAGCTCCCAAGTCACTTAGGTGAAATTTATATCCACTCTTCTCGCTTGCTGCAGCTCATTCTATGACGAGAGCTATATTTTACATTGTTGGAGCTATAGTATATTCTGGGATTTAAAATCCCCACAAGGAACCCTGTATACAGTGTGTACCTGGTTGTCTTTTCCATTATTTTGCCTTATATTGACTGACCTTAACTGATCAATACACTCTGCTATTTTGCTAGTTGCATGTCTAATTCATGTGTGCCTCTTAAAGTGCACAAAAAGTATAACTCTACATTGGTTGTTAAGGTAGTGGTGGTGTGAGTGAGGTAAGGTCCCAAATGGGGTTGAAACAGGAACAAAGAACCCAATTCAAATAGCAGCTCCTGTAGGGGTAGCACTATATTTTATATATCCATCTCAATTAACCTTCTTCGCAGTTTATAATTTGTTAATGTGTACCTCTCCCCCATATAGAAAACCATTAAAATACAATTTATGAGATTGTTGGACATCCAATTCCAAAACCAAGGGTATTAAAGTTGAGCTAAATTAAGCACTACTTACTACCAGCATGGTGATGTCCACAAGCCTCCTCATTGATGCCAACATAATCTGGGTTCAGCATCTCCAGTTCCATGTGTTCATGGACCT
The DNA here is from genome assembly GCF_965119305.1 of Pelophylax lessonae. Taxonomy (NCBI): domain Eukaryota; kingdom Metazoa; phylum Chordata; class Amphibia; order Anura; family Ranidae; genus Pelophylax; species Pelophylax lessonae. The sequence goes on along the minus strand of NC_138768.1, from coordinate 345,233,559 downwards.
GACATTAGTACAGGGGCACAGTTATGCTAAAACAGACAATGGATGTTGCCATAAGGTTGAAAGTGCACAATTGTATGGTGGGGCAAATGTTTGACCTTGGCTTGGAGCAAATTACACAGCAGGCTACAGTGGACTAGTCACACAGTTTGAGGGAGCCCAAAAGAGATAAGCAATACTCCCTTTTCTGCAACCCCCTAGACTTAACGAACATCTAACCCTTAGTGTGTGTGTGTATACTACAAATTTAAACACATACAGCAGCTGGGAGGGTGTTTAGATTTACTGTCTACCAGCTACCATTTACAAATGGTGCTGGTAGACAAGGGGGTAACATATATACTGATGTGAACAGAGGTAGAGGGAGTGATGCCTGCCATTGGTTGTCAAGCAATATGGTTCTCCTATTCAGACAGCAAACAGCAGCCTAGCAATTTTCAGAATCTAGTGGGCTTTGTGAGATTTAAAAGAGAAATTATGTAGCCCTTGAAATAAAACTCCTACCAAAAAGACACATAGACATATACAAGACAAGACACATAGGTACATACAAGACAAATCATGTTGACCTTTCATTATTATGATGACTGTAAAAAATTCTTACAGCCTTAGAAGGATTTCATCTTTACCATATACAGCATCAGAGCTTGAGATATTGCCTCATTGATGTAAAAGAAATGGAGCTGTATCTTAAGTAACATTTAGGGTACAAAACCAATCTTGTGTAAAACTTACCATATATACAAGAAATTTGTCATTGGGACAAGTTTGGGCCCATAAAGTAGGTTAAAGGTTCTTTGTCTATTAGGCAAGTCATATCATGTTGTTTTATATTACTGTTGTGTGCAGTCTTAAGTAAACTAAACTTTTGACTTCATACGTGGAATGCCTCATTTACCTTAAATGGCTTACTTTTTAATGTGAAAAGTGCAATTGGATTAGATATATCTGGCAAACTGACAATAAATTGTAATAATGATAGGAGTCCTCTCCTCCAAAACATTTATGGCTTGTGTTTTTTTTTTTATATCCATCTATAGTATGTTCCCTTTGCTTTTAAACATATTAAATCTTCTATAATTTTGATTTGTTCAGATATTCACTGTTTTATTTTCCACATCTTAGTTGAATCACTCATCGTGATATGTTTGAGATTTTATAAACAGTACCTTCAGAATTTCTCAGGTTGAATATATTCATGCAATGCCTGGTACCATTCCACCCCCCTGAAAGAAATACTTGCTAGAAAGCTCATCAAATATTTACTAAGCAAGGGCGGTTTTAACTGCCTAATGCTAATAAGCATAGATGTGAAAGGTGCCATAATGCTATTGGAGACGTGAGCTACCATAAAGTTAGGGTAAAATCTTGCCTTAGGGGGTGCATGCCAGGAAAAGCATGAGACAATTTCTTACTCATTCATCTGCCTACACCTAAAATTAGGAGATCATGCCCATTTTACAAACACACACTATTTTCAATAAGTTCATTACAGTGCAATAAATATTTGCTTAAATGTGTGAGTGACAATGGATTATTCAATTTCTCAACGGTATTACCATACTGCTCAAACTAATTTATTGCAAGTGTGCTAATTTATCAATTAATGAGGAATTTGCGCAATGTATTACGTACTACTTTCACAGTTTGATGGAAAACAGGTTCAGTGGGTTTCTATTTGTCTTTTCACCTAAAGGTTGTTCTAAGCTCCAACGAGTTGGGACATCCCTCTTGCATGACCTTGAGATACTATACAAACGTAATCCTACATTTATCAAAAATCATTACACTATGACATCCATAAAGTTTCTAACTTGGAATGTCAGAGGATTGGGGGATAGGGTTAAACGAACAGCAGTCCTAACATACCTTAAAAAGCAAAAAGTTGACATAGTGGCCTTAGTTGAGACGCATCTAGAAGGCCGGCTCTTAGACGCCCCTGGATTGGGTGGGCATATAACTCGGTTTACTCTTCTCACGCAAGGGGAGTGTCACTACTTATAAGTAAAGACTTGCAGTTTGAATTATGTGATTTACGTTCTGATCCACAAGGACGTTATGTTTTTATACATGCTAAGATCTATGGTGAACAATTCTTGATTATGGCATATTATGTGCCACCCCCCTTTAGCATGACGGTTCTGACGGAAGGCCTGGATTATATAGCACAACGACCGACGATTCCTACCATCTGGATGGGAGACTTTAACACCACTCTCAACCCAGCTCTGGATAGACCACAGCAGCCGGTTCCACAAACTAGATCATGTCCTCCCACTAGGTTTGCCAGACTGATCTCATCCTTCAACTTAGTTGATTCCTGGAGAACTATGCATGCGGATGCCAAAGCATGCTCGTGCTTTTTCTCTACTCATAACACGATGTCCCGCATTGACTTTATTCTCCTGTCACAGACACTAGTCCCCCACCTGTCGGCTGCAGCCTTCTGCCCGAGACTATTGTCTGATCATAGCCCATATTGGATAACAATAACTGTCCCGACTGATCCACCACAAAGGGCCTGGAGACTAAACCCATTCTGGTTAACGATATCACCAGACGATGGGCAACTAGATGAGGAATGGAGCAGATACTTCCAGGAAAACACTCAGTCTGCCTCGTTCGCGAATGTATGGGATTCGTTCAAACTCCACGCGAGAACCACACTGATATCATGTATAAATAGATTAAAAAAAACCACGGCTGCACAGTCCAATAAAGTGTTGGAAGACCTCTCCCTTGTAGATTGGGAATACGAAATTGACCCATCTCCTATTAAGGCCTCCCAACTTAAACTACGAACTAGAATAGCTAACCAGCTACAATTTGAGATGTCCAAGAGAAAGCTTTTCTTTACCAAACAAAAGATTTTTGAGCACGGAGAAAGGGCAGGCAAATTATTGGCCTATATGGCCCATAACAATGACAGACCACCAGTAGTGATTTCCCTGCGTAATCCGCAAGGTGAACTTGTCACCAAACCTGAAGAAGTAACAAACATGTTTCGTGAGTTCTTTAGGTCCCTATACACTACCACCACAACAGAGAACACATTACCCATCACTCGCTTTTTATCAGACCTAGACATCCCTCAACTAACTCCCACTCAAGTAGAAAATCTTGAAAAACCGCTCACAACGGAAGAAATAACACTGGCAATGGCTAGTTTTGCTAGATCTATAGCCCCTGGGTCAGATGGATCACCCATAGAGTTCTACTCACGATTTAGTGAAACCCTAGTACCCCCACTACTTATCTTATACAGCCACTTATTTGAGACCCTCACACTGCCCCATACATAAGAGAGGCCATCATAGTGCTTATTCCCAAGCCGGAATTAATGAGGTATTTGCACCAAACAAGTAAATACAAAAAGAGTAGGACATGGATTATCACTCCAGAGATACCACTAGCTTCAGGGTTGGTTCACATGAGATGCAGTCCAGGGAGTTTTTATTCTGCCTCAAAAATGCATTGACAGTGTTAAACGTGATTTCCAAAGGCCCACGTTCCAGTGCAGTCAACAAAAGTAGAACATGTTGCATTTTTTTCTGTATGCAATGCATCCGGAACATGGCAAATGTCCTCAATAGCCCTCATATGAGATAAAGAAAAAAAAAAGAGGGGAAAACACGTACTGGAAAGTATCGAAAATGCATAAAAAAACGCACTGGAACACAATTTAAAAAGGCACATGCAGAGATGCATGCAGAACACAGAAATTGTGGTATCAACTTGCCCACAAAGCAGAAAGTGTCCGTGAGCGTGAGAGTGCATAAAAAGGAGCTGCTTGAGGAGGTGATAAAATAACATTTTGTGAGATACAATAACAATTCAAAAAGTAAAGTGTAACTTAACCAAAGACCAAAAATTTAACATATTGCAGTATACTGTACTTGTTCTTAAATGTGGCGGCTGCATTTGTTTTCTTTTTTTAATACTTCCTGTGTATGTTTACAAAAAATATGTATAGCTGTTCGACCATTGAAACTGCACACAAAATGAGTTCTGTGCAAATCAAAATGAAATGTTTTAATGCTATATTCTTTGCAGATTGAAAATGTGTGAGTGGGGGAAATACTGCATTATAGCCATTAGCTGATGCTGATCATCATAAGTTTATACTCTTCCAATCAACATTGAATATTTCTAATCCTCATGCTGCTAGAATTGGTAAATAGATAGGAAAGTATATCATATTTACTTTTACTCTTTTTTTTTTTACATTTGTTTAGTTACTTCCTGGTTTCATGCCTAGGCAAATTATGTCATACATCTCGGGAGTCTTCAGGAGGGGTTTTCACAGCTCAGCATACTCTCCTGCATGCATACTTGAGCTAAGGGCAGGAAGTAAATGCTACATGAATCATTTGCCCTTACTCAAGATGGCCACGGCCAGAAATGCTAAGGGGTATTTTTCAAAGTGATTTCTCACCAATATAAAGTATGGAGACATGGATGGATAGGGGAGCTTGCTTTGAATATTAAAAATAAATTCAATAGTGTTTTTGGTTTGTGGTGCTCAGATGCAGTGAACATTCACACATTTGAACTGCAGAGAATTTAGCTGGAGAACATTTGATTCTGCCCCATTTGCATAGAATTCATTTACATGCAGTTTCATGGATGAACAGCCGGGAACATTTTCTTTGAATACACCCCTTAACTACTTCTGGACCGGAAGGTTTTCCCCCTTAATGACCAGGCCGTTTTTTTTGCGTTTCGACACTGCGTTCATTTAACTGACTATTGCATAGCCGTGCGACGCTGTACCCAAAAAAAAATTGATGTCCTTTTTTTCCCCACAAACAGAGCTTTCTTTTGGTGGTATTTGATAACCTCTGCGATTTTTATTTTTTGCACTATAAACAAAAAAAGACCAATAATTCAAGCAATATTTTTCACTTTCTGCTATATAACATTCCCAATAAACAAAATGTAAAAGTTACATTTTTTCCTAATTTTAGGCCAATTTGTACTTTGCTACAATTTTTTGGTAAACAAAAATCCCAATAAGAGTATAATGATTGGTTTGCGCAAAAGTTATCGCGTCTATAAACTAGGGGAAAGATTTATGTCATTTTTATTTATTTATTTTTGAATAGTAATGGCGGCGATAAGCGATTTTTAGCAGGACTGCGACATTGTGGCAAAAAGATCGGACACCTAACTGGCATTTTTGACACTTTTGGGGGGACCAGGGACATTACTACAGTAATCAGTGCTAAAAATATGCAATGTTACTGTACTAATGACACTGGCAGGGAAGGGGTTAACACCAGGGGCGATCAAAGAGTTAACTATGTCCCTAGGGGGTGCTTTCTAACTGTGTGGGGGATGGACTTATGGAATGAACACAGGGACCTGTGTTCCTAAATAGGAGGAACACAGGAGCTCTGTGTTCATTGCTGACAAAACCGCGGTCTACCATGTTTACATTGGCAGACCGCTGTTTTGTCTCCACGGGAACTATTGCGGGTGCCCAGCGGCAATCGTGGTCACCGGACCCGCAGATCAGCTTCCCCCATGGTGAATGGACACGCGCCCGCTCCCGCGAAGCAACGTACAGTTACATTGTTTCGTGGGACAGAGCCAACCTGCCGCAGTATATTTACTGCTGGCAATTGGCAAGTGGTTAATGTCCTATGGTACCAACACTCACCCACTGTAATGTATATATGGAGGTTCAGCATTGTCACCCTAGGATGGGAGTTGTGCTATGATCACAGAACACCTCTACCTCTGTTCATCACCTTAACACGGGGGGAGATTTTTTGTAGTTCACAGAGAAAGATAGGAACTATGTAACTGATAACAATCAGCAAAGGAAAATAGCAGAGAAAGTTATCATACACGATTTCTCAGAGAGTCAGAGAAGAGAAGTTCATTTCTGGGGTTTAAATTCTCATTTCATGCAAAAAATTTATTGTTTGTAAATGATACAATTTTAGGAGAAAATTATTATTAGGGATGAGCCAAACTAACCTGGGTTCGTTTTGAGTAGAGTTTGGCGAACATCAACTAATTTTGAATGCTGAACTCACCCCATTGAAGTCAATGGGTGTTGAATCTGTTGTCAAATAAAAAATGCAGGTTTTCTGGGTTAGTAGGCAATGGGTTGACAAAATATAGCATGGGGATGAGCACTATTCTAGGGAATATGTACTAGTGCAAACATTTTTTTTTTTAATTCCATTTGGCCAAGAGCAGTAATTTCGTTTTTTTATTTCTGACATTTACAAAGGAAAAATGGTATTGAATATTTGGAAAATGACATTTTTCCTTCTGGCTTCAAAAAAAAAAGTATGCAGACCCCTTTAAAGGCCTCTCCAAATATTTAGATGGGGCTGCCTGTAGTTTTTTTTTTTTTTTGGTCCTTTGAGTCTGGTATGGATTTTAAGGTAGCACCCCAGGCAAAAAATAAAATAAAAGCAACTCTGCTCTCCTAGGTAAATGAGTCAGGGTACTCATTCTCAAAAAAATATGACCTAGAAATAGGCACCAAAATTTTTGACAAGGGCATGTCATGACCAGTGCATATTTTGATATTCAGCACTGCGCTACTTTAACTGGCAATTGCACCATCATGCAAAACTGTACACAAATAGCATTTATAAAAAAAAATTCTACACAAATAAAGCTTTCTTTTAGTGGTATTTAACCGCTTCCATACAGAGCAGTTAGACACCCTTCCTGCCCAGACCAATTTTCAGCTTTCAGCACTCTCACACTTTGAATGACAATTGCTCAGTCATGCTACACTGTAACCAAACAAAATTTTTATCATTTTTTCACACAAATAGAGCTTTCTTTTGGTGGTATTTGATCACAACTGGGGTTTTTTTTTTTCGTGATATATGCAAAAAAAGAGCAAAAATTTTGAAAAAAAAAACACTTTTTTTTAGTTTCAATTATAAAATTTTGCAAAAAATTAATTTTTCTTCATACATTTGGGCCAAAATGTATACTGCTATATGTCTCTGGTAAAATTAACCCAAATTAGTGTATATTATTTAGTCTGTGTGAAAGTTATTGAGTCTAGAAGCTATGGTACCAATTACTGAAAATTGATCACACCAGATGTACTGACTGCCTATCTCCTTTCTTGAGGCCCTGAAATGTCAGGACAGTACAAATACCGACCAAATGACCCCTTTTTGTAAAGTAGACAGTCCAAGGTATTTAGTAAGAGGCATGGTGAGTTTTTTGAAGTTGTAATTTTTTCCCACAATTCTTGGGAAAATGAAGAAAAAATGTTTTTTTTCTTTTTTTTCCCACAAAGTTGTCAATTTATAAGCTATTTCTAACACATAGCATGTACACAGCAAAAATTACACCCAAAAATACATTCTGCTACTCCTTCCGAGTATGGCGATACCACATGTGTGAGACTTTTACACAGCCTGGCCACAAAAAGAGACTCCACGTCCAAGAAGCACATTCAGGCGTTCTAGGAGCATAAATACACATAAAACTTTCTTACTACCTATCACACTTTTCAAGGCCCTAGAGCACCAATACAATGGAAAAGTCCACAAAATGACCCCATTTTGGAAAGCAAACACTCCAACGTATATTCTTTGAGGCATTATGGGTCGTTTGAACATATCATTTTTTTCCACAGGTTTTTGGAAAATGTGGGAAAAAAATTAAAACTTTTTTTTTTTTACACAAAGTTGTCAATTTATAGGATATTCCTAACACATAGCATGTACACAGCAAAAATGACACCCCAAAATACATTCTGCCACTCCTCCTGAGTATGGCAATACCACATGTGTGAGACTTTTTCACAGCCTAGCCATATAGAGGGGCCTAACATCCAAGGAGCATCATCATGCATCCTAGCCACTTGCCTAGGCCTATTTTTGACATTTGGTGTTTACAAGCTAAAATCAGTTGTTTTGCTAGAAAACTGCTTAGAACCCCCAAACATTATATATTTTTTTTTAGCAGAGACCCTAGAGAATAAAATGGAGATTATTGCAATATTCTTTATCACACCGTATTTGCGCAGCGGTCTTCCAAACGCAATTTTTTTGGAAAAAATTCACTTTTTTTAATTAAAAAATAAGAAACCAGTAAAGTTAGCCCAATTTTTTTCCATAATTTGAAAGATAATGTTACGCCGAGTAAATTGATACCCAACATGTCATGTTTCAAAATTGCGCACGCTCACGGAATGGCAACAAACTTTGGTACTTAAAAATCCCCATAGGCGACAATTTAAAAATTTCTACAGGTTGCCATCTTTGAGTTACAGAGGAGGTCTAGGGCTCAAATTATTCCCCTTGCTCTAACGATCACGGCGATACCTCACATGTGTGGTTTAAACACCGTTTACATATGTGGGCGGGGTTTCTGTATGCGTTCGCTTCTGCGCGCGAGCTAACGGGGACAGGGTGCTTTCATTTTTTTTTTTTTTTTTTTTTACTATTTATTTTGTTTATTATTTTTTATTTTTACACCGTTTAAAAAAAAAAAAATGATCATTTTTATTTCTATTAAAAGAAATGTAAATATTCCTCGTAATAGAAATAGGCACGACAGGACCTCTTTTTTGTGAGATCTGGGGTCAAAAAGTCCTCAGATCTCACAAGTACACTAAAAGATAGGAAAAAAAAAAAAAATTATTATATAAAATGAAAAAAAAAAAAAAGGACCTTTAAACCGGTTGCTAGGCAACAACATTTTCCGTAGCTCCGGTCCTCCAAGACCATAGAGTCAAGTGAGGGCAAGCTTGCCCTCACTCGACATCCTGTCTGTGAGGATCCGGGACCGGATCGTTTTCCCCGCTGCCGGCGGGTCCGGTAAGCGGGGAAAAGGACCGTAACGCAGCGGGAGGGGGGGGGGGGCGCCTCTTCCGCCATCCCGGAAGGGTGATCCCACGGCGAATCCGCCGCTGGGACCACCCTTATCGGAAAGCCAACCGTCCACCGTTTAAAAAAATACCAGGGTTATGGCAGCTATCTGCTGCCATAACCCCGGTATTTAGGTTTAAACGGAGGACGTATATAAACCTTTTTGGACTTGGACATGGTGGCTGTATGAAGGGTGACAGGTACTCGGGTACTTTGTTGGGCAGGTGACAGGTACTCTGGTACTGATGAGCAGGTGGCAGGTACTCGGGTACTCCGATAGGCAGGTGTCAGGTACTCGGGTACTCTGATGGGCAGGTGACAGGCAGGTGATAGGTACTGATGAGTAGTACTGATACTGATAGGTGATACTGTACTGATGGGTACTGATGATCAGTACTGATACGTGATAGGTACTGATGAGTAGTGATGGGTACTGATGAGCAGGCGGCAAGTACTCGGGTACTTCAGGCGTCAGGTACTCTGATGAGCAGGTGGATGGTACTCGGGTACTCTGATGGGTAGGTGACAGGTACTCAGGTACTCTGATGACGGGTACTCCGTTGACAGGTACTCAAAGTACCCGAGTACCTGTCATCAGAGTACCCGAGTACCTGTCATCAGAATACCCGAGTACCCGTCATCAGAGTACCAGAGTACCCGTCATCAGAGTACCCGAGTACCTGTCATCAGAGTACCCGAGTACCTGTCATCAGAGTACCCGAGTACCCGTCATCAGAGTACCCGAGTACCCGTCATCAGAGTACCCGCGTACCCGTCATCAGAGTACCCGAGTACCCGTCATCAGAGTACCCGAGTACCCGTCATCAGAGTACCCGAGTACCTGTCATCAGAGTACCCGAGTACCCGTCATCAGAGTACCCGCGTACCCGTCATCAGAGTACCCGAGTACCCGTCATCAGAGTACCCGAGTACCTGTCATCAGAGTACCCGAGTACCTGTCATCAGAGTACCCGAATACCTGTCACCAGCCCATCAGAGTACCCAAGTACCTGTCATCTGAGTACCTGATGGCCTGATGGGCTGGTGACAGGTACTCTGGTACTTTGATGGGCTAGTGACAGGTACTTTGATGGGCTAGTGACAGGTGCTTTGATGGGCTAGTGACAGGTGCTCTTTATTGGGGGGGGCAATCAGTGTGTTTAGGGTGCACTGTAGTTGGTAACTAGCTGTTACCACAATCTCCTCCTCACACAGGATCAGTGTGTGAGGAGGAGAACACGGTGACAGCTAGTTACCGTGTTCTCTGTTGACATTTGTGACCGGCTGTGATTGGACACAGCCGGTCACGTGGTAAAGAGCCAATTTCATTGGCTCTTTACCTAGACCGGGGATCGACTCTGTCCGAGGGAAGAGCCTCGTCCCCGATCGCTGCTCTGCAGAGAGAACGAGCGGCTCGTGCTGGAGCCGCTCATGTGATCGGCTGTGATTGACACAGCTGATCACGTGGTAAACAGCCAATTTCTATTGGCTGTTTACCTTGATCAGGGATGGGCTATGTCCGAGGGACGAGCCTCATCCCTGATCGCGCCGCTGGGGGCGCGCCGCCGGGGGCGCGCACTGGCTGCTAGAACGGGCCGACGTCATATGACGGCGGCCCGGATCTAGACAACCACTTTGCCGACGTCATTTTACATGACTCGTATGGAAGTGGTTAAACACCACTGTTTTTTTTTTTTATTATTACATAAACAAAAAAATGACAGAAATTTTTGAAAAAAAAAAAACTATTTTCTACTTTCTGTTTTAAAACATATCCAATAAAAAAATTTAATTTCTTTAAAATTTAGACCAAAATGTATTTTGCTATGTCTTTGGTAAAAAAAAAAAAAAAAAAAAAAAAAAGAAAATCTTAATAAGTGTATATTAATTGGTTTATGTGAAAGTTATAGCGTACAATTGATAGTATATATACTGGAATTTATGCAGCTATGACACTATACTGGTAATGATGGTGATCAGAGACTTATAGTGGGACTTTGATAGTGTGGCTGGCAATCTGGCACTAACAAACCCTCAGTGGAAGGTAAACTAACTGACTAATTGACACTGACATCAATAGTGACACTAATACAGTGATCAGACATAATACTGTACCCTGTACGCATGCATGCCCATAACCCGGAACAGGCTGGATGACGTAAATATACTGTGGAAAACTGGTTAATAAAAATTAAAATGCCAAAAAAGTCCCTTGTTGTAAATCCATCACCAATCATGACGCTTGCTCACTTGCTGAAATTAAACAGACCTGGTGCTAGTGATTAGTCCTGTCAGCACTGCTCTCTGATTGACAGCTCCCCAAGCTGTAATCAGATAAATAAGGGAAGTTACGGGGAAAGTAGTGACATAATTGACAAAATTTGGCTAGTGGCCATATTTGAGCAGTGATGTCACTTCTATCCCTACTTCTTTGCTTTCCTGGCCATCGGACATGTAAGCCATAGTGCCAGTGATAGCGGTGGTTGCTAGGGATGCAGAAGGTGTCAACACCCACTTCTTCCTTAGGAACCATGTACAGCGAGAAGCTATCATATATAGAAGTAAAGAACACAGCAACAGAATACTCCCATTAAACAAGGGGCCAAGTGGACACAAGTTTGGTTATTTGACTGAACACCCAAACAGCCAGGTTCAGACAGAACTGCCTGCTCATCCCGATTTATCATAAGATAAAGTACAATTTAGTAAACCCATCCATTTTAATTAAAGTCTGCAGTGTGTTATAGGAAAAAATACAAATACTAGTTCTTCCTGAGATGGTAGCACAACTGGGAATATTCCTGGTTCCTACCATATATATGGTGTTTATCAATATTAGTGCTTAACCTCCCTGGCGGTATGATTATGTCAGGAATTACATACCAAAAGCGGTACAATTCTTTTCATGGAAATTTGGCGTTATGTATTATAGGCCTACAATTCTTAGTAATTACTGACTTAAACCTGACCAAAACAGGTCTAGTAGACATCCCAGATGTGATAAATTTGAAACACAAACACGTGAATTATAATCGAATCAATAATATTATTTTATTATTTAATATATAATATATATAATAAAATTATATTATTGATTAGATTATAATTCATGCGTTCTATATTATATATAGATATATATGTGTATATATATATATATATATATATATATATATAATATATAACGCATGAATTATAATTGAATCAATAATATAATTTTATATATATATATGTGTGTGCATATATATATATATATACATATATATGCATATATATATATATATATATATATATATATATATATATATACCGGTATATATATATATATATATATATATATATGCGTATACATATATATATATATATATATATATATATATATATATATATATATATATGCATATATATATATATATATATATATAATATAAAATGTGTTTTGTGCAACGTTTTTTTCTTTTTTTTTTTAATTTCCCTCCCTAGTTCCGCTCCCATGCAGCATTGCTGCTGCAGGGAACGGAACTAGGAAGTGATCACACCGATGGAGGGACGGAGGAGCGGCGGGACTCTCGGCTGGCGATCTCAGCAATGAGAGATCATCGCTGGATCGCCAGGATAAGGTAAGAGACACCGCTGCACTCTCTGCACATCTACCCCGAGCGTGACTCGGGGTTACCGTTCCTGATATGAAAAATCAACCCCGAGTCACGCTCGGGATTACCGCCAAGGAGGTTAAAGTGTAACTGAACCTTTGGAGCAGTTACATTTTATTGTAGACCTGGCCTTCTGGCAGACTTATACTTGCCTGTCCTTGATCATGTGAGATATTGGCTGTGCAGTCTATCATGTTACACATGCATTGGTGTTTGTTTGCCTTTAAATAGTTTATCCCTTCCTCACTCTGTAGTAAGGCGATGCTCTGTATAGCTAGTCCCACCCTCTTTTCAGTGTGTCTTTAGTTTCCTGTTCTGAGCACATGTAATTGCTGGAGTTAGACATAGTATGATTTTTTTCACCTATCTGATGTTTACCTGGGACGTTCTGCACAAGTTTTGCATTAAAGCGTTCTATGATCTGTAAGATGTCCTATGAACCTTGTCACTGTCTGCTACTTCTACTGAAACTGTAAGTTACAGCTATCTTGCCACAACTAGATTAATTATAGTGATCCCACTTCAGTGCCAAGGTTAGAGAGAATCAGAACCATTAAAAAATGTTTAGCTCCAGTCAAATCATTTAGCTCAAGTTAAGAAAAATATATATCTATAGCTCTGGAATAAACTGGGAAATGTGATATGGACACTGGATATACAGTGGCTTAAGACAGTGCAGCCATTGCCATAAAAGCCGTTTATGCTTTCAAGCTAATCACAGCACTTCTTACAGCCTACAATACCAATACTGCAGTGATTGCCTAATGGAACCTTATACAAGTCAGTTGTGCATTATACATGTATACAGTTGAATCATTATCACATGCCATTCTGATTTCTGCTTGTAATAGAAGATGGAATAAAGATGGAAGCAGAAGCTGTACACAAGAAAGCAGAGATGGAAGCAGAAGCTGCACACAAGAAAACAGAGATGCATGTAGAAGCTGCACACAGGAAAGCAGAGATGGAAGTTTTGGATAAACAATATGAGCACACCACATTCATGGCAAAGGTAAAGGTTCTAGAGCAGGCTGCTAGCCAAAGTGAAGGACATAACATCAGTAGACACTCATGCTTTTCCTAGAATTTAACACCAAGTCACAGAAGCTGTATCCCTCAACCAAGGTCAGTATGTTGCACCCATCTCCTCTGAGACAATCTGATTACTCATTCCCCAGTACACCTGGATTTCGCACCTCAGCAAAACTGTGGATGTCAGTGTAGCACCCTACTCGGTAGGTGCTAGGTAACCTATAGGGGAGACCTTGTCTGCTTATCAGCAGGATTCAATTTTCAGCTAGGCTGTCATGTGTTCTCAGGTGTGACTGTTGAGCTGGGGAGTCTCCCTATTGCATTCATTGAGGGCTCTCATTGGACGATGGAGGAAACCTGGCCAATGGTACACCGGGGCTTGTATCTATTCCAGTAAGGGCAGAATATACCGCAATGCATCCTCGGGGGGTATAAGTCTGTGGGGAGCACATGACAGGATGTCTTTGGCAGGAAGCAGAGTCCCGGGAGGGAGGTACAGCTGTCTCTCCTCCTGTCAGCAGAGAATGGGTGTCCTAGGTGGCTGGCCTAAGAGAGCAGAAGGCTGAGCTGAGCTGCAGAGAGGGATCCAGTGTGCTGAGGACCGAGCGGAGCTGTTGGGGCTGGAGTTTCCGTGAAAATGGTGTCGTGAGTACTGTAAACTGCCCCTGGGGTCTGCCTAAGATAGGAGACCACTCCAGAAGGTCAGAGGGATCCAGGAGCTAGCTAGCCTGTGCAGAAGTGTTTGTAAAGGGGGTGCCAGAATAAGCCTTGAAGAGAAGTGTGTGTAAAGAGGGTGCCAGAAGTTGGGCCCTGAAGAGGTAAGAGTTGCAGTAATATTCACAAATAGCTACCTCAGCCAGGAAGGCTAAAGGAAGCAGTGTAGAGGACTTTTGCATCCCCGGGGAGTGTCAGAAGTCAGTTCAAGTTCACAGTCAGAAAGTCAGCGTTAAGTAGCGCCAACGGGCGTTTACCGGCATTCAGTCAGCTTCAAGTCAGCGTCAAAAGGCATTTTTCTCAAAGTCCCTTTAAATTGTGTACAGTTATGCCAGAGGAGTATCCCACTCATTCCCTTCTCCCATCTGAGTTCCTAAATAAATTCAAAACCAAGGATGCCGGACTGTTCTTTGTCTCAGTGTTCACACTTGGAGAACATGCCTAAATGTGCTGTTGTTGTTAGCGGTAACCCGGGGGGACCCATATCCAGCAAAATGGCTGGGAATTCTGCTACATCAATATGCAGACAATAGACAATACACCTTACCATAGGGCTAGTCAATTACCTCCTACCAAGTATAATCGGCTCTAAGCCAGTGTCAAGTATGAACGCCTTTTGCACCACTATACCTCCCAAAGTCGTTCAATCTAAGTACGCCAGCCATTGTAACTGATTTTGTTCCATATGCAGTTGTGCATCCAATATCTGAAAACTGAGATTTGTCACAGTTTTTTAAATACATGCTTTGCAAAGGGTTCACCGGATATGAACTGGATATCACAATTACAAGAACTAGATCAGCTTTTTAGGTGGCTAGGTCCTAAATCTGCTGAACATATGAAAAGACTCAAAAAGCTGTTTATATTGACAACCCTGCCGCAGGTATATATTTTTTTCTCTTTTTTCAACCTGTTTTTGTTGTCTCTTTTGTTTATTTTCACTTTATTCTTTGAATTCAAGTACAAACATTTTCTATACATCATAACTTCACAACTAAATAATCCATTCCTACATCATAACTCTACACCCCCTCCCCCTCCAAAAAAAAAAGAATATCTTATCTTCCATTACTACCCTTCGGGCAGAGGCCCCTGATAATGTGTGTTCAAAATAGGTACAGTAAATCCGGAAAGTATTCACAGCGCTTCACTTTTTACACATTTTGTTATATTACAGTCTTATTCCAGAATTGATTAAATTCATTATTTAGAAGAATGGGAGAAACTGCCCAAAAATAGGTGTGCCAAGCTTGTAGAATCATACTTAAAAAGACTTGAGGCTGTAATTGGTGCCAAAGGTGCTTCAACAAAGTACTTGGTTAGAAGAGCGAGCTGGGACTTTCCTGCAGTGATTCACAGAGCACAAGAGGAGGATTACAATGGTACATCTACTGACAAGGTGTGTGTTTGTGATTGTATGTGTGTGTGTGTGTCTGTGTGATTTTGTGTGTGTGTCTGTCTGTGTGATTTTGTGTGATTGTGTGTGTGTCTGTGTGAGTGTGTGTATGTGTGTGTCTATGTCTGTGTGATTGTGTTATTGTGTGTGTGTGCGTGTCTATGTTATCCATATCCCAGGAGAAACTGGTGCTAGCTTCATCTACCCATAGTTAACATGGCTGCCCACACAGCACATGTGAGTGCTGTACTAATAAATCATTCTATAGAAAATACAGCCTTTTGTTAAAATTGAACTCCCTAAATCTCATCAACAATATCTCTGGCTGCTGCAGGATTTTTTTTCAATTTTTTTTCTTTGGCTGTGGTTTCTCTTTAAGTGCATATAATGTGACAGTGATGATCACATGCAAGCGCTCCATCTATTTCAAGACAGTCCCACTTTTTCCACAGGTAAACTTCCTGAGGCAAAGAATGGCATGCAGAGCACAAACCAAACAACCCCTCATAATGCAGTTTTCTCTACATCTACAGAAGTCTTTGGAGAAAGTCTCTGTGATAAATCCTGTGCTTAGATTGTGTATACGCCTAGGGAGTGCAACCAGATTCCAACCAACAGAGAGAATCTCCTTTTTCCTGCAGCCACCTTCTACCACTCTCACTTGAAAGGCATAGCTGATCACAGACAGAAATGCTGATATTCTCTTACTTCTCGGCAGAGACATCCCAAAGGTACACAAGGCTCGCCAACAAATCAACGAACCACATGGCACACCATACGCCCAATGCTTGGACCTAGGCTGGGTCCAGTGTTGGGGTAGTTACTCAAAAAATGTAACTAGTTACTAGTTACTTCTGTAAATTGTAATGAGATTACTTTACTAGTTACTGCATTTGAAAAGTAACTTCACTACTTATTACTTTACTTTCCTCTTTCTTAATTGACCATGTAGAAGAAGATACATGACACTCTTTCTGCATAGAGTTTATTGTATAAACACAGGCTTTGGGAAACATGAGAACAAAACCTGGAAAAACAGAATAAAACATAAAGTGCAACAAAAAGTCATAAACTTCATCCCTCTCTATTCTTCGAAATAACGATTGTATCGCACGGCTTGGGTAACGCAGGAAAGCGCGTTCCTATAGCCTAGTAAAGTAGTGTAGTTACCTCCTATAGTCTAGTAAAGTAGTTACCAATATTAGTATTGTAACTAGTTACTTTACTTAGTTACCAAAAAAAGTAATGTAGTTACTGTAATCAGTTACTTTGTAACTAGTTACCCCCAACACTGGCTGGGTCATCATAGGCAACGTCTGTCTTGGTAATGTATGGATATCTTACACAGTTTCATCTTTCAAGAGCAGTGCCCATACCACTACCATCTCAAAGAAAGACTTTGCAGTAATGACATGCAATGGTTATTCACACAACAAGAAAAACAAGGTTGGCACCACAGTGTTTGATGTAAGAACTAAAGAGAACGAGCTGAGTAAGGAGCTCCTACTCCAACAGCTGGATGGCACCACTACCATTTTGTGCCTGAAGAATGAAACTACCAAATAATGTTCAGCATGCAGAAGCAGAATATATTTCTTTACAACACACCCTGAAAAGAGAAAAAAACCTGAGATAAAAAAAAAACCACTTGGACTTTATGCCGGTGTGTTTGTAAGAGATCATGCTGAGCCTGCACCACCTCTCAAGGAAGGAGAGGAATAGCGGTGGGTACCATCCTTTCTTGCAAGATCTGATCAGGTCAACAATGTTCTTACCGGGCCTAACCTGAACAACCACCTTATACGAGTTTTACTTTGCTTCAGACAAGAACCAGTTGCTGTTATGGCCGACATTCAGCAAATGTTCCACTGTTTAATCATTCAAAAAGACAACAGAGACATCCATAGGTTCCAACGGTATTGCAACAACAATGTCAGTGACAAAGTCATAAACTACCGAATGAAAGTACATGTTCTTGGTAACAGCCTTTCTCCTGCTGTATGGGCAGAGAAGAACAGCTCAAGCAGTTGAAAAAGAATTTGCATCTGATGCACGTGAATTTGTGAAAAGACATTTTTACGTATTCTACAGGCTCAAGTCTCTGGCTACAAAATAAATGTATCTTCTCAAGAGAACTCAGGATATGTTTGCCACTGTTAAACTCAGGCTTCACAAAATTGTCTCTAATAAAGTTATTTCCTTCTGATAACCACTAGGGATGATAGAATGGTTTGGGTCCACCATTGGTTCGACCCAAACATTGGCTGTTCGAGGTTCGGCCGAATTTAGAACTTTTTGCTGAAAAAGTTCGGAATTCGGCAACCAGAACCGACCAAAATGCAATGGTTCAGGAAATGGGCTTTAAAAGCCCGTGATTGGACCAGAACCATCAGTAAAAGCCAATTGAGGGGGCAGGAGAATGCAAGGAATGTGATTGGAGTGACTAGGGGGTCCATAGTCCAATCATTAGTGAATACGCCCCCCAGTATATAGGATAGCCCCCGCCAAATTCCTAGCATTGTTATACAGGGACATGGAAAAGAGTGGAAGCAGTTCTGTGACTTCTGTTACAGTGTCATTTAGCAATTTTTAGTGTGAGGAAATGGGTTTCTAGTGTAGTTAGGGTGCTATTTTCCACTATAGTTAGCTTTAATTATTCAGTTTCTGTAGGGAAAGTGTTAAGTGTAAAGGGACTGTAGTGTAGGGTTAACTGACTATGACTGCTATGGAAGGGTGACAAAACCCTTCCATAGCAGGGTGACCGCTATAGAGAAAAGATCGTTTCTCTTTTGTCACTTTCAGAGCACTAATATGGCTTCGCTCCTGTCAGCATTCTTTTTGCTGCAGGCGTTGATAGTGCTTTTTGAGGACATGTTTGGAGTCAGGCATGACATCTGAACATGTGTATAGGGGTATATATATATATATATATATATACACACACATGTATGTATATATACACCTGCACATATATAGGTGTGAAAGGAGCAGAACACTATACTTTCGCTAATGAAATAATTTGCAAAAATATGGCTCCGCTCCTAACACACCTATATATGTGTTAGTGTAAAATACATATAAGTGTGTGTGTATATATATATATATATATATATATATACCCCTATACAGAAGTTCAGATGTTTTGCCTGCCTCCAAAGAACCCAAAAAAATGCCCAAAAAAATGCCTGCAAGAACAAACCTGGGCATTTTTTTTTTGGCACTGGCATTTTTTTGGGCATTTTTTTGGGTTCTTTAGAGGCAGGCAAAACATCTGAACTTCTGTATAGGGGTATATATATATATACACACACACTTATATGTATTTTACACTTACACATATATAGGTGTGTTCGGAGCGGAGCCATATTAGTGCAAATTATTTCATTAGCAAAAGTATAGTGTTCTGCTACTTGCACACCTATATATGTGTAGATGTGTATATATACCCCTATACAGAAGTTCAGGTGTCATGCCTGCCTCCAAAGAACCCAAAAAAATGGCCAAAAAAACATCTGCAAGAACAAACCTGCTCATTTTTTTTTTGGCGCTGGCATTTTTTTGGCATTTTTTTTTTGGGTTCTTTGGAGGCAGGCAAAACATCTGAACTTCTGTATAGGGGTATATATACACACATATGTATATATACCCATACACATATATAGGTGTGAAAGTAGCAGAACACTATACTTGCGCTAATTAAATAATTAACACCAATATGGCTCCGCTCCTATCACACCTATATATGTGTAAGTGTAAAATACATATCAGTGTGTGTGTATATGTATACCCCTATACATAAGTTCAGATGTTTTTCCTGCCTCCAAAGAACCCAAAAAAATGCCCAAAAAAATGCCAGCGCCAAAAAAAAAAATGCCCAGGTTTGTTCTTGCAGGCGTTTTTATGGGCACTTTTTTTGGGTTCTTTGGAGGCAGGCAAAACATCTGAACTTCTGTATAGGGGTATATATACACACACACACACACACACTTATATGTATTTTACACTTACACATATATAGGTGTGTTAGGAGCGGAGCCATATTAGTGCAAATTATTTCATTAGCAAAAGTATAGTGTTCTGCTACTTTCACACCTATATATGTGTATGGGTATATATACATATAAGTATGTGTGTATATATACCCCTACACAGAAGTTCTGATGTTTTGCCTGCCTCCAATAACCCCCCAAAAATGCCCAGAAAAATGCTTGATACTAAGCCGGCAAGGTGTGAAAAGAGCGGAGCCATATCCCTGTTCTATAAGTGACAAAATACAAACGATCTTTTTATTTATGGTTCTGGACATGCTACAGAGCTGAAACTTCACAGGTACACTTTTTAGACCCCCCCCCCCCCCCCCCCAGACACTAAATCCAAAGTCAAAATCAAAAAATCTCATTTTTTTTTTAATTTTTTCAATAATTGGCTCTCTATCAAAAATGACAATTTTTAAGAATTTTTTTGTGTGATTCAAAGTCCCTGGGGCATGACCCAGAACCCTAGGCACTTTTTAGGGGCATTTATTGGGTTTTAGGGCTTTAAAATGGTGTTTTTTGATTACCGAAGTTCGGGTCCCATTGATTTCAATGGGGTTCTGAAATCCGGCCCGAACTTTCGGGAAGTTCGGATATTCTGGCCGAACCGAACTTTTGAAAAGTTCGATCATCCCTAATAACCACGCTGTTAGTGTAAAGGTATATTAAAAAAGAATAGCGCAACCATGCAAAAGAAATGACTATCAAATATGGAGACAATCCATAAATAAAAATGGGGATTTAGTTCCACCATATGGCCATATCGTGCTCAAGCCCACCACTGCGTCAAAGTACCCCATTATCGGTGGGTCCTACACTATCCATAAAAAAGGGGTGAATCCAGCCTCTCTTACCCTTGGAGACAACACTCCTTGCTGGGAAGGTGTGCTAATGCACTGCAGGGGACTCCTCCTATATCTACTTGATAGAGGACACCAATAGAGTACAGGTGTGTGTGGGGGATGGGATGCTCAACCCCATAAGTCTGGTCAGACCGAATACATAATAAACAAGCAAAAAATTGGGGGAGCAAACCCTGAACATGTATATCTAAAGCCGGTGCAGCTATGGACCAAGCAACATGTATATTAAAAAAGAATAGCGCAACCATGCAAAAGAAATGACTATCAAATATGGAGACAATCCATAAATAAAAATGGGGATTTAGTTCCACCATATGGCCATATCGTGCTCAAGCCCACCACTGCGTCAAAGTACCCCATTATCGGTGGGTCCTACACTATCCATAAAAAAGGGGTGAATCCAGCCTCTCTTACCCTTGGAGACAACACTCCTTGCTGGGAAGGTGTGCTAATGCACTGCAGGGGACTCCTCCTATATCTACTTGATAGAGGACACCAATAGAGTACAGGTGTGTGTGGGGGATGGGATGCTCAACCTCATAAGTCTGGTCAGACCGAATACATAATAAACAAGCAAAAAATTGGGGGAGCAAACCCTGAACATGTATATCTAAAGCCGGTGCAGCTATGGACCAAGCAACATGTATATTAAAGGGGGCGTGGCCGAGCTGCGGATGTGAGAGGACGCAAGGGACACTAGCTCCGCCGTTTATCCTCTTAAAGATCCTTTGTGGCACCGGATCCGATATCTTACCCACCTTTGGGGAGACCCTGCGGTACTCTACACATCGGGGCACAGCTGGCGAGCGATCCTGACACCTCCTTCTCCATGTCCAAGCGGGGTAAGGACGGCAAGGCGGCTCCGGCCGTGGCGGCCCAAGATGGCGGCTCCCAGCAGCGTGCCTCTCAGAAGGAGAGGTACATGGAGGCTGCACACAAACTCTTGGCCAAATCTGTGCCTCGGGATACTCCTGTGGATAGCGGGTCGGCGCTGCCGGTCTCTCCGGACTCACACTCCGATGCTGACGACACAGTGCCGCTGGGTGACATCTCGCACCAGCTAGGGGATTGGGAGACAGCCGGCCTGGAACAAACCCCAATGCATTCATCCCCCTCTCCTGATACGGAACCCACGTTGAGGGACATTATGGCGGCTGTAACTACCTGCACTACCTCCATCACGGCCCTGACTGCTGAACTGAAGGGGGTTAAGGCCGAGCTGTCATTCATGAGACACGACATGCAGAAACTCAGGGAGCGCACGTCTGCAGTGGAAGGACGTGTGAGCTCCCTAGAGGATGACATGGCGCCCATGCAGAGAGAGGTAAAACACACTGCATTGCTCACAGCTCAACATGCAGCCAAGTTAGATGATTTGGAGAATCGGCTTCGCCGAAATAACATCAGGGCCATTGGGATTCCAGAAAGAGCTGAGGGTAAGAACCCTGTGGGCTTTATCGAAAGCTGGTTAAAATCTACGTTTGGGTAAGATGCTTTTACAGCCATGTTCTCAGTGGAACGTGCGCACCGAGTCCCTATGCGCCCTCTCCCTCCAGGGGCCCCTCCTCGTACGTTTATATTCAAACTCCTTAATTATAAGGACAGAGACATCATCTTGGCTAAAGCCAGAGAAATGCAGGGGCAATTGAAGATTGACAACTCGAGAATATCGCTGTTTCCTGACTACTCTGCTGACGTCCAGAAACAGAGAGCGAAGTTTGTGGATGTTAAAAGGAGGATGCGGGACCTTAACCTCCCCTACGCTATGCTGTTCCCCTCCAGGCTGCGTGTGGTCGCCAGAGATGAGGTCCTATTTTTTGATAAGCCGGCTGCCGCCGCCCAATGGTTGGATACCCATGGCGGGGCGTTGCGCGCTGCCGCACCTCCCGGACGTGGAGCCCCGTGACAACCCAGTTGGATCCTACGGTCCTTTCGATCTCTTGCCTGTTTGTCTGGGGAGTTCCCTAGCTATCTTTTGTCCTGATATCCGGATGCTATACTAGACTGTTGGATATTGGCGGATGCTGTCCGAGTGGAACGCCTGTGACTGACCCTACCATGTTCGCGGTTCCTGAGGAGATTGCTGTGGCATCTGCAGTCCCTCCCCGGATTCCCCCTCGTTGTCCTAGTTGGACATACCCTGTTGTCCTACCCCTGTTCCCTCACGTGGCAGACGTGGTTCCCTTCCTCTCCCTTCCTACACGTATTCCCTGGACTGTGACTTTGTTCGTCTTTTCCTTCTATCTACAGCTGTGGCCTGCTACACTATCGCTGGTATGGATCTTTTATGCTCGGACTTCCTGCTGTGCCTTGTCTCTTCTCTCCCATTTTTGTATGATTGCCTACTATGATTGCCTGGATGTCCTCTGTCCTGGGGTAGTCTCGCGGATGTTAATGTGGGTTCCTGGTCTTGCGGATGCGCGCCGGTGCGGGCATCGGGTGCTTCTTCTGCTTGTATGTTTTCTCCTTGACTATGGCTGAGACTGTCTGTTTAGTGTCCTGGAACGTTCGGGGCCTGGGGGACCCGGTCAAGCGGACGGCGGTTCTCCGGCATGTTAAGCGTATGCGGGCAGACATTGTCTGTCTGCAGGAGTCTCATTTCCCTCCGAATACTGTGCCTAACTTATATCCTAAAATGTTTAGTCAGCAATACCACTCAGTGTTTTCTAGTTATTCCAGGGGAGTCAGTATTCTCATTAGAAGGGAGGTCAAGTTTACTTGCTTGCAAACTGTGATTGATTCGGAGGGGCGATTTATTATTCTAATATGCCAAATAGCGGGTCTTACCTGTGGGCTAATTGTAGTATATGTGCCTCCGCCATACTCCTCTGGGGTCATCAAACTTATTCTTGATCATGTGGCAAGGTTTCCTGATGTACCTCTCCTCATGATGGGAGACTTCAATGCGGTGCTGGATGGTCAATGGGACAGGTTCTCCTCTCACTCCGGTGGTCCTCACGTGGCTGGTGGGCCTACGCCTTTCAGCCGGCTGGTGGGGGAAATCGGCTTGACGGATCTGTGGCGGATGGGGCATCTGGGGGAACGGAAGTACTCCTGTTACTCGGCTGCTCACTCCGGTCTCTCTAGGATAGATTTGGCACTGGGTAGTGGCTCTCTCCTGCCGCTGGTGGTCGGGGCGGACTATGAGCCGAGACTGGTCTCTGATCATTCCCCGCTTTGGGTTCGCCTGACCCTCCCGGTAGGACGGAGTAGACCCCTCTGGAAACTTAATTCATTCTGGTTATCTCTCTTCCCTGACCCTGACCCTGTGCCGGCTTTGTTGTCTGTTTTTTTTGCACGTAATTTACATACAGCTGAACTGGGGGTGGTCTGGGATGCTGCTAAGGCGTTCCTCAGGGGTCAATTCATATACATCATTAATGGTATTAAGACTGCCACTAAGGCCTGGGAAAACACGGTGCTGGAGGAGGTGTCTAGGGCGGAGGGAGCCTATATCGCGGATCCATCGGATGCCACTCAGAGGTCATGGTTAGCTGCCCAGAATTTGGCCAATACTGTGTCAATTCAGCGAGCTGAAAATAAGCGTTTTTTTCTGCAGCAGCGGTTCTTTGAAGAAGGGGAAAATATGGGGCATATGCTGGCTATGTTGGTCAGGGCGCAACAACCCGCGGCGTTTATACCTGTGATCAAGGATCCCCAGGGGGTACAATGGACTGCAGCGCCTGACGTAGGGAGGGTGTTGCGCGATTTCTTTGCGGACCTCTATTCCTCAAAAATCACAGCTGGTACCCGGGAGATTGAGGATTTCCTGGATGCTTGCGAGTTGCCCACGTTCTCTGCTTCAGATGTGGCTATGCTAGATGCTCCTCTTTCAGAGGATGATATCTTTGCCGCTTTGAAGTCCATGCAGAATGGTAAGTCACCGGGGGCAGATGGTCTGCCTTCGGAGGTGTATGGGAGGTACGCTGAGCAACTGGTTCCAGCCTTGCTCAGGGTCTACAACGAATCGTTTCGTACTGGAGGCCTGCCGGCTTCTATGTCCGAGGCGATTGTGGTCCTGATACTTAAACCTGGCAAAGACCCCGTACTGGCGGATTCGTATCGGCCCATCTCCCTCCTTACTGCTGATGTTAAAATCCTAGCTAAAATTTTGGCCACACGGCTTTCTCAAGTAATTCAGAAAGTTATACATCGTGACCAGACGGGATTTATTCCTACCCGCTCGACTGCACTGAATCTCAGGCGCCTTTACCTTGACCTCCAAGTCCCTGTGGATAACCCGGGCAACCGGGCTGTCTTTTCGCTGGATGCCGCTAAGGCATTTGACAGTGTCGAATGGATGTATTTGTGGGCTGTCCTAAAAAGATTTGGGGTAGGTGTGAACTTTCTGACGTGGGTGCAGGTGCTCTACGCAAATCCGACAGCTAGGTTGAGAATTAATGGGGATCTGTCTGCGGCTTTCAGCCTCCATAGGGGTACTAGGCAGGGATGCCCGCTATCCCCTCTGTTGTTTGCTATGGCATTGGAGCCCTTAGCGGCGCGGATTCGCTCCTCGCCGGGGATAGTGGGGTTTCGGAGGGGCCCACGTATGGATGTCATCTCGCTGTATGCGGATGACACCTTGCTATATCTAGGCGACACCCAGGGGTCCCTGCAAGCTGTTATGTCCCTAATAGATTCCTTTGGGTCCCTGTCGGGCTTCTCCATCAACTGGGACAAATCGGTCCTCATGCCGCTGGAGCTGCTGCCTGCGCCCCTCCCTGACTGCGCCTCTTCGGTAAGGGTGGTGGACTCGTTTAAATACCTGGGAATTATTGTATCCCCTGATCCGTCCACATACCTGACTCTGAACTTAGTGCCTCTTCTGCAGAAATTTCGATCTAAATGCTCGAGCTGGTGCAAACTACCATTGTCCGTTGCAGGGCGTGTCAACTTAATTAAGATGGTCTGGTCTCCGCAGCTCCTGTATGTCCTTCATAACTCTCCGGTGTGGATCCCTAGGAGATGGTTTCATAGCATAGAATCGCAGTTCCGGGACCTTATTTGGCGTAAGAAGGTGGCTAGAATTAAACTATCTACATTGCAATTGGGGAAGGATTTTGGGGGCCTGGCGGTCCCTGACCCTAGGATTTATTTTCTGGCCTCCCAGGTTCAGCATATGGGGGGTTGGGGTGTCCTAGACCCAATGGATCCTATTGGCTCTGTTTTGATGCCTCCGGACTCCCCACACCCGGTGCTGGTTCATCTGGAGGCGGGATTTACCTCTGTGCAGTCGGGTCTTCCGACGATTAACCTGCTCCGGATGGTCTGGCGTTGTGTCAAGGAGATGCTTCAGATCCGGGGATTCCTTAGTAGGACCCCGATCTGGCGCAACCGGAACTATAGGGAACTGCTCAAAATAGAGGGTGTTGAGATCTGGGAACGGTTTGGTATTTGCTTTATGATACAGTTGTTTAGTAACGGAATATTGAAGTCCTTCCAAGAGCTGCAGACGGAATTTGGTCTCCCCAGGAGTCTCTTCTTCAGATACCTACAATTGAGACATGCTGTATCGGCCCAGGCACAGTCCACCTGCTTGCAGTCGGCTACTCACCGGTTGCTCGGGGATGTCTTCCAGGTCTCGGACAAGAAGGGTATGATCTCCAATGTGTATGCCATATTGTTAGGATCCCTGCAGGATCCGGCCTCTCTGCCGGCTCGGGCAGGGTGGGAGGGGGACATTGGCCCTATTGATGGTGAGACATGGGACCTATGTCTCTCTTCGATTCCTTTGGTGTCGGTGTCTGCATCTCACAAGGTGTCGCATCTAATGCTGTTCCACAGAGCCTATAGGACACCGGTGCAGTTGTTCCGATGGGGTCATAGGTCCTCCCCGCTTTGTCCGAAATGTGATAGAGACCAGGGCACATTAATTCATATGCTGTGGAGATGCCCGAAACTTTTTCGCTATTGGTCAACGGTGATTGATACAATCTCTAGGGTGTATAGCTTTCAATTAATGAGGGATCCGCTGGTCTGCCTGCTTGGAGCCCTGGAAGTGGAGACTTTGTCTCCAAATGCACATGTGGCTGTCTTGCGACTGCTCTACATTGCACGAAAGCTCATTGCTAGATACTGGATATCCCCCAGGGTTCCTGGCGCGGGACAGTGGATCGCTCAGGTTAACACTTCTCTAGTACGAGAGAAACTGACATACCAGCACCGCAGGGCGCATCGGAAGTTTGCGGCATTGTGGCAGCCATGGCTCGATGATCCGACATTGGCACCGCCTCAACTGGTTATGGATAGGCTACTGACGGGCTAAGTACTTTAATTGTGAGCACCCTTTGTAGATGGATTGATGGGGAATGCGGTGGGCCGGCTTTCACTATGCATTGCTGGTCCGGTCCGTGTTTCTCGCTCTCCATACCCTCTTCCACCCCTCTTTCTGAACCTCTACCCCCCTCCCCATCCCTCTCCCTCTTCCGGTCCTTCTGTTCTCTGCCGCTGTTTTCCCCTCTCACTGACCCTGAGACCACTCTGTGGTCTGAGCTGACTAATTCTGGGATTGATCCTCTGTGTAGGTTTAACGATTATTTTTCAAGTACTCAGCTCGTGAACATACTAATAATTCCCTCCTCCCCTATTCCGCATTGCTTCACACTACTTCCCCTCTCGATATGTGATGTTCCTGTTGTTTACTTTGACATGGCTTGTTATTGCAGTCTTCAGTTGTGTGCAAGAATACTGCTGCTTCTACCTGGATTATGTACTACTGTTACTGCTGAATGCTCTTTTGCATTGTATCATTTATGCCATGTAATGTTTAACTTTCAATAAAGTATTATATTTTTCTTTCTGAAAAAAAAAAAAAAAAAACATGTATATTAAAAAAGAATAGCGCAACCATGCAAAAGAAATGACTATCAAATATGGAGACAATCCATAAATAAAAATGGGGATTTAGTTCCACCATATGGCCATATCGTGCTCAAGCCCCCCACACACACCTGTACTCTATTGGTGTCCTCTATCAAGTAGATATAGGAGGAGTCCCCTGCAGTGCATTAGCACACCTTCCCAGCAAGGAGTGTTGTCTCCAAGGGTAAGAGAGGCTGGATTCACCCCTTTTTTATGGATAGTGTAGGACCCACCGATAATGGGGTACTTTGACGCAGTGGTGGGCTTGAGCACGATATGGCCATATGGTGGAACTAAATCCCCATTTTTATTTATGGATTGTCTCCATATTTGATAGTCATTTCTTTTGCATGGTTGCGCTATTCTTTTTTAATATACATGTTGCTTGGTCCATAGCTGCACCGGCTTTAGATATACATGTTCAGGGTTTGCTCCCCCAATTTTTTGCTTGTTTATTATGTATTCGGTCTGACCAGACTTATGAGGTTGAGCATCCCATCCCCCACACACACCTGTACTCTATTGGTGTCCTCTATCAAGTAGATATAGGAGGAGTCCCCTGCAGTGCATTAGCACACCTTCCCAGCAAGGAGTGTTGTCTCCAAGGGTAAGAGAGGCTGGATTCACCCCTTTTTTATGGATAGTGTAGGACCCACCGATAATGGGGTACTTTGACGCAGTGGTGGGCTTGAGCACGATATGGCCATATGGTGGAACTAAATCCCCATTTTTATTTATGGATTGTCTCCATATTTGATAGTCATTTCTTTTGCATGGTTGCGCTATTCTTTTTTAATATACATGTTGCTTGGTCCATAGCTGCACCGGCTTTAGATATACATGTTCAGGGTTTGCTCCCCCAATTTTTTGCTTGTTTATTATGTATTCGGTCTGACCAGACTTATGAGGTTGAGCATCCCATCCCCCACACACACCTGTACTCTATTGGTGTCCTCTATCAAGTAGATATAGGAGGAGTCCCCTGCAGTGCATTAGCACACCTTCCCAGCAAGGAGTGTTGTCTCCAAGGGTAAGAGAGGCTGGATTCACCCCTTTTTTATGGATAGTGTAGGACCCACCGATAATGGGGTACTTTGACGCAGTGGTGGGCTTGAGCACGATATGGCCATATGGTGGAACTAAATCCCCATTTTTATTTATGGATTGTCTCCATATTTGATAGTCATTTCTTTTGCATGGTTGCGCTATTCTTTTTTAATATACATGTTGCTTGGTCCATAGCTGCACCGGCTTTAGATATACATGTTCAGGGTTTGCTCCCCCAATTTTTTGCTTGTTTGTTAGTGTAAAGGGACTTGAGCTAGCAACAGATCTTACCTTTACACAACATAGCTTCAGACTGCTTTGGGATGTCAAACAAGACATGTTCACATTTTAAGTATCAAGCATCCCCCTCTCTTCTGCGCTTTATGCTTCCTCCCTGCGTCCTTTCACATGGCGTCCCTTCCAAGCTAGCTGCAGAAGGTTTCCTTGGTTCATAGTCTCCTGTGTCCTTCGAATATGCTTTTTGGTTGCACTGTGCCCATACAGATGTGCTAAAAGGCCGGAACCTGGAGGCTGCCTCGCAACGCAACGTTCACACCTCCAGTGGCTCTGGTGAAGACTGGGTGTCTCCTTAGATCCTTCAACTCTGTCACACTGTTCCTGCATCTGTGAGGACTGGTACCCAGGCACACCTGTTTAGTTGTTCCATTGGCCAGCTAGATCTTGAATTTACAGTCCCAGGTGGTCTTACCCTCTAAATGTGACACTGATGTTCATCTGTGAAAATCTGCACAGGTTTTGCATTAAAGTTTTCTATGATCTGCAAGATGTCATTTGAATTAAGTCATTGTCTGCTAATTCTACTGAGACTGAGCAGTTACAGCTAACTTGGATCAGTTGTAGAGATTACAATTTAGTGCTTATATTGAAGAAGCAGAAAACAGTCTCACTGGCTATCAACCCCCCTGGCGGTAGTCCCGAGTGTGGCTCGGGGTTACATTTCAGTACCAAAAGCGGTACCCTGAGCCACACTTGGGATTACCCCAGAATGTTACTCACCTTCCCTGCGACCCCGGCGTCCTCACACTCTCTCCCCGTTGTGTGCACGGCTGATTGCCGGCACTTGGCTTCCGGTCCCCTTACCTGCGAGCGTTGCGACGCAGGGGGGTGAAACCGGTGGCAAAATTCAAAAGTGTAAATACACAAATGACATGATACAAAGCTGTGATCCTAACGGATTACGCTGTATCATGCCATTTCAGCACAGGATTGCACCTGGTGACTTTTCCAGTGCCCTGCCTGTGCTTTTCCAGTGCTTTGTACCTGGAAAATTTTGAACGACCATGGCATCCAAAAAGCATTCTTTTTGCTCAAAAATGCTTTTAGACGAACTGGAAAACAGCGAAACAAAGTTACTTGAAGAACTGAGCGATAGTGATTCGTGGGAAAATTTGTCATCAGGTACGGAAAGTGACGACAGCGACGATTCTGATGTCTCTTTCTGGCACAAAGCTTGGGGAATTTGGGAAGTATATCAAATGATTCTTCAGAATTTTCAACGGAACTACGTGGCAGAAAGAGACATCAGAATCATCACTGTCGTCACTTTCCGTACCTGATGACGAATTTTCCCACGAAACGCTATCGCTCAGTTCTTCAAGTAATTCAGTTTAGCTGTCGCTGTTTTCCCGTTCGTCTAAAAGCGTTTTTGCGCAAAAAGAATGCTTTTAGGACGCCATGGTCATTCTCAATTTTCCAGGCACAAAGAACTGGAAAAGCACAGGCAGGGCACTGAAAAAGTCACCAGGTGCAATCCTGTGGTGAAATGGCATGATACAGTGTGATCCGTTAGGATCACAACTTTGTATCTCAGGGAAGGGAGCCGGAAGACAGGTATCGGCATCGGCCAAGCACACAGCGGGAGGACGGCGGGGGATCCCAGGGGAAGGTGAGTTTTAAAATGTAAATCAACCGTTTTCCATGCAAAACAATGTACCGCTTTTAGCGCAGAAATCTGGACATAATCAGACCGCCAGGGAGGTTAGTTAACAGACCTTTGTCAAAATGTTCTCAGCAGGGCCTGCCCATGAGCTCTGTGTTCTCATTTATTTATCGTAGTTAATCTGGAGTACAAACTCATATTCCAGAGTTCACTTTAGGAATGAATGATAGTACAGGGGCCCTGGTAAGAATCAGCTGTGTGGTGCCAATGAGACCTCACAGATGATATAGAGCTGGATCAGTTACAGATGAACATAGGGCTCAGAGAGGGGTTATGGTAAATAGTACAGAATAATTGTGACTGTGCCACATTGCAGTTAAACTTTTTTTTTAAAAGCTGATTGTTTCTGGAAAATAACGTTGCAACTTAATCAATGATTTTTGTGTATGTTTACTTCATTTCCGTCACCATTGGCAGCACACAGCAAATCCATTAATTCATACTTGGCATACAAACTTTGTTGGTGGTTGATTGTGAATGTTCTCTCTGACGGCCAAACATTTTTGATCTTTCACATTTCAACACTGACATTATTTGAGTAACAGTTGTAAAAAGTGTCACATTTGTAGCTTGGAGTTACTATTGAACAGAATCCCCTATTTTCAGTGGAATGCTTGGCTTTCTAAGAAAGTCAAAAAATGTCTGTTTTATTTCAGAAGTCTTTGGACTTTTCATACAACACTGGTGTCAAGGAAAGGTTTTTCCACCTTACTAATACATATATGTAAATTGCATACATCTGAACAGAACAATGAATTCTATATGTTAGAAGAAGGATAATCTGATTTGGCACATTCATGGAAAAAAAATGTATTTATATTATAGCTTACCAACACATAAAACAAGTTATTGAGTTACATGAGATGAAACTCTGAAACCTCCAAAAATAAAAACAATAAATGTTAAGGACAAATTATTAAAGACAAATCCAGAATGTATTGCCATAAATGGCCATGGTGTTTATCAAGGGGTACCCCAAAATATTAGATAATTTAACAACTGGAACATGTAACTTTAAAAATGAATAAGACTACCCAGGGGCAATCCTAGCCTGTTTGCTGCCTGAATGTAAATTGACACCCCCTCCAGTTAATATTATAGCCATGTAAATTGCTAACCTCAGGCAAACTGCTTCATTACATACAGTATCTCACAAAAGTGAGTTCACTCCTCACATTTTTGTAAATATTTTATTATATCTGTTCATGTGACAACACTGAAGCAATTACACTTTTCTACAATGTAAAGTAGTTAGTGTACAGCTTGTATAACAGTGTATATTTGCTGTCCCCTAAAAATAACTCAACACACAGGCATTAATGCCTAAACCGCTGGCAACAAAAGTGAGTACACCCCCTGTGTCATGTGACTCGTTAGTGTTACAAGGTCTCAGGTGTGAATGGGGAGCAGCTGGCACCTCATGGTAAAGAACTCTCTGAGGATCTCAAAAAATAATTTTTGCTCTACATTAAGAGGGCCTAGGCTATAAGAAGATTGCCAAGACCCTGAAACTGAGCTGCAGCATGGTGGCTAAGACCATACAGTGGTTTAACAGGACAGGTTCCACTCAGAACAGGCCTCGCCATGGTCGACCAAAGAAGTTGAGTGCATGTGCTCAGCATCATATCCAGAGGTTGTCTTTGGGAAATAGATGTATGAGTGCTGCCAGCATTGCTGCAGAGGTTTAAGGGGTGGGGTGTCAGCCTGTCAGTGTTCAGACTATACCCCACACACTGCATCAAATTGGTCTGCATGGCTGTCATCCCAGAAGGAAGCCTCTTCTAAAGATGATGCACAAGAAAGCCCGCAAACAGTTTGCTGAAGAAAAGAATACTAAGGACATGGATTACTGGAACCATGTCCGGTGGTCTGATGAGACCAAGATAAACTTATTTGGTTCAGATAGTGACAAGCATGTGCAGCGGCATCCAGGTGAGGAGTACAAAGACAAGTGTGTCTTGCCTACAGTCAAGCATGGTGGTGGAAGTGTCATGGTCTGGGGCTGCAGGAGTGCTCCCAGCACTGGGGAGCTACAGTTCATTGAGGGAACCATGAATGCCAACATGTACTGTGACATACTGAAGAAGAGCATGATCCCCTCTCTTCAGAGACTGGGCTGCAGGGCAGTATTCTAACATGATACGACCCCAAACACACCTCCAAGACGACCACTGCCTTGCTAAAGAAGCTGAAGGTAAAGGTGATGCATTGGTCAAGCATGTCTCCAGGCCTAAACCCTATTGAGGATCTGTCTGGCTTCCTCAAACAGAAGGCGGAGGAGCGCAAGGTCTTTACCATCCACCAGCTCTGTGATGTCATCATGGAGGAGTGGAAGATGGTGTGGATGGTGGTCACACAAAATATTGACACTTTGGGCACAATTCAGACATTTTCAGTTAGGGGTGTACTCACTTTTGTTGCCAGCGGTTTAGACATTAATGGCTGTGTGTTGAGTTATTTTGAGGGGACAGCAAATTTGCACTGTTATACAAGCTGTACACTCACTACTTTACATTGTAGCAAAGTGTAATTTCTTCATTATTGTCACATGAACAGATATAATAAAATATTTACAAAAATGTGAGGGGTGTACTCACTTTTATGAGATACCTTATTTGTTTATTCACTTTTATTCATATGACCAAAGGTCTGCCATGATTAACCTCCCTGGCGGTCTGATTATGTCAGAATTTTTGTGCTAAAAGCGGTACATTGTTTTGCATGGAAATATGTTGCTGTTGTATATTTTAGGCCTGTAATTCTTAGGAATAACCCACTTAAATCTGTCCAAACAAGAGTCTAGTAGGCATCCCGGTTATGATAAAGTTTGAAACACGAAATCATAAATTGTAATAGAATAATAATACATTTTATACAATAATTTAATCAAACCAAAAACACTGAAATATGGACAAACAAGGGGTGCGATATTACTAGTCCCTGTAATAAAGGTTCAGTAAACATATCGGGTATGAAATATTTTGAAACATGGGACTGCACAAAGTCCCACCTCACAATCGGGACAATAGTATTTAGTTTCTTTTTTTATTTTTCTTCCACTGTCATCTCTTTTCGAGCAACAAACCACGCACATCCTTGTAGGTGCCGACTTTTTCTCAGTTGGTGGGATGTAGTCCATGAAGTGACGACCAGTCAGGTGTTCCCGGTTGACAACGCCAACAGCACGACATCCAGAGCTGTTTACAGCCATTGATGGTGTTTGGTGACTCAGAAAGATTTGTTTGGCAACTTTCCAAATAAAGTCCGCATGAATCACAGGCTTGTCACTCTTTTTTTTAGCAGAATGTATGCATTCCACAAGCATTGCTCAAGAAGATGTCTGAAGATCTTCTTATAGTATTTTTTTTGCTGCTTCCTCATAGCTGGGTAGAATGTCATTGCTTAGTCGGCTGTCGACACCTCCCATGGTGTTGTTGTAGTCTATCACTACTTGTGGCTTCATGACTTCTTTGCCACCTTTCGTGCGTACCATAACAGTGGAGGTGTTATGCACTGTACTCATTAGGCACACATCTTTATTGTCCTTCCATCGCAGTGCCATCATTTTACCTTTCTGCCAGGCAACCATTTCTCCTGTCTTCAGCTTCTTTTTGGCAAACATTGGCGGCATGTCGTGTTAGCCCTTACAGTTCCATAGGCATCAGTTTTGTTGTGCAGTAGAAGCTCATACAGTTCAGGAGATGTATAAAAGTTGTCCGTTGTTACACAATAGCCCTGATTTAGCAATGGCTTAATTAGTGAAAGAACAGAAGATGTTGCTGTTCCATAATTGCTGTATTTTTCATCAAATTTTGTTCCTTTCCCAGTGTATATCACTGAATTCCAAATGTAGCCAGCTGATGATTCGCACAGCATGTAGGATTTTACACCAAATTGTGCCCTCTTTGATGCAATGTATTGCACCCAGCTGAGCCTTCCCTTGTAGGCCATTAGACTTTCATCTATGCTGATGTCTCTTTTTCTGGCACATAGCTCCATTGTAAATTCTGAAGAATCATTTAATATACTTCCCAAATTGTTTTTAGTTTTGGTGCAGGATGAGTAGTTTCATCAAATTCTTCATTATTTTCAAAGTGCAGATATTTCATTATGAGGGAAAATCTATATTCTGACATGACCGTGCCAAAGAAAGGAGTGGCAAGTAATGAATTGGTTGATCAATACCACTTCTGCAGGGGTTTCCCCACCACTCCCTGAAGAATTATTAGGCCCAGAAATTTCCAAAGGTCATCTTTGGTCACTGGTTCCCACTTTCAATGACAAAAATAATTAGAGGTATGCCAAGGGGTTGTCATGGTCAACATCAACTTTCATACCAGGTGCTCCTGTAAATGGGAATCTTGGGGGCGCTGCCTGATCCATACCACAGTCAATAGAGCACCAAGTCTGCACATCACTGAGCTCAGTTACAGAATCATCGCTGTCGTCACTTTCCATACCTGATGACGAATTTTCCCACCAATCGCTATCGCTCAGTTCTTCAAGTAACTCAGTTTCGCTGTCGCTGTTCTCCAGTTCGTCTAAAAGCATTTTTGCACTAAAAGAACGCTTTTTGGACGCCATGGTCATTCTCAATTTTACAGGCACAAAGAACTGGAAAAGCACAGGCAGGGCACTGGAAAAGTCAGCAGGTGAAATCCTGAGGTAAATGACTTGATACAGTGTAATCCGTTAGGATAACAATTTTGTATCATGTCGTTTATTTTATTTACTTTTTGAATTTGCCGCCGGTTCCACCGGAAGACAGGTGCTGGCATCTGGTGCTGGCATCTGCCGAGCACACAACAGGGAGACAGAGTGAGGATGCCTGGAGGACGGCTAGGGAGGACGGCGAGGGATCGCAGGGGAAGGTGAGTTTCATTCTGGGGTAATCCTGAGTGTGGCTCGGGGTTACTGCTTTTGGTACTCTATATTAACCCCGAGCCACACACGGGAATACCGCTAAGGAGGTTAAACAGACAATTTAGAGCAAAAAGTTATTCCTGGGTTTTAGCTTGTACATACATGTCTTAAATCAAGAGAGACCAAAACTTAGGAAAAATTGTGCTGGGATCTTATGCACCAGGGCTAAATGTCCAGTGTGCGTGAAGCTTTAACTACTTGCCATCTGCTCACATGGAGCCTACTGCGGCAAAGTGGCTCTCCTGGCCCGACTCCTGCCCCCCCAGACACAGCGGGAGTCGGGCCAGGGGAGGAGAGGCGGTGATCTCCGCCGCTCTTCCCCGATCGTTGGGGATCGAGTGAGGAAGTCCGCCCGCTTGTGTAAACAAAGCGGGCGGATCTCCTATGTGACAGACAGTGACAGATTACAGGATTCAGCATAGCTGAACCTGCGATCTGTGTCTGTGTCACACAACCCTCTCCCCCCCAACACGTCAGTAAGCATGAGGCATACATTTAACCCCTTGATCACCAACAGTGTTAACCCCTTCCCTGCCAGTGTCATTATTACAGTAACAGTGCATATTTATAGCACTGATTACTGTAGTAATGTCACTGGTCCCCCCAAAAGTGTCAAAAATGTCAGTCAGTGGTCCGATCTGTCTGCCGCAATGTCGCAGTCCCGCAAAAAAAATTGCAGATCGCCGCCATTACTAGTAAAAAA
This sequence comes from Pelophylax lessonae, assembly GCF_965119305.1. Classification (NCBI taxonomy): domain Eukaryota; kingdom Metazoa; phylum Chordata; class Amphibia; order Anura; family Ranidae; genus Pelophylax; species Pelophylax lessonae. The sequence continues at coordinate 345,197,518 of NC_138768.1, read as the reverse complement.
AAAATAAACCATAAGAATGACAAATCTTTCCCGTAGATAGTAAACGCAATAACTTTTGCACAAACCAATCAAAATACGCTTATAGTGATTTTTTTTTTACCAAAAATATGTAGCAGAAAAAAAATTGGCCTAAAATTTTAAAAAATTTGGGTTTTTTAATTTTTTTTGGGGGAATGTTATATATCAAAATGTAAAAATTATTGTTTTTTTTTTCAAAATTGTCGCTCTTTTTTTCAAAAATGAAAAACAGCACAGGTGATCAAATACCACCAAAAGAAAGCTCTATTTGTGAGGAAAAAAAGGACATAAATTTAATTTTGGGTACAGCGTCGCACGACCGCGCAATCGTCCGTTAAAATAACGCAGTGCCGAATCGCATAATATAGCCTGGTCAGGAATGGAGAAAAATCTTCCGGTCTTAAAGTGGTTAAAAATACGCTCATTTTGAATTTTTTTGTCAAAGACATGTAGCTAAATACATTTTGGCCTAAATATATGACAAAAATTGAATACATTGGATATTTTTTAACGGTCAAAGGGGAAAATGTCAATTTTTTTGCAATTTTTCATTAATATCGCAAAAAATGAAAAGCGCACAGGTGATCAAATACCACCAAAAGAAAGCTCGGTTTGTGGGAAAAAAAGGACGTAAATTTCGTTTGGGTACAGAGTTGCATGACCGGCAATTGTCAGTTGAAGTCGCGCAGTGCCAAGTTGCAAAAATTGGCCTGGACGTTAAGCAGGGAAATCCTCCAGGGCTAAAGTGGTTAAAGAAAAGTTTCAGGATTACTTCCAATTTTGTATTTACCATACTGGAGTATGTTGCATGTGTGTAAGGATAAATACCTGGTGCCTGCTTTTGCCATGGCATCAGAGCAATACCAGATACCAGATTTTTATCTTTGCTTCTGCAGCTGTTTTCACCTAATGTATGCAAACTTGATAAGCTATTGTTACTTTCCCCTTTATGTAGGTCTTTTATTTGATATAACTGCATGTGAGGAAATGTAATTATGGGAGTGTTTTGATAAGCCATGTTACTTGGTGCTGGATGAACTCTCTTGATTTACCATATGCAGATTACGATCAGAAGCCCAAGATTATACACACAACTTCATTACTAGTCCTGGAAGTTTACAAATCTGGGAATAAACACATACACATACACTCACTGGCCACTTTATTAGGTACACCTGTTCAATTGCTTGGTAACACAAATTGCTACTTAGCCAATCACATGGCAGAAACTCAATACATTTAGGCATCTAGATGTGGTGAAGACAACTTGCTGAAGTTCAAACCGAGCATCAGAATGGGGAAGAAAGGGGATTTAGGTGACTTTTAATGTGGCATGGTTGTTGATTGCCAAACAGGCTGGTCTGAGTATTTAAAAAAACTGCTAATCTACTGGTATTTTCATGCACAACCATCTCTAGGGTTTACAGAGAGTGACCTAAAAAAGAGAAAATATCCAGTGAGCAGCTGTTGTGTGGACGAAAATGCTTGTTGATGTCAGAGGTCAGAGGAGAATGGGCAAACTGGTTTAAGATGATAGAAAGGCAACAGTAATTTACATAACCACTTGTTACAACTAATGTATGCAGAATATCATCTTTGAATGCACAACACATCGAACCTTGAAGCAGATGTGATACAGCAGCAGAAGACCACACCGGGTGCCACTCCTGTCAGCTAAGAACAGGAAGCTGAGGCTACAATTCACACAGGCTCACCAAAATTGGACAATTGGACAGTAGAAGATTGGAAAAACATTGCCTGGTCTGGGTCTCTATTTCAGCTGCAACATTCAGATGGTAGGCTCAGAATTTGGCGTAAACAACATGGAAGCATGGATCTATCCTGCCTTGTATCAATGGTTCAGGTTGGTAGTGATGGTGTAATGGTGTGAGGGAAATTTTTTTGGCACACTTTGGGCGCCTTAGTACCAATTGACCATTGTTTCAACACTAGGGCCTACCTGAGTTTTGTTGCCGACTATGTCCATCCCTTTATAACTACAGTATAGCCATCATGGCTCCTTCCAGCAGGATAATACACCATGTCACAAAGCTCAAATCATGTCACCACTGGTTTCTTGAAATTAAGATCTTGTTAAATCTATGCCGCAAGAATTAAGGCAGTTCTGAAGGCAAAAGGGTTCAAACCCGGTACTAGCAATGTGTACCTAATAAAGTGGCCAGTGAGTGTATATACTTAGTGGAACAATGTATTCTTGCAAATACCCAAAAATGTAAACAGGAAACTTTCCTTCTAACAAAAATATAAATGAGTAAGTTTATATAAGTTCAGGTGCTATTCTTTCTTTGTGGCTTGCAAATGCATGAACTGTACAATCTGGATAAATTGCTTGGGTAAATTCATGCTCAGTGGAAATTCTAGCAAGCTTTTCTTTGCTCATTATTGTCTGTGGATATGTTTTTATTAGAATTCGTTTTTGGGAAACTTTGTTCTTTTCTTGTCGCACTTATAGGTAGTTACAGCCAATGCCCTTGTTAATATATATTTTAGGGCACTTTTTGAACTGGTTCAAGACATATCTAGAAAGTACTTTCCACACAAGTCAGCATTTTCTGTAGGTTCAGTACATTGTTGTATTTCCTCGACAGTGAAACCTCTAAACCAAGGGATTTTATACAAAATTCAAAATATTTTATTGTGAAAAGCTCTGCAAAAGTAAAAGTACTGCACTTAAAAAAAAACTGTTTTGGGTTCATTATTTTCTTTGGGTGTATTTGTCCTTCCTGCATCAGTGGAAAATTGGCATCAATTTTGATTTCTAGAGCTAATTTCTGTGCATACTTCAGAACATATTTAAAGTTTTCTACTGAGAGATACACTACTATATTACCAAAAGAAATGGGACGCCTGCTTTTACACGCACATGAAATTTAATGGCATCCCAGTCTTCGTCCGTAGGGCTCAATGTTGAGTTGGCCCACCCTTTGCACCTATAACAGCTTTAACACTTATGGGAAGGCTTTCCACTCAATTTCCTCCACCCCAAACTCGCTAATCTATGTATTTATGGACCTTGCTTTGTGCACTGGTCCAAATAATTTGGTGGAGGGGGGATTAAGGTGTAGGTTTTGTTTTTCAGGGGTTGGGCTTGGCCCTTAGTTCCAGTGAAGGAACATTTTGGACAATTTCATGCTCCCAATTTTGTGGGAACGGTTTGGGGATGACCCCTTCCTGTTCCAGTGCACAAACAAGGTCCATAAAGACATGGATGAGCGAGTTTGGGGTGGAGGAAATTGAGTGGCCTGCACAGAGTCCTGACCTCAACCCGATAGAACACCTTTGGGATGAATTAGAGTGGAGTCTGTGAGCCAGGCCTTCTCTCCGACATCAGTGCCTGACCTCACAAATGCCCTTCTGGAAGAATGGTCAAACATTCCCATAGACACACTCCTAAACCTTGTGGGCAGCCTTCCCAAAATAGTTGAAGCTGTTATAGCTGCAAAGGGTGGGCCAACTCATTATTGAATCCTACGGGCTAAGACTGGGATGCAATTAAAGTTCATGTGGGGGTTAAAGGCAGGCCTTCCAATACTTTTGGTAATATAGTGTATCTTTGCAAGAACATCTTTGTTTTTTTTCAGCTGTTGAAGCCCTTGAAAAACCAAGTTCAACAGTTTGACACATTTTATTTCTGACATTTACAGTATTTCAAACAAGATATCAAACCGCAACACTAAGACACTTAGAAACGCGACATTGCATATTTTCTTTTGGATAACCTTTGCTTCTGCAACTGGTTTAGAGCCAAAAACACGTAACAAAGCGGGATCCTCCATAACTGCAGTAATGACATCCTCTATTCTTGCAACCTGATCCTGGCATCATTGCAACTTTCCCAGTAAATGGTACTTAGTGTTTTCCATGTGCGGTATTGCTGTTAGACCTCCAGGTGATTTATCAGAATTTTCAAGTGATGGGAGAGGCTGAAAAGAATTAATAGATGCTTTGGGTGATATTAAAGCATTCCACAGTTTCCTAACAGGCCAAAGCAGCATCGCTAACTATAAGATTTAAGGAATGGGAAAAGGTAGAAAGAAAGTCGGAGGGTTCACCTCCCACACATGTGTCTGTACTGCTCTAATTTTCCTTTCATGTTTGCCCAGTTATCATAACATTGTCCTCTCCTCATATTTTTCGTATACAGTAAACAGGGGTTACGTTCCGGGCCCAGCCGCGAAAAGTGAAAATCCGCGATATAGAAAAACCCTATTAAAATGCATTGTAGGCATGTTTTTTTTACTGTCACTATATGTGTAAAAGCATTTTAAGCTCTTTAAAGACACTTTTAAAACAATAGAAACTCATTTAAACACATAAAAGATACTGAGAGACATAGCAAGAGCTATGGAAAACACAGAAATATTTCATTATTAATGATTTATATAGTAAAATAACATTACAAAAAAAAACGCAATATACTGGGACCGCAAAAACTGAACCGCGATGGAGCGGGGGTTTACTGTACACCAATAACTTGTCAAGTAGTTTAGGACAGAGGTCATTTCTGATCCTGATGTGTCATCTATTTCAACAAACCCCGAAAATGTTTCTATAATATTTACAAAGGCAGATTCACTTACAGTTTTTTCCTTCCCTGTATTAACCTTACCATTAGTGTCATTTGTTCAGTATGACTTGAATCAGTAGTACAATCCAGCATCACAGAGCAGCATTTTACTGCATTTAAATCTGCCATAATATTCTGTCCATTGAGCAAGTAACTGGATAATCTCATGTTTTATTCTGTTTCCAAGGTAATGATTGTGTGTTTCATAGTTGGTTACTCATTTTACATGTTTTTTAATTGCTGCGTCAAACTCATTTATTCCCTCCACAAATTTCAGGAAATTTCCATTATTAGATTGGAAAAGTTGACTTGACTTTTCTTGAAAAGTTAAATTTTGTGTTGCCAGAATTATAATCAGTAAAATTAACCTTTTAAAAACATTTTTACCATTGCAGAGTTTCAGATTCAGTTCATTCTGCATTTCTGTCCTCCGTTCTCTTTAACCTGAGTCTTGTCTCCAGGTCTTTCCATTTATGCAATGCTCTACAAAGGTTGTCTGTCTTATGGTTAGCCAAATTTCTAGCTAGGTTCTTCCAATCATTTGTTCCAGTATAGCACAGAAAAGTTACAGCCATTTTTGGTGGGGAGATTTTTCAGCAAACACAGAAGGCAGCATCTTTGCTCTCTGGTTACATGAGTTATTGTTTTTTTATAATTCACTATTGTGCAGTTTGCATCTATAATGCTTGCAGTCATGTTTGCTCTTGCTTTTTGGAAATCTAAAGTGAGCCACTGGTTGGGGGCCATGAAATGCAAGAAAATCTCTCCGAATTTTGTCCAGTAAGGACACATTTGCTACTTTCCTGAACTTCATCTCCATATCCTTTTCTGACATTGGTTCTATCATTGGCAGCTCTACAGTGGCATCTCTTGTGATTTCTTTATGTAAACCAAAAAAAATGACATTGGATTACTAGGAGAAACACTTCAATGTCAGAGCCAGTGCGTTCACTTTTAGTCTGTGGGGTTGATATACTAAAGACAAATAGGCTGTTCACTTTGCATGGGAAATAGCCCCAGAGCTTAGTGAATGAGGTGAAACTCTGCTGACTTCTGTTATCCGATCTTGTGCAAGAAAAAAATAGTTTTTGCAAAGTGAACATTTACCACATTTACTAAGCTTTGGGGCAACTTACCTTGCAAAGTGGACAGCCTTTTTGCCTTTAGTACATCTTCTAATGTGCATAAGGTGATTCTTTGTGCTTCTGGTGTTAAATATTTTAAAATTGTTCCTTTCTGCTTTTACAAAACAGCTGCATTGGCTTCACGACTTTTTTTATGCTGCTTCAGCATATACAGTGGTGATCAAAAGTTTGGGCACCCCAGGTAAAAATTTGTATTAATGTGCATAAAGAAGCCAATGAAAGATCTCCAAAAGGCATCAAATTACAGATTAGACATTCTTATAATATGTCAACAAAAGTTAGATTTTATTTCCATCATTTACACTTTCAAAATTACAGAAAACAAAAAAATTAAGTCTGCAAAAGTTTGGGCACCCTGCAGAATTTATAGCATGCACTGCCCCCTTTGCAAGGCTGAGACCTGCCAATGTTATGGGTTGTTCTCAATCATCATCTGGGAAGACCAGGTGATGTCAATCTCTAAATTCCCAGACTCATCTGACCTTGCCCCAACAATCAGCACCATGGGATCTTCTAAGCAGTTGTCTAGAAAACTGAAACTGAAAATAGTTGACGCTCACAAAGCTGGAGAAGGCTATAAGAAGATAGCAAAGCGTTTTCAGATGTCAATATCCTCTGTTCGGAATGTAATTAAGAAATGGCAGTCATCAGGAACAGTGGAAGTTAAAGCAAGATCTGGAAGACCAAGAAAAATATCAGACAGAACAGCACGCAGGATTGTGAGAAAAACAATTCAAAACCCGCGTTTGACTGCACGATCCCTCCAGAAAGATATGGCAGACACTGGAGTTGTGGTACACTATTCCACTATAAAGAGATACTTGTACAAATATGGTCTTCATGGAAGAGTCATCAGAAGAAAACCTCTTCTACGTCCTCACCACAAAAATCAGCGTTTGAACTTTGCAAATGAACATATAGACAAGCCTGATGCATTTTGGAAACAAGTTCTGTGGACCGATGAGGTTAAAATTGAACTTTTTGGCCGGAATGAGCAAAGGTACGTTTGGAGAAGAAGGGGCACAGAATTTAATGAAAAGAACCTCTGTCCAACTGTTATGCATGGGGGTGGATCAATCATGCTTTGGGGTTGTATTGCAGCCAGTGGCACAGGGAGCATCTCACAAGTAGAAGGAAAAATTGATTCAATAAAATTTCAGCAAATTTTGGATGGTAACTTGATGCCATCTGTGAAAAAGCTGAAGTTAAAAAGAGAATGGCTTCTACAAATGGATAATGATCCTAAACACACCTCGAAATCCACGGGGGATTACATCAAGAGGAGTAAACTGAAGGTTTTGCCATGGCCTTCACAATCTCCTCACCTCAACATAATTGAAAATCTATGGATAGACCTTAAAAGAGCAGTGCGTGACAGACAGCCCAGAAATCTCAAAGAACTGGAAGACTTTTGTAAGGAAGAATGGGCAAAGATACCTCAAACAACAATTGAAAGACTCTTGGCTGGCTACAAAAAGCATTTACAAGCTGTGATACTTGCTAAAGGGGGCAGTACAAGATATTAACTCTGCAGGGTGCCCAAACTTTTTCAGAAGCCATTTTTTTGTTTTCTGTTATTTTGAAAGTGTAAATGATAGAAATAAAATCTAACTTTTGTTGACATATTATAAGAATGTCTAATATGTAATTTGATGCCTTTTGGAGATTTTTCCATCTTTCCTTGGCTTCTTTATGCACATTAATACACATTTTTGCCTGGGGTGCCCAAACCTTCGATCACCACTGTAGGAGATGCTTCCTCCATCAGACTATTCTTCTGAGACTATGAAAACACCTGAGTATTGTCCGTGATTCTTTTTTTTTTCCACTATCATTTAAATTTTTAGGGCTGGCTTTCAGGTGTTCCCTTCTTCTCGGTCCAAGCAGTACTGCTGCACAAATTTTTAACAAAATTTAAATTACGACAATCCCCATGAAAAAAAGACAAACACAGTAATGATAATTTTAACTGTGATAATTGATAAGGAAAGGAGTGGGCAAGAGTCACAGCCCTGAGAATGGTCATAAAAATATATACAAAGCATATCCTCATATAAAGTGTACTTGCCTAAATCCATAAAACCTAATGTTAAACCTGGCTGCTCTCTCCTTCCTCTGTAATCTGCATTTGCCACTTCTGACAATTTTCCCCAACACCAGGCCAACCCAACCCATGGTAATGGCCTTTTCCTCATATGTGCATGTTTTCCAACGTGACTGTGTAGGGGGTACCATTCCTTCCACTCAGGTGTGAGATTACAGTCAGGTCTCCGTTCTGTGGTGTGTAGTGTGTGATCCCCACCCCCTGCCTGCCGGAGGCTGGAAAATACCATCTAATCTGTGTTTTTTGGAAGGCTGTAGAGGAGAAAGGGCTGCAGATAAACAGGTAGAGCTTACGTGGAAGGATTTGCTTCATCACTGTGTATAACCCGAGGCTAGTCACTTTAGTCCGCTTAGGAAGAGGGGTTTATTACCACTTTAAGTGGCACGGGTACTTGAAAATGATCAAGCTTTCCTGTTGTGAGTGAGTACTTTGGCCACCAGTGCCATTACTCCATTGCAGCAAGGCTCACTTTTTTTTTCTTTTTGTTCTCACATGGTGAGCATTAACATATAACAGGCTTAAAAGGTCTTTAAATGTTTCTGAGTTCAAATATTTTCTTTGAGTTTGTTATCTCTTAGAGGCCTTAAGAATACGTATGAGAAGAAAATCTTCATAAAGACCCATAGTGAGAAATGTTACCAGTCCCAGCAGAGGTCTTCTGTAAAATACATTGCAAAGGATGATCAGGTAAATCATTAGCAAAGCAGATTTTAAACATCTTTTCTAGCGAAGTTATACCACTATTTTCCACAAAACCGCTGCTCAAAAAAAGTAACTAGGTGAATGCTGATTGGTGACTTGGGGTGTGGTGACCAGTTGTTTGGTACCCAAGATGGAATAAAGGCACACAGGGACCAAGGAAAGTGGCACCATTATTATTTGGTTCATTAGAGTTAATAAATAACACTTGGAAGACAACGGCAATGTGCTTACTTAACAGTCCCAAACAATATAGCAACAAAGCCTTAACACGACAACTGTTCTCAGCAACATAAGAAGTCTTTTAATACAGTTCTAGCACTTGCGAAGACAATGTAATATTGCTTACATTACCAGAGCAGCATCAGTGAAAGGGGGGTGACTGATAAGCAGAGCAGTGGTGTAGCTGGCCTTAGTAGATTAACCACTTCAGCTCCGGAAGGTTTTACCCCCTCAATGACCAGGCCATTCTTTGCGATTCGGCACTGCGTTACTTTAAAGAAAAATTGCGTGGTCGTGCGACAATTTACCCAAATACAATTGATATCCTTTTTTTCCCCACAAATAGAGCTTTTTTTAGTGGTATTTGATCACCTCTGCGGTCTTTAGATTTTGCACTATAAACAAAAAAAGAGCGACAATTTTGAAAAAAACACCAATATTTTTTACTTTCTGCTATAAAATATTCCCAATAAAATAATAATTTTTTTATCAGTTTAGGCCAATTTGTATTCTGCTACATATTTTTGGTAAAAAGAATCAAAAAAAGCATATTTTAATTGGTTTGCGCAAAAGTTATAGCGTTTACAAACTACGGGATAGATTTTTGGACTTTATTTTATTTATTTATTTTTTCATTAGTAATGGCGGCGATCTGTGATTTTTAGCAGGACTGCGACATTGCGGTGGACAGATCGGACCCCTAACTGACATTTTTGACAGTTTTTGGGGACCAGTGACATTAATACAGTAATCGGTGCTAAATAAAATGCACTGTTACTGTATAAATGACACTGGCAGGGAAGGGGTTAACATTGGGAGTGATCAAAGGGGTTAATGTATGCCTAACAATGCTTATTCACTGTGTGGGGGGAGGGCTCTGTAACAGAGAGATCGGGGTTGTAGGTTAGCTGAAACTCCTGATCTCTCCCTGCCTGTGTGACAGAAGACTCGCCTGCTTTGTTTACATAAGCAGGCGGGTCTTCTGTCAGTTTCTTTGATGATTGCGAGAGGCCCAGCTGAGCCGCCCTGCAGCAGTATATCTGCGATGGGCGGTCGGCAACTGGTTAATACGAAGATCCTCGTTACAGCTCTCAGGAGTCCCCAGATAGCGGAGCCAGGAGTGGTATCCCTGCTCTGTCTCTCCTCGACTGGAACCTCTCCCTAGCACTGTTCCTAACCAGCGGGGATCCTGTCCCTAATCTATCCACTTCACAAATGGGTGCCAACTGCAGTGGGACTGTACTATTCATTATCATTACCCTCCTTAAAGATGGCTGTGGAGGTAAACCACAGCGTGTGGTGTTGCAGTGTCCATTCGGGCAGCTACTCCCCTACATGACACCTCTGGTGGCTTCAAAGGAACAAAGCTCCTCACAAACTCCATTCCCCCTGTACAGCAGCCAGCAAAACAGCACCACCTACAGAGGGGAGGATAAACTTCATCTGCCTACAGACTGATCATATATATTTGTACCAATTCTATACAATTTCTTGGTGTTTGTCTCGCATTTCTAAAATTTAGCAGCCCTAAAGTGTATTTCCATTTTGCAGTCAAATTTGAGAAAACCCCATACATATTTGCTATGTGCTCCTATTCATACAGTATACCTATATTACACATATATCATTTGCCAGTGAGTTTTGTAAGTCTTTAGCTGACACTCTAGGATTCTTCTTCACCTCATTGAGCAGTCTGCGCTGTGCTCTTGCAGTCATCTTTACAGGATGGCCACTCCTAGGGAGAGTAGCAGCAGTGCTGAACTTCCTCCATTTATAGACAATTTGTCTTACCGTGGACTGATGAACAGCAAGGCTTTTGGAGATATTTTTATAATCCTTTCCAGCTTTATGCAAGTCAACAATTCTTAATCGTAGGTCTTCTGTGAGCTCTTTTGTGCGAGGCATCATTCACATCAGGCAATGCTTCTTGTGAAAAGCAAACCCAGAACTGGTGTGTGGTTTTTTTTATAGGGAAGGGCAGCTGTAACCAACACCTCCAATCTCATCTCATTGATTGGACTCCAGTTGGCTGACATCTCACTCCAATTAGCTCTTGGAGATGTCATTAGTCTAGGGGTTCACATACTTTTTCCACCTGCACTGTGAATGTTTACATGGTGTGTTCACTAAAAATATGGCAACATTTCATTCTTTGTGTGTTATTAGTTTAAGCAGACTGTGATTGTCTATTGTTGTGACTTAGATGATGATCAGATCACATTTTATGACCAATTTGTGCAGAAATCCATATCATTCCAAAGGGTTCACATACTTTTTCTTGCAGCTATATATATATATATATATATATATATATATATATATATATATATATATATATATATATATATATATATATATATATATATTTCTCTGGAGGAGGTGGTATGACTGACCTGCAAAGTTTTTTGAACAATGTAGAATCTGAGTAAGCAAGACTGTTCCAAGCCTGTCCTCATTACCATACGATGAAGCCCAGCCTCTGCACCGTGAAACATTTGTTAGGGCAGACAGTGTTCAAATCTAGTTACAATTGATAATGTAAACCTACCTGCACAGTACAGAGTAATTGTGGCAAACACAACTGCCCAACCCCTACATGAACAAAAAAAACTACAGGTACCTAGGATTTTCAGAGCTGAATGGTCCAGGACTCAGGACAGTGCATCTAAAAAGGTAAGCTGCAAATTTACACACACACACATATATATATATATATATATATATATATATATATATATATATATATATATATATACACACACACTATATTACCAAAAGTATTGGAATGTCTGCCTTGAAAAGTCCACACATGAACTTTAATGGCAACTTTAGTCCGTAGGGTTCAATATTGAGTTGGCCCACCCTTTGCATCCATTACAGCTTCAATCTTCTGGGAAGGCTGTCCACAAGGTTTAGGAGTGTGTCTATGGGAATGTTTGACCATTTTTCCATAAGTGCATTTGTGAGGTCAGGCAATGATGTTGGAGAGAGGGCCTGGCTCGCAGGCTGCGCTCTAATTCATCCCAAAGGTGTTCTATCAGGTTGAGGTTAGGACTCTGTGCAGGCCAGTCAAGTTCCTCCACCCCAAACTCTCTCATCCATGTCTTTATGTACCTTCCTTTGTGCACTAGTGCGCAGTCATGTTGAAACAGGAAGGGGCCATCACCAAACTGTTCCCAGAAAGTTGGGAGCATGAAATTGTCCAAAATGTCTTAGTATGCTGACGTCTTAAGAGTTCCCTTCACTGGAACTAAATATATATATATATATATTGTTATCTAATGGTATGTGAAATGGAAACATGTAACAAATATAAGTGGTGGGTCACACTTGTGCGATACGGGAAGGCTGCGAATTCACAGCCTTTTCCCGCATCGCATCCGCACCTCTGGCAGTTCACACTGCCATATGCCATACACAGGGGGTGTCAATTAAATGTTAACGACACCCCCAGTTTGATCGCATATCGCAGTGCGATCTGACAGTTCGCACATGATCGGATCGCACAAGTGTGAACCACTGTGCGATCCGATCCTGATGCGGCTGAAAAAAAGGGTCATGTGGGACTTTTGTGCGGGTGCAGTGCGAAATTAGCCATACAAAGTGTATGTAATGAAGGGGCAGTGCGCTCCGATATTACATGCGATCGCCGCACACGCTATAGTGTGAACCGGCACTAAAACTCTTATCCAGATTTGGCTACAAAGGTGAATGTACACTTTGAGCTTCTGTAATGTGGATTGTGGGAAGGGTGGTATGTCACCCAGAGGTGTAAAGTACAACAAGGACAGTGTTGAACAATGTAGTTCACCCAACAATGATTATCGTGTGTTTGGTGGACAATAGTCGAATGCTCACTATTACTTTAAACACAGGAAATTTATTTTTTCTTTTAGCACTCTTTCTTCTAATCATAAATTTTTGGAATACTATCTTTACCTTTGATTCCAAAGAAAAGGGAAGATTAAGACATACATAGTCATGAGACACAGACCAGCTTGTTTACTGTAATAACAAACATTGTGCTCTATTAAACAGAATAACAGAGAGCTATTATTTAATGGGATGACACTATGCCCTGACAGCAGCCCACCCACACAGACAGCATTGCATCAGAGTGGCTTTTTATGCTGAAAATGACAAGATGTATTCACACATTACAAGTCTGGTGCTTTAAGCAGTTTAAACAGCCCACACAAGGTGACAGACCATGCTGCAGCAGGTAATTATTTGGTATTATGAATTTGTTATTATCTACCCTTAAGCTAGCTCCAGACGTGCTATGAAATGAACATTAAACTGAATATCTTCGTTTTCATTATGTTTATATTTTGCTTTACCAATATTATCATGATAATACATAATGAATACAATCCATCAAGTATTTTATTTCATAAAAGACATTATTTCATTTTGGAGTCACACAGGATACATACTGCATACTTACAAATGTTTATAGAAAAGGAGAGATTATAATTTAAAGGCAATAAGTATTATTTATACTGCTTTTTAAACAAAGACTTGCAGTCTCATCCAATAAGGAATCACAGAGTATAAGGGCTCATTTACACTATGCTCAACTTTTACACACATTAAAGTGCTTCAACATGCTTTCTGATGTTTTTTTGATGCTTCGGTAATGCTTTTTTGAAGTTTTAAGGAAGCTTGGCAATTGCCCTGAGTGTTTTGATTTTTTATTTGTTTTAAAGGGGCAGAGTAGAACCCCGGCTCAGTAATACCCTCATTCAGCAGATACCCAGCTCAGTGGTACCCTCATTCAGCAGATGCCCTGCTTAGTAGTACCCCCAGCCCTGCTAATGCCACACTCAGTAGTACCCCAAGCTTTGCTGATCCCTCGTTCAGTAGGAGCCCCAAGCTCTGCTGATCCCCCACTCGGTAGTAACTCCCAGCTCTGTTTATCCTCTGGTTTGCTGATCTTCCTCTTTCTCTGTTCCCCACTTACCTTCCACTATATTGTTCCCACACTGCTCACTACGTGTGACATCTACTAGTTTCTCCTGCTCTGATCCCCCAGCTCTGTTGATCCTCTGCCATTCAGTCCTTTCTTACCATTCCCTGCTCTCCTTTTGCTATTACGCTCCCATGTTGAACACCATGTGCATCATTGGCTAGTTGCTCTGCTCCAGTCCAGATCCAGCTCACCTGCCTGCTGCTCCACACTGCACCACCAGATGTGACGTCCGCACCAGACATTTCCAGGATATTAAATATATATAGTGCAGTGCTAAAACAGTAGTGCACAAAAAAATATACACATAAAAGTATTCAAAAACTTAGTGATTCATTCAAGAGAAAATCCAATAAGTTCATATATGTAAAAATAATAACTGGACAGAAAAAGTCCCACACAGGAAAGTGCTGACTTGAAAAGGTGATAGATCCCACACCACAAAGATGTAAATGCGCTCACCAGATGGTATAAACCCAAAGTACTGTACAGAAAATGGGTCATACGGGCTGAATGTATAGATGTCCCCGATACCGGATGGTAGGAACCTCCACAGCGTCTCTGGATGGCAGATGTTGATAACTGTCTTCAGACTGATCCACATGGAAATGTCTAGGAATCCCCACTCCAGGAAGTGTATAATGGAACAAACCAAAAAGACACCATAGCATAATACCGTATGGAAAATGTATTGAAAAGTAAAAGAATTGCAATTACAATATGTCAGATAGTAAGAAGCATTCAGTAAAAATAGGCACTCATGATACTCCTAATGTGTTTCCTTAACCGGTTGCCGACTGCGCACAGTATATTTACTGCGGCAGTCGGCCCCGGCCAGGCAGAGTGACGTAGGTCTACGTCGCTCGCCTGTCACTCCTTCTAGAGCCAATAGCGGGCGGGCGCGCGCCCGCTGAGGCGCGCGCCCGCCTCGGCTCGTTCACGGAGGAGTGCGGGAGTGTGACTGGCGGACCCGATGTCCGCCGGTCACACTACGATCGCCGGTACAGCGGGAGAAAGACAGAGCGGCTTATGTAAACAAGCCGCCTGTCAGTTCTCCCTGTGTAAAAGTGAAGATCAGACAGTTCTACTATGTAGAACTGTTGATCTTTGTTTTTACACTAGTAGACCTGTCCCTGCACAGTTAGAATCACGCCCCTAGGACACACTTAACCCCTCCCTGTCCAATACTGTTAACCCCTTCCCTGCCAGTGTCATTTTTGCAGTAACAGTGCATATATATAGCACTGATTACTGCAGTAATGTCACTGGTACCCCCAAAAGTGTCAAAAATGTCAGTCAAGGGTCCGATCTGTCCGCCGCAATGTCGCAGTACCGCAAAAAAAATCGCAGATCGCCGCCATTACTCGTTTAAAAAAAAAACACCAAAAATGACAAAAATCTTTCCCTTTGTTAGTAAACGCGATAACTTTTGCGCAAACCAATCAAAATACGCTTTTTGCGATTTTTTTTACCAAACATAGGTAGCGTAAAACAAATTGGCTGAAAATGTTAAAAAATTTTGATTTTTACATTTTTTTTGGGGGAATTTCATATAAAAAAAAGTGAAAAATATTGTTGTTTTTGCAAAAATTACGCTCTTTTTTTGTTTATAGCGCGTGATCAAAAAATCGCACAGGTGATCAAATACCACCAAAAGAAAGCTCTGTTTGTGGGAAAAAAAGGACGTGAAATTCGTTTAGGTACAGCGTCGTACGACCGCGCAATTGTCCGTTAAAGTCACGCAGTAAAAAATCGCAAAAAAAACCCTGGTCTTTTAGCAGGAAAATCCTCCGGTGGTAAAGTGGTTAACAATAAAATCCTCAAAGGAATTAGCCTGGTGCCTGAATCAACATACCTTGTATTTATAGAGCTCTGGAAAAAACATCTGATGCAGTTCAAAATTGATGACACACCACGCCATTACAATATGGCGCCGGCGTGCGGATCAAACCTCTCTTTGAAGCTCAAATTAGAGGCCGTCGCGTCACCAAGGATCTAGCAAGAACAGCTGATGCAGTTCAAAATTGATGACACACTGCGCCATTACAGTATGGCGCCGGCGTGCGGATCAGACCTCTCTTTGATGCTCAAATTGGAGGCCGCCGCGTCACTAGGGGATATATATGCATGAACATGGAAGTGAATGCTGATGACATCTTTCCAGGTTCACTTTTTGTTTTTTTTTTTCAAAGTACATTAAAAAAATGTAGCATGTCCACTTTATCTGACTATCATTTCCTCTATTCGGTCTGCAGTTTCTGACTTTCCTCTGAAGTATTTCATATATTGAACATTATGTGCAGCTCTTTGGTGAAGTCAGGGGGCTGCATTTGAGGCACCCTTTAGCTCATAAGTTGACAACCACAGTACAATGGTAAAAAAAAAAAAACCCTGAAAAGTAACAGTGCATTTCCTCATATGTGAGGGTGCCTAGGCCCTGGCTGAGTGCTATTCTCAGGAGATTTGGAATGAGATTTGGTGAGTTCACTGCTGTTCTGCTCGCTGTTCTCTTTGCTGAAGACTGGAGTTGGCTTACCAAAGGCAAATAGGCGGTTTACTTTTCAAGGGAAATTGCACTTTGCAAGTACATTTTCACCAGAGATTAGTAAAAGAGGTGAAGCTTTGCCGACTTGAATCATCCAACCATATGCAAGCAAACGTTCAGCTTTTGTATTTTCCTCGCACTTGATTGTGTGTTTTTTTGCAAAGTGAAATTTCACCGCATTTACTTAGCTCTTAGTGGAAATTTCCAGATTGTAGCAAAGTGTAAGTACTTTAGTGTTGTCACAGGAAAAGATATAATAAAATATTTACAAAAATGTGAGGGGTGTACTCACTTTTGTGAGATACTATAGGTAATTTATTTCTATTAAGGTTAGTGTTGTGATGCATTGGGCAGCCCAAATGGATGGGCTGCTTAAACAAAATTCACGTAAAAACACATGTTTTAAACCCACTGCAGTGAATCACCCTGGTGTAAGTGGGCTCTTAAGGTACCTAAAGACATTAGAGAATGTTTGCCTGATCCAGATGGCCAGATCAGGGAATGTTTTATGTTTGCAGGCTGCTGCACAACGCTGGCAGATGCTCCCTGGCCAAGTATGCTTGGGATAAATTTGGATTTCCCTAGTTGAACAATACTGTCAGTTAGAATGTTTGCAGAAAATGTGCTATGAGTTTTTCAAGTCTGACATTGTATGCTACTGTCTGGGCAGACCTTTGTTAATTTATAAAGAATGAGCTCACTCTGTATGATGCTTTTTTTGGTCTCCTTTGTTTCTCTGGGTATCAAAGTGTTCATTCACTTGTGTTCGAGGTCTGTAAGTTATTGCCAGCCCAGACATTTGCCATTTCCCACATGGCTTATTGTTTTCAGAAATGGACACCATAGAATAGTTTTCAGAAAAAAGGATGAAATTAATTTCAAATTTCCTAAAAATGTTAGAAATGCCAAAGCATAGATGTCATTTTTAACTGTGATTTCCTTGCAGAGCTGTCCCTTTTCTGCAGTAACTGTAAAATTGTATGAAACAAGACTTGGGTTGAGAATGAATCATCTGGTTATACTATTTAGGGAAAAAACAACTTCTCTAACCTTATCAGTGAGTGACATAATAGTTTCTTATAGCTGTCTGTTGTAGATATCATAAAATATGTAAAAGAAAATAATATCTGAATTAAATAATACAAAGGTATTAATAATAAGTAATGAAAGGGTAGATTCATAGGATACCTTCTAGATATAACCACATGTCAAAACAATTAGCAGATTCAGAGAATTGAGCAGCTGAAGATATGTGATTATCTCAACTTTTTTCTATAAAAGTCGAACTATGTCTTATCTGCTCCTTATTTACCAACTCACACAGCATTTACCATTGTGATAGTATTGTAGTAGTGTGCATCAGTGCGACTTATTAGTGCCCATCATTGTCCCCTCATCAGTGCCCATCAGTGCAGCCTATCAGTGCCCATCAGTGCAGTATATCAGTGCTGCCTTATCATTGCTGCCTCATCAGTGCCCCCTTATCATTGGCCATCAGACAGCCTATCAGTGCCCATCAGTGCAGCATATCAGTGCTGCCTTATCATTGCCGACTCATCAGTGCCCATCAGTGCAACTTATCAGTGCCCATCATTGCCGCCTCATCAGTGCCCATCAGTGCAGCATATCAGTGTCCATCAGTGCAGCATATCAGCACATAGCTTTAAGCCTGTCAATGCACACAGTTCCGCTATAATTTACACAGAGATACTGGCTCACATCTGTCTCCTAGGGTGAAGCCATTTCCAAAATGGGAGCACACCTTCCTCCTGGCTGGAGGCCTGATCTATTCCCAGTCCTTCATTATAAAGGCTGTGTGCACCTGCACACGGTATCAGGACAATATCCCCCCGGACAATATCCCCCCGGATAATATCCCCCTAGGACAACATCTCCCGGGCAGTATCCCCCGGGACAATATCCCCCCGGAAAACATTCCCCTGGACATAGGGTTAGGGTTGGAGGGGGGATATTGTCCGGGGGGATATTGTCCAGGGAGGATATTGTCCGGGGGGATGTTGTCCAGGGGGGATATTGTCCGGGGGGATAATGTCCGGGGGATATTGTCCGGGGGGATAATGTCCGGGGGATATTGTCCGGGGGGATATTGTCCTAGAATCCCTGCACACACACCCTGCTGGTCTTCAGAAAACCTGGAAACTGAGTTTGAGATTTCTTCCCTCCCAATGCACTTCAAAATCTCCAAACTAATCCGGAAATACCAAAATATGGAGAAAGCTGTAAAAACAGGTTTCTCTGCTCAAATCAGTACTGATAGGCTGCATTGATGACCGCTGATAGGCTCCATTTATGGGCACGGATAAAGTTGTTAATTTTTATTTTTGCAAAAAACATTTAAAATTTTCATTCCATTAGATCATTTACAAGGTTGTTTTTAGGGGCAGGGCAGGGTAGGGTAGGGGTTGGGGGCAACTGATGAGGAGTAACTCTTAAGGCCTGGCTAGTAGCTCAGGACTTAAAATGTGAGCCCTGGTGTAATCCATAGTTTCAAAAATGATAAGAGGTGTCAGAATTGTCCGTTAAAGTTGTTGTAAACTCTTTTTTTGTACTGAAATAATAAACATGTTATACTTACCTGCTCTGTGCATTTAACATTTTACATAGAGTGGCCCAAAACCTCCTATTTTGGGTTCCCCCACCAGCGCTTTTGGTTCTCCAATATGGTGGCACACATGCAGGCTTGATCCCGAGCAGGGCTGTGTGTGTCTAAAGGCACACGCAGCATGGCTTAGCCCTGCCCCCCGCTTCCTCCTCACTGAATTTGAATACAGAAGCAGGAGCCAATGGCTCCTGTTGCTATCAATCTGCCCTGTGAGGCCAGGTAGAAAGAGCAGCGTTCTGTTTACAGGCATAGTGCTGGATCAATAAGTATGAGGTAAGTATTTTTGGGAGTGGGGGTGATGAACAGCTACTGAAAGGTTTGTTTGGGTTTCTTTTTTGTTTTTTTTTTAACCTTAATGCATAGAATTAATAAACGGAAAAAAAAACTTTTTAAAGGAAACTTCACTAGACACCTACTTTAAAGGTTTGCAGGCTCTATCAATCAAAAACCTTCAATTAATGAGTAAGTTTTCATCTATGACCAATACTGTATAAAGCATTTTTTTAATAATTTTCTGTTTTTTTATTTGTTTTGTTTTTTTGGGGGTTATGTCTTTATTTATTATTAGGACTTGATGATCAGATTGTATATAAGATTGAATATTGCAGAAATCCAGAAAAAAAAAACATTGATTTGATACAACTAGAATACAAAATACGATGCATGAATCTTCTTCACGTCTTTAAAAAAAAAAAATACATTTACTATTTTTTTTTTGTAGGAGCCTGGAAGCCTAGGAGCCTAGAATCAGTAGATCGTAAGTGCCATGCGGGACTCCTACAGATTGTCAGAAGCTGTCTGCCTGTACATCCAAGGGGCAAGCAATTTTACAAAGACTGGAGGACTCAACAGTGCCCTGGTAGTTCATTGAGAACTACAAGCCAACTGCCGCAAAGTATGTAAGTACTTGTAGTTCATTGATTTACAGGGATCTGTGAATCAATGACACAGCCGTATGGGCCATCTGGGCGGAGCACTGCACGACCACGCTTCTTTCAAATAGTGACAGCAGGTACGGGGAGAAGATCCCCTGCCTGATGTCACAGGGAGTGCGGGGTTGGGGAGCAGCTGCAGGATCGGGAACATGTAACACTTTTCACCCTAAAAAAACAGGTGGAACATGCAGTGGCGTCACTAGGGTTGGTGTCACCCGGTGCAGTAACTCACGGTGTCACCCCAACCCCTTTCAATAATGTTTTTTTGTTTTTTTTACTAATGTAACTTGTAAATCCTAGCTCCCATATAACACTAAATGTAATGGCAATAGCGACATTAATAACTAGGAGAATTAAATTACCTTTAAATTACAATATCATATGAAAATAATAAAACACAGCTGTCAGGTCCCTATGCATCTCTATGGGGGAAATCGGATGGGAACGGACCGTCTGTCTGTTCTCATCCGATCCCGTGGACGGATGGAAAATAGGGTTTCCATCTGTCCAGATTTAATGGATCGGATTGGATGTCAGCGGACATAGAGATGCATGGGGTGACCGCTCAGATCTGCCAAAAAAACGACAGGTGGATCTGAGAGGTCCGCCTGTGTGAAAGGGTCCTTACATATAAAAGACCACATATATGGGCATAATCTTTCCCCACAATACAAGTCTATGAGGGCCTCATTTGATGGATTTTACCAACTACACAGCCAACCCGTGCTTTCGGCAGAGCGCATAGAGCACCTGTTTTTAACATATACCGGCAGGTATATAGTTTTATCCATCACTGCACAGAATGTAAGTTATGATTATACTTTAAATATTTTTATACAAACCTATGTACTGTATGAATACCTGTATTATTATTCGCATTTGATTGACTTCTGTTTGATCAATTACTTACAGACCACCACTCAGGGTCTCCTATTTTGTCCCCCTGAAGAAGGAGTAGTTGTATAACTCCGAAACTAGTCGGGTCTGGAGTCCTCACCCTGAAACTGGTGTTATATTCAAGTGCATATGTGATGTATCTTTACTTATTTACTTGCCTTTTATTACCTTGCTAATTTTGTTATTTCAATAAAATATTAAACATTTTTTAATTAAATTTGTGTAGACATGAGTGCCTAAAAAATCCCACCAATAGGGGAAAACCTTTCTTTTTTGAGATTATATTGGGATGTGGCACCACCCCTAGCACCCAACACAGGTCACCCCCCATTTGACTTATTCAGGTAGCAAATACCATTCCCCGCTTAACCTGTGTTGTGTTCTATCTGTTCCCCCGCGAAGGTGATTTCATCCCCTTCCCCTCCGCGGATAAACAGAAAAAAACTTTTTTATATATTATTATTTTCAAAAATATTTGTTTGAATTATAAATCATAACCTGTTAATGTGAACAGATAACCAGTGTTACCACATTTGGTCTTGCACATATTGGGAGTCATCTTCCAATTTTGATTGTATCGAATTCATCGTCTCTCCAATACTTATTATCAGGAACCCCCATTCTCTTCCTGCTTGGTTCCAGTCATTATGGCTGGCTACACGGGAGATGAATGGGAGAGCCTTATGTCTCAATATCTCAGGGACTTTGGACAAAGGGAGTATGCAGATGCGGACTTGTCCGCACTCTTCTTCCAATTGTCCAAAGCCCTTGAGAAAAAATCAGCCAATTTTTGGCATGTAAAATCTTTCCAGGACTATCTTAAAAATAAAACAAACCCTGCAGGCCTTAGAACTCAACTGTTTCCACTTTTAGAGGATTTAAGCCCGGAATTTAAGACCAACTGGGAACAAGCCCTGACTGACTGTTCAGCCACCCTTATGACACTACTAATTAACGAATATACTCGTCGATCTGTGATCCTAGATAAAGAAATTGACAGTCTATGTGATAAAATGAAAAAATACAAAACACATAAACATTTTGATGAAAAGGAAAAACAACTTAAACAACATCTAGAAATTCACAATCGCAACATTTTGATAAAAAAACAAAATAAATTAAATAGAGACACTATGGCCTTTGAACAGAAAAAGGCATATAAGTGGAATACCAACAAAATATTGTACAATGGGCCACCTAAAAAACAATATCGGACGAACACGTCTCATCCTCCACCTAAAAATACATCACATGCTCCACAAAATCCAACTAAACAAAAAGCTAAGGAAGGAGTAAAACGAGCATTCCAAGATGAAACAGTAATTGGACAGACAATGAAAAAATCCAATATTCAACAAGAACGAACCCCTAACCTTTCACTATTCAAGCCACACACTTCCCACTCGGATAATACCACTCAACCACCATTAGATGTCACCTCTCCTCTCACCAACACACCTACACTCAATATATCCCAAATACCTCTCTCACTCGTATCCACCACTAACCTCCAAGATGCCACTTTTTTAGAACTGGTTCATCAGAGAGCCCCGACCTTCACACCAATGACACAATAAAAATCCTCACACCTCACCTTTCTATGGTCCCCACCACCAATCCGGTACAAACGGACTTATCAGTTATTAATCTGTCTGACTATGAGCTATCCTCAGATGAAATTGAGGTTTTATCCAAAGGTCTTAACTTTTGTCCAAATACCTCCCTTAAAAAATTTGACTTTATCAAAGATCTTCACCTTTTCGCTCGAAAGTTGAATTTCAAGGCCGCATATGATAAAACTAACACATCCAATATACCTAAGACTAAAAAGGACTCCATTTTAGATACATTGATATCCTTATTGGAAGAGAACGATGATCTGATCGATAAAATTGACTTGCCATCACTCCTGGAGGGTGCAGACCCCAAACAACCAAATCCGATTCACAAGACTGAATCTCTGAGGAAAAAATCTGACAAGTTTCCCAATTCTACTAACGCCAACGTTTCCGCCTTTGTAAAGCTTGTAACAAAAGAGGTCGAAAAAATAAATATTCGGCCATCCAAAACACCAAACATCACGACTAGCCAAAGATTGGCCATTAATAAATTATCACAAAATCATTTAATCACAATCAAACAGGCCGACAAAGGCGGAAACGTTGTCATTATGAACAATTCACAATATACAGCCATGTGTTATAAAATTCTTAGAAATCAGAATTGCAAAATTACACCAAATATAGTGATCAAGTATCAACAAGAATTTTATCAATTAATTGATACAGCATATTTGAATAACGTGATTCCAAAGCATACATGGGAATTCATACGCATACCATTCCCTGTCACTCCAACGTTTTATTCACTCCCTAAAATTCATAAAAATGCTACTGATCCACCCGGATGGCCAATTATATCAGGTCGGGGTTCCATCTCCGATAGCGCCAGCAAACTGGTAGATGCTTTCCTCAAACCCTTTGTAACGGCCCTACCCTCACACATCCGTGACACTATACATTTTCTGCAACAAATCGAGGACATACAAATCCCACAAGATAGTCTACTCGTCACCATCGACGTCGAGGCCTTGTACAGCTCTATCCCCCATGAACGGGGGATAGCAGCTGTACAACATGCTATAACATCTAGCTATAACCTCGACGCCTATGGTGAATTCATCCTGTCTGTCTTACAATATATTTTACATCACAATGTATTCACCTTCAATGGCTCCCACTACCTCCAGATACAAGGCGTAGCGATGGGCACTTGTTGTGCCCCATCCTACGCCAACCTGTATCTGGGGGAGTGGGAGAAATCCTTTCTTACGAGTGAAACTACTTCTATGTATACGGACCACATTAGTATGTGGTTACGATACATAGATGACATTTTTATGATTTGGCAGGGTTCATCTGAACTTCTTGCCAATTGCATAGACAGGATGAATCGAAATGACTTCAACCTAACTTTTACCATGAATGCAAGCAAGGATGTGGTCACATTTTTGGATGTGGAAGTGGTGAGGGGGGAGGATGGTGCTCTCCGCAGTGACCTTTTTCGGAAGCCCACTGCGGGGAACACCATCCTCCATGCATCTAGTTTTCATCCTCGGTCTCTGGTACACTCCATACCATATGGGGAGTATTTGAGAGCCAGACGCAATTGCAAGGATCTAGAAGGCTTCCGCAAAGCAGGGGATGACCTGAGAACTAGACTCCTGGCCAGGGGGTACACAAAAACAATCCTGAAAAAAGCTTACAAAAAAGCAATTTCTAGCAAAAGGAGTAAACTATTGTCCCCCAAAGAGAATAAAGAGGATGACCCAGTTTTAAGGATAATAACAACATACTCGGAACAACATTTAACAATTAAAAAAATAGTATCCAAATACTGGCATGTGCTTGCTCTGGACCCTACTGTGGGCAAATACGTTCCAGAACAACCCCATTTTACCTATCGCAAGGTACCGGCGCTTAAAGACAAACTTGTTCAGAGTGAATTTAAAGATCAAGAAAAACACGATCCGTGCAAATATAAGGGCACTTATATTTGCGGCAGCTGTAGATATTGTGGTTTTATGCTGACATCCAAAAACCCTATCCTGCCGAATGGCCAGGTATTTAGGCCCAAACACTTCACCAACTGCCGCACTCACGGAGTGGTATATTTGCTGCTCTGTGAGTGCGGCTGTTTTTACGTCGGCAAGACTAAGTTAGACTTCTTTAAACGTGCCAACAGGCACATAAAAAGTATCAAGACCTGTGACCCTGATCTCCCCCTCGGGCGACATGCGGCACTTGTTCACCCAGGGAAATGTCCCAGAATCAAATTTTTGATTTTGGATAGGATCCACCCTAGTTCCAGAGGAGGAGACTGGAACAAGGTCCTCCTGCAAATGGAACTACAGTGGATCTATCTCCTCAAAGCCACTGAACCCCCAGGATTAAACGAGATGGTATCCTTTAAACGTTTCCTAGAAGGTTTCAGCTCGGGAGGAATGGAGAAATAAGCCCTCCTTCCCCCTTTGCTGATAAACTCCCATATTATTTTTGAATATGAACCATCCTGTCACTCTAATTTGTCATCAATAGGGGTCAGTGTTGGCAATATCATAATTTTTTTCAAATGTATCTTGTGTTCGATGCTTGCATATAATTCCATTTCTGGTTTCTGTTCTCTCAACAGATGCTCCTGCGCTCATCCAAAGCCTCTGTGGGTTGCAATCAAAATGACAAGAAAAACTTTTGTATTTTTGTCTCTTTTTATTTATGCCTTTCGTTCTTCCCTTATTTAGAAGGACAGCAAAAGATCGGCGATAACAGCCTCAATGGGGCTACAATATATAATTTTTCCTTAAACTATACCTCTTCTTTATAATGAGACAATTTTTAAAGCATATATAGTGCCTGTCATTTCCTGCCCGTATAGGACAGAAGAATGTGGTATCTGTCACCAGTGAACCTCTATCAAGCAGACAACCCGGCACGGAAGGCGGCCGCCACCTAGTGGCGAGCCGCATTTTGCGTCTTCTGTCATGTTAAGGTCTCGCATTGCGAGACCTACTGGCGTTGACGCACACCATGCCCCGCCTGCGTTCCACGCTGACGGGTCAGGTTACGTGCCGGTGGAACGCAGGAGCCGGCCGAACTTCCGCTTTGTCGCTCTCCGGGCCAATGGAGCGGGGGAACGCCCGACCCCTCCGCACCAGGGACCCCATCAGGCAATCAGCACAGGAAGAAGTGAACAAAGTCAGTTAACCACTTGAGCCCCGGAAGATTTTACCCCCATTCCGACCAGGGGGTATTTTGCGATTTGGCACTGCGTGACTTTAACGGACAATTGCACGGTCGTGCGACGCTGTACCTAAACGAATTTGGCGTCCTTTTTTTCCCACAAACAGAGCTTTCTTTTGGTGGTATTTGATCACCTGTGCGATTTTTTGATCACGCGCTATAAACAAAAAAAGAGCGTCAATTTTGCAAAAATAGCAATATTTTTCACATTTTTTTATATGAAATTCCCCAAAAAAAAATTTAAAAATCAAAATTTTTTTACTTTTTCGGCCAATTTGTTTTATGCTACCTATGTTTGGTAAAAAAAATCGCAAAAAGCGTATTTTGATTGGTTTGCGCAAAAGTTATCGCATTTACTAACAAAGGGAAAGATTTCTGTCATTTTTGTTGTTTTTTTTTTTAACGTGTAATGGCGGTGATCTGCGATTTTTTTTGCGGTACTGCGACATTGGGGCGGACAGATCGGACCCTTGACTGACATTTTTGACACTTTTGGGGTTACCAGTGACATTTCTACAGTAATCAGTGCTATATATATGCACTGTTACTGTAAAAATACACTGGTATTGAAGGGGTTAACTTTATTTGGGAGGGAGGGGCTGTGTGTATCCCTAGGGGCGTGCTTTCTACTGTAATTGGCTGGGGCTTGAGCTGTATGGACACTGATCAACGGATCTACATACTAGATCCGAGTGATCAGTATCCTAACAGCAAGGAGAATGACAGGTGGCTTGTTTACACAAGCTGCCTGACATTCTCCCTCTCCCCCGCCGATCGCCGAGTGACCGGCGGACATCGGGTCCGCCGGTCACACGCGCGGGGGGGTCCGTGACCACGCGGGAGCGGGAGCGCGCCTCCGGGGGCGCGCGCTCGCTCCCTAGACCCTCACAAGCTAGTGACGTAGCCCTACGTCACTTTGCCTGTGAGGGGCTGACTGCCGACGTAGATCGGCGTTAGGCAGTCGGCAAGTGGTTAAGTACACCCAGCTGTGAAGTCCAATTGACTCCACACATAAACCCTCTTCTCAACAGTGAATTCATTGTTCGCTTGCTGAGAACACTGTGAGGACCTGACCTAATCTAGTCTGTTGAAACATCTTGCAAAAGGTAATAACTTATATTTCCTCTTTCTTTGTCAACACCTCACCAAATCTCCCTACAGGTGATGGAGGTGACTGTGTTCTATTTGGCCATTATTTGCTGACTAGGGGAAACTAAGATATAATTCTTTTTAAGGGATGATTATGGGTATCCACCAATCCCTCATGGGCTTTCTCTCCTCTCCATATACATAGGAATGGGATTGTTAGCTTTCTATTTGAAATACAGGTCATTACATTGGCACTGAGATGAAATTTATCATTCTACCTTTGAGCCTTTTCTATCCTCCCCTTCTCAAAACAATATGGCCAGCTTATATCATTGGACCAACAAGCTTCTATGACCTTATATCTCTCCCCTGTAGCTGATGGGAAAATCATTGGGATCCAGTTGTTCTAACTTGATGTCTTCCTGGGACTATCCACATATATGGGCATAATCTTTCCCCACAATACAAGTCTATGAGGGCCTCATTTGATGGATTTTACCAACTACACAGCCAACCCGTGCTTTCAGCAGAGCGCATAGAGCACCTGTTTTTAACATATACCGGCAGGTATATAGTTTTATCCATCACTGCACAGAATGTAAGTTATGATTATACTTTAAATCTTTTTATACAAACCTATGTACTGTATGAATACCTCTGTATTATTATTCGCATTTGATTGACTTCTGTTTGATCAATTACTTACAGACCACCACTCAGGGTCTCCTATTTTGTCCCCCTGAAGAAGGAGTAGTTGTATAACTCCGAAACTAGTCGGGTCTGGAGTCCTCACCCTGAAACTGGTGTTATATTCAAGTGCATATGTGATATATTTTTACTTATTTACTTGCCTTTTATTACCTTGTTAATTTTGTTATTTCAATAAAATATTAAACATTTTTGAATTAAATTTGTGTAGACATGAGTGCCTAAAAAATCCCACCAATAGGGGAAAACCTTTCTTTTTTGATATAAAAGACCATAGTGCATTTCCTTAGTGCAAATTCATATACAGTACTCTATTCAAAATATATATGCAATATTCATACATAATATTTGTATTATTCAAAAAAAGTGCAATTACATTTATTCATAAAAAAGTGCCAATGTGCAAAATAGTGCAATTAAACTTAAGGTGCCCAGACAGATATAAGGTGCTTCTTTTTGATTTGTGCTGTTAAATAGTCCGTAATTTCAATATGTTTTATCACATGCAGTGCTTGTCTCCCTCTCAGCAATCAGTTTATTCACCCTTAGGCCCCTTTCACACAGGCGGACAGTTGAGATCCGCCTGTCCGTTTTTTTGGCGGATCTGAACGGTCCCCCCATGCATCTCTATGGGGCATCGGATGTCAGCAGAGACATGTCCGCTGACATCCGATCTGATCCGTCAAATCTGGACAGATGGAAACCCTATTTTCCATCCGTTCAGCGGATTGGATGAGAACGGACTGACGGTCTGTTCCCATCCGATTCCCCCATAGAGATGCATGGGGACCTGACAGCTGTGTCTCCGCACACAGCGCAGAGATACAGCTGTCATCCTCCTGCTCAGCAGGGGATCGGTGGATCGATCCCCTGCTGAGATAAACGGATTGACGGACAGTGTAAAAGGGGCCTTAGTGTCAGTGTGAATTTGCTATTCCTCCTCCTCTGTGTGCAAGGGCCACTCCCCAGACAGATTCGGACCTGCAAGGACCCCCTGCGTTTTGAGTACAGTACAGATGTCCTTCTAGTGGGTCTCCCCTGTGTCATCTTTCATGCACTGGGGAGAGAAATATAAAAAATCCCATCCAGACAAAGAAACATACCCAAAAGAGGAGCTGGGAATAATGCAGAGAGACGGTCTGGATGCGATTTTTTTATATTTCTCTCCCCAGTGCATGAAAGATGAAACAGGGGAGACCCACTAGAAGGACATCTGTACTGTACACAAAATGCAGGGGGTCCTTGCAGGCCTGAATCTGTCTGGGGAGTGGCCCTTGCACACTTGAGGAGGAGGAATAGTTCACACTGACACTGTCTAAGGATGAAACTTACTGCTGCCTGAGAGTGACATGATACAGGAGATGGTTTCAGAGATTGTGGACATGATAGAGATGGTCAAAGGCTAAGGACACAGCTGACAGAAAAGGCTCCTCACCTAGCCATGAATCTGTACAATGTTCTGTGTATGGGGGAGGGAGGCCAGTGTGGTTTGCTCAGTACACACACACACACACACACACACACACACACACAAGTGTGTGTGTCCCTGAGAATGGCTGCTGCTCGCCCCCCACCCTCACAAAAAACAACACAGAAAAAGCCCAGCTATTGTCGTTTCCCCAGAGATGGAGCTGCAGAGAGCCCAAATTCCACAGTAGAAAGGTACCTCTGCTTTCATGAACTCCAGCTTCACACGTGCTGAAGAGAGCCCTGCCATATTCATCTTCACCTCTACTAGGCTGCCCATGCCCCCTCTCCGACACCCGCCCAATCAGAGAGAGGCAAACACCACCTGACCTTCTTGCATATTAAATCCATTGGAAAGGACGGAGAAGGCAGGGGGAGGATCTGAGAAAGCTCTGAAGTTAACCTGTGTGTTACCTCAGCGCTGTGGGGGTTTTACAATGCATTGCAGAGCCTAGGCAGCAGAGATGAGACGGACACTTAGTACTATGCGGCGCAGCAGCGATGCGATGCCGGCCCGCATAGATGAGAAGCAGAGTGGTGTCACCCTCCCCCCTGTGGACACCCTGGTGCAGTACGCCCCCCCCCCCCGCACCCACCTTGTGACGCCTCTGGGAACATGTATCATGTTCCCGAAGATGAATTTATCCTTTAAAAAGATTATTGTTCCTTAGAAATGTGGTATCTTGCTGCCACCTTGTCTTGCTCCCTTTTCCTAAAATCTCTATACCTGGCCACTATCCTTTACCACGTTCTGCTTCCTGACCTATGTTTTGCACCTCTCCCCCCATCCATCTCTTTGCATGTTTTCTTAATATGCCTCAGAGAACTATATTACACTCATGGGCAGTGGCTTACCTTGCATATCTGGCACCCAGCACAAATAATTTTTTGACTTCCTTACCCCATCAAAATAATTATCAGTAATAATCAGGGCTTTTTGGTTAGAGGATAAGTGCTGGTACTTACTACCACTCCCCAGGGCCCTGGCAGACAGTAATAGCGCATGCAGCACCACTCTGAATGGTGAACGTGGCCAAATTGCACAGTGTAAGGGTAATAAAGGGGCATGGTTAAAAAAAAAAAACCTGAAGTGGACCTTTCTTTAGGTATGTCACTGCCCATGGGTCTCCCAGCAAGTATCTTTTCTATCCTGTTCTATTCAGTCTTCCCCTATCTTCTTTCCTGAGGTGAGAGCACTACATGCAGCTTAAATGTTCCCTTTTATTGTACCATTAAACTGCTGTTCTAATTGTGATTTATTTTGAGAATGACCCTTTGCATATGTAGCACCCTAAAAGGTAGGTGCTAGAGAGAGTATAGTTTTGAATCCTTTCTGCTTACGAGAGGGATTGCAGGTAAATCTATATTGTTCTCTGCCTACCAGAGAGCAGGATCTGCTAGCGAGGTCTGCTCAATGTGCTCAGGTGCAACTCAGTCTGTCTGCAGAATGTTTCGCACTGGTCCAATAGGGAGGCATTTTGGACACTGGGAGGAAACCTGGCAAATGAGCGCACAGGCATTTGGTACAGCCCTGGTGATTTGGCAGAGGAGAATGCCTCGGTGCATGCTGGGATACTGTATAAATGCCAGGAGCACATGTGCTCAATGTCTTTTAGCTGGAATGCAGAGTCCCGGAGGGAGGGGCCTGGCTGTGTCCTCCTCTGTAGAGGTGCCATGCGGCCTCAGGTGGTCAACTTGAGGGCCTAAATAGATAGAGAGGAACTGAACCCGGAGGTCCTGTAAAGCTGACTGGTACGGGAGACACTGGTGGATCTGATTCTGCAGTACAGTGAGTACAGATCTGGGTCAAGGGCCCTGACCTGAGGGGGGTCACCCCTGCAGCTAGAAGAGTCAGTGGATGGGTGTCAGTAAAGAGGATGATACAGAGTATGCTGAAGAGAATGTAGATCAATACGTCTATTGCTAGAGAAAGAGCAAGGAGACTTAAACCTTTCCATACATGTGGCAGTATGGTTTAAGCAGTAAGACTGCTTCCACAAGCAACCTGGTGAGGCCAAGGTTGTCCTTATCCAATGTACATAGTTCCAGTTGGAATATCCCACTATTCCCTTCTCCCATGCAAGTTCCACAATAAATACTAAAAACCAACACCCCTGGACTGTTTTTTGAGCAACGAGCCATTGGGAGTAAGGATTAATGTGTGAACTGTACCCTAAGTGACTGTTTGCTGGTAATCAGAGGAGGCCCAACAAGTCATCATACAGAAAGCCCTACAGAGACAGTGCTACACATAAATCTATAAACACTTATTTAAGACCGGATTCACACTGAAGCGGCACGACTTCGGGGGCGACCTGTGAAGTCGCGTGCAGCGCGACTTCAGCACAACTTGCACGGACTTCACAGAATGAATGTCTATGCAAGTGGCTCCAGGTCGCCCCAAAGTAGTACAGGAACCTTTTTCTAAGTCGGAGCGAATTGTGTCGCTCCTATTAGAACGGTTCCTGTACCACACAACGGACCGCGATGGACCGCGACTTGTCAGGCTGACAAGTCGCCTGACAAGTCGCATTCGTGTGAATGGAGACTTAGAAATACATTTGTTTTTGTGTTTAAAATGTAGATATGTTATGTATAATGTATATGGTGATATAAAATATTACTATACATTATATTATTGCCATTATTTTTTATAACTGTATAAGTAAGTTATTTTACCTCACACATTTTATAAATTCAGATTGTATTGTTTTTACAATTCAAACCGACCCTAGGACATACTTAACCTACATTTGGCAACAATGAATCCAGCCTCCTTACATGCCTGTAAAAGCAGAAATAAAGCAAATTTTTCTTCAATTTAGACAATTGTCAGATTTTGCTAACGCTTCCTATTGCCTCTTCAGCATTGATTGGCTGTTCATAGGGTTCAGCACATTTACTGTCTTTACAGGAGATGCATTTTTCCTCAGTTTCCCACCGTCTGCTGTTCATCCCCTCTACTCACAAGTATCATTCAATCACTATTCAGGCTCTCCATCCAGGGTTCACGGCCACCCATACAGACAAGCTATTCTTCTTTGTTTAGTGAAATCCAAATGATAGAACAAACAAATATACCACCCACTATAAGTAGCTCTTCCACAACTGATAAAAACAAAATTCCGATTACCATGTTATTTCACATCTGTTTCCGACAGACTGTTTTAGCATAGTTAATATGGTGTTTTGGTTGAGCTTAATGAATAACAATTAGTAACTGTGATGTGATATTTTCCCAGGATAACAAGGTCATGCTATGATAGATAGATAGATAGATAGATAGATAGATAGATAGATAGATAGATAGATAGATAGATAGATAGATAGATAGATAGATAGATAGATAGATAGATAGATAGATAGATAGATAGATAGATAGATAGATAGATAGATAGATAGATAGATAGATAGATAGATAGATAGATAGATAGATAGATAGATAGATAGATAGATAGATAGATAGATAGATAGATAGATAGATAGATAGATAGATAGATAGATAGATAGATAGATAGATAGATAGATAGATAGATAGATAGATAGATAGATAGATAGATAGATAGATAGATAGATAGATAGATAGATAGATAGATAGATAGATAGATAGATAGATAGATAGATAGATAGATAGATAGATAGATAGATAGATAGATAGATAGATAGATAGATAGATAGATACTGTCATTTTTGCTCATTTTCGCTCCTTTAGTCACCAGTGGATTTCTGAGCTGTTGAAACTGTTAGTTACCACTGCTGGAATACATTGCAGAATTGATCCTGTCTAGATGTAGTGTTGATTATTCCCAATGGCTGTGAGAACCCACTTTCCATTTGTTGTGCATGACATTTAGCTTAGGGGTTAGGGGCTGAGGTTTGGAGTCACCACAACCATGGAGCCACGGTAAATCCCATTAACTAAAAATTTGCAGTTCCAGAGGATTTTTGTGCAAATTTGCTGAACCTAATCTTTTTATGCAAAAAAGCAGTACATGGCTATTGAACCATGGCTAGCAGACAAAGAGGGGCCAATGAGTGGGCTTTTGCATAAGCCATCCCCTCACTATAAATGGGGATGCTCAGCATAGCCATAGTGTCAGTGCTGAGTGGAAAGGAACCAACTGCATAAGGAGAGATTAAGAACAGTTAGGAAACTGCGCTATACTTCTATTTGCTTGCTCTTTCAGTCATCAACCTCTTTCTGCCTCTGTTTATATTTATTCCTGGGGATTTTCTTATTTTAATGCTAGTTTGTGGTTTATTTGAGGGCAATGGTCACTTTTATAAGGAATAAGTCCTGCGAGCGACCCTGAGGCTCTAAATCGATCACTCCACTTCTCATAATATCTTCTTATCATAATATGATAATTATAAAATATCATATAATATCATATAATATCATTTCAAAAGAGAAAAAAAAACGCATTTAATAATTACTAATAAAACACCCAAGGTCATATTCTTTATTAATACCTTGGGTGTTTTATTAGTAATTATTAAATCTGTTTTTTTCCCCCTTTTAAAATGATATTATATGATATTTTATGATATATAGTTTTATGTGAAATATATGACATTTTATGATATATTTTTTAAGGTCTCCTCATATATATTTTTTATGGTATCCCTTTTTATAAAGTTGTTTTGCATAGGTGCATTTTAATTTGTATGTTTTTATTATGGTTGAGGTAGTGTTGAGAAATTGTATATCGTTGGTGTATATTGTGGTGATATGGGAGAGATATTTAAGACAGCCGACTCCTATCTGTCCTTTTAAAATTATACATTTTGGTTAAATGCTTATTTTAAACTTTATTATATACCCATATCTTATGCTGATATTCTCAATTAGGTATTTACGGATATAAAGATGTGGTCTTGGCCAGTAATCCGTGGTTGTACTGAATGAGGCAGTTTGATATGTTAACTGAGGCTACAATAAAATGGCGCCGAGCATTCCTATATAAACCTATGCAAACTCCACCGTCCAATCATATCCCCCTGAGGAAGACACGGAGAGGTAAGGACGGACGGAGCGATACACTATTGTCTAGGTGAGGCTGTCAGCTATCGGCGCACGCTGTGGAGACCGGCGGCGCTGTGCAGTCTCTCCCGCTATACCACCATGATTTCCACCATTCACTTGATGCTATTGTCCAAGTGCATGTGTTGCACCTACAAATGTGAGTGAGATTTATCCACCTTTATTTAATAAAAGCTGATTGTTTAAGGATTTCATACACTATTGCAAGTCTTTTTGTTTGCATATATACTGCATTGATTGATGCTGCAACTCCTGTGAATGAGAGGAGCCCTGAAGGATATGCATGGATGATCTTTTTGGGATAACAATCTATGCGCTCTTTTTAGGGATTTGAGGTGAGCACCCATTCACAAGGGGGTGCACGGCTGGCTGTCCACTGTGACACTCTGGTCACTTCTCTCTGGGAGCACAGATCACTTTAGGATTACATTTTGGACTTTGTTTATTGGCTTTTTGCACTTTGCACAATGGACTTTTATATCTATATATTTTCTCTTTTCTATGTGTATTATATTATATTATATTTACTACTTTATTAGCACTATTGGCACTTTAATATTATGTCACATATAAATATTTTGGGTTTTTAATAATGTAAGCACAAATTAATTAATTTAATAATTTTTTTATTTGCGCAACACTATATATTTATTTCAATGGTCACTTTTAGTTGCTGTTACAAACATTTTTTTGCTACATTTTTTTGTCTTTTGCTTTTTGGGGGGGTATTTTGGAGTGTTTATTTCTTTTGGGGTTACACTTTTTTTTTTATTATTATTTTATTTATTTATTCAGTTTCTGTCTGATTTTACACCGCTTTACCATTTATGGTCTCTTAACTCTTAATAAGAGGGGCTTGTCTGCCTCCAGCCCCCTCCACTGCCACATTCGGCACCTTTTGGGGGGAGGGGGAAGCAGGTACCTGGTTTTGACAGGTACCTGCTCCCACTTCCAGCTCGGTTTGCCGCAGCGAACTCCGCACATGCGCAGTAGGAAAACCACTGTGAAGCCGGAAGGCTGCACTGCCTTTTCCCTTAGTCAATATGGCTGCACCAGCACACAATAGCCAATTCAATAATCGGCTCAGGTGAGGACAACGCTGGATGCCTGGACAGGTAAGTGCCCTAATTAGAAAAGTCAGCAGCTACAGTATTTGTAGCTGTTGACTTTAAATTTTGTCTGAAGGAGCCTGGAGCTCCTTGAACAAGGTACATGTAGATTTAACCAATAGGAAGATATTTTGATGTTAAT
Source organism: Pelophylax lessonae (assembly GCF_965119305.1). Classification (NCBI taxonomy): domain Eukaryota; kingdom Metazoa; phylum Chordata; class Amphibia; order Anura; family Ranidae; genus Pelophylax; species Pelophylax lessonae. Next base: position 345,162,415 of record NC_138768.1, on the reverse strand, counting down.
AATACTAAAAGTTTCAACAGGTAAGTATCATTTGAAATATACTGTATACATACCTTTTGGATCTCCTTTGCTGGAAACTCTGTAGCAAATTTTGTCATCTACCTAAAGCTCCCCTGCGTTCAATATGATATTATTCCTATAAGTGTACAGACCAGCGCTTCGTTATTTGAAGTAAATTAGTGAATCCCCATAAAAGTCTTGGGAGGCATTGACTTCATATCAAATACTACTGCACAAAAAATGCTGAGACTGGATGTGTTTGGGCAAAAAGTGAACACCTGGGAGAGGGGAGAATTTGCTGCACTGTTTGCAGCAAAGGGCACCACAGAGGTAAGGGTAACTTCTAGACATCCTCTACTTCCTTAAAACACTCCAGTAACAGACTCTGTGGAGTTCTTCTTTAATGGCTGTAAAAGACAACTTAATAAATTATATTATATATACATACATGTGTACAACCTCATATAGCATATGAAGAGTACAGGCACACACAGCTTTTCACATCTTTAGATACCTTTACACTGTACCTAATGTGGGCAAAAAGCCAGAATTGTATGTTGTTTGCCCCAGTGCACCTGTGTGCCAATAGATGACCACATTTAAATATAGACATTGCACAATACTAAACATTTTGTGTACGTGTTAAATATAGTTCCCTGTTTTTCTGCTTTGAACATAAATGAATGTGCCATAGTACCTTTTCAGGTGCTCTGTTTGCCAGTAGAGATGTACCGAACTGTTCGCCGGCGGACAGTTCCCGGCGAACTTAGCATGTTCGCGTTCGCCGCTGCGGGCGAACATATGCGATGTTCGGTCCGCCCCCTATAATACATCATTGAGGCAAACTTTGACCCTGAACTTCACAGTCAGCAGGCACATTTCCAGCCAATCAGCATACCTCCCTCCCACACCCTCCCACCTCCTATAAATAAGCAAGGGCAGCATCCATCTTAGATCATTCTGAAGCAGTGTGTTAGTGAGAGCAGGGAGAGTGTTGCTGCTGCTGCTGCTGTTAATAGCTAGGGACAGTTGTTAGTCAGTGTTCCTGGTCTTGCTAGTCAGTGTTCTTGGTCCACTACTGCTGTAAGGACAGCATCCTGACAGCACCCCAAAAAGCCCTTCTAAGGGCTGGTATTTGTGTAATTTATATATATATATATATATATATATATATATATATATATATATATATATATATATATATAGTGTCCCCAAAAGCCCTTTTAATGGCTGGTAATTGAGTTTTTCCTTTATATATATATATATATATATATATATCTAGTGTCCCCAAAAGCCCTTTTTAGGGCTGGTAATTGAGTATTTTATATATATATATATATTGTACACTGCAGTTGCCTGCCCGCTGTATGTGAGAGGCCACAGACCCACCACAGACTGTACTGTGTGCACACCACACTCATTTCGGGTGGCACAGGCACAGTACCTTGCATTTTAAAAAATATTTTTTTTTTCCTCTGTCATAATTGCAGTGAGTGCTGTGTCAGGTCCACAGAGTGCACTGTACCCACTGCTGTGCACTGCCCACCACTGATATATATACGGTGGCACAGCATCTTGTTGCAAATTGAAAAAAAAAAAATATTTTTTATTATTGCAGTTGCCTGGGCTGCCAGTGACTGTCAGGTCCACAGAGTGTACTGTGCCCACTGTAGTGCCACTGCGTGCCCACCCACCACTGATATATATACGGTGGCACAGCAGCTTGCAAAGTAAAAATATATATTTTTTTATAATTGCAGTTGCCTGGGTGCCAGTGACTGTCAGGTCCACAGAGTGTACTGTGCCCACTGCAGTGCCACTGCCCACCCACCACTGATATATACGGTGGCAGGCATGACTTTTTTTGGATTAGTGTCTGGGGGGGGGGTCTAAAAAGCGTACCTGTGAAGTTTCAGCTCTGTAGCATGTCCAGAACCAGAAAAAAAGATCATATAGGTGTAAAAGGGGTTCCCACCATCCCTGCTCTACTGAAAAATGATCTTTTTTTTCTGGTTCTGGACATGCTACAGAGCTGAAACTTCACAGGTACACTTTTTAGACCCCCTAGACACGAAATCACACAAAAAAGTTCTTAAAAATTGTCATTTTTGATAGAGAGCCAATTATTGGAAAAATTAAAAAAAAAAAAAAACTTAAAAAAAAAAAATATTTTTATTTATTGTCTGGGGGGTCTAAAAAGCGTACCTGTGAAGTTTCAGCTCAGTAGCATGTCCAGAACCAGAAAAAAGATCATATAGGTGTAAAAGGGGTTCCCACCATCCCTGCTCTACTGAAAATTATCTTTTTTTCTGGTTCTGGACATGCTACAGAGCTGAAACTTCACAGGTACACTTTTGAGACCCCCTAGACACTAAATCACACAAAAAAGTTCTTAAAAATTGTCATTTTTGATAGAGAGCCAATTATTGGAAAACATAAAAAAAAAAAACTTAAAAAAATTTCTTTGGATTTATTGTCTGGGGGGTCTAAAAAGTGTACCTGTGAAGTTTCAGCTCTGTAGCATGTCCAGAACCAGAAAAAAAAATAGAATTAGGGTTAGGGCTAGGGTTAGGGTTAGGGTTAGGGCTAGGGTTAGGGTCAGGGCTAAGGTTAGGGTTATTTTTAGTGCTTAGGGTTAGAGGGTTAGAGTTAGAGGGGTAGGGCTACTAACTCTAACCCTAAGTATCTCACCGTAACCCTAACCCTAGCCCCTAACACTAAACCTAACCCTAACCCTTAAAGCCCAGTTCCTGTCCCATTTTGGTCGGTTCTGATCTGTTTGCGGTTGTTTGCGGTGTGTTAAACGGGGAGTTTGGTCTGTCACTGTGAAGCGGGCGTAACCCTTACACTACCTGATCGATACAACATCATACCTGATCGTATACACACACTGGATGTTTTAAAGCACGTTATTCCAAACAATTTAGGAATGTTAGGTGATTTATGCCCTTTATGGAATAAAACCCGACTCTGCGTCAACTACGTAATTTTCCATGGGAGTTTTGCCATGGATCCCCCTCCGGCATGCCACAGTCCAGGTGTTTGTCCCCTTGAAACAACTTTTCCATTACTATTGTGGCCAGAAAGAGTCCCTGTGGGTTTTAAAATTTGCCTGCCTATTAAAGTCTATGGCGGTTCGCAATGTTCGCCGGTTCGCGAACATCACTATTTGCCAGCATTCTGGGTGTAATTTGGGAAGACAAGTTTTACATTTATAACTAGAATACAGATGGCAGCAAGAAAACATAAGTGAATAGTGAAAAGGAGCGCAATTTTATTAATGTTAAATTCCAAAATTGCCAAATACACAGTATGAATATATATATACACAGTATCTCACAAAAGTGAGTACACCCCTCACATTTTTGTAAATATTTTATTATATCTTTTCTTGTGACAGCACTGAAGAAATGACACTGCTACCATGTAAAGTAATGAGTGTACAGCTTGTATAACAGCGTAAATGATTTGCTGTCTGTTCAAAATAACTCAACACACAGCCATTACCACTTCAGCTCTGAAAGGTTTTGCCCCCTTCCTGACCAGAGCACTTTTTGCAATTTGGCACTGCGCCACTTTAACTGATAATTGCACGGTCATGCAATGCTTTACCCAAACAAAATTTGCGTCCTTTTTTTCCCACAAATAGAGCTTTCTTTTAGTAGTATTTGATTACCACTGGGAGTTTTATTTTTTGCAATATAAATTAAAAAATACCAAAATTGTTTTAAAAAAATTATATTTTCTACTTTTTGTTATTAAAAAAATCCAATAAACTAAATTTTTGTCATACATTTTAGGCCAAAATGTATTAGCCACATGTCTCGGGTAAAAAAAATTTAAAAGCGTATATTTATTGAATGGCACAAAAGTTATATTGTCTACAAACTATGGTACATTTACCTGAATTTATGCAGCTTTTAGTTTATGGCTGCCTATCTCATTTCTTGAGGTGCTAAAATGTCAGGGCAGTACAATCCCCCCCCCCCCTCCCAAATTACTCCTTTTTGAAAAGTAGACACCCCAAGGAATTTGTTGAGAGACATGTTGAGCCTATTGATTATTTAATTTTTTGTCACAAGTGATTGAAAAATGACAAAAAAAAAAAAAAATAATAATTTTACACAAAGTTGCCACTGAAATTATTACATTTCTCACACATGCCATGGGTATATGATGAATTACACCCCAAAATACATTCTGCTGCTTCTCTTCTGAGTATAGGGATACCACACGTGTGAGACTTTTCGGGAGCCTATCTATATACAGGACTCCAAAAACCATTCACCGCCTTCAGAATTTCATAGGGCGTAAATTGCTCATTTCACTTCCTCACTCCCTATCACGGTTTCGGAGGCCATGAAATGACAAACAAAATGTATTTTTATTTTTTTACACAAATTGTCACTTAAATTATATATTTCTCACACATACCATAGGTATATGTGGAGTTATACCCCAAAATACATTCTGCTGCTTCTCCTTAGTATGGGAATACCCCATGTGTGAGATTTTTTGGCAGTCTAGCCACGTACAGGACCCTGAAAACCAATCCCCGCCTTCAGGCTTTTTAAGGGCGTAAATTTTTGATGTCACTCCTCACTACCTATCACAGTTTAGGAGGCCATGAAATGCCAAGATAGCACAACCCCTCTCCCCCTCCCCCGAATGACCCCTTTTCGGAAAGTAGACATCCTAAGCTATTTTCTGAGAGGCATGTTGAGTCCACAGAATATTTTATATTTTGCCACAAGGTTCGGGAATATGACAACATTTTTTTTCTTTTTTACACAAAGTTGTCACTTAAATGCTATATTGCTCAAACATGCCATGGGTATATGTGAATTTACACCCCAAAATACATTTTGCTGCTTCTCCTGAGTATGGGAAATACCACGTGTGTGAGAATTTTTGGCAGTCTAGCCATGTACAGGACCCCAAAAACCAATCACCGCCTTCAGGGCATAAATTGTTGATTTCACTCCACACTACCTATCACAATTTCGGAGGCCATGAAAGATAGCACAACCCCCCCCCCCCCCTCTCCAAATGAACCCTTTTGAGAAAATAGACACTCCAAGATATTTGCTGAGAGGCATGTTGAGTATTTTACAGATCTCAGATGTTTCCTTTTCTTTCTTCATTTTCCAAAGCAAATCATAGCTGCAAAATACTCACCATGCCTCTTAGCAAATACCTTGGGATGTCTACTTTCCGAAAAGGGGTAATTTGGGGGGGGGGGGGGGTACTATCTTGGCATTTTATGGCCTTTGGCACTGTGATAAGTAGTGTGGAGTGAAATCAACAATTTACGCCCTTAGAAAGCCGTGATTGGTTTTCGGGTTCCTGTACACGGCTAGACTTCCAAAAAGTCTCACACATGTGGTATTCTCATACTCAGGAGAAGCAGCAGAATTTATTTTGGGGTGTAATTTCACATATATCAATGGCATGTGTGAACAACATAGCATTTAAGTGAAAATATAAAATATTCCATGGACTTAACATGCCTCTCAGCAAATAGCTTAGAGTGTCTACTTTCCAAAATAGGGTCATTTGGGGGAGTTTTGTGCTATCTTTGCATTTCAGGGTATCTGAATCTGTGATAGGTAGTGAGGAAGTAAAATACGCAATTTACGCCCTTAGAAAGCCTGAAAGCCGTGATTAGTTTTCGGGCTCTGTATGCGGCACACTTTTTTTTTTACATGAAAAAATACATTTTTCTTGCTAGAAAATTACTTTGAACCCCCAAACATTATATATATTTTTTTTTTGAAGCAGATGTCCTACAGATTAAAAAGGTGGGTGTTGCAATTTTTTTTCTCACACAGTATTTGCACAGCGATTTTACAAATGCAATTTGTTTGGGGAAAAAAACACTTTTTTGAATTCTAATGCACAAAAACACACTATATTGCCCAAATGTTTACTAACATATAAAAGATGATCTTATACCATGTACATGGGTACCAAACACGACATGCTTTAAAATTGCGCATGCCCGTTCAGCGGCGACAAACTACATACATTTTTAAAAGCATTTAAAAGCTTTTACAGGTTACCACTTAAGATTTACAGAGGTGGTCTACTGCTAGAATTATTACCCTCGATCTGACGTTCGCAGTGATACCTCACATGCATGATGCAACTGCTGATTACATATGACACCAAACTGATGCTTGCGCTCAACTTTGCGCACAAGCACAGGGGGACAGGAGTACTTTAGATTTTTTTTTTCAATCATTTATTTTGCCTTTTTAGTTTATTTTTACACTGTCCTTTTCATTTTTTTTTTTTAACATTTTTATTGCTATCACAGGGAATATAAACATCCCCTATGATAGCAATAAGTAGTGACAGGTACTCTTTTTTGAAAAATGTGGGGTCTATTAGACTCTAGATCACTCCACTGCCCTTAAAGCATATGACCACAACAAGAGTGTGATAAGATGCTTTCCCAATTTCCCATAGGGGCTGTTTATATCCAAGGAAACCAAAGTCATGAAATGCTCGTAGCTTCCAGTTTCTTAGGCCATAGAGATGATTGGAGCCAATCTGGTGTCCGATCAGCTCTATGGTCAGCTAGTGGAACCACCAACTACATTCTCGGGTTCCCCAGTGGGACAGGAAAGCCTGAGAAAACCATGGAAGGTGGGGGGAGGGGGGCACTCCCCTCCCATTGGTTGTAAAAGCAGTCTAGCCGCCAATTAGCTGCTAGGATTGCTTTTACATGAAAGCCGACTGCCGGCTGAAAAAAACAATACTAAGATGATGTCTAAACCTGCAGGCATCATTGAGGTATAACCACTCAAAATCCAGCAACATACCAGTACATTGCTGGTCCTTGTTGGGTACATAATGTAATGTTCTTTTTTTCTTGCAGGCTGTGGGCTGAACGAAAAAAGAGAACCTAACCGATTCCTCCATTCACATCGATTGATTGGTGGTATGCCCGCAATTAGAATACCGCCCTGCATCCACCCACTTCTACATACACTGTTCTTTTTTTTCATTCAGCATATGGTCTGAACGAAAAAAAAAGAATCTGACAGATTCCTCCATTCACATCGAATCTCTGCCAAGAAACGTGAATAAAAATACAGTTGTGCTCATAGGTTTACATACCCTGGCATAATTTATGATTTCTTGGCCATTTTTCTGAGAATATGAATGATAACACAAAAACTTTTCTTTTACTCATGGTTTTTGTTTGGCTGAAGCCATTTATTATCAATCAACTGTGTTTACTCTTTTTAAATCATAATGACAACAGAAACTACCTAAATAACCCTGATCAAAAGTTTACATACCCCAGTTCTTAATACCGTGTATTTCCCCCTTTAACATCAATGACAGCTTGAAGTCTTTTGTGGTATTTGTGGATGAGACTCTTTATATTCTCATATGGTAAAGCTGCCCATTCTTCCTGGCAAAAAGCCTCCAATTTCTGTAAATTATTGGGCTGTCTTGCATGAACTGTACGTTTGAGATCTCCCCAGAGTGGCTCAATTATATTGAGGTCAGGAAACTGAGATGGCCACTCCACCACCTTCACTTTATTTTGCTGTAGCCAATGGCCGGTCGACTTGGCCTTATGTTTAGGATCATTGTCATGTTGGAATGTCCAAGTACGTCCCATGCGCAGCTTCCGAACTGATGAATTCAAATTGTCCTCCAGTATTTTTTGATAACATACTGCATTCATCTTGCCATCAATTCTGACCACATTTCCTGTGCCTTTGTAGCTCACACATCTCCAAAACATCAGCGATCCACCTCCGTGTTTCGCAGTAGAAATTGTGTACCTTTCATCATAGACCTTGTTGACTCCTCTCCAAATGTAGCATTTATGGTTGTGGCCAAAAGGCTAAATTTTGGTCTCATTACTCCAAATGACTTTGTACTAGAAGGTCTGAAGCTTGTCTCTGTGCTGTTTGGCATATTGTACGAGGGATACTTTGTGGCATTTGTGTAGTAATGGCTTTCTTCTGGTGACTTGACCATGAAGTCCATCTTTCTTCAAGTGCCTCCTTATTGTGCATCTTGATACAGGCACACCACATGTTTTCAGAGAGTCCTGTATTTCATCTGAAGTTATATGTGGGTTTTTCTTTGCATCCCCAACAATTGTTCTGGTAATTGTGGCTGAAATTTTAGTTGGTCTACCTGACCGTGGTTTGGTTTCAACAGAATCCCTCATTCTCCACTTCTTGATTAGAGTTTGAACACTGCTTATTGGCATTCTCAATTCCTTGGATATCTTTTTATATCCCTTTTATGTATTATACAGTTCAACTACCTTTTCCCGCAGATCCTTTGACAATTCTTTTGCTTTACCCATGACTCAGAATCCAGAAACATTAGTGCAGCACTGGATGAAAGATGTGAGGGTCTGTCAGGAGTCCAGAAACTCATTGACCTTTTATACACACACACTAATTATAAGCAAACAGATCACAGGTGAGGATGGTTACCATTAATAGCCATTTAAACCCCTTTGTGTCAACTTGTGTGCATGTTATCAGGCCAAAATCACCAGGGTATGTAAACTTTTGATCAGGGTCATTTGGGTAGTTTCTGTTGTCATTATGATTTAAAAAGAGTAAACACTGTTAATTGATAATACATGGCTTCAGCCAAACACTAACCATGAGTGAAAGAAAGTTTTTGTGTTATCATTCATATTCTCAGAAAAATGGCCAAGAAATCATAAATTCTGCCAGGGTATGTAAACTTATGAGCACAACTGTATCTGCCAAACATAGGGGGGATCCGCCCTCTGTGTCCACCCCATCCCCTATGCTTCGGCATATATGCTTTTTTTTAACTGCGGTGGGGAAATCACCTCCTACAGCGCTGGAGTCACAGATTTATGTATCGTAAAGGGCAAACCCTATTGCTGTCAAAATAAACAAATCAGTGCTGCAGCTGAATGGTGTACCTGCAAAGCAAACAACGGTTAACGATAAAACACAGTATCAATAAAACATTAACTCAGTAGTACAACTTTCTCTATCGCTCATTGACAGACGTAGTCCTCTGTGATTCAACACCCTCGGGTTATGCTGCCCTCTACAGGAGTAGGACTAGACAGGAAAGAAAACGTTCTGGCCACACCCTAGGGGCAGTCCCAGAGGGTATATCCTCTCACTTCCTGCTCTAGCAAATCAGTTTTTTTCTGTCTAGTTAGGAGTAAGGACCTAGATACCTTGCTGGGATCTTCGGTCCTGGCAGGATTTTTTTCTTAGAAAAGATTTTTTAGACAGCTTTTTTTCTCCAGTGTTCCTATGAGATCTTCAAGCAAGAAAGCTGAACTGGGCGACGGGCTGGATGTTGAGATCCAGTGGTCACCCCAGTTCAGCCTACGAGCTCGTGCAGGCCATAGCTCCGCGCTGGGTCGGCCGCGACATAGTCCCACTGGACGGGGACTGACCCTGCGAGTTAAACGTCTCGCTGAAACGCCAAAGACCATGAGTCACGGCGTCCGTATTGGTCGACAGCCCTCCTACCTCGGTGGAGAGGGGTACTGTCAGGAGTTGGCACCCGCCTGGTTCCGGTATGGTGAGTAGTATGTTCCCCCTTTCCCCCTGACGGGTCTTGTGGTGAACGCGGGCCCCTCTCTGTAATGGTAAGGATGGGTTCCCCTCTATCCTATAACATGTCACAGATCCCCCTAATTGAGTGTGATTTTTGTGTACAAGAAGCCAGGAGGCTTGGTTTGGGAGCTGACAATCTAATTGTAAAAATGTGAAAATGATTGTAGTCAGTGGCAGTACTAGAACTTTACTGTGATAGTATAAGGTATCCTACCTGTCAGAAGCCACAGGGGCGATGTCTATACATGTATACTGCATTCCAGATCATTCCTCCAGCTAAGCAGATGCCTCCCGACGGCCACGGACCGCATAAGGCCCGCCAGGGTCCGGTACCGCCGACCACGCTGACCACCATGAGGGTGAAGGGTTGTGAGGCCGAGATCCTTCTGCAGACATGCCGCTATTCTGTGCAGGCCGCCGCCATTGTCTGGTAGATCGCACGAGGCCGCCATTTTGGTGTAGCCTCGTGTCTCCAGCATGGGGGCGGCCATGTTTGAGGTGACTCAAACACCTCATGGAGCCAGGGGGAGGCGCTGGCAGGCGTGTTAAGGGGTGGAGCCGCCTCCTTTACCCAGGAAATAGGGCCAAAGACTTCCTGTCTGTAACAAGACAAGCACTGAGCAAGCTGATGAAAACTTCTGTGCATCAGGGATGAGCCTTGGGGTCTCTCTCTCTCTCTCTCTCTCTCTCTCTCTCTGTGGGGTCCAAAAAGGCAGGTAACACTGAGGGGCGCTGTTGCGACTGGGGGACACAAAAAAAAAAAAAAAAGTTTTTTACTTTGTCATTTTTTGTCGCTGGCAAGTGTCTTGTATAATCATTGACCCTGCCGCATAGGTATCCCCACCTGATCCCCTCAAGGTGGCCGCAGGACCCTCCAGTACCCCACTTGTTTTTAATGCATTATCGGCAGTTTTGGAGTCTTTGGTATCCCAGGTGGAGGTGGCCTGTCAGGGACGGGGGTCAAGAAGCGACCCCCGCCTACCCCTATTGTTTATCAGATACTTCAGGGGCTGTTGTCTCAGGTAATATCTCCTCAGCAGTGAGGAGCACGTTTCTGCCTCCGCCATAGCACAAGAGCGGTGGATGCACTAGTTGTGTCCGTCCGGGAAACCTTTAGTCTTGAGGTTAGCAGAGGTAGCTGAGACTGAGATTCCTTTTTGGTACTTGTTAGCCTACCAAAAGGGCAAAGGATTTTCCTTTACCCAAATGGGGTCATTTTGAAACGAACCCCTGTTATTTCCAAACGCATGGCTAGGTGCTATCCGTTTGAGGAATTCCTCTTTATAGGATAGACGGTACCACCTGCTGTCTTGCCACAGACTGTTAGGATAAAAGGACCTCGTAACTAACGAGGACCTTCCTTTTCTGCTCATAAAGAGTTGTTCGTTCCGCGAGGGCGGGCTATAAGGCGAAACCCTCCAAAGCCCCTTTAGAGGGGTTTCAAAGGGCGCTGGTCGGCTAAACAAAAAGTCCGGCTCAGCCAAGCCTGAAGATACAGCCTGATGCGCCCCTACCCATCTCTGCGGTGGGGGGGATGTCTTCACCGGTTTCTGGAGGACACAGGATCGAGTTTCGATCACTTCCACCGGTGCGATTCTTCCCTTCTAACATTGAACGGTTTCAGGGGTTCTATTCGAACCTATTCACAATGCCCAGGAAAGAGGGCAAGGTGCGTCCAAATCTGGACTTGGGAAGAAATAGAGTCCATCCGTACAGTGGTGGCCTCCCTGCATCAGGGGGATTTCCTGGCGTCCATAGACATTTAGGAGGCCTATCTTTATATCCCCATCATCGCAGGACATCAGCGTTTTTTCGCTTTCCCAAAGATCATCCCTGGTTCCCACCAGGAGACTGAACTATCTGGGCCTAAGGTTGGATACATCCTGGGCAAGAGAGTTTCTCCTTGCGGAGAAACTCCAGAAGGCTCAGTCAACGATTCGGATGTTGCTGTCCGTCAATTGGCTGGGACTGATGGTGGCCTTCTTAGAGGCAGTACCGTATACCCAGTCTCATACCCGAATTCTCCTGAAGGAGATTCTTTTTTAATGGAATCAGATTTCCGATTCCCTGGACAATCGGATCCGGTTGAGCGAGCGGACCAGGAAGTCTCCGATGCTCAACCAGGGGAAGTCATTTCTTCCGATAGTATCCAGATTACCAATAAGGGTATCGGAACTGAGAGCGATCAGATTTTGTCTGATTTACTGGATCGAGCAGCTCTAGAGCAGCCCGATTCGGATCCAATCGCATATGGCCTCTTCATCCAGAGGTTTTTCACTAGCTGTCCCTTCATTGGGACATCCCGGATGTGGATCTGTTGGCACCTTGGCTTAACAGGAAGGTGCGGAGGTTTGTAGCTCGCGCCGCGATCCTCTAGCGGACGCAGCAGAAACGCTGATCGCCCCGTGGGGGCAGTATCAGCTACGGCATGCCTTCCATCCTCTCAAGTTGCTGCGGGAACTTCTTCACAGGATAGAGGTGGAGGGAATTCCAGTTATTCTGGAAATTCTGGACTGACCTCGTCGAGCCTGGTACGCCGACTTGGTGAGGCTAGTCGCGGACGCTCCTTGGAGACTTCCTCTCAGGGAGGATTTGCGGTCTCAGGGACCGATCTTCCATCTTGCTTTACAGTCGCTGGCTTAATGGCCTGGCCATTGAGACCCAGGTACTGAAGGACAAGGGAGTGTCAGCTTCAGTTATTCCTACCTCCAGTTAAAGCAAGGAAAGCGACTTCCAGCACATGGAAGTCTTATATTGCATGGTGTGAATCTATTGGATTTCCCCCACATACCTATTCGGTGACCCGAATTTTGGTCTGTCTACAACAAGGGGTTGAGCAGAAACTATCCTTGAGCACGATCAAGGGTCAGGTTTTCGGCGTTAGCAATCTTCTTTCAAGAAACCTTTGGCTAATCATTCCTTGGTGCGGAATTTCATCCAGGGGGTGCGACATCTGGCTCCGCCAGTGCGCGCACCCTTACCGCCTGGGATCTTAATTTAGTGTGGTCGGTTCTTCAGAAACTTCTCTTTGAAGATATTAGGGAGATTCCCTTGCTTACATTATCCCAGAAGGTGGCCTTCTTGGTGGCCATTACTTCTGCACGCAGGGTGTCAGAACTGGCCGCATTATCTTGTCGTTCCCCATATCTGGTGGTTCATAGGGATAAGGTGGTTCTTCTTCCGAATCCATCCTTCCTTCCTAAAGTGGTTTTCAGAGTTTTTCATCTAAATAAAAGTATTGTGTTACCTTCCCCGTGTCCTAAGACTAGCCATCCTTGGGAGTTTGCATTACACTCCTTGGATGGGGTTCAGAAGGATACACTTGACTACTACGAACTTGTTTTCGTAAGATGGACTCACTTTTTGTGATCACGGATAGCCCTTGAAGGGGGTTGCCTGTGTCTGCTGCGACCATATCTACATGGATCAGTCAGACGGTGGTACAGGCTTATTCTATTAAGGGTCGGAATCCTCCGTTCCCTGTTAGGGCGCACTTCACTCGAGCGCTCAGTACTTCCTGGGCCTATCGCCATCAGGCGTCAGTGGTCCAGGTATGTAAGGCGGCCACCTGGTCGTCGGTACATACCTTTACAAAATTTTATAAGATTGATGTGATGGCATCGGCGGATGCCTCATTTGGCCGCAAGGTTTTGCAGGCCGCAATTTGAGGAGACCGGTGGTCTACCTCGGGGGTTTTTTTCTGTTGAAAAATTTCTGTTGAGTCTCATCATTGAGGATGAGCATTGTAAACTTCTAGTTGGCACCGGTTGGGCCTTCTAGATTGGATTTGATTTCCATTTTCCCACCCCTCATTTGTGGTACTGCTTTGGGACGCCCCGAGGGTGTTGAATCACCGAGGACTACGTCTGTCAATGAGCGATAGAGAAAAATTGATTTTTGTAAAATCTTACCGTAAAATCCTTTTCTCTTAGCTCATTGACAGACGTAGTATCCGCCCCTCTGTTTTTGAGTTGGGTTGGGTTAAATTCTCTAAACACTGCTTTGTGACATAACTGATTTGCTAGAGCAGGAAGTGAGAGGATATACCCTCTGGGACTGCCCCTAGGGTGTGGCCAGAACGTTTTCTTTCCTGTCTAGTCCTACTCCTGTAGAGGGCAGCATAACCCGAGGGTGTTGAATCACCGAGGACTACGTCTGTCAATGAGCTAAGAGAAAAGGATTTTACGGTAAGATTTTACAAAAATCCATTTTTTTTTATTGCAATTTGTGCCAAAAACAGAGTAAAAAATATATGGCAAAGCATAGGGGCAATCCACCCCTATGTCCATCCCTGCCCCTATGCTTCGTCATATATGCTCTTTTTTTAACTGTGGTGATGAAATCACCTCCTACAGCACTGGAGTCACTGATTTTACGTATTGTGAGAGCAAACCATGTTTCTGTCAAAATAAGCAAATCGGTGCTGCAGCAGAATGAGTTACCTGTAAAGCAAACAATGGTTAACAATAAAACACAGTAACAGTACAGTATAACAGTAGAATGACATACCGGCAAAGCAAACAATGGTAACAAAAAAACATTACAGTATAGCATAAAATACAGTAAAACAGTAAGAACAATAAAACGACAACTATTTTTGGCTTTTTATTTTATTTATTTATTTTTTATTTTTTGGAGGTTTTTTTGTCTTTTTTTTTTACACTTTTATTGTAACTATATATGTTCCAGGTTAAGGTTTCTCAAAATGCAATAGCATCTAACATCTTTCGAGACCCTGTGTGTAAGTGTGCCCTAGACTGTGCTGTACCCTATACTAATACTCCACTAGTGTGTGGTAGCGACGGAAACAGTCAGCGATGCAGAGACCAGGTTCGACAGGAGGGACAAAAAAACAGATGTCACGCCTATATCCGCGCTTGCTACAGACACGGCATCTTTTTTGGGTTTTTCTTTGGGTGGGGGTACTAGGGAGGACACCTGGAAAATGCCTCTCATGCAGCTGGCTCACTGCATGTTGATTGGGAAATTGGGCCACAGCACCTTCTGGATACAGAAGGGTTGTGATGATCTCTTCCTGGAATTTTAGGAAGGATCCACTTCTTCCTGAAGCTTTGTATAACACATGAGCATTGAAAAGAGCCAATTGAAATAAGTATACAGACACTTTTTTGTACCAGCGTCTGGCCTTATGCGCAATTAAGTACAGCCCCATCATCTGGTCATTGAAGTCCACCCCTCCCATTTTAAGGTTGTACTCGTGGACACAGAGGGGCTTCTCAACAACACCAGTGTCCGTAATTTGGACTGCAGCGTCTGCATGAATGAAAGACAGAACCAAAACATTCCGTTTGTCCCTCCACTTCACTGCAATCAATTCATTGCACCTCAAGCAGGCTCTCTGCCCCTGACTAAGTGGGGCATTTACAAGCCATTGGGGGAAGCCCCGGCGATTAGATCACATGGTGCCACATGCGCCAATTCCTAATTCAGAGAGGTGTCTAAAAAGTGGCACGCCTGCATAGAATTTGTACTTGTATAAATGAGGGTGACACCAAGTCCCAAACAATCCTACCGCTGCTCCCTATGTAGTCTGGGCATAAAACTACATGCGTAGCCTGTCACAGAGCTTATACATGTTGACCCCATATCTGGCAAGCTTGCTGAGGAGAAACTGTTTGAGAGCAAGGCGGCCAGAAAACTTAATCAGGGACTCCTCAACGCAAACATTTTGTGGAGGGATAAACAAGGCTGCAAATCTTTGATTGAAGTGGTTTACAAGGGGTCTGATTTTGTGGAGCCGGTTATATCCAGAGTCACCCTGAGGACAACAGAGTTCATTGTCACTAAAGTGCATGAACTGCAATATTTGCTCGTATCGAGCCCTGGCCATGGCAGCAGAGAACATGGGCGTATGATGAATTGGGTCAGTGGACCAATATGACTGCATCTCACTCTTTTTAGTAATGCCCATGTTGAGGGATAGGCCCAGAAGGTTTTTAAATTCGGGAACAGTTATAGGTTTCCAGCCAAATTATCTGGCACTGGTCAAATTTGGATTTGCGGCGATAAATTGATTAGCATACAAATTGCTTTAGTCCACAATAGATCTGTACAGATCTTCCATGAAAAACAGCTCAAAAAATATCAAGAGTAGTAAAATTGGCTGTTTCCACTTGAATTCCGGGTTGGCCAGTGAATGGGGGAAGTACTGGTGCTGCAGAATCTGTGGGCTGCGGATCAGGATTTGCAAGCGCATCAGGAAGGGCACTATGGGCTCTGCGGGTCTGTCTTTGAATTCTTGGTGGCTGTGGGACACTACTTGTGCTAGCCACCACACCAGCTTGAACTGCACTTATGGGACTCACAACATTACCAAGTGATACTGCAGTGCTGGTTTGTCTACGACCAGGGGGTACTAGGCCGCTGGTGCTTGCCAGTTCACAGAAGGTTGAGCGGCACTAGTACCGACACTCTGCTGCATACGAGAATCATGCGGTTGTTGCATCTCAGCAACAGTAGAATGGGATCGGGTATGTCTGACCTTTGCAGGGACCTCTACTTTGTCTTCAGAGCTATCTGTCAGGGTGTCACTGCTCTCTACAGGTTTGAATACTGAGTCTGATTCTGACAGTTAGGACTCCCCATCGCTATCATCTTTCATGCTTTTTATCCTGTAGGCCTCTTCACTAGTGTACCTTTTGTTTGACATTTTGGCCAATACATTTACAGGTACCTAGTGTGACTCACAGGTAAAAAAGCATAAATGCTAGCGCTAGCAGAGATTAGGCCTGACTCTGCTAATGCTGTGGTTTTGTGTGCTGTGTAATGGAAGTGACAGTGATCTACTGATACTGCACTTGCTTGGGTGGGCTGGGCGGAGGGGCCAAACGCAGGTGCTGGCAGGTGTCAGGGCTGATCCCAATAATGCCGCGTTTTTGGGAACACTAAACTATTGGAGACGCTAGTATAGTTCTGATCAGATCAAAGATATTGATCCGGTCAGTCACTATACTAGTAATGGAGGTATATAGTGTGTGTGTTAGTGTTACTGGCAATCAAAGGGTTAAAATCTGACACTATCTGGGACTGACCCTAACTGAGGCTGATGCTGACGCTAACTGTTAACTGGGGGGACAATCAGGGGGGTTAAACCTTTATTAGAAAATATGTGGCGGGACCCTGACACTACACTAAAACTTACAATGGCGCTAACATGTGACACTTATACAGTGATCGGTAACTTATCTGTATACTGTAATATAGTGACACTGTGACAGGGCAGTGAAGGGATTAACTGGGGGTGATCAAGGGGTTAAACCTTTATATGGGCTATATGGTGGGTACCCTAAACCTATCCGGGACTTCCACTAGCGCTAACATGCATCACAAGTGACACTAATACAGTGATCAGTAAATTACCGGTATACTGTATTATAGTGACACTGTGACAGAGAGTTAACCACTTTGCCGCTGCTCACTAGAGCTCTACTGCGGCAAAGTGGCTCGATAACATCTCCATTCCCCTCTCTCGGCGGTGTCACAACGGGAGTCGGGCCAGGGGAGGAGCGGCGGCGATCGGGGAATCGAGTGTGTAAACACAAGCGGGCGGATCTCCTAAGTGACAGGCAGGGTCAGATTGCAGGGTTCAGCATAGCTGAACCTGCGATCTGTCCTTGTGTCACATAGTCCCCTCCCCCCACACACGTCAGTAAGCGCCAGGCATACATTAACCCCTTGATCACCAATAAAAATTAACCCCTTCCCTGCCAGTGTCATTTTTACAGTAACAGTGTATATTTATAGCACTGATTACTGTAGTAATGTCACTGGTACCCCCAAAAGCGTCAAAAATGTCAGTCAAGGGTCCGATCTGTCCGCAGCAATGTCGCAGTCCCGCAAAAAAAATCGCAGATCGCCGCCATTACTCGTTAAAAAAAAAAAAACACCAAAAACGACAGAAATCTTTCCCTTAGTTAGTAAACAAAATAACTTTTGCGCAAACCAATCAAAATACGCTTATTGTGATTTTTTTTACCAAAAATATGTAGCAGAAAACAAATTGGCCTAAAATGATAAAAAAAATTCATTTTTACATTTATTTGGGGGGAATTTTCATATAAAAAATGTGAAAAATATTGTTATTTTTTCAAAATTGTCACTCTTTTTTTGTTTATAGCGCAAAAAGTAAAAATCGCACAAGCTCTGTTTGTGGGAAAAAAAGGACGTACATTTTGTTTGGGTATGGCGTTGCATGACCGCGCAATTGTCAGTTAAAGTTGCACAGTGCCGAATCGCAAAAAGTGGCCTGGACGTAAGACAGCAAAATCCTCCGGTGGTAAAGTGGTTAAAGGGTTAATTGGGGGGGGGGTGATCAGGGGGTTAAATGTGTGCCTATGTGTACTGGTGTCAGTGTAGTGCTTGTGTACTAGTTAATGTCTAAACCACTGGCATAAAAGTGAGTACACCTCTAAGTGAAAATGTCCGAATTGGCCCCAATTAGCCATTTTACCTCCCTGGTGTCATGTGAATCGTTAGTGTTACAAGATCTCAGGTGTGAATGGGAAGCAGGTGTGTTAAATTTTGTGTTACCGCTCTCACTCTCTCATACTGGTCACTGGAAGTTCAACATGGCACCTCATGGCAAAGACTTCTCTGAGGATCTGAAAAAAAGAATTGTTGCTCTACATAAACATAGCCTAGGCTATAAGAAGATTGCCAAGACCCTGAAACTGAGCTGCAGCATGGTGGCCAAGACCATACAGTGGTTTAACAGGACAGGTTCCACTCAGAACAGGCCTCGCCATGGTAAACCAAAGAAGTTGAGTGCAAGTGCTCAGCGTCAAATCCAGAGGTTGTCTTTGGGAAATAGACATATGAGTGCTGCATCAGTATTGCTGCAAAGGTAGAAGGGGGTCAGCCTGTCAGTACTCAGGTGGTGGAGGAGTACAAGGTCTCTAACATCCACCAGCTCATGTCATCATGGAGGTGTGGAAAAAGCTCTGGTGAACTCCATGCCCAAGAAGGTTAAGGCAGTGCTGGAAAATAATGGTGGCCACAAAAAATATTGACACTTTGTGCCCAAATTTGACATTTTCACTTAGGGGTGTACTCACTTTTGTTGCCAGCGGTTTAGACATTAATGACTGTGTGTTGAGTTATTTTGAGGTGACAGCAAATTTACACTGTTATACAAGCTGTACATTCACTACTTTACATTGTAGCAAAGTGTCATTTCTTCAGTGTTGTCACATGAAAAGATGTACAGTACTAAAATATTTACATAAATGTTAGGGGTGTACTCACTTTTGTGAGATACTGTATATACACTGCTCAAAAAATTTAGATGGGGGGTGTAAGTGCAGCCGGAAGCTTCTAGGTGCATACATATAGATTGAGAAGACTATCTGGAGGAAAAAGACAAGGGCCTGAGGATTAAGGTCAGAGCTCTGCAAGAGTAAACCAGAAAGGTAATGAACATTTGTTTTTGTGGTAGAGAGATACTATATATATATATCTGCTCAAAAAATTAAAGGAACACTTTTTAATCAGAGTATAGCATCAAGTCAATTGAACTCCTGGGATATTTATCTGGTCAAGAAAGTAGCAGAGGAGGTGTTAATCAGTTTCAGCTGCTTTGGTGTGTTAATGAAATTACCAACTGGTGCACTGGATGGGCAACACTCAGACGACCTCCAAAAAACAGGAATGGTTTTACAGGTGGAGACCATTGACATTTTTTTCCCTACTCATCTTTTCTGACTGTTTTTCACTAGTTTTGCATTTGGCTAGGGTAAGTGTCACTACTGGTAGCATGAGGCGATACCTGCACCCCATAAAGGTTACACAGGCAGTCCAACTCCTCCAAGCTGGCACATCAATACGTGCCATTGCCAGAAGGTTTGCTGTGTCGCCCAGCACAGTCTCAAGAGCATGGAGGAGCTTTCAGGAGATAGGCAGTCACTCAAGGAGAGCTAAAGAATATAGAAGATTCTGGATGGCCGCACTCCAAATCCAAGCATCTTTATTAGAGTGATAAAATCCATACAGCATAAGAGAACACAGGTATAGCAGCAGCTGACACGTTTCACACCTTTCATTGGTGCTTAATCATAGCTGACAAATACCACAAATGAGGAGACAGGTATATATGCATCAAATGAACCACAAACCATCTAATCTGCTGGCTAATCCATTGCAAAAACCCACCGACAATCATGTGTAGTAAATGAACCCAAATACGGGTGATGAAATGGTGAAAGAGACAAAACCCAACCATCCAAATGAGGGCTGTAAACTTGTCCTCTCACCAGAAACTCTAGGAGAGGATACTCTAGGAGAGCTGGACATGGGTCATAAAAGGTCCTTAACCCATCAGCAGGACTGCTGTCTGCTCCTTTGTGCAAGGAGGGACAGCATGAGCACTACCAGAGCCCTACAAAATGACTTCCAACAGGTCACTGGTGTGAATGTCTCTGACCAAACAATCAGAAACACACTTCATGAAGGTGGCCTGAACGTCCTCTAGTGGGCTCTGTGCTTACTGCCTGGCACCGTGGAGCTTGATTGACATTTGTCATTGAACACCAGAATTGGCAGGTCCGCCACTGGCGTCCTATGCTTTTCCCAGATGAGAGCAGGTTCACCCTGAGCACATGAGAAAGACATGAAAGGATCTGGAGAAGCAATGGAGAACGCTATGCTGCCTGTAACAGCGTTTAGCATGACCGGTTCGGTGGTGGGTCACTAATGGTCTGGGGAGGCATATCTATGGAGGGGTGCACAGACCTCTACAGGCTAGACAATGGCACACTGACTGCCATTAGGTATCGGAATTCTTGGACCCATTGTCAGACCCTGTGCTGATGCAGTGGGTCCTGGGTTCCTACTGGCCTCATGTGGCGAGAGTATGCAGCCGGTTCCTGAAGGACGAAAGAATTGATTCCATTGAATGGCCCCCGCGCTTGCTTGACCTAAATCCAATAGAACTCCTTTAGGACATTATGTTTCGGTCCATCAGACGCCGCCAGTTTGCACCTCAGTCTGTTCAGGAGCTCAGTGATGCTCTGGTCCAGATCTGGGAGGAAATCCCCCAGGACACCATCCGTCCTCTCTTTAGGAGCATGCCCCAACATTGTCAGGCATGCTTACAAGCATGTGGGGGTCATACAAACTACCGAGTATCATTTTGAGTTGCTGCAATTAAATTTCAGCAAAATGGACTAGCCTGCTGCATCAGACCATACGCCGCACACTGCATCAAATTGGTCTGCATGGCTGTCGTCCCAGAAGGAAGCCTCTTCTAAAGATGACGCACAAGAAAGCCCGCAAACAATTTGGGAAAGACAAGCAGACTAAGGACATGGATTACTGGAACCATGTCCTGTGGTCTGAGGAGACCAAGATAAACTTATTTGGTTCAGATGGTGTCAAGCATGTGTGGCGGCAACCAGGTGAGAAGTACAAAGACAAATGTGTTTTGCCTACAGTCAAGCATGGTGTTGGGAGTATCATGGTCTGGAGCTGCATGAGTGCTGCAGGCACTGGGGAGCTACAGTTCATTGAGGGAACCATGAATGCCAACATCTACAGAAGCAGAGCATGATCCCCTCCCTTCGGAGACTGGGCCACAGGGCAGTATTCCAACATGATAAAGACCTCAAGCACACCTCCAAGGTGACCACTGCCTTGCTAAAGAAGTTGAGGGTGAAGGTGAAGGACTCGCCAATCATGTCTTCAGACCTAAACCCTATTGAGCATCTGTGGGGCATCCTCAAATGGAAGGTGGAAGAACCCAAGGTCTCTAACATCTACCTGCTTTGTGATGTAGTCATGGAGGAGTGGAAGAGGACTCCAGTGGCAACCTGTGAAGCTCTGGTGAACTCCATGCCTAAGAGGGTTGAGGCAGTGCTGGAAAATAATGGTGGCCACACAAAATATTGACACTTTGGGCCCAATTTGGACACTTTCACTTAGGAGTGTACTCACTTTTGTTGCCAGTGGTTTAGACAATAATGGCTGTGTGTTGAGTTATTTTGAGGGGACAGCCAATTTAAACTGTTATACAAGCTGTACACTCACTACATTACATTGTAGCAAAGTGTAATTTCTTCAGTGTTGTCAAATGAAAAGATATCATAAAGGCGGGTGGTTGCGCCACCCCAAACAGGCACAGCATGTTCCCTACACAGGGTGCCTGGGTGCTGGCTGCGGCCGACCCGCCTCCTCTCATCATCATACTGTGGTTACCTCCTGTATCCACCTACATGCATCATTTATTTTGCTTTTACAGCTTTCTGTAATACCTTGTTATTGTACTTAATGCTTTATTTACTCTGTTGTTTATTGTTCTTTGGATGTTTTACTTCACTTGTAAACATTAATAAAATGTTTGAACAAGAAAAGATATAATAAAATATTTACAAAAATGTGAGGGGTGTACTCACTTTTGTGAGATACTGTATGTGTGTGCATTACCCATTTAAAACAACATTTTTCATTTACTAGTGCTGTATGTTTAGTTTAGGAAACACATTGCTATATTAAAAACAGAATGTCAATTGTCCCCATGTGATTGTTGCATTTAATGACTGTTAATAATGAAAGGGTATCTTGTGCACCCTGATTTTATATCTGAATCCTTTGCCATGTTCACAGAATTTTTCACATTTTCTGAAAGAGTTAATGAAGTAAGGCTTGTACATCAGTTACAGATTAGTCTTTAAATCTACTTCTCACATAGTTCCTACCAACAAGCTGAAGTCATAGGAAACCACAAGCTGTAGGGACATATTTTCTAAAGAAATGAACACAGATCGAAGTCATTTTTATAGGATTGTAAATAACTTGTTAATTTTGCCTCTTTTGTTGCCTGGATTTTTTCCATTCAATGAATGACATTTTCCCTTTAGTCTAATCTTTACTCATTGGATGAAAACCCATGAAGAGCACAAAAGACGCTGAAACAATCATTTAAAGGGAAGTAAAAGTGAATGCTATTTTCTACATAGCCATAAAAAAAGAATGGCAAACATGATGATTAAGAAGCATGAAGTGGGATGTTATGAAAGAAAAGAAAATACCCCCAACAGAACATGCTTAACAGCTGCTAAGCCCATACAATTTGAGCAGGTCTTAAACGTCTGTAGAGTACATCTTATTTAAGGCCCTTGTCTCATCTGAGCCAGCCTGAAGAAGAAACATTGACTGAAGAGGTCTTTTGTGAAGAATTTATTGTTTGATAAACACTTTAAGACTTCACAGTTTTTAAGAAGAGGAATTTTAGCAAAGGATCTTTTCTTTATAAAATTGTGTGAGCTAGTCTTGAAGTACTTTGTAGTAGAACAGACATTTTGGTGAAAAATAAAGACATGAAAAGCCTGTCTGAACTCCGTAACCAACTAGGTTTTCTTATATTAGCTAATTTTGACATATTTTACTTGTGTATGCAACTGGTAAAATGCTCAATATATATTTTGCCTAATGTGAACTCATTTGATTCAGTTCTGCACACACATCTACACTATACTGTTGCGTAGGTCCAGATTAGTAGAAAGGCTAAATAGCCCATACCCAGGAAATAAAATTGTAGGCAAGATAAGCATCTCTTTGCATACTTACCTTCTTAAATGTATATATTAAGTAAGGCTGCGTAGCCCGTGCAAACTATTTTGATGGAGTATCACCACTCAAATAATACAATTGGTAAGTCTTCCCCCTATATCTGTGTGAGTGAAGCTATATAGCTTTAAATTTCAGCAGTGCTTGCATTCAAACAGGTGTTATAAATCACATCGGTAGTCTAAACTGAGAATCTCGTTTATGCATATAAAACATTAATTTACACTGGCTTTTTATGACTTTTAAATCAGGCATTTTCCTAAAATATAGGATCTTACCAGTCGACCCTGTAGCAGAAGAAGAAAATAACTCTGTATTTTACTATAGATAAATTTACTGTTAACATGTAAAGAAACAAGAGTCTTTGTCCCAAGGGACAGTGATCCATCTTTTTTATGTACAGGTGGCCAAGAGACCCTCACAATTTAACACCTCTCCTTATCTACAATATTCTTTAAAGATGGTGGTGGTGGAGGGGTGTCTCAAATAATACCATACAAGATATAAGACACCACTAACCTGGGCACTGTCAGCACAGTAAACACTTTGCAGTCAGCAGCACACATACTGTATTCTGCTTGCAAGTCAGTAGGCCCACATGCCTATATGCAAATAAACCATATATCTAACAAAATGTGAGGGGTGTACTCACTTTTGTGAGATACTGTATATGCGTACTTCTTGTCTGAAAGCTATTCATTTTCTCATCAGAAAATATGGTAACAAACATGCATTATACTGACCTATTGGAGATGTGCACCAGCCAGTGTCCATCAAAGCATATGGTTGAAAAACCTAGTTTTACGCAACACAACAGCCTCTTTCTTACTGCCCTAGGGGAATACTGATGGGGCATTGGTTTCTGAACAGGTAGCTCAGGTAAATCTTTAAATAGAGCACTTTCACTGCTTTTACCCCATCATCTCAATAAGCACTTTAACAGAATTAGCAGTAGAGTCATGTTGTGAGTTTCTATTAGTAGTAGGAACCTCTGTTAACGGAAATAGTGTCTCTGTTGGCCTCAATTTGACTTTCAGGTCCTCAAATGCTATACACTGATACCCATTATAGCCGCTTT
This sequence comes from Pelophylax lessonae, assembly GCF_965119305.1. Lineage (NCBI taxonomy): Eukaryota > Metazoa > Chordata > Amphibia > Anura > Ranidae > Pelophylax > Pelophylax lessonae. The sequence continues at coordinate 345,138,163 of NC_138768.1, read as the reverse complement.
AAAACTACCTGTTTTCTCCATCAGTTAACTAATTTCTGATGGGAAAAAAGATACAAACTTCTGCTACAAGCACCGCTCTTCAACAAACCCCAACTCAGGGAAAAGGCTTCTAGCGGTTACTGGCCAGTCTTAGAACTCCAAACTCTAGCTTTCCAAAGGAAAAGGGAGCCGCTCACCATTCCATACCCTTCAGTCGGATTTATTTTAAGTTCTGCAAAATAAAGATAATACATCCTGGTAAAGCATAAAATCCTGACGTTTTCATTTATATCAGAGCTTGACAGTGACGCATGTCGTCACCGTCACGTGACTTCATCCCCTTGATGAAGTCAAGTGACTGTGACGACCCACGTAGGGCAGCTGATTATACCGGAACTGTTGCCAGAGGATGAGCCAGCTATCCATGTCTTATATGCTGGTTGCAGCTTTTTTAAATGTAAATTGCTAGAATTTTTTGTTTAATAAAATTTTAAACTATATTACACTATCAGAGCCCCCTTCTCTCTCCTATATACCTGCCTGTAAGTTACTTACCTGTACCACTCACCAGCGCCAGGACCAAAGAAGGATACACCAGCTCCAGAGAGCATCCCCATGTACACCGCGGTGCAAGCAGGAAGAGTCCAACACACAGACCTGCCTTGGAGCCGGATTGCATGCTGTTACCTTACAGCTTTAAGGTAAGGAGTTAGTACAGCCATATCCACCAGGGATTCTTGCCCCTTTATTTCAGCTATCTACTGCTGCCGGCTTGGGAGGTCCCCCACTTGAAATAGACTGTTGGAGGGTGCATTTTTGTATTATCCGGCTTTTACACTCATGGACTGTGTAAATTATTGGAACTGCACAATGTAACATTTCATCAGAACTGCGAGGAGCTTGCTGGCTCACATTTTTGTTTTTATTTTATTTTTTTAAATCTATGTGTTACATCTTTTTGGCTTAGTAAACCATATATTTCATTGCATATCCGCACATTTCTTTGAGTAATTTTTGCCGACTGTAGATCGGCTATAGGATATATATACATCCTTCCCATTCCTGATTTAACCACTACTAGAAGATTGATTACGCTGTTTTTTTTTTGGTTATTCAGAATTTTGCAAATTTGGCTACTTTTTCACTTTATTTTGAGACCACCTATTTATCTATATTTACACAGAGTTTATTGTAAACTCTTGACACCTTATATGGTATTTTAATTTATCACCTTGTCATTTTCATGCAATTGGAGATTAAGCACTGGTTCAATTTATTAGTCCCTTTTTGCATGCAATGAAGATTTGGATTAATTCACCTTGTATCTAGTACACTAGTTTTATATTATTTATTTAGAACAGCGCAGCACTATTCTTTCTTTATCACATTGCTTTACTTGACATTGGGAATGTGTAATTTCTGGTGTTTTGCAGTTGTTCTTTTGAGCTTCTATTGTTAAGTGTGATAACGCATGGGTACCCCCCCCCCCCTTTTTGTTTTGTATATCAGAGCTTATTAATAGGGTATGAGTAAGCTCTGATATAAGGTGAAAATCAGCTGAAACACCACACAGATTCTCTCCCCCCCCCCCCAAACAAAAATTCTGCCTCTTCTCCACCCTAATCCCTCCTCCCAGCATAAACCATCTTCCTCCCCAAATCCCCTTCCCAGAGCAAATTCTCTCAACCCCTACCCACCCAAAATCCCCCTCTGAGAAGAAACACCTCCCCACCTAAATGCTCTCTCTCTCTCCCAGCACAAATCCTCTCCCATCAACATGAAGTTTTGTTACCCACACACCAACCCCCCCCCCCCCAGGTCATTGTCTACCCTAGTATAATTGCTCCCTCCCTATCTGAATTTACAGACCTCAAATACAACATGGTGGATTTCTGAAGATATTTTCCTCCCAGGCTTCCCCTACTATGGTGTCAGGTGTCCTCTCAGAGCCAAAGAGCCCTGAGGTGCAGTTTCCCTCGGCTCTAAACTCTACTCTACTCTACTCTACTCTACACCACTGTCAAAAAATGTTGGACACAGACTTGAGTGAACACCAACAGTTTCCCCTCCCCAAATAATTATAGCACAAACGAACTCTGAAGACACCCATTTTTAAGCTTTTGAAGGATTTGAGGCAGATAACCTGCTCAGCTAATACACTTTTATTCTCAATTTTAGGTTTAAAGATGGCTGATATTATGTACCAATTCCCCCACTGCTAAAGATGGGCCACAATGAGCTAGATGAGAAATTTCAAAGAAAGTTACTTGGTCCTCTTCCACAGGGCTTGTGACACTTCAGTCACTGTAGGTCATTATACTTGTCACATTTACATTCATGTTTATCTGGAGGCACCTTGGGCCTTCTAGAAGGAGAACAGGCCCAAAAGGTTTGATATTAGGGTGAAGCAGTTCTTGCACAAATCAGCAGCTATCTATGACCAGAAACATTCAGTTTTACTATTGTCAAAATACGAGTAAGGAGTTATTTTCAGTTCTCACCTCAAAGTGAGTGTCACACAGGAACAAGCAATTTAGGATTAGAAATTCCAAATTGCACAAGGCATTCTCTACCCTACTTTAAAAAAAATGAGAGCCTGCAGGTTTACTTCAAAGCCATCCTGGTTTATTGAAAATGTAATTTCTCGAAACCTACATACAAGTGGACTGAAATGTGTTTCAAAATCTCATATGTTTTTTTCAAGCTGTAATAAGCACACAGTAGACATTTCATGTCTATTTTTGTATAAATAATTTGTTTAAACCCACACCTTTCATGGTCTAAGTCTCGTCTGATGTGAGGCCCAGTACAGATCAAGAATGAAAAGACACCCCTAACAATAAAAGAAAGCCGTTGACTGCCAATTTTGTAACTAAAAACTATACTAACAAGAGCACAATATCTAGGACATTAGTTTTAACTTTTTCCATCAGCTCTCTAAGCGGCTACTGGACGTAAGCCATATCTATGCAAGTACATTGGATATTTAGATAAGTGAGTACTGGCCCACGTGAAGTAGCCTTGATAAGAAGCAAAACAATTCGGCACATTAATCCAGGTATTAAGTTCAATGCCTGCTCTTTGGTGCCCACGTCTATTACTCAGGAAGCTTATATAGTTTTATCTTGATTAATGCAGGAAACATTCCAACTTCAATATGGTGCAGCCATGCAGGAGATACCTCATCTTGGGAGTTCGACAGCTTTTACTTGGCGCTGGAAGATTTAGCTAAACAGATACTACACTGTGAAAGTGTAGCTATTAACAGTAAAATGAATTGAGCCCATGTGAAGCTTAGAGGTCTGTATCACATTCCTGATTCAGAATAAAGCCTCACACAGCTGGAATTAATTAGGAAGAGTGCAGCCCTGAGTGTTTACATGAGTACATGATCTGTACTGTCTCATATCTCAAGATCCGTTGTTTATGCACTTGCAAATCACTGCAAGGAAAAAAGAAAAAAATAGGAATACAAAAATAAAATAATTTTTAAAAATGTATATTTTTGTGACAGTTACTTTTACCTAAATTACCTAACATGTGGTCTAATAATGTTTGTTTTCTAACTTCTCCTGGAAGATGGCAGTTACTCTCTTGATTGCAATGGACAGCACACTTAGGTGGCTAAGTGCCTCTCCAAAGTGTTTGCTAACCTCTACTGGAAAATTATAGTTTCTCTTTCATTGACTGCAATGGGCAGAATACTTATATGGCTATTGGCTAAGTGCTGTGCAGAACTGTTTTCCAACCTATACTGGAAAATGACAGTTACACTCTCATTGGCTGCAATGGACAGCACACTTATGTACGTAAGTGCTGCTCCAAACTGTGTACAAATGGGCTTATGCAAGAATCTGAACTTTCAGATTTAAATTATTATATTAAATTATTATATTGACATATTTATTTTTGATACCTTCTTAGCTTTCATTAAATTGTTATTAGCTTGGGAGTCAGGGGTCAGAGGGCACCTGATGCCTGACTGTTGCTGACCTGTTAACAGTCTGTCTACTATCAGCTTTTAAGTTTCTATGACTTTATCAAACAGTAGAGCCCTGTAGTTTTTTTACATTCCTATTAAAGTAAACCCTTCCTTTAGCAACACATACATTTCCTTCCTTGATTGTCCAAGAGCCAAAACATTTCTAGGATACTAGATCATATATAAATACAGTACATGTCAACTATTATCTGCGTTTGGACAGAACTTTCGAGAAATTACAAGCAGCCAGCACCGATAGGTTGATTACAAACCATAACATACAACATATATAAAGAAGTGCAGCACTAAAAAAAAACATAAGACTAAATTCATAAAAGTCGATATAAAAGATCTATATGCAGGGCGGGGACAAGGGGTGGACAGGAGGGTCGGTTGCCCTGGGCGCAATGGTTTATTGCAAGGAGGAGGGGGCGCCTTGACCCTAACCCTAAGGGAAGGGGGCACAGTTTGGCATCCTTGCCCTGGGCGCTGGATCACCTTGTCCCAGCACTGTCTATATGCATATTGTAGAATCCCCACACCAGCTTCTGTGAGATAGATGTGCATGCACATGCGACAAGCCTGCTTACCAGAGGCAGTAGACCCTCAGGTTATTAAGAGATCCAAATGAGCATATGCTGAATCTGGAAGCCGATGGCTGACAGCGCTGACTGGATGTCTTTGACGGGGGGGTTGTCCCTATGTCAGAACACAATAGAAAAGCAGGGAAGATCGCTGTTCTAACATCATATAGTTAATACAGCAGGTCTGACTTGAGCTGGCAGTTTTTTTTGTTTAACTAGTAGTGTACAAGGCTTTACACTGGTGGATGCCCCATAAAACTTGCATACAACAAAGCAGCAATTCCAAGATTTGGCCAATTACAACATTTGTAGTGTTCAGGTACCAACTGTAATTTTCCATTTTCAAGCAAGTTACATGAACCCTACTACCATTTCCCCCCCGCAACCCACACCTACACTGCTAGTGTTACCTGCTAATGCTGCAGCTTTGAGCTCTGCTGCAGTATTACCTTCCTGCATCCCTATCAGTTTTCCATTCTCACATATGGCCAACATTTGGTTTTCATAGAAAGCCAAAGTCTGATTCCAACACTGAAAACAAAGCCCATAGAAGCTAACAATTAATTTTTGTGATATGCTTGGAATAAAGAAAAAGCATGTCCAAATAATAATTAAAGGCAATGAACGCAACTATATATATGTCAGTTAAATAAGTAAAATTGTGCATTCAGCTGCTGTAGATACAGTATCTCACAAAAGTGAGTGCACCCCTTACATTTTTGTAAATATTTTATTATATCTTTTCATGTGACATGTGAAGAAATTATACTTTGCTACAATGTAAAGTAGTGAGTGTACAGCTTGTATAACAGTGTCAATTTGCTGTCCCCTCAAAATAACTCAACACACAGCCATTAATGTCTAAACCGCTGGCAACAAAAGTGAGTACACACCTAAGTGAAAATGTCCAAATTTGTACCCAATTAGCCATTTTCCCTCCCCAGTGTCATGTGACTCGTTAGTGTTACAAAGTCTCTGGTGTGAATGGGGGGGTAGGTGTGTTAAATTTGGTGTTATCCCTCTCACTCTCTCATACTGGTCACTGGAAGTTCATCATGGCACCTCATGGCAAAGATCTGAAAAAAAGAATGTTTTTTCTACATAAAGATGGCCAAGGCTATAAGAATATTGCCAAGGCCCTGAAACTGAGCTGCTGCACGGTGACCAAGATCATTTACACAGGACAGGTTCGCTCAGGCTTAACAGGACAGGTTCCACTCAGAACAGGCCTCGCCATGATCGACCAAGGAGGTTGACTAAGGAGATGGATTACTGGAACCATGTCCTGTGGTCTGATAAGACCAAGATAAACTTATTTGGTTCAGATGGTTTTAAGCGTGTGTGGGGACAACCAGGTGAGGAGTACAAAGACAAGTGTGTCTTGCCTACAGTCAAGCATGGTGGTGGGAGTGTCATGGTCTGGGGCTGCATGAGTGCTGCCGGCACTGCGGAGCTACAGTTCATTGAGGGAACCATGAATGCCATCATGTATTGTGACATACTGAAGCAGAGCATGATCCTCTCCCTTCGGAGACTGGGCCGCAGGGCAGTATTCCAACATGATAACGACTCCAAACATACCTCCGGGATGACCACTGTTTTGCAAAAGAAGCTGAGGGTAAAGGTGATGGACTGGCCAAGCATGTCTCCAGGCCTAAACCCTACTGAGCATCTGTGGGGCATCCTCAAACCGAAGGTGGAGGAGTGCAAGGTCTCTAACATCCACCAGCTCCGTGATGTCGTAATGGAGGAGGACTCCAGTGGCAACCTGTGAAGCTCTGGTGAATTCCATGCCCAAGAGGGTTAAGGCAGTGCTGGAAAATAATGGTGGCCACACAAAATATTGACACTGTGGGTCCAATTTTAACATTTTTTTGCTTAGGGGTGTACTCTCTTTTGTTGCCAGCTCTTTAGACATTAATGGCTGTGTGTTGAGTTATTTTGAGAGGACAGCACATTTACACTGTTATACAAGCTTTCCACTCACTACTTTACATTGTAGCAGAGTGTCCTTTCTTCAGTGTTGTCACATCAAAAGATGTCATAAAATATTTACAAAAATGTTAGAAGATGTTGTGAGATATCGTATAGGCTTTTTACCTTTCTTCTTAATTCCTGCTAGATAAAGACATGTGTTTATTGCTTCCAGTAGCTCAAGGTGAAATTTACATACAGGAGGAATGGTTTAATGTAACTTATCCCCCCCCACCCCCATTCAGCAGCCCCCAGTGGGTTAACAAAAACATCATGCCTGCCTGAAAGTATATAGCTGCTGCTGTCTATTTTGAATAGGGCAATGACATTTTTTGTGCCATGTATTAAAGTATTACTAAACCCACAACAGTAAAATCAGTCTGTATATGCAGTAAAGCATGCTTGTTATACTTACTGTGGAACCTAAGGGGTTAATCCTGCGCAATGTATAAAAAGGCTGTTTAATCCTGTCTTTTTCTGATCCTCCCCTTCTTCCACAGTCCCCAAACCATCTCCTGATAATACAAAGCCTTGGGGGCACTCTGCACATGCTCAGTTTGGTGTGTAATGCTAAAGAGCTTGTTTTTCTCTTTTGGGAGGATGCATGTGATCAGCATAGGGCCAAGCAGCACTGTCTAGACAGAGGGTAAAGGGACATGCAGCCTTATAGGGCAGTCAGAGGAAAATGAAAACTCCTCCTAGAAGCTTTAATCAGTGCTCGGCCAGGCACTTATAGAAGTCACAAGACTGTTTTATACTGCTGATGAGAAAGGGTATTTATCAGTTTTTATATTTACTAAATAAATTGCATTTCCATGTTCTGTATACTGTGGGAGACCAGGTATAGTGAATGTAGGTCCTGGGTTTGGTAACACTTTAACTGTTTATTTATAGAGAAAAAAAATTGCCAATTTTGTGACATGTGGACTCAAAGCACCTCAAGAATAATGGAGGATGTTTGCTGCCTAGCATCTAGTGGTTCCTGAGGTTTTGCCTACTTTCTCTCTGTTCAAGCACTGTATCCATCAGAAGACCCTTTAGCAAACAATTCTGGGAATGGAAATAGATGATTGTGTTCCCCACCATGCATTATCCTCTGACCCCTACATCACTGCTTTGTCTTCCAGTTATGTAGAGTGGAAGGTCTCAGACATCTGATACTCCCAGAAGTTGTGGTTTCTGAAGAAATTGGAACAGAGTGACGGTAGGAAGCACAGGTTGTGTCTCATAGGTTGGTATAATAGCTTTTTCTTTGAAGGGAATTTCCTTTGAAATCAGTAGTAGCCAACTTTCTTTTTATATGGGACAATACGTTTAGCCCATGACATAACCAAAGGGCATTAAGTAACATAATATTTAGAGAATGTAATGCTACAAATCTTTTAGAGATTGCAGACATGCAACAAGGGATGGTCAAAGATAATGGGCATGTTAGGAGAGATCGTCCGAGACTACAGGCATGGTACAAGAGATGTTCAGAGACTTCAAATAAGCATAAGACTTGGCGCATCATTCAGAAGACATTCATTAACTGGAGACACATGAGACTTCCAGAAATCACCGTGAATGGAGCCCCTTTACAAATTAAAGCTTCCATGTTTTTTGCTCCCTACAGCCATTTTAAACATTATGCATTTGATGTATCACTCAGAAAGATCCATTAAACAAGATCAGAGGGGAAAACATAGAGTAAGAAATTGAAAGAACAGCACCGAAAAAAGTAAGATTGTGTGAAAGAAAAAAACCAAACCATTTAACCACTAGAAACCAGTCAAAGCATCTAGGTAAGGAAAACACAGACTACTATCTGCAGGAACCCTGAGGGCTGCAAAACAAAATTTACAGATGGCCGCATACAGCCTCTGGGCCACCAGGATTTTATTTCCTGCAACTTGTTTTAAATCACATTCCAAGAGTGTCCTTGGTTCTGCATTTAAATCCCAAGTCCTTCTGTGTATCACCAGTAAAGTGGTGCATTTTGCACTTTTTGGGAATTAGGAAGCAGAAGTTCTTACAGCTCCACCCAAAAGGGGAAGTTCAGGTGATCGGGCGATCGGAAGCGAAAGTTCTCCTTCCCCCTCTCTCCAGAATTCTTCTGGGACACCTGACAGGTCCCAGAAGACTGCAGGACCATTCAGAGAGTGCAGAGCCCCTTGCAGATGTGCAGTGGGCACCCAGCTATAAAGTTGCAAGCTGGCACAGCCCGGTGTCCATAGTAAAGATGCCGGCGCCACTGAGGGAGGACGCGGGGAAAAATGGCTGGATTGTGGGACAGATTATTGGCTGTTTATTAAAAGTCACCAGCTACAGTTTTTGTAGCTGCTGACCTTTATGTTTCACTTAGGAGAGCTCCACTTTAAATATAATCTTTGATTGGAGGAGGCAGACCTTTCATTCATCCACCCATTCTCTATTCATAGATCGGTTTTCATCCAATAAAGCTATAGACAGCTAGTATGAATGGAGAAGGGGACAGAAAGAGCACTCACTCACTCTTGGTGAGTGCATAAGACAGGTCCCTTGGCTCTATGAACACCCACTGCACCAGAAGATTATGGTGGCAAATATTTAAACTAAAACACCAGAAGCACAAGGGATACATTACATTGATTGTAAATGTAGCACTACCCCCATAGGAGTTGCTAGAGTATTGCCCAGGTATTCCCCACTTCTGTACTGACAGCCAGGAACAAGGTATTTCTGCAGCCAGGTGCACACACAAACTTTTGGAGTCAAAGATCAGTCGAAGAATGTTGTTTTGTAGTTTTATTTTAGAGAAACTTGGATAGGGTAAGGGGTTATTCACCAGCTGGCATGACTATTGCCCCTCAAGGCCAAACTTCCACAGAACATAACTAAGACCTTTTGAACTTGGTGAGCTTGAGTTAAGCAGACAGTTCTAGGCTACAGCAAATGCTTAGGTGAACTGTAAGTCTCAGCCGATCCTATAGGTGAAATTGGAACTCTCTTCCTTTTCTGTTGCAGGGATATAAGGGATAAAAAGGACAAACCTGAAAATTAGGGGGATAGCCCCTTAAATGTCAGCACTCAACTGTATGGGCACCCTTTTTTTCCCAAAAGAGACCTCTCTTCAGAAAAGACCCCAATTTAGCAGCTCCTGAAAATTCAAACATGGCCATAGCAACAAAAGGGGGCCTGCCTCAGGGACAATAACAGCAAACAGAATGATGAAAATCCCCCCCATTGGTTCAACAGTAGAAGTCTGGGTGGGGAATGCTGACCTCTTCATTTGTGTCTTGGATGGTGGCAAACCATTGCTGATCTCTGCGGCCTGATTTCACGACCACCACTTGATCTGTGTATATTGAATGCCCCAAACTCCAGTTATGTTTGATGGAAAGGTGTTGGATTGATTCCTGAAAGGCTTTGAAACATACATGAAATTCCACACTTTCCCTTCACACCATGAGACCCTCTTTGCTTCGATTACCTCCAAGGTTTACCTGGGGACATATGGAAAATCATATCCATACTGCAGAGCCACTTGCCCTTGGACTTTCCTCTGGAAACAGGAGAATTTGGCCAATGCATCACAATCTCCTCTTTCCTGTGGAACAAAAAGGCTTACCACTTTCTGTATGAAGCCTCAATCTCTGCTTAAATCCTAATGAAGGTGTGAGGAGGGGACAGATCAGACCTCCTCTCCATATAGGCCTGGCAGCACCCCAGATTTTTAGCACACAGGATCAACTGGGCATTGTGCTCTCTTTCTTCACTGTTGAGCCCGAAACACTGGGAGTCACTCATCCTCACAGTCCTATCCAGACTCCGTCACTGACCCCCAGTCTCCCATTCCTCCTCTATGGACCCAAACACATGCTCGAGCCTCGGAGATCCCACATCCACAATTCCTGGCTCCCCTTCTCCTGAGGAGCTCACAGACATAAGACTCTGGACCTTCTGGGCCTCTGGAGTGTGTGTTACAGCCAGCTGGCTGTTTGCAGGTTCTGCCGTACTGATCACAGCCTGCTGACTACTCTCCATAGGTTCCATGCTTCTGATGGCAAAGGTGCACATCTCTTGGGTCTAACGCAGTGTGGTTTGCATATACAGCACCGGTCCCGGCCCTAGCGCTGACTTTATTGCATTGCTATCTTCCCGCTGATCTACCAGAAGATTGTTTCTCACTTCACCAGTATATCCTGTCTCCCAGTTTACTAACAGGGTAACTGACCAGATGTAACTGGGCACTCTCTTCAATAACATCTCCCCACAGTGACTACACCAACCATAGGCCCGCAGCTTAAAGGTAACCTGCTGGCATTTGCCACATACCAGTCCCAGGTGTTCTGCCTCATCATAGCTGCACAGCACTAGACTTCCTTGGGGTAGCAGCCACACTCCAGTGTCTGTCAGTATCCTGCTCGGCAGTTCAGTCAGCCTTACTGGGAATCCGACAGCAGCTCCTGTACTCGCATTAGCATCTGCCATCTTGCTGCTCTGTCCTTGTTATTCCTCTCCAGCTACACCCGGATATGGCACCGTTCCTCCAGTGCTCCCTGATAAGCCGACCCTGAGCACAGACTCTACATGCTCCTCCCAGTAAGCTGACTCACAAACAGATTCACCCTGTTGGGCAGACTCTCCAAGCGCTCTCTTTCCTGTGCTCTGATGTAACTCCCTCTGTCCTCTGTGCCACTTGGCCCACGCACACCAATATACACTGCCTGGGCAAAAAAAAAGTCGCCACCAAAAAAAAAAAAAAAAAAAGGTCACACACTCTAATATTTAGTTGGCTTTGGTTATGGCACGCATTCACTGTGGCATTGTTTCGATAAGCTTCTGCAATGTCACAAGATTTATTTCCATCCAGTGTTGCATTCATTTTTCACCAAAATCTTGTATTGATGATGGGAGAGTCGGACCACTGCGCAAAGCCTTCTCCAGCACATCCCAAAGATTCTCAATGGGGTTAAGTTCTGGACACACTCCAACATAATCAGGCTCTGCTGTAATGTAGAGGGTAGCTTCTATACCCACAGTAAACATGCACAGTCCCAAATTAACTCCACCCCAACCACTTGAAAATGTTCTGTAAATGGCCATTTTGTAGTGAACATTTTCCTTTGTAGCAAAAATACTGGTGAAGTTTCTGGCGCTACTGTTCCCGCTCCCTGAGATAACTCTTTTCCCGCCATCTCCTGGAAATGCTTCTGCACTGGCAGAAGATTTTATTGCAGCACAGACAATTTTCCTCATGGCACGACACATTTTCACACTGATTGCGCTCCCGCTATCCACACAGCAACACATGACAGTCTCTTGAATACATTCCCTGGCCATTGCCAATAGCAACCGCTGCAAGATGTCCCACGTTTAAATCCAGGATGTAGCCCCCAAATGTAGCACTACCCCCATAGGAGCTGCTAGAGAATTGACCAAGTATTCCCAATTATCTAGTGACAGCCAGGCACAAGGTATTTCCACAGCCAGGTGCACACACACCCTTCAGCTCGTTGGAGTCATAGACCAGCCTAAGGATGTTGTTTTGTATGGTTATTTTAGAGGAACTTGGATAGGGTAGGGGTTTTCAGTAGGATACTCGGAAATAAAACTATTTACAAGCTGAGGGTTCTTGCTGGTCTAAGACCCCTTTCACGACTGTGTGACCTAATATTATATGAACGGTACTCATCGGAAACCATGGAGTACGACTTGTCATGCGACTTTGCAGTCCCAAGTTTCAGGACAAGTCACATAAGTGTGAAAGGGCCTAAGATGGAGCCTTAGGTGAAGTCCCTTGCTGGGAGCATATGGCAGACGTCTCCTGATTTAGCAGTGTAGAGAGATGCTTGAATAAAATCCCTTGCAGTAAGTGGCAGGTAGACAGAGCTCCTCAGATCACTAGCCATTGATCTCCTTAGCTGGGCCCTTAGCTGATTAGGGAACCACATAGGGGGATTAGCAGAACTGGTCCCTGAGATCCCACAGATTTCTGTACTCACAGGCCTTTGTTAAGCAACCTCCAGCCTCTCTCAGTGATGTCAGACGGATCCTCTGTGAACTTTCCTTTCAGTAGGCTTTAGAAGAACCACTCTTCCATTCCAGTTTCAGGCCCTCAGGTTGCACACCTGAGGCCACATAGCCACAAGTGGCAGGGGAGGAAAGCCTGCCTCAACCCTGGCTGGTGTAATCCACTATGGAAAGGACCCATGGCCTATTTGTTTCCAGAATATATATGCATGCCCCAGCATGCTCAGGGGCACCCTTCCTTGTAATTGGCCAGAGCTGCATATATATTTATGCTACCCATTTGTCTAGCTCCCACTTATGTTCTGGAAAGCTATACTAGTTCTCAGAAGGCAGGAGGAGCCCAGGTAAACTAAACAGCACCAGAACATCATGAGCAATCCTAACTTGTAAATTGCAGCTCTCTGTTAGGCAGAATGCTAGAGATAAATTTGTCTCTAGCTCCCCCATTAGGTGGAGGAGCAAATTATGCTAACCTAACTATTCACATCCTAGAACCTTTACTAGGAGGGCGCTACATAAGTAATGTTCCCTGAGCTCATTTTCTTTTTTAAATGTTGACTAAACCTTACTACTAACTAACTAAAAGAACCATCCGAGCATCCTCAGGGATCAGAAAGTGTCTCTTATCTTATGTGTATCCCTTTCTTATCTTATAAGCTTTTACATATTCCTACACAGCTCTATTTGCCCCTTTGAAAAAAATAACAATTTCACATTCCATTGCTATTAAAGAAAACTTGGCAATGAATCAAACCTTACCTAAAATGACTTAATTGTTTGTAGGATATACAAAAACTCTTGAGTCATTTTTAATACAAAGCTTAATTTGTCCTACCTTTGTAGAGAAGTAATGCACAATGATTATTTAAAAATTTTGAACATAATTTTGAACAAAAAAACAAATAAATGACTCTACTATTTTTTTGTTGAATGTTTAATAATTGTTTTGTTGTAAAGCTTACTGATAAATGTTGAGCAGTAGTTATGAATAGTTTAGTGCTGCAATATACATTCAGGCTAATGCCACAGCTATTAGATATATATAATGGATGTGTGGTATTTTATTGCCACCATGTGGCCAAAGAATGCTATACAAGGATGAAAAGTTCAACAACTCATGATAGTGAAGTGCTTGCTGGAAGTGCACACAGTTACGAAACACAAGACAAATTCATTTCTGGAAAGTTGTTATGTCTCAAAGCAAAAATTCCAAACAAACAGCTACATTCACAGCTGTAATACCTAAACTCAATGTTTACTGTTTTACCTGGCAAAGTATTTGTAATTCTGTACGGCTAGTCTTGTATTTATACAACGTGTTCTCACCACACAAACAGGTGATACACATAATTCCTAATTAGGGAAATTTGTCTTCTCTGTGGGATACAGGCCTCTGTGTGGATTGGAGGCTGCAGCTTTAATTATTTTGATGCTGCCTGGTGTAGCGTTTTACTGCCCGACAATGGCAGCCAGGAGCAGAATGTATGATCAATAACCACTGAACATGGATGCACAAAAAGTGTTTACTCTTGCTTCCACTGACACCAAGGATGAACTTGTATATGATATCACAGGCTTAGACAATAGGCTTGTGGGGCTTATTTTACAACCACTAACACCAGAAATGGGGCTTTTTTTTTATTCCCACTAACACTAGCTATGGGGCTTATTTATCCAACTGACACCAATGACTGGGGTTTGTTTTATTCCCACTAACACCAGAAATGGGGCTTTTTTTATTCCCACTAACACTAGCTATGGGGCTTATTTATTCAACTGACACCAATGACTGGGGTTTGTTTTATTCTCATTAACACCAGTGATGGGGTTTATTTTATTCCCACTAACACCAGCAATGGGACTTATATAACTCCCCCTAACACCAGTGGCTGGGGCTTATTTTACTCCCACTAACACCACCGATGGAATTTATGTTATGCCCCCTAACACCAGTGGCAGGGGCTTATTTTATTCCCACTAACACCAGCGCTGGAACTTATGCTACTCCCCCTAACACCAGTGGCTGGGGATTATTGTATTCCAGCTAACACCAGAGATGGAATTTATGTTACTCCCCCTAACACCAGTGGCTGGGGCTTATTTTACTTCCCCTAACACCAGTAGCTGGAGCTTATTTTATTCCCACTAACACCACAGATGGAACTTATGTTACTCCCCCTAATGCCAGTGGCTGGGGCTTATTTAACTCCCCCTAACACCAGTAGCTGGAGTTTATTTTATTCCCACCAACACCACCAATGGAACTTATGTTACTTCCCCTAACACCAGTAGCTGGAAATTATTTTATTCCCACTAACACCACAGATGGAACTTATGTTACTCCCTCTAACAGCAGTTGCTGGGGCTTATTTTATTCCCACTAATACCACAGATGGAACTTATGTTACTCCCCCTAACACCAGTGGCTGGAGCTTAATTTACTCCCCCTAACACCAGTGGCTGGAGCTTAATTTACTCCCCCTAACACCAGTAGCTGGAGCCTATTTTATTCCCACTAACACCAGCAATGAGACTTATGTTATTCCCCCTAACACCAGTGGCTGGGGGTTATTTTACTCCCCCTAACACCAGTAGCCGGGGCTTATTTTACTACCCTAACACCAGCAATGGGACTTATGTTACTCCCCCTAAAACCAGTGGCTGGGGCTTATTTTACTCCCCCCAACACCAGTAGCTGGAGCTTATTTTATTCCCACTAACACCAGCGATGAAACTTATGTTACGTCCAGTAACACCAGTGGCTGGGGCTTATGTTACTCCCCCTAATACAAGTGACTGGGGCTTAATTTACTCCCCCTAACAACAGCAATGGGACTTTTGTTACTCCCCCTAACACTAGCAGCTGGGGCTTATTTTTCTACCCCTAACACCAGTAGTTGGAGCTTATTTTACTCCCACCAACACCAGCGATGGGATTTATGTTACTCCCACTAATACCAGTGGCTAGGGCTTATATTACTCCTCCTAACTAGAGTTGAGCGGACATCTGGATGTCTGTGTTCGGCGGGTTCGGCGGAACTTGAAAAAAAAGTCTGGGTCCGTGTCCCGGACTTTTGCCGAACTTTTCCCGGACACCGAACCCCATTTAAGTCAATGGGGACCCAAACTTTCAGGCACTAAAATGGCTCTAAAACACCAATGGAAAGGGCTAGAGTGCTGCAAATGGCAGCAAAACGTAGTTAAGAGCATGGCAAGTGCTCTGAAAACAAATGTGGATAGGGAAATAACTTAAAACAACAAAAAAAAGAAACAGAAAAATAAAACAATGTTCTTCATCACTGAAGGACGAGTCCCATATGGAGTAGGAGGGAGGTTGAGGTGGTGGTGGATGTGGCGGTGTCATAGGCGTGCGCACAGGGTGTGCCGGGTGTACCTGGGCACACCCTAATCACCTAGGGCACATTAGCATTATCGCTCTGTTTGCCAGTGAGGAGATGGGAAAGATCTCCCTCGGACCTGCTCTGCTCTATTTCACTTTGCCAGCAGGGAGAGTAATGTATCGGGGCCATGTACATGTAGGCAAACACATGCATGTGTATTTAAACTTTGGGGTGCACACCCTAATGCAATAGGCTGCGCACACCTATGGGCGGTGTAGGTGGAAGCGTCGGTGGAGGAGGACCAGGGCCGGATTAAGAGCATCATGGGCTTGGTGCTGAGGATTTTGAAGGGCCTTAAGGGCCGTGCCTTGGCATGCACCCAGAGGAGGAAGGGTGCAGCCATGCATGCCTAATTCAACATGGGGTGCTGTCTCTGAAGCCCATAAACACATCCATGCATCAGCAACTGTCCCTCCTTGTCCGGCCTTCGTGCTGTGTGGGGAGGTTCTAAGGGAGCTGCCTGGGGAAGCGAGCATAGAAGCCAGACTTCTGTGTTTACAAGTGACAGAAGAGCGGTAACAGTGAATATGGCCAACCTGGGGCCTATATTAAGGTAGGGGCCTGGAGCTGCAGCTCCAATAGCCCCTATGTTAATCTGGCCCTGAGGAGGACGAGGTAGCCAACACTTTTTTTCAGAAATTTTAAATGAGGGTACACCCCAAAAGAGTGAGAGAGCAAAAATAGAACAATGGCTGGGTAAGGTCAGTATCCATCGCTATTCTGCACAAGGTACGGAAAAGTCCCGTGGGATTTATGCCTGGTTCATTTTAATGAACGTGAGCTTGCCCACATTGTCTCTGGACAGGCGGCTGCGCTTGTCTGTGATAACGCCCCCAGCCGTGCTAAATACCCGTTCAGATAATACACTGGCTGCAGGGCACGCCAGCACCTCCAAGGCGTAAAGGGCAAGCTCAGGCCATGTGCCCAATTTGGAGACCCAGAAGTTGAAGGGGGCAGACCCATCATTCACTACATGTAGGCGTGTGCACACATACTGCTCCACCGTGTTGGTGAAATGCTGCCTCCTGCTAAGACGTTCCATATGAGCTGCTGGTGCTGCTGTTTGTTGTGGCGTGCTGACAAAGCTTTTCCACATTTCAGCCATGCTAACCCTGCCTTCTGAGGAGCTGGCGGTGCCCTGGTTGCGTTGGCGACCTCTTCCTCCTCCTCCTCCTCTGCCTTGTGCTTCCACTGTGGCCCCGCTGTCAGGTGGGAATGCCAGCAGCATCGCGTCTACCAGCGTGCGCTTGTACTCGCGCATCTTGCGATCGCGCTCCAGTGAGTGAATTAAGGACGGTACGTTGTCCTTGTAACGAGGATCCAGCAGCGTGGCCACCCAGTAATCAGCACAAGTTAGAATGTGGGCAACTCGGCGGTCGTTGTGGAGACACTGCAGCATGTAATCGCTCATGTGTGCCAGGCTGCCCAGAGGCAACGAAAGGCTGTACTCTGTGGGAGGTGTATCGTCTGTGTCCTCTGTATCCCCCCAGCCACGCACCAGTGATGGCCATGAGCTGGCCTGGGTGCCACCATGCTGTGAACATGGTTCCATCTCCTCCTCCATCTCCTCCTCCTCATCCTCCAGAACTGTGCCCTTGCTGGACAATTGTGTCCTTGGCGTTTGTGTGTGCAGGAACCCACCCTCAGAGCCCCTTGCGAATTATTGCCCTGAAAGCCTTGGAAATGTTACCTCTTCATCCTCCTCCTCCTCATCCTGTGCCACATCCTCTTCCGTCATCGCCCGAATTGTTTTTTCAAGGAGGCATAGAAGTGGGATAGTTAAGCTGACAACGGCGTCATCGGCACTGGCCATGTTGGTGGAGTACTCAAAACAGCGCAACAAGGCACACAGGTCTCGCATGGAGGCCCAGTTATTGGTGGTGAAGTGGTGCTGTTCCGCAGAGCGACTCACGCATGCGTGCTGCAGCTGAAACTCCACTATGGCCTGCTGCTGCTCGCATGTGCAAGGTGGAGTTCCACCTTGTGGGCACGTCACATATGAGGCGGTGAGCGGGAAGGCCGAAGTTACGCTGCAGCGCTGACAGGCGAGCAGCAGCAGGGTGAGAACGCCGAAAGTGCGCACAGACGGCCCGCACTTTCTGCAGCAGCTCTGACATACCGGGGTAGTTTTTAACATGTTTTGGAAAAATCCCCTATGGGGTGGGACTTTTTAGGTCACTCAAGATAAATAATATAAATATAAAGAAAATACTTAATGATGATTTTATTAATATTTGCAAAAAAGAAATAGAAAATTGATATACAACAATATATCATTAAAAATGGACAGAACTGGTGTATATAAAAAAGATGAACATATGGATTCAACCGACTATTTCAATGTGGTCCGACGTTTCGAGGTGAAGACCTCTTCTTCAAGGACTGTATTAGAAATAGTATTTATCTGTAAGTATTAAAGGGATATTGTAACAAATAGTTTGTTGATACAAACAACAGCAGAAACAAAGTGTAAGTAAATGCGTCTTAAATATATATGCATATTTGTTACATTGGATAATATTTGAACATATATACATGTTTGTTATGCTCAAAATCATTTTAAAGATAGATATAATATATATAAATATAAAGATTGAAATTGAACTTACATGGTTGAAAGAAATATGAACACCAATATTGTTTTGTCCTTTAAATAAAAGCATGGATTTTTGATCGCACCCACAGAAACTGATGGTAGTTTATTCTGTGACAGGGAGATTCATTGCAAGCAGGCAGTCAGAGTAGTATTAATGGACGTATCTCAGAAATGAGGTGTGCACCAAAGGGGCCCAATGCCACAACTGGAGTCCAATAATGGCTTAAGCCAACAAGCAAAGGCCAATCAACAAATGCTGTGAATAATAAATACATGTGATTACTAAAAATTTAACAAAAGGGGAAAGGGTTTTTTAATTGCAATTTCTATTGGAAAAAGTAACCATGTTTGTTAATTGATTTGTGTAATCCAAACGTATTTTTTCTACATATATAGGACCACGAATGTAATCCTGTTTGCTCCAACAACTGATCAAGTGATCGATGGAGATCAGAATCATGGTCAAAGATAAATATATAATGTAGGTAAAACAGAGATACTGGATGTTGCCCAAATGACAAAAAATAATAAATCCAGATTTTTTAGAGAATATAAGGCATCTAAGATTACACAGCAATAGTGAGGGTGAACACTGACCTTAGACAGATATCTCATGGCAAACCTCCTCCCAGCAATGGATGCGCAGAGTGATCCACGCCGGGAGTGGTGCCTATAAAGGCACACTGTCAGGTGGAGGCAATCATTCTGATTACCTCTCAGCCTGTTGGGAGCCATGGGCTCCCCGGGAGGTGCTCGCCAGGCCCGCCCTCGGAACTGGCCCCGACGCGCACAGGAAGTGCGTCATCCGGGGGGCGGGAGCGCAGTCGGCAGAGCGTCTCCCACCAGCACGGGATGTGACGTCGCTATCGCGTGGTTACGCAGGTAGCGGCGTATCCCGGAAGCTGGGTGGACATCAGAAGATGTCAGCAGTGGAGGTGCCCAGCTGCCGGAAAAAACACGGGACCTAAAGAACGGTCCCGGACCCCGTGCTGGGTTGGGCAGAGGGCTCAAATAGGTGCACAAATATATATACGGGTCTGCAGAATTGTGGAATTTGGGAAATATATACATATATTCTTGTAATGAAATAAAGAGTATATGTTAAAGAAAATGTGTAGCAAAATTTAATATTTTTTGAAAAATTTAGGTGGATATTATAATAAATTTAGATATGAATACACATATTATAGATATTGGCCTGCAATAAAGGAAACGAGAATGATAATAAATATAGAAGTCACCAATGAGTACCCATATATTGTCAATTCTATATGGATATCCACAGCCATCAGCGAATGTGGGTGGAACCAATACCATGCCTTTTTAACAATTTTAACTTAGATATGCACAGACATCCACCAAAGAAATGGAACATGATGATGTAAGATGGACAAATATAGGTCCCAATATGGAGGAATGGAGAAAAAGAGAGATGCATAAACATGCTATACGCCGCATGGGATGATGAGAGACAGATGGTACAGTTATTTCTCAATGCCCCCAGATACAAAACCTTCTAAAAAGGGCCTGAAGGATACCATGTCATTGAGGCCCGGGGGTTCCGTTGCCTTCAAAGTGTGGATCCATCTCAGCTCCAATTGGAGGAGGCGCTTGTTCCAGTCGCCCCCTCTGGAACTGGGATGGACCCGATCCAAAGCCAGAAATTTTATTTTGGGAAACTTTCCACCATGCATAATAGATACATGGCGGCCCAAAGGTAAGTCGGGATCGCGTTTTCCGCATACTCCTGATGTGTTTATACATGCGTTTCCACAGTTCTAACTTCGTTTTACCAACGTAAAAGCATTTACATTCGCAAATTAAGAGATATACAATTCCGATAGTTCTACAATTTGCAAAATGTTTGGCCTTAAACTTTTGGCCATTAGGGAGGATAGGATCACGTGTGGTATGCATAAAATCACAATAGTGGCATGCCCCACATGAAAAAGTACCTTTGTACTTACATGGATCGACATTGGACTGGCTTTTAAGTTCACTACGAACTAATTTGTCCCTAAGGGCTGGTGCTCGTCTATATGTGATTAATGGTCTCTGAGGTAGATGTCGACTTAGAGTTGGATCCAACGCTAAGATATGCCAATATTTAGCGATTATATTTCTTAAATCTTGGTGTTGATGGGAATAGCTGGTGATAATTCTCAATACATTGTCGTTTTTTCGGACCTTGGGAACTAAGAGTACATCTCTATCACTAGCCAATGCTTTCTTATATGCAGATTTTAGCAATTTATGGGAATATCCTCTTGCCAGTAGTCTATCTCTCAGGCCGGTAGCTGCTGTTTTGAAAATGTCTACGTTGGAGCAATTCCGACGCAGACGCAGGTACTGGCCTGTTGGAATTGAGCGAATCAAAGGTTGGGGATGAAAACTTGTGGCATGGAGGATGGTGTTCCCCGCAGTGGGCTTACGATAGAGCCCACTGTGGAGAACACCATCCCCATCGCAGAACACCTCAACATCCAAAAAGGTTATCCTGGTGGCATCAGCTTGCATTGTAAATTTCAAATTGAAATCGTTTCGATTTAATCTTTCGATACATTTGTCCAGAAGTTCTCTGGGGCCGTCCCAAATTACAAATACGTTATCGATATATCTCATCCAGGAGCGTATGCAGTCTGTATACATCGTAAAATCTTCATCTGCCAAAAAGGTTTTTTCCCATTCCCCCAGGTACAGATTGGCGTAGGATGGGGCACAGCATGTCCCCATCGCTACGCCTTGTACCTGGAGGAAATGGGATTCTTGAAAACAAAACACATTATGTAGTGGTAGTTTTTAAGGAACCTCTGCACCACCAAATTCAGCACATGCGCCAGGCAAGGGATGTGCATCAAACCGGCTAGGCCCAGAGCTGCTATGAGATTTTGCCCGTTATCGCACACCACCAGGCCGGGCTTGAGGCTCGCTGGCAGCAACCACTCATTTGTCTGCTGTTCCATGCTCCTCCACAACTCCTGCGCGGTGTGTGGTTTTTCCCCCAAACAGGCAAGTTTTAAAACTGCCTGCTGTCGTTTACCCCTGGCCGTGCTGAAGTTGGTGGTGAAGGTGTTACGCTGACCGGATGAGGAGGCGGTAGAGGATGAGGAAGCGGAGTAGGAGGAGTTAGGAACAGGAGGCAAACTGAAGCGCCCTGCAATCCTCGGTGGTGGAAGAACATGCGCCAAATTGCTATCTGCCTCAGGCCCATCCGCCACTGCATTTACCCAGTGTGCCGTTAGGAAGATATAACGCCCCTGACCGTGCTTACTGGTCCACGTATCGGTAGTTAGGTGGACCTTGCCAGAGATGGCGTTGCGCAGTGCACACCTGATTTTTTTCCCCCACTTGGTTGTGCAGGGAAGGGATGGCTTGCGTGGAAAAGTAGTGGCGGCTGGGCACGACGTACTGTGGGACAGCCACCGACATAAGGTTTTTAAAACTGTGCGTCTCCACCAGACGGAATGACAGCATTTCAAAGGCCAATAATTTTGAAATGCTGGCATTCAGGGCCAGGGATCGCGGGTGGGTAGGGGGGTACTTCCTCTTCCTCTCAAGTGTTTGGGAGATGGAAAGCTGAACGCTTCCACGGGACATTGTGGAGATGGTTGGTGACCCAGGTGGTGGTGTTGCTGACAGATCGTCTGTTTGCGGGGTGGCAGGTGCCGGTATCACTACAGATGTGGATGAAGCGGCCGAGACTGCAGCAGAAGAGGAAGCAGGATGAGCCAGAGACGTTTCTTGGTTTTGAAGGTGTCTACTCCACTGCAGCTCGTGCTTTGCACTTAGATGCCTGATCATGCAGGTTGTGCTCAGGTTGAGAAGATTTATGCCTCGCTTCAGGCTCTGATTGCACAGGGTGCAAACCACTCGTGTCCTGTCATCAGCACATTTTCTAAAGAACTTCCACGCTAGAGAACTCCTTTGAGCTGGCTTTGCTGCGCTCGTTCCCTTGCTGCGTTGGGCAGTAGCAGGCGTAGTGTCTAGGGCACGGCCGCTCCGCTTCTGCACCCTGCTCCCTCTTCTGCTGTGCTGGTGGCTCTGTGCGACCACCGCCTCTTCCTCCAAACTACTCAGGTCACCTGCATGACCTTCATTCCATGTGGGGTCGAGGACCTCATCGTCCTCCACATCATCTTCCACCCAGTCTTCACCCCTGCCCTCCTTGTCGGTCTCCACAATTCTGAACGCCGCAGCAGTTGGCACCTGCGTTTCGTCATCATCGGAGACGTGCTGCGATGGTTATTGCATGTACTCATCTTGAGAAATAAGTGGTTGGGCATCGCTGCACTCAATCTCTTCCACTTCTGGGGCAGGGCTAGGTGGATGGCCCTGGGAAACCCTGCTGACAGAGTCCTCAAAAAGAAGAAGAGACTGCTGTATGACTTGGGGCTCAGACTGCTTGCCTGATTTGCAAGGGGGTGAGGTGAAAGACGGTTGGACATCGGCTGTAGGTGCCACTGCAGTAGACTGGGTGGGAGACAATGTGAAGGAACTGGAGGCACTGTCAGCAGCAAACCAATCTACTATCGCCTCTACTTCTTCTGGCCTCATCACTTCTAGAGGCGTATGATGCCCTACCAAATACTGCTGCAGGTTCTGTCGCCTACTCACACTTGAGGAAGGTGTTTCACTTGTGCGTGTAGCTGGCACAGATCGAACACGTCCTCTCCTTGCAACAGGTGCTCTACCAGCAGCACCACTACCCAGGCCACGGCCCCTATTTGACGGTCTCCTCATATTTCTGTAATTTATGATCTTGCCCTAGAAAGGTGTTTATTGAATAGCAGAACAAAACAACAACAGTATCGCACGGGTGTATCTCACAGTCAAATATGCAAACTATGCCGCAATTTAATGTTTTTTACCCCAAAAGGGTGTATATTGAATAGCGGAATAGGAAAAAGGATAAAAAATGGTGTATCTCACACGTACAAACAGACTAGGCCCCGATTAAAATTTTTTGTACCCTAAAGGGAGGATGAGGAAGAGGAGTAGGAGGAGTTGGGAACAGGAGGCAAACTGAAGCGCCCTGCAATCCTTGGCGGTGGAAAGAGATGCGCCAAACAAATTTAAAAGGTGTATCTCACACGTACTGATACAGACTATGCCGTAATTTAATTTTTTACACTCCAAAAGGGTGTATATTGAATAACGGAATAGGAAAAATTTTATAATATGGTGTATCTCACACGTACAAACACAGACTAGGCCCCGATTACAATTTTTTGTACCCTAAAGGCAGGATGAGGAAGAGGAGTAGGAGGAGTTGGGAACAGGAGGCAAACTGAAGCGCCCTGCAATCCTCGGCGGTAGAAGGAGATGCGCCAAACAAATTTAAAAAGGTGTATCTCACATGTACCGATACAGACTATCCCGCAATTTAATTTTTTACACTCAAACAGGGTGTATATTGAATAGCGGAATAGGACAAATTTTACAAAACGGTGTATCTCACACGTACAAACACAAACTAGGCCCCGATTACAATTTTTTGTACCCTAAAGGCAGGATGAGGAAGAGGAGTAGGAGGAGTTGGGAACAGGAGGCAAACTGAAGCGCCCTGCAATCCTCGGCGGTAGAAGGAGATGCGCCAAACAAATTTAAAAAGGTGTATCTCACATGTACCCATACAGACTATCCCGCAATTTAATTTTTTACACTCAAACAGGGTGTATATTGAATAGCGGAATAGGAGAAATTTTACAAAATGGTGTATCTCACACGTACAAACACAAACTAGGCCCCGATTACTATTTTTTGTACCCTAAAGGCAGGATGAGGAGTAGGAGGAGTTTCGGAACAGGCAGGAGGCACACTGAAGCACCCTCAAATCCTCGGCAGTATGAGATGCGCCCCAAAAATTGGAAAGGTGTATCTCACACGTGCCGATACAGACTATCCCGCAATTTAATTGTTTTTACCCCAAAGGTGTAGATTGAATAGCGGAATAGAAAATATGATATCAAAAGGTGTATGTATCTCACACGTACAGAACCAAACTAGGCCACGATTACTCTTTTTTGTACCCCCAAAGGCAGGATGAGGAGTAGGAGGAGTTCGGAAAAGGCAGGAGGCACACTGAAGCACCCTGCAATCCTCAGCGGTATGAGATGCGCCCCAAAAATTGGAAAGGTGTATCTCACACGTACCGATACAGACTATCCCGCAATTTAAATTGTTTTTACCCCAAAGGTGTAGATTGAATAGCGGAATAGAAAATATGATATCAAAAGGTGTATGTATCTCACACGTACAGACCCAGACTAGGCCCAAATTACTATTTTTTGTACCCCCAAAGGCAGGATGAGGAGTAGGAGGAGTTCGGAACAGGCAGCACCCTCAAATCCTCGGAAGTATGAGATGCACCCCAAAAATTGGAAAGGTGTATCTCACATGTACCGACACAGACTATCCCTCAATTTAATTGTTTATACCCAAAAAATTGGAAAGGTGTATCTCACATGTACCGACACAGACTATCCCGCAATTTAATTGTTTATACCCAAAGGTTTTTATTGAATAGCGGAATAGAAAATATTATCAAAAAAAAAGGTGTATGTATCTCACACGTACAGAACCAGACTAGGCCCCAATTACTATTTTTTGTACCCCCAAAGGCAGGATGAGGAGTAGGAGGAGTTCGGAACAGGCAGCACCCTCAAATCCTCAAAAGTATGAGATGCACCCCAAAAATTGGAAAGGTGTATCTCACACGTACCGACACAGACTATCCCGCAATTTAATTGTTTATACCCAAAGGTTTTGATTGAATAGCGGAATAGAAAATATGATATCAAAAGTTGTATGTATCTCACACGTAGACTCAGACTAGGCCCAAATTACTATTTTTTGTACCCCCAAAGGCAGGATGAGGAGTAGGAGGAGTTCGGAACAGGCAGCACCCTCAAATCCTCGGAAGTATGAGATGCACCCCAAAAATTGGAAAGGTGTATTTCACACGTACCGACACAGACTATCCCACAATTTAATTGTTTATACCCAAAAAAATTGGAAAGGTGTATCTCACACGTACCGACACAGACTATCCCGCAATTTAATTGTTTATACCCAAAGGTATTTATTGAATAGCGGAATAGAAAATATGATATAAAATTGGTGTGATTTATCAATAGCACATGTGAACAGCAGTGTCTTATATCAGTCAGCTCTGCTGCAGGCTATGGAGGGAAAAAAAAAATTCCCCTTTTAAGTTTTTAATTTTTAACTAGATTAGTACAGACTATGCCACATTTTAATTTTTTTAACCCAAGGGGGTATATTGAATAGTGGAATAGAAAAAAGTGTATAACTTTTGAAATCACTCAATAATAGCACATGTGAACACAGCAGTGTATTATCACAGTCAGCACAGCAGCACTGAAGGAAAAGCGCTGCACACAGTGACTGATAAAAAATACTTTTCTCCCTCCTCCTCAGTGGGCAAAAAAGATTGTTTTCACTGCACCCCACACACAGCAAAATCGATGTGGACCAGCTCTGCTGCAGGCTATGGAGGGAAAAAAAAATTCCCCTTGTAAGTTTGTAATTTTTAACTAGATTAGTACAGACTATGCCACAATTTAATTTTTTTAACCCAAGGGTGTATATTGAATAGTGGAATAGAAAAAAGTGTATAACTTTTGAAATCACTCAATAATAGCACATGTGAACACAGCAGTGTATTATCACAGTCAGCACAGCAGCACTGAAGGAAAAACGCTGCACACAGTGACTGATAAAAAAGACTTTTCTCCCTCCTCCTCAGTGGGCAAAAAGATTGTGTTCACTGCACCCCACACACAGCAAAATCGATGTGGACCACTGACACCTGCCTATATCCAGCCTCTCCCTAAAAGGATTGATAAGATCGGTCACTGCAAACCCCCCCCCACACAGCAAAATCGATTGTAGAACACTGACCCTAAAAATCAGCAGCCTCGCCCTAAAATGCCCTACAACTCGCCCTGCCTAAAACACTCCGACCTGTCCCTCAATTCTATTCGGGCACAAATGATTTTTGCCTGTCTGTCCCTAATCAGCAGCCAGCACCTATGTTGTGTGCTCTGTCCCTGAACTACAGCATAATGACGCAGCGGCGCTCCGTCTCGAACTTATAAAGACTTGGTCACATGCTTCAGATGGCCAATCACAGCTACTAATACATTTGTAGGCATGGCTGGGATGGCTTAAGGCACACCAGTTAAACGCTTGTTGATTGGCTGTTGAAAGCCCGCCATGAAAAGCGCGCCAATGCA
This sequence comes from Pelophylax lessonae, assembly GCF_965119305.1. Classification (NCBI taxonomy): domain Eukaryota; kingdom Metazoa; phylum Chordata; class Amphibia; order Anura; family Ranidae; genus Pelophylax; species Pelophylax lessonae. The sequence continues at coordinate 345,111,395 of NC_138768.1, read as the reverse complement.
TACAAAACCCGGAAATAAAATGACCGAACACAGATTTTTACCCGAACATACAGTAAAGTTTTCGGGTCCGTGTTCGGGTAACAAAAATCCAATTATTCGGTACGAACACGAATAATACAGTCCGTGTTCGCTCAACCCTACTCCTAACAACAGTAGCTGGAGCTTATTTTATTCCCACTAACACCACAGATGGAACTTATGTTACTCCCCCTAACACCAGTGGCTGGAGCTTAATTTACTCCCCCTAACACCAGTAGCTGGAGCCTATTTTATTCCCACTAACACCAGCAATGAGACTTATGTTATTCCCCCTAACACCAGTGGCTGGGGGTTATTTTACTCCCCCTAACACCAGTAGCCAGGGCTTATTTTACTACCCTAACACCAGCAATGGGACTTATGTTACTCCCCCTAACACCAGTGGCTGGGGTTTATTTTACTCCCCCCAACACCAGTAGCTGGAGCTTATTTTATTCCCACTAACACCAGCGATGAAACTTATGTTACGTCCAGTAACACCAGTGGCTGGGGCTTATGTTACTCCCCCTAACACCAGTGGCTGGGGCTTATATTACTCCCCCTAACAACAGCGATGAGATTTATGTTACTCCCACTAACACCAGTGGCTAGGGCTTATATTACTCCTCCTAACACCAGTAGCTGGAGCTTATTTTACTCCCACTAACACCAGTGATGTGATTTATGTTACCCCCCCTCAGGGGCGTACCGTGGGGCTGGCCAGAACGGCGCCCGCCAGGGGCGCAGGCCGAGGGGGGGGCGCAAAAGTATTGGCAGTGTAGCAGTGAAATACCACTCCTATCGCTCCTCCATTTAGCCTGCGCCCCCCCCCCCCGCGGCCGGTGCCCCCCCTTTTCTTCCGCCCATTATATTTCCAGCTTGTGTTCCGGCCCCGCCCCCTGCTCTCTGTTTGTACTGGAAGGGGGGGCTGTCCCCGGCTGTCCCCGCCCACCCGTTCCCGCCGCCGGACAAGTGCTGCTGAGAGGATGTTGCACGCAGCTGTGCTGATCGGAGGTGAGGGGGGAGGGGAGCGCGCCCAGTGACAGCTTTACGGGAGGGGGATAGAGTGTGTGTCTGCGGAGAGCTGGGTCGGTTTTGTGCAGTAGGATGGAGAGTGTGCGGACAGCGGACCGCTATGGGTGACCGTGGGCGGTGTATCGGGCCCTGTCACCCCCTTATCACTCCCTGTCACTGTCTCCCTGTCACCCCCATCTCACCCCCTTCTCACTCCGTCACCCCCTTCTCACCCCCTGTCACCCCCTTCTCACCCCCTGTCATCCCCTTCTCACTCCGTCACCCCCTTCTCACCCCCTGTCACCCCCTGTCACCCCCTTCTCACCCCGTCACCCCCTTCTCACTCCGTCACCCCTTCTCACTCCCTGTCACCCCCTGTCACCCCCTTCTCACTCCATCACCCCCTTCTCACTCCGTCACCCCCTGTCACCCCCTTCTCACTCCGTCACCCCCTTCTCACCCCCTGTCACCCCCTTCTCACTCCGTCACCCCCTTCTCACTCCCTGTCACCCACTTCTCACTCCGTCACCCCCTTCTCACTCCGTCACCCCCTTCTCACCCCCTGTCACCCCCTTCTCACTCCGTCACCCCCTTCTCACTCCCTGTCACCCACTTCTCACTCCGTCACCCCCTTCTCACTCCGTCACCCCCTGTCATCCCCTTCTCATCCCCTGTCACCCCCTTCTCACTCCGTCACCACCTTCTCACCCCCTGTCACCCTGTCACCCCCTTCTCACCCCCTGTCACCCCCTTCTCACCCCCTGTCACCCCCTTCTCACCCCCTGTCACCCCCTTCTCACTCCGTCACCCCTTCTCACCCCCTGTCACCCCCTGTCACCCCCTTCTCACCCCCTGTCACCGCCTTCTTACTCCGTCACCCACTTCTCACTCTCTGTCACCCATTGTCACCCCCTTCTCACTCCATCACCCCCTTCTCACTCCGTCACCCCTTGTCATCCCCTTCTCACCCCCTGTCACCCCCTTCTCACTCCGTCATCCCATTCTCACCCCCTGTCACCCCCTTCTCACCCCCTGTCATTGCCTTCTCACTCCGTCACCCCTTCTCACTCCCTGTCACCCCCTGTCACCCACTTCTCACTCCGTCACCCCCTTCTCACTCCGTCACCCCCTTCTCACCCCCTGTCACCCCGTCACCCCCTTCTCACTCCCTGCCACCCCCTTCTCACCCCCTGTCATCCCCTTCTCAGTTCGTCACCCCTTCTCACTCCCTGTCACCCCCTGTCACCCCCTTCTCACCCCCTGTCACCCCCTTCTCACCCCCTGTCATCCCCTTCTCACTCCGTCATCCCCTTCTCACCCCCTGTCACCCCCTGTAACCCCCTGTCACCCCCTTCTCACCCCCTGTCACCCCCTTCTCACTCCGTCACCCCCTTCTCACTCCCTGTCACCCCCTGTCACCCCCTTCTCACTCTGTCACCCCCTTCTCACTCTGTCACCCCCTGTCATCCCTTTCTCACCCCCTGTCACCCCCTTCTCACCCCCTGTCACCCCCTTATCACCCCCTGTCACCCCCTTCTCACCCACTGTCACCCCCTTCTCACTCCGTCACCCCCTTCTCACCCACTGTCACTCCCTGTCACCCCCTTCTCACCCCCTGTCACCCCCTTCTCAACCCCTGTCACCCCCTTCTCACTCCGTTACCCCCTTCTCACTCCCTGTCACCCCCTGTCACCCCCTGTCACCCCCTTGTCATCCCCTTCTCACCCCCTGTCACCCCCTTCTCACTCCGTCACCCCCTTCTCATCCCCTGTCACCCTGTCACCCCCTTCTCACCCCCTGTCACCCCCTTCTCATCCCCTGTCACCCACTTCTCACTCCGTCACCCCCTTCTCACTCCATCACCCCCTGTCATCCCCTTCTCACACCCTGTCACCCCCTTCTCACTCCGTCACCCCCTTCTCACCCCCTGTCACCCCGTCACCCCCTTCTCTCTCCCTGCCACCCCCTTCTCACTCCGTCACCCCCTTCTCACCCCCTGTCACCCCCTTCTCACCCCCTGTCACCCCCTTCTCACTCCATCACCCCCTTCTCACCCCCTGTCACCCCCTGTCACCCCCTTCTCACCCCCTGTCACCGCCTTCTCACTCCGTCACCCCCTTCTCACTCCCTGTCACCCCCTGTCATCCCCTTCTCACTCCGTCACCCCCTTCTCACTCCATTACCCCCTGTCATCCCCTTCTCACCCCCTGTCACCCCCTTCTCACTCCGTCACCCCCTTCTCACCCCCTGTCACCCCGTCACCCCCTTCTCACTCCCCGTCACCCCCTTCTCACTCCCTGTCACCCCCTTCTCACTCCCTGTCACTCCCTGTCACCTGCACTCTCTTTCCCTGTCACCCCCTCTCTCTCTCTCCCTGTCACCTGCCCTTTCTCTCTCTCTCCCCCCTCTCTCTCTCTCTCCCTGTCACCCCCTTCTCACTCCCTGTCACCCCCTTCTCACTCCCTGTCACCCCCTTCTCACTCCCTGTCACTCCCTGTCATCCCCCTTCTCACTCCCTGTCACCCCCTTCTCACTCCCTGTCACCCCCTGTCACCCCCTTCTCACTCCCTGTCACCTGCCCTCTCCCTGTCACCCCCTCTCTCTCTCTCTCTCTCTCTCTCCCTGTCACCTGCCCTCTCTCTCTCTCTCTCTCTCTCCCCCTATCACCTCTCCCCCTCTCTCTCTCCCTGTCACCCCCTTCTCGCTCTCTGTAAAGTATTTGGCCCCCTTGAACTTTGACCTTTTGCCACATTTCAGGCTTCAAACATAAAGATATAAAACTGTAATTTTTTGTGAAGAATCAACAACAAGTGGGACACAATCATGAAGTGGAACGAAATTTATTGGATATTTCAAACTTTTTTAACAAATAAAAAACTGAAAAATTGGGCGTGCAAAATTATTCAGCCCCTTTACTTTCAGTGCAGCAAACTCACTCCAGAAGTTCAGTGAGGATCTCTGAGTGATCCAATGTTGACCTAAATGACTGATGATGATAAATAGAATCCACCTGTGTGTAATCAAGTCTCTGTATAAATGCACCTGCACTGTGATAGTCTCAAAGATACATTTAAAGCGCAGAGAGCATCATGAAGAATGAGGAACACACCAGGCAGGTCCGAGATACTGTTGTGGAGAAGTTTAAAGCCAGATTTGGATACAAAAAGATTTCCCAAGCTTTAAACATCCCAAGGAGCACTGTGCAAGCGATAATATTGAAATGGAAGGAGTATCAGACCACTGCAAATCTACGAAGACCTGGCCGTCCCTCTAAACTTTCAGCTCATACAAGGAGAAGACTGATCAGAGATGCAGCCAAGAGGCCCATGATCACTCTGGATGAACTGCAGAGATCTACAGCTGAAGTGGGAGACTCTGTCCATAGGACAACAATCAGTCGTATACTGCACAAATCTGGCCTTTATGGAAGAGTGGCAAGAAGAAAGCCATTTCTTAAAGATATCCATAAAAAGTGTTGTTTAAAGTTTGCCACAAGCCACCTGGGAGACACACCAAACATGTGGAAGAAGGTGCTCTGGTCAGATGAAACCAAAATCTAACTTTTTGGCAACAATGCAATACGTTATGTTTGGCGTAAAAGCAACACAGCTCTTCACCCTGAACACACCATTCCCACTGTCAAACATGGTGGTGGCAGCATCATGGTTTGGGCCTGCTTTTCTTCAGCAGGGACAGGGAAGATGGCTAAAATCGATAGGAAGATGGATGGAGCCAAATACAGAACCATTCTGGAAGAAAACCTGATGGAGTCTGCAAAAGACCTGAGACTGGGACGGAGATTTGTCTTCCAACAAGACAATGATCCAAAACATAAAGCAAAATCTACAATGGAATGGTTCACAAATAAACATATCCAGGGCGGATTTCCACACTCGATCCCCGACGATCGGGGAAGAGCAGCGGTGATCACCGCTGCTCCTCCCCTGGCCTGACTCCTGCTGTAACTGAATACAAGGGGAGGAGTCCAGCGTAGGTCTACGTCGCTGGAAGGGAACGAGCCACTCTGCCGCAGTACAGTCAATGTGACTGGTCGGCAAGTGGTTAAAAGGCCAGTCTAGGCTCTCAAAAGATCTTGACGATATGATTGGGATCTGCCCAGAAGCATGGACCGGCACCTGGCTCAGCCTCTCAGCGATCTGCCAAGAGCCTATGCCAGCTACTCCTACCCTCTCCCCAGCCCAGCACTCTAGTGAGCTGGAGACTGACAGTCATAGCTCTCTGCGCAGAGTGGAGGGGGAGAACTGAGCCATCAGCAGTCTTTGATTGCTATGTTCTCTGTACAGAGTCAGCGGGAGACAGATGCAGCACCGGATTAATGCTGCATTCACCTAGGTGAATAGCCCATACTTCTTAGAGTCAGACAAAAAGGCATATTTATAAAGTAGTGAGTCTGACAATCAAGCATTCTCTGCAGGTGAATTTTCCAGGCGTATGGGTTCTAAATTATAGTAATTCACCTCTAATAAATGTTTGGTGGCACTCACATTCACTACTTTATAAATGCCTTGAAATTATAGATCCATGTCTATATTCTGTATGCAGAAAAACAAATGTGATTTAATTATAAAATGTTGCCTTCCCATATTATATGCAGCTAAAACACTGTATCAGATTCTTCAACAGGGCTTCTTTTTTTCAAGCAGGAAAGCACCCACTTTGGGGGCTATGCTATCTCCATCTTTATTTAGTTCCCACAGCCCCCAAGTCTTAAATTCATGGCCGGGAGCAGTGGGATCATATCCATGTGGATTTACTACATGCAACCAGTGCAGGAAGAGCAGGAGAGTCACTTCTTTCTCCATAGGAAAATAGTATGTACCAAGAAATCATGTGAACTGCAATTCTAAGATGGTTATCTATGTCATTGAATGCAGTACATGTCGGTTGCAATATGTTGGTTGTACTATCTGTAATTTGAGAATAGGAATATTGGAAAATGTTAATGATACAACCAATGTAAATGCCAAAAACATTTCTAATGTCTCCAAACATTTCAGGGAGATACATGCAGGGAATCTTAAATCTTTTTCTTTCTGTGGTTTGGAACAGGTTAATAAAACCAGCCAGATGAGGTGACACACACCGCATCTTGCTACAACGTGAGGTGTGGTGCATACACAGTCTTAATACTAGAGTACCAAGTGGAATGAACAGTAGACTGGATATTAACCTTTTTTTTAAGTGATCACATGATTAAGATATGTCTATGGTTAATGATTTCTGTGTATCCATAATGTGTATTTTTTGCTTTTCTTCTCTTCCCTATCTTCAAACTGGCCTCAACATCCGACTCTTGTGTTTTTCAATTATCTTAATTGCAATCAAGAATTTACCGCCCCTATTTCACAGGGCTGTTTTGTACCTATATAAGAATATAAGTCTGGTTTTATTATATTTTTGTATGCTATGGGTAAGCCTACGGCCGAAATGCATTAGCATTTTACCATGTTGTACACTGCTGTCGTGCTGCAATAAATCACATCAAAACGAAGCATTCGTGTGCCGGCATTTCTTGTTACTTGGAAGCAATTGCATGCATCTGGACGCTGCAGCCTGAGCACCGACACTCAGTCCCACATTAATTTCACTATGCGGTAGAGCTAGGGTGATTTTGCATCTATTCTATTTTGAATTTGTCCTATACCCGCTCCCGCATTACAGATTAGGAGACTTCAATTTTGGAATCTGAGTGCAGCTTTTTATCCATATATAATAACATACAGAAGCATGAATATACAGCAGGATACGAACAATGAAGGGAGTGACCAGTCAGAGACCATACACACGATCTTTGACATTTCAGATTGGTGTATGAAGTCATCCCAAGTATTTACAAGAGAGGATAATGCATTAACAACGGAGGCTTCACGCAAAACTGTCTTTGAGAAACTAAGGACTTTAATGCGGAAAGAAATGAGAGTATGGTATGATCACATGGGTCTCCAGAAATACATTGAGGAGGATATGATACCGAGAGGTTTGAGAATCAAGAAAATATTGTCATTAGTCTACTCTGATCAATTCCAGGTGGAGTGGAATAATATCCTTACCTTATGCTCGAAAAGACTCATGAACCTCATCATGACTAATGAAGAAAAACGCCTCCTGAAACTAAATCAAGAAATCACATCTCTCAAGAACTCCATTAAACAATTTTGCACCTTGCCTTCATATGATCTGTTAAATTACGATTTACAAATGAATATACAAAATTTTGAATCACAGATTATGGAGACAAAGAGATCTAAATTTCTTAGGGATCTCAAGGACTATGACGAGGGGACAGTTTATCTTCATCATATTTGCAGATTTCCACAGTCCGTTTTGAAGAAGAGATCAGGCTCAGCAATAGATAAAAGAGTTAACTTTAGCTCACCTGAGGCACACAATCACAATCAGAATACTCGGATGCAGCTGAGACGAGGTCATCCAATACCTCTCACAGCTCGAATTGGATCAGTCTTCTCAAGAGAGAGCTCTCCTGTCAATCTTCCAAAAAAAACGCACAAGGCATCAAACAACATCAAAAGGGAAGAAAAAAAGAATGAGACGGGGGGATCAAAGCCCAGAAGAATGAAAAAACAAAAGGAATTGGTACTGTCAATGTAGTTAATCTATCATCTGTGACTTTGTCAGAGAGGGAAGTATCTCTATTATCAAAAAGCTTATCATTTGCTCCCACCCACTAGTTTGATGTCTTATCCATTATCTTAGATGTCAATCGATTTATTAGAAATCTCATGCTGAGAAAACATTTTTTCCAGGTGAGGGTGGAAGAAAATGACACACCACATACATCCGATTAGGGGATTTTTCATCCATCTCTTCCTCCTTCTTGTTCAATCATTTAACTGCAATATCTGCTCTCTATTGCTTCAATGTGAATAGGAGAAAGGGTCCCATGGTATTGGGGAGACCCACATTTCTACTGGGGATAAGTATTTTTACCCAGTACAGGCAGGAAGTGAAGCGGTGGATTTTTTTCAGAGTATTGTTGAAAGGAAGTCGAACGAATTAAAGGAGTTGTCAGGATCACACCCTGCACGTTTTAGTCTTAGCAAAGCAAAGCATGCAGCCTTACAAGCCCCGAAAAAAAGAAGTGAGATTACAATCTGTCAGGCTGATCAGGGTGGTGTGGTGGTAGTGCTAGACACTGAGAATTACAAATTAGAAGCTTTGAGACAGTTGAGTGATGCAGACACATACTGTATAGGCTACTTGATTCAGATCCCACCGCCATTATACAGCGTAAACTGTTGCAACTCTTGGATGATGGTAGGGATATGGGTGCAATAGACCAAAACATTTCTGACTTTAAATATGTTGATAAGCCTGTTGTGCCCATATTTCACCATCTACCTATGATTCATAAACAACAATCTCAAGTTCAGGGTCGCCTGATAGTGGCAGGAATTAGGTCTCTGCTGGAGAGATTAAGTGATTGCGTGGATGAACATTTGCAGCCTCTAGTCAAGCAGTTACCCAGTTATCTTATACTGGACACTTATTAGCCCATATTGGGGGGGATTGAATGGTTGTCCACATATCACTGGGTCATAGTTGATGTAAAATCTTTGTATTCGTGCATACCACACGATCTAGCTCTTATGGCAGTCAAACATCATCTGATATGATATAGCAACTACAGTCAGGAACTTTGTAAGTTTATTTTGATGTCCATTGAATTCCTATGAAAATCTAATTTTTTTTTATATTCGACTTATGTTCTATTTGCAGTGTCAAGGAGCCTCGATGGGTTCTTTCCCCTCCTTAGCTAATTTGTATATGGGGTGGTGGGAGGAAAAATTAATCTTTTCTCATGATAACCCTTATCGGATGCAGATTGAATGGTACTGTAGTTTCATAGATGATTTGATACTAGTATGGAGTGGTCCAGCTGATACTATAGATCCTTTTATGACATATCTTAATGCTAATGATCTTAACCGCCTTAGCGGTATCCCCGAGCGTGACTCGGGGTAGGAATTTTCTGCTATTAGCGGTATCCCCGAGTCACGCTCGGGGTGAATGGGCAGAGCGTGCAGACAGTGCAGACAGCGCAGCGGAGCTTCTCTTACCTTATCCTGGCGATCCAGCGATGAGCTCTCATTGCTGTGACCGCCAGTGAGATCTCCGCCGCTCGTCTGTCGGTAGGAGGACTTCCTGGTTCCGTTCCCTGCAGCAGCAATGCTGCATGGGAGCGGAACTGGGAGTAAAAATTAAAGTAACACCAAAACACAAACATATAAAAGGGAGGTGATACAGTGTAATCTGAGAGGATTACACTGTATCACTTTGCTAAAAGTGGTAAAAGACACAGTGCCCTCTCAGTGCCCCCTTGCCATTGTCCTTTGCGTGAATAAAAATAATTGGAAAATGGCATCAAAAAAGCGCTGTCCCGCATATGCGCTTTTGGATGAGCTGAGCGACTGCGACAGCGGCAGCGACACAGAGCTGCTCGCAGAACAGAGCGACAGTGAGTCGTGCGGAGATCTGTCATCTGACTCTGGCACCGACACGGATCCCGAAAGTGACGCCGATGATCCCGCACCTGACCTAGGTGATGTGTGCACTTGGTGCCCTTTGGACAGCGACGCGGACCAGGCAGCGCCCCCGAGATTCCCTTTCACTGGTTCTCCGGGGATGAAGGTTGACGTGGAGAGAGACAACCCCCTGGCGTACCTCAAGTTATTCCTAACGGAGGAGGTAATTCTAAAGATAGTCGCTGAAACCAATCGTTACCAGGAGCAGCAGTGCGCTACGCTGCGCGCCAAATTTTCCCGTTCCAGAAAATGGGAACCAGTCAGTAGCGAGGACATCTGGAAGTTTCTAGGACTCATCATCCTTCAGGGGGTGGTGGGAAAACCACTCCAAAAATGGTATTGGACCACGAATAAAATGCTGGCCACTCCATTTTTTGGCACAGTGATGTCCGAGTACCGATTTTCTCTGATTATGAAAAATTTGCATTTTGCAAACAACGAGGAGTTTGATGAGGCCACGCATCCTGCGCCCAAACTCAAGAAAATCTGGGAGGTGTACCAAACGATCGTTAAAAACTTCCAGCAGACCTATGTGCCAGACAGGGATGTTTGTGTGGACGAAAGTCTCATGGCCTACAAGGGACGCCTGAGCTGGATCCAATATATTGCATCGAAAAGAGCGCGGTTCGGGATCAAATCTTACATGCTCTGTGAGTCGTCCACAGGATACATATGGAATGCTGTAATTTATACCGGGAAAGGTACAAAGTTCGATCCCAAGTACAGCGGCTATGGGATGGCCACATCCTCTGTCCTTTCACTGCTGGACCCCCTTTTGAACCAGGGATATTGTGTTACAACAGATAACTTTTATACCTCTCCGGAACTATTTGAAGTTTTGATCCGAAACAAAACAGATGTGTATGGCACTGTTAGGCCAAACCGGCGGGACATGCCATCCATGTTTAGCAAGAAAAAGCTAAAAAAAGGAGAGATGGTTGCCTTTCAAAAGGGTAAAATGTTGGCAATGCGGTGGCGAGACAAAAAGGACGTGTGTCTCATGAGCACCGTGCACAACACCACCACTGCCATGGTCCGCACAAAACAGGGAGCAGATATGCTGAGGCCGCAAGTCGTGATCGACTACAATCACACGATGGGAGGTGTTGATCGAGCCGATCAGGCAATGACCTTTTACCCGGCGATGCGGAAGCAACAAAAAAAGTATTATAAAAAGATTTTTAGGCATCTCCTAGAACAGTGCCTCTGGAACGCCTATATTCTTTACAAAGCCAACACTGCCATACCCCTCGTTCATTCGGACTTTATCTGGAAGGTGGCTGAGCAGATTTTCATCAACCACCCGACACCATCATAAGTATCTGCAAACAGACCCGGACGACGTGCTGTTGATGTTGGCAATCCAGAGCGCCTGACAGGCCGTCATTTTGTGGACTTTGTACCGCCCACCCCAAAAAAGTTGGCGCCTACCAGGATGTGCGTCGTCTGTTGTTCTAAAAAGGATGGCAATGGAAGAAAAGTCCGAAAGGAAACACGGTACTTTTGCCCAGATTGCAATGTCGGACTTTGTCTAGTGCCCTGCTTTAAACTTTTTCACACTCAGGATGTGTATTGAATTTCTTTGACAAATTTCATTATTTTTCCTTACCTTCTTGAATAAAATTCTATTATTGATTGGATTATAATTCATGTGTTTGTGTTTCAAATTCATTACATCTGGGATGTGTACTAGAGTCTTGTTTTGGTAAGTTTTAAGTCAGTAATTACTAAGAATTGTAGGCCTTTAATACATAACGCCAAATTTCCATGGAAAGAATTGTACCGCTTTTGGAACAGAATTCCTGACAGAATCATACCGCTAGGGAGGTTAATCTTGAATTTACACACAATCTGCATCCGATTAGTATAGAATATCTAGATGTGATTTTGATGTGATTTCTCATCTGACCACAGCACTTTCTCCCAATCCTTCTCTGAATCATTTTGATGTTCATTGGCATGACTGTACATGTGCCTTCTTGAGGAGAGGGATTAACTGTATTTGGAGGAAGAAAAATGCTGACTATGACCCCAAGAACACCATTCCTACAGTCAAGCACGGAGGTGGAAACTATACGCTTTGGGACTGTTTCTCTGCTGAAGGTACAGACCGACTTTGTTGCATTGAGGGGCCAATGGATGATGCCATGTATTGTAAAATCTTGGATGAAAACCTTCTTCTCTCAGCCAGAACACTTTCAGCATGACAATGACCCAAAACATACCGCCAAGTCAACAAAGGAGTGGCTCAAGAAGAAGCTTACTAAGGTTAAAGAGGAGCCTAGCCAGGCTCCAGACCTTAATCCTAAATACAATTTATGGCGGGAGCTGAAACTTAGAGTTGGCAAGGGACAGCCAAGAAACCTTAAGGATTTAGAGAAGTTCTCTAAAAATGATCCTTCCTGAGATGTGTGCAAACCTGGTCACTAACTACAAGAAACGTCTTGCCTCTGTGCTTGCCAACAAGAGTGTGTCCACCAAGTCATGTTTTTCTTGGGGATCAAATACTTATTTTACTCACTGAACTGCAACTCAATTTATAATATTTGTATCATGTGTTTTTTTTTTTCTGGATTTTCGGTTGATTTTTTGTCTCTATTATTCAAAATACACCTATGATAACAATTATAGACCCTTAAAGTGATTGTAAAATCTTGTTTTTTTTTTTTTTTTAATAAAAAAACATGCAATAATTACCTCCTCTGTTGCAGTGGATTTGCACAGAGCAGCCTAATTCCTCCTTTTCTCTGGTCCATCTTTGCAGCTCCTGGCCCCTCCCTTCAGTCGAGTATGCCCATAGCAAGCAGCTTGATATAAGGGCACCTGAGCCAAGCTGCCCCCTCTCTCTCCGGATTGGTTGACTGACTTTGATTGACAGCTGCAGGAGCCAATGGTGCCCCGGCTGTGCCTCAGCCTATCAGGAGGGAGAGTCCCAGACAGCCGAGGGTCTCGTGGACATCACTGGACAGAGATCGGGTTCAGGTAGGTATAAGGGGTTGCTGGGGTGGCTGCTACACCCAGAAGGTTTTTTATTCTAATGCATAGAATGCAGTAGGATACAAAACCTTCTGACTTTACAACTCCTTTCATTTCTTTGTAAGTGGGCAAACTTAAAAATCTGCAGGGGATCAAATAAATATTTTCCCCACTATATACTGTGGTAAACATGCACCAACGCAATGAAATATACTGCATTAAATGTGCACTACTGCACTACAATATACTGCAGTAAACGTGCACCTACACACTAAAATATAGTGCATTAAACATGCAGTAATGCACTGCAATATACTGCGGTAAACGTGCACCTACGCACTGAAATATACTGCGTTAAACATGCACTAACTCCCTGCAATATATTGCCGTAAACGTGCTCCTATGTACTGAAAATACTGCATTAGATGTGCCCTAACGCACTGCAATATACTGCAGTAAACATGCACCTACGCACTGAAATATACTGCGTTAAACATGCACTAATGCACTGCAATATACTGCGGTAAATGTGCACTTACGCACTGAAATATGCTGCATTAAACGTGCAGTAATGCACTGAAATATACTGAAGAAAACCTGCCCTGACAAAGTAAACTGACACTAAAGTAAAAAATGAATGGCCGCACTACACTCACACTGCACTCAATCACTAGATTCACACTGAACTGACACTAAAGTAAAAATGAATGGTTGCACAACGCGACACTATCACTAGATTTACACTAAAATTATATTCTACACTCACAATAGAATTACAATAGCCCACTATAGCACACTAAGGCTGGGTTCACTCTTATGCAAATTGAATGTGGGTTTCCCCACACCCAATTTGCATGACAGGAGAGTGTGACCGGCTCTCAATGGAGCCGGTTCACACAGCTCCGGGGCGACCACAAAGCCCATTGCAGAAGGGTACTTCTGCAATGGGCTTTGTGGTCGCGTTGGCTTTGGCTCGTTTTCATGCTTTGGCTCCTTTTCAGGTCCGAATTCAGGCAAAAATTTGGACCTGATTCGCACCTCAAATGGTGAAAAGAGACACACTGGATCCCCTGTTGTGACTTGTGCCACAGCTAATGTTAACCCAGCTTTACTCACTAGTAACACTGAACAGAGCCCTGTTCTATCTCTCCCCACGCCAATATTACACTGAAAATGACTGCTATGAGAAGAATATTTTTATAGTGTGGGGTGGGACTAAGAGCAATGAGCCATGATTGGATAGAGTCATCATGCCAGTGTCTAATCATGGCTCTGACAGTGCCATGTGCCCTGATTGGGCAAGCTTTCATTGCTTCAGTCAATCAGGGCTTCTAATGCACTGTGCAGCAGTGCAGTGCATTGTGGTCATTCAGTGGGCCGAACAAACGATCGAATGCCCCTACAATTTGGATGCTCGCCTAACAGGCGAAACAGCCAATGTTCGGCCCGAGCTCATGCTCAAGCTGAACTGTTCGCCCAACTCTAATTTGAGATTGTCATGCTTTTAAATCCAAGTTTAAGAACCAAAAAAACATGGTTGCAGCTTGTTTCACTGATTTTTTTGCTCTCCACATATTTCTGTGCAGAATCAAATTCAGGGAAAATTATTCACAGAACACACAAAAACTGCCTAATGTATACTTATATTGTAAGATTGGTCTTCATGAGTGGGAAATATTTTTAAAGAAACAACAGCAAGGGTGCACTATTTCCCCGCACCAAGCCGGCTGTGACCTAAAACTTTGCTTTTATTCATAGCTGTCTAAAACTCATTGTAGAAAATGAAAGGAAGTCATAAGGATGCCAAATGTATGACCTTAGGGCAATGCGGAATGTGGGCAAAAATACAAAATGATGGAACAGATATAAAACTGCCTTCATTATAGGTAGATAACAGCAGGTATATCTTTAGCTGCCGTTGGTCAATTTTTCTGTCTGAATGGAGATGTGTATTAGGTAGGATCTGTATCCTGGCCACATACCACAACTCAAGGGCATAGATTGATACTGAGGGTTACTGTGGTTACTAAAAGGTTCAGCTGCCCATCAAAATCAAATATACCACAGTACCCTTCCAGCCTGGGAAGAGAATCTACCCCTATCAATCCACTATCTTCACAAGTCAAAGAAAATCTCCATTTTCCTCCTACAATTAAACCCACATTGCCCCAATAAATCTAAATGCCCATAATGAAAAATAAAGTAAAAAAAAATAAAAACCACAGGGTTAAGGGATTTTTGTGGCTTTCAAATCTTTTTCTTTATTTTTCATTATGGGCGCTTAAATTTATTGGAGCAATGTGGGTTTAGTTGTAGAAGGAAAGGGAAGATTTTTGTGGACTGGTGGAGATAGTGGATTAATATGAGTACATTTTTTTCCCAGGCTGGAAGGGTACTGTGGTATATTTGATTTTGATGGGCAGCTGAGCCCATCTTTTTTTTTTTGATGGGCAGCTTTTAGTAACCACAGTAACCCTCAGTATGAATCCATGCCCTTGGGTTGTGGTCTGTGACCAGGATACGGATCCTACCCTATACACATCTCCACTCAGACAGAAAAATTGACCAATGACAACTAAAGACACACTTGCTATCTGGCAGTTATCTCCCTATAAGGAAGGCAGTTGTATATCTGTTCCATCATTTTGTATTTTTGCACTAATTCCACATTGCCGTGTAAGTTCATACACCTGGCATCCTTATGACTTCCTCTCATTTTCTACATTATTCGTTTTAGGTCATAGTGGGTTTGGTGCGTGGGTATAACGCACCCCTGCTGTTGTTTCTGTAGTAAAATTAGACACAGAACAAACAGCACACCCAGAGTAGCTTCCTCACTCATTGTTTATATGGTTCATTGGACCTTACAGCAACAGTCCTGCAGTTTACATCTGTGCTTGACAATGTTACCAGCTGCAGTATCTTAGTTCCTATGCATTGCACTTGGCAAAATAGCCATATGCATGAGCACATTCTGAAAAAAGGAGCTGTGTGCTAAATGCAACCTGTTGCAATTGGGCTTGAGTAGCCTCTTAAACAGACACCTACACATACCTTTATAGTGCATTATAGTGCAGAGAGCTGCAGTGAAGCAGTTGCAGGAGACCAGCTGCACTGAGAGAAGGAGGCCTGTGGGAGTGAGGAAAAATAATTCAGTCTATCCCCCCCCCATGAGTTAAATGAGCATTTAACCCATGCATTGCAGGTAGACCCCACTGCATTAGTAAATTTAATAGCATCCTGGAGTTTGGCTTTAAGTGTAGGGTAGGTGGGGATTTCCCAGTAAGGTCTTTGACAGTAGTGAAGACCCAGTGAGGGACAGGACCTTGTCCCTTTCTAACCAATGCATGTATTACTAAACCCCCAACAGTAAAATCAGTCTGTATATGCAGTAAAGCATGCTTGTTATACTCACTGTGGAACCTAAGGAGTTAATCCTGCACATTGTGTAAAAACACCGTTTGATCCTGTCTTTTCTGATCCTCCCCTTTTTCCACAGTCCACTTCCCAATGCATCTCCTGATAGTAACAGAGCCTTGGGGGCACTCTGCACATGCTCAGTTTGGTGTGTATTGCTAGAGAGTTTCTTGGGAGGGTGCATGTGTACAGCAGAGGGCAAATCAGAACTCCCTAGACAGTGAGTCAGGGGTCCTCAGAGTAGAATGAAAACTTCTCCTACAAGCTTTAACTAGACACTGACAGAAGTCACAACATTGCTATATACTACTGATGAGAAAATGTATTTAGCAGTTAATATTTACTAATATAATCGCATTTCCATGTTCTGTGTACTGTGGGAGACCAGATATAGCGAATGCAGGCTCCTGGGTTTAGTAGCACTTTAATCTTGTTTTTCTTGCAGCTATGCCTCTTCTACTCAGACATTTTACTGTTTCTTGATATAAAAAATATATATGTGTGGTGCAAACTGAGTGAACAAAGTGGTCAATCAAGCTTTTCTACGTCTTTTATGTCTCAAATTTTGGTGCTAATATCACCCTAAGGTTGTAGGTTTTGTGACAATGTCTCGGGTTAGAGAAGCTATATCATGTTTCAATTCATATTATATTTCATACATCTGGAAAAAATAGTAGGACATATGTAATAACACTTTCTGTTGTTATACAAGATGTTGGGTACAGAGAAGTCACAAACATTTACGTTTTTTGGAAGGAAAGGCAAAGTGAAATGGCCTAAGGGGGCTTGTAACTGAAGACCAGTCCAGTCTGTTTTTTTTTTTTTTTTTGCATATCCAATAAATTTCATCAACTCCTCAACACTGCTTTCTTAGCTAAAAATATGAAAACCTGTGAAATGTATTTATCAATTAGTATTATTAATGTCACAGCTAGACAAGTATTTGTGCATTTTTCTAGGTAAAACTTAATCTGACCAGTCATTGTCAAATTTTATATTTGATTTCAGTAGAATCTTGAACTAAGTAAATGTAAAAATTTGTAAATGTAAATGTAAAAATTTAAATAAACTTATTTGTGATATATTTGAATGCAAATCAGGGTGCCTGTCATTTCGCAAAGTCTCTGTCTTTTTATGTATTTGTGATACCGGCAAACTGCAAACATATTATCAAAGTTCTAAATCAGATTTATTATTGGCAATAAGATAGAATTCCACTCCAAGCATGCACACAATTAAAGTGTTAGTTCACCTTTTCCCAAAAATAAAAAGGTGAACTAACTAACAACACCCTCCCCAACCCTCTGGTCTATGACCCTTATGTGATCCCCATCTTCCGACACCCTTTCCATCTGGTATAACAGTCCACATTAACTTTACTTCACAAAACAGTACTGAAGGTTGTATATACTGTATTGCTCAAAATGGCAAGCACTGACCACGCTGACCAATGAGAGTCCCTGCTTTCCTTAAGATGCAGAAGAAAGGAACCTCAAAGGGATTCTCACCAGTTAGTGCGGTCATTTTGCCAGTGCTGACAAATGATTTCTTGCCATTGCCAGCAATATGTTGTTACACAGCCTTCAGCACTGTGTAGTGATGTTTACTTTGCCAGACCGTTACACAAACTAGAAAGTGTAGCAGAAGATGATGATCAAATAAGGTACATGCACTTGGGACTGAAGGGGTGGGGAAGGGGATGTGACCTTGTAGCAAATCTTTTGCATTCTCTGTTGCACTGCTCCTGTTTAACATTGCTTTTATATGGAACAGAATTGTTAAATGCCCCCATACTATTAGTAAGTATGGGTAAAAGTGGGAATGCTTTTATTTTGTGCAGAGCCGGTGCAAGGATTTTTGACACCCTAGGCGAAATCTAATTTTGCCGCCCCCTCTACCTTGGCTCTGCCCCTGACTGCACCCCCCTTAGGTGGCAGGGGTCAGGAGTGTGTAATGCACAGAATGCAGGGGAGTGCAGGGTTGCGGGGTGTGCACTACATAAAGAGTGCAGGGTGCGCTACATACTGCGTGCAGGGTTGCAGGGTGCTCTTCTTACTGATTGCAGGGTTGCAGGGTGCTCTTCTTACTGATTGCAGGGTTGAGGGGTGCGCTAGGTACTCATTGCAGGGTTGAGGGGTTTGTGCTAAGTATTGAGTGCAGGGTTGTGGGGTGTGCTACGTACTGCGTGCAGGGTTAAGGGGTGTGTGCTAGGTACTGAGGAGGGGGGAGAAGAGAGGGGGATGGAGAGTAGGAGGAGAGGAGAGGGGATGGAGAGGAGGGGGTGTATGAAGAGGAAGGGGGGGAGAGGGGGGGTGGAGGTGCATGGAGAGGAAGGAGGGGAGGAGAGGAGGGGGAGTATGGAAAGGAAGGGGGAGAGGAGAGGAGGGGTGGATGGAGAGGAAGGGGGGAGGAGAGGGGGAGAGAGAAGAGGTTGAGATGAGGGGGTGTATGGAGAGGAAGGGGGAGGAGAAGGGGAGAGGAGAGGAGAGTGGAGGGGTGTATGAAGAGGAGGGGGTGTATGGAGAGGAGGGGGGGAGGGGAGGTGGATGGAGAGGAGGAGGGGGTGGATGGAGAGGAGGGGGGAGGAGGATGGAGAGGAGGGGGGTGGATGGAGAGGAGGGAAGTGAGAGAGACCCCTGCACTGTCTGCAGCCCCTGTCTGTGGGAAGGTGTATGTGACACAGACAGTACAGTACCTTCCATACCAGCAGTGGGCAGGTCCCATTCTCATAGCTGGGTCAGGACAGGTCGTGGAGCTGCTTCTTCCAGGGGATCCGTTTGCAGGCAGATGCAGCTGTCCCTGGCTGCCTGCACTTCCCACCCATCCTCATTCTTCGGCCCCCTGCAGCCTGTCCATCGGTCCTGGGAGGTCCTGCTCTCGCTGCTCTTCCTCCCCGCTGCCGCTGCCTCCTGGAGCTGGGTGGAGTCTGAACTGCTATTGGCTACTCCCGTTAGGTTAGAGGAAAAGAAAACCTGTCACCTTTCTCTGCCACGATGCAAGGCTTCAAATACTAGGAGAACACACTGTGGAAGGATTCTATCCTTTAATGTGTCCTCACACTGATCTATGTGGGCAGCTTCATTGCTGGAATAGTTCTATTGAGGGCCATAGGAGAGGCTACAACATGGCGCCCTCAGCACTTCGTTCTCTAGTAGCCGCTTAGAAACGCCGAAGATTTCCGATGCTGGAGCCCGCTCAGCCGCCTGACTCACTCAGCTCAAAAGCGCCCAGGCGGGCGCCTGCACAGCACAGCATGAAGGGCGCCGCCCGCACCCACCGGTCCATACTGATTCCAGGACCAGGTGCAGCAGGCAGAATGCTGGCGCCCCCTGCTAGGCGACTACCTGGGTCGCCTTATAGGTAGCGCCGGCCCTGATTTTGTGTAAAGTTGAACCCCATGCAGGTGCTGATGCAAATTCACTACCAAGTGAGCAGGTCAAGGTTCGAGATGATGCAGGATGCTAGAATGCTGAAATAAGTTGCCTAACTGAGCAATGTGGCACCCTTTTAAAGGATTATCCATCAGATATGTACATTTTTTCACAGAAAAAGAACAAATAGACAAGGTGTGGAAGCAGAGTACAATGATATATTGGTACTGTAGGTACAAATAAACATCTAAATTACAATACAAAGTCAAATTGTCTACAAAAGACAACAACTAATTTGAATGAAAAAAATAGACTTAGATGTTCATAACAATAACAGCAACATTAGGAGTTAACGCAAGATATCCACTGTTTCCACATATAATCAAACTTTTTTACTCCTGATTGTAGAGATACAATTTTTTCATATTCATAAGTGATTTTAATGGAGGCCATTACCTTGGTCATATTAGGAGCTGTGTCTGTCCTCCAGTGTCTGGTTAAAACTGATTTAGAGGCCAGAAGTATGTGTGCAACTATCAAGCGATGGTTCGGTGGAAAATTATCAATTCCTATGTGTAGGATAGCTAGGGCTGGAGTTAGAATTAAAATCCCAGTAATAGAGGAGATGAGGCAAAATATTTAGTTTCAGAAACTGGTGAGATTTTTGCATGACCAGAGAATATGGTAAAGATTTCCTACTTGGCCACAATTACGCCAACATTGAGGTGACTTGGAGGGGTAGTACTGAGCTAATCTAAAGGGCGTAAGGTACCAACATGAGATCATTTTTTGTGAAAGTTCCCAATGATTGACACATTGGGAGATGCTATTTGTGCACCTAAAAGCCTTTAGCCATTGAGCTAGAGTATATGTAGCCTGGTGGTCCTCTTCCCATCATAGGAGAGGAGTAGATTTGTAAAATTAGGTTTTACTTTGGAGGTTATTATAAAGAAAGGAAGTCCCTTTCAAAGAAGATGGCAGGGATCTGTAATAATTCCATAACTGAGGGAAAAAGTATAAGGTCGGCAGTGGGTTAGTACTTAAAATTCCGAAGCAGGAATTTTATATGATTTAGTTAAAGAAGGATTTAAGTGTGTTGTCCTCCATGGTGTCCTCTATCCACCGAATACCTTAAATTTACCACTTACTAACGAACAGGTAGGGAAAGCGGATTTCTAAAGCAGTTATGGCATTGGTATGTGCTGGGCCTTGGAAATGTCTGGGTTGTTCAACAGAGCTCTCCATGCAATTATTGAGGACTGGATTGTTGGGGGAAGACTGCTTAGCTGAAGTGGTTTCTAATGATCTGCCATAAGGAGAACGGGAAGGTGTGGCACTTTCACAGCAACTTCTATGATTATAACTCCTTTGGCAAGAAAATACAAACATTGGAGTATTGGAACTGAATCTAGCTGCATACTGTAGTTCCTCTTTAACAAATTACACTGGTCTAGTAAATGTTGATGTCATGTTTTCAATTTAAAAAGTTACATCTGTTTACCAGAAACAAGAAAATGAAACACTTTAAGTTATGTGCAGAACTGTGGTGAGACTTAAAAACATATGTTGTGTGTCCTGTTGACTACTTTAAAAGATGTGTGAAAAACTTTTTTTTAAAGGAAAAGTGTCAGTGCTACTTATCTTCCATGGATCAGCACCACTTCTGCTTCTATTTATTACTACTACCACCCAGAGTATCATGACCACCTCCAACCAGAGTGGCACCCTCCACCTGATATGCTATAGCCATCCTGTGGTGGTCTCTGCCCTGTCATCACCATGGCCACAATTATCATCTCCTGTCTGTTCTGAGCTGCTGTCTGCCTGTCACTGCCGCATCCAATCGGAGAGGCTAACTCTGCTTGGTCTATTAAAACACAATGCAGCTTCTGGTTCGCTGCCTGAGCAACACTTTTATTAGCTAGCTGCTATTCCCCTGGGGAGACTTCCTATTATCCAGCCGCATTCGTCCATTTTTTCCTTTGCACAGACCTCTGACTTGTTTCCTGACTATTCCTATCTGCTGCATGCCCTGATCTTTGGCTGTGTCCTGGTTATCCATGTTCACTGTCTAACTTCTAACTTGTATCCTGGTTATCTGTGTCTGCTGCCTGCCCTGACCTCTTGCGTGGATCTTGGTTACAGGCAACCAGCCCTGACCTTTGGACTATTACTTGTTGGTCATTCCACTTTACTACACCAACAGTACACTTACCTGCCTCAATCCTACTTCCTGCTGCCTACATGATTTGTGGTTCATGGTACTAAATCAGGGTGAATTCTGACTGATGAATTCCCTGGGGGATCCTGCATCATCGACATTCATGTGGAACCATCCTTATAAGCCCTTATCCTATTCCTCACTCTCATCTGTTCCAATATGATGCAGATCCAGTTCCCAAATCTTACTTTCACTGGTGTGATCCAATATGGTTCCAGCTTTGCAGACCCTGCCCCCAACTCTGTTGTATGTTGTCCCATGGTGCTTTGACCAATTGAAAGTTGGCTGTCAGCGTACACTTCTCAGGTATGCCTACTGCCTTTCCTGGGCTATCATTTATAGTGTAGCTGGAGGGTCTGTCACCACCCTGACAGGAAGTATAATGTATTTCCTATGAAGACATATTTTGAGTTATTATTGTAGTGTATACCTTAAATTGTGAATTTCATATTCACCCATTTGTGTTCCTATATGTATTAAGTCCTATTGTAATAAGCAAAAATGTTTTGCCATGTCCAAACTTCCTCCACCACCCACATGCACTGCACACTCAATTAAAGTGATTGTAAAGGTTTGTTTTTTTTCTGTAAATTTTTATGTTATACTTACCTGCTCTGTGCAAGGGTTTTAGACAGAGCAGCCTCGATCCTCCTCTTCTGGGGTGCCCCGGCGCCGCATCTGGCTCCTCTTCATCGGGTGCCCCCACGGAGAGCCGCTTTCCATGGGGGCACCCATGCGCCCTGAGTCCTGCTGTCATTGACACAGACAGCAGGACTCGGCCCCACCCCAGCTCTCGTGTCACTGGATTTCATTGACAGCAGCGGGAGCCAATGGCTTCTGCTGCAATCAATCTATCCAATGAGGACCTGAAACAGCGGCTTGAGCTGCTGGGCTCCTGCTCGTCACTGGAATGTTCGGATTCAGGTAAGAATTAAGGGGGGGGGGGGTCTGGGGGCAGCTGCAACCAAGAAGGTTTTTCACCTTAATGCATAGAATGCATTAAGGTGAAAAACCTTGAGATTTTACAACTCCTTTAATGCTGCCAGGTGAATGTGCAGCAATAAATAAGATACAGGCATCAATCGTCTACTTTTCAAATTCATTTTCTCACTCTCCTCTTCCCCACTGGGGGAAAATACTTTGCTTTAAACATAGAAACATAGAATGTGTCGGCAGATAAGAACCATTTGGCCCATCTAGTCTGCCCAATATATCTGAATCCTATGAATAGTCCTTGGCCCTATCTTATATGAAGGATAGCCTTATGCCTATCCCATGCATGCTTAAACTCCTTCACTGTATTTGCAGCTACCACTTCTGCAGGAAGGTTATTCCATGCATCCACTACTCTCTCAGTAAAGTAATACTTCCTCATATTACTTTTAAACCTTTGCCCCTCTAGTTTAAAACGGTGTCCTCTTGTGGTAGTATTTCTACTTTTAAATATGCTCTCCTCCTTTACCGAGTTGATTCCCTTTATGTATTTAAAGGTTTCTATCATATCCCCTCTGTCTCTTCTTTCTTCCAAGCTATACATGTTAAGGTCCTTTAACCTTTCCTGGTAAGTTTTTTCCTGTAATCCATGTACTAGTTTAGTAGCTCTTCTCTGAACTCTCTCTAGAGTATCTATATCCTTCTGGAGATATGGCCTCCAGTACTGCGCACAATACTCCAAGTGAGGTCTCACCAGTGTTCTGTACAGCGGCATAAGCACTTCTCTCTTTCTACTGCTTATACCTCTCCCTATACATCCAAGCATTCTGCTGGCATTTCGTGCTGCTCTATTACATTGTCCTCCCACCTTTAAGTCTTCTGAAATAATTACTCCTTATAAGTACTCAAACACCACCATAAGGCAACAGAAATGAAACTGCCATATAGTGTAGCATTTATTAAACTTTTTTTCATGCATCAGAAGCAAATTATTTCATAACATCTCTTCAGTAAAAAGGATGTAGGTTTAAATAGAATTAAAATCCAAAATTAGCTGCTGACACCAAACACTGCCACTTGGTTTGCTGAAGTGGTGGCCTAATGTCGCACTCTAAGCTCCACCCCACCCTGCCCGCAGCTCACTTTCAATTGAGTTGTAGGGCTGGTTATTTTTATGTTTTCTTTTCTAATAATGTTTACTGAAAGTTTAAGAAAAATACAAAATCCCTGTCTGACCCAAAGACGGGTAAGAGGAAAAGATGTATTAACCACTTTAACAGAGAGATTCATACTTGGTATTCCTGTGACCCCAATTTTCCATCATCCTCCAAAGGTATGCAAGGTAATCTTGCCACTGGTCCCAGCATTGGGTCCCTTTGTAAGCCTTTGGGAGATTTGAAGGAAAGGTTGCTTCAACCTTTAGTGTAGAGATTACCTTCCTACCTAAAAGACACAAGACATATTATACAAACAAATTGAAAAACAGAAATGGGATGTTATCTTTAAATGTCTTGCATGTGATGTCTCAGAGTTATATTCATGAATCACTTACAGATGAGCTCTACAACCAACACCATTTAGAGCATTCTAATGAATATTCTAAAGATTTAAAAAATTGAATTCAGTCTCAAACTCAGTTTCACACTATCTGTCAATGACTAATTTCATAACAATTCTTTGCTCCATGAAGGTAGTCATCCACCACATGCAATTAGAGTCATTCCTTAACCACTTGCGCCCCGCCCACCGTACATTTACTGCGGCACTCTGCCGCTGCTGGGCAAAGAGACGTAGCCCTATGTCGCTCGCTCAGAAGACTGTAGGGGGCAAGCGCGTGCTGCTGGCGGTGCGCTCCTGCCCCCGCTCGTTACCTGGGTTACCAGCGCGTGTGACCGATGGCCACCGGACACTCGCGATCTCCCGCAGCAGAGGGAGAAGGACAGATGGCTGAAGTAAACACAGCCATCTGTCATTCTCCCTGAAGTGGTCACAGAGGCTATGTGATCCTGCTATATAGGAACGCATGTCTCTGTGATTACTTCACAAGCCACGCCCCTCCACAGTTAGAATCACGCCCCTAGGGATACATTTAACCCCTTAATCACCAGTGATTACAGTAGTAATGTCACTGGTACCCCCAAAAGTGTAAAAAATGTAATTTAGGGGTCCGATCTGTCCGCCGCAATGTCGCAGTCCCGCAAAAAGAAATTTCAGATCGCTGCCATTACTAGTAAGAAAAAAAAACATAAAAATGACATAAATATTTCCCGTAGTTAGTAAACGCTTATTGCAATTTTATTTTACCAAAAATATGTAGCAGAAAACAAATTGGCCTAAAATGTTAAAAATTTTTGATTTTTAATATATTTTTTTGAGAATTTCATATAAAAAATATTGTTATTTTTTCAAAATTGTCGCTCTTTTTTTGTTTATAGCGCAAAAAATAAAAAAGTATGTAGGCAAGAACAGACACTTGTATGGTCGCTAACATTAACCACTTCAGCCCGTGGCCAATTTTGACATTTTTAACATGTATGTAAAATTCTACATTTTTTTTTCTAAAAAATTACTGAACCCCCAAACTTTATATATTCTAAATAGAGGCCCTAGAGAATAAAATAGTAGGTGTTGTAATTTGTATTTCACACAGTATTTGCTTAGCAGTTTTTCAAACAGTTTTTTTTTTAAACACTTTAATGAATTTTTGTGCACACAAGCATGGTATAATAACACAATTGTTTGGTAAAATATAAAATACGATGTTACATCATGTAAGTAGATTCCAAACATGTCATGCATTTTAAATTGCGCACGCCCGTGGAACGGCGACAAACTACAGTATATTGAATTATTCATAGGCGCTGCTTTAAAAACCCTTACAGCAGGGGGAGCTCCTATGTTTGTGAGCAACTATTTTCAAGGTTCAAGCACATGAAGGGCAAAATTAGAACCAAAATATTTGATGAGCACCTTGAGAATTTATTAAGAACTTCTACTACTTCCATTGAAACAAACATTGATGCGTTAGTTTATCAAAAATAGTGTCAAATATCACACAAATTTTATGATGTCCTCCATTTTCTTTTATAATAGAAAATATTACAAAAAAAAAGAAGTTTTATTTTTCAGACAGGTACATTATCTATATCAGTGATAGTTAACTTGTGATCTGCCCAACTTTTTCTGCTCATCAGCTATCCTTTTTGCTAGTGTATTTTTCGTGTGGCCCAAGACACATCCTCTTCTTTCATTGTGGCCCAGGAAGGTCAGACGTTTGAACACCCCTGCTTTACAGGTTACCACATATAGATTTTCACAGGAGATCTGCTACTAATATTATTGATGTCACTCTGACGTTTTTGGTGATATCTCATATCTGTGGTGTGATTGCTATTTACAAATGCATGCAGGACCGACCCGTGAAATCACCTTTGTGGGCGTTTCTTTTTTCTTTTTTCTTTTTTTTACACTGTGTCTTTAATTTTTTTATCACCTTTATTGCTCACACAAGGGATGAGCAACATACCTTCTGATAGCATGGGCAGTTACAGGTAATCTTTACTGAGAGATCTGGGGTCTTTTAAACCTCAGATCTCTTAGCCCTTAAAAACATCAGATCAAACCAAGATCAGTTTGATCCAATGCTTGAAGTGACAACATACTGGTCGCTATGGTCTAAGAAATTAGACCATAGAGATGATTGGGGATATTCCAGTCCTCAGTCATCCCTATGGTCAGCTGGCAGAACCATGCAGCTTCATTTCAGTGCTTCCCAGCTGGACAGGAGAGCCTAGGAAGTCGCTAGGATTGCTTTTACGTTACAGAGCATTTCCGGCTTAAAAAAGATACCATGATGATGCCTGTAGTTGCAGACATCATCCCGGTATAACCTCTTCATTCTGGCTATGTACATGTATGTTGCAGAGGTTGAAGCAAAACATATATAACCACAAAGGTGTTTTAGAGATAAACAGAATTCTAGAACAGATTAGATGAGGGGAAATGTGCTCTCTTGTATGAGAAATTTTCCATGTGGTACTAGAATTTTCAGGGTATGAATCATAAGTGGGATGTCTCTTACTACTATTTGTAAGTTTCTGCCACCCCAATCACAAGGCGTTTTCCATCTACCTCCTTTGGTTCAATTGACAGTGCTGGTCACTGAAAAAAATATATTTCTCTATATTCTTTATTAATTTGCTTTGAATTTTTATTGTTTAAATTTGTCATTTTTAAAAAGTGTCCTTAACCACTTAAGCCCCGGAAGATTTTACCCCCTTCCTGACCAGGGCCTATTTTGCGATTCGGGAATGCGTGAATTTAACGGACAATTGCGCGATCGTGCAACGCTGTACCTAAACGAATTTGACGTCCTTTTTTTTCCCACAAACAGAGCTTTCTTTTGGTGGTATTTGATCACCTGTGCAATTTTTTGATCATGCACTATAAACAAAAAAAGAGCGTCAATTTTGCAAAAAATAACAATATTTTTCACATTTTTTTTATATGAAATTCCCCAAAAAAAAAGTAAAAATCAAAATTTTTTAACATTTTAGGCCAATTTGTTTTATGCCACATATTTTTGGTTAAAAAAAATCACAAAAAGCCTATTTTGATTGGTTTGCGCAAAAGTTATTGCGATTTCTAACTAAGGGAAAGTTTTATGTCATTTTTGTTGTTTTTTTTTAACGCGTAATGGCGGCAATATGCGATTTTTTTTGCGGGACTGCGACATTGCGGCGGACAGATCGGACCCTTGACTGACATTTTTGACACTTTTGGGGTTACCAGTGACATTTCTACAGTAATCAGTGCTATACATATGCACTGTTACTGTAAAATGACACTGGCAGTGAAGGGGTTAACTTTTTTTGAGAGGGAGGGGTTAAGTGTGCCCCTAGGGGCATGCTTCTAACTGTGATTGGCTGTGGCTTGAGGTGTAAGAACAGTGATCAACGGTCCTACATAGCAGAACCGTATGATCACTATTCTTACACAGGGGAGAATGACAGGCGGCTTGTTTACATTAGCCGCCTGCCTTTCTCCTGGTGTAATGGATGATCGCGAGTGGCCGGCGGACATCGGGTCCGCCGGGCACACGCGCGGGGGGGTCCGTGACCGAGCGGGAGCGCGCATCCGGCGGCGTGCGCTCGCTCCCCAGAGCCTCACAGGCTAGTAACGTACCCCTACGTCACTTTGCCTGTGAGGGGCTGACTGCCGCCGTATATAGTCAGGCGGCAGTTGGCAAGTGGTTAATAAATATGGGATTTAGCAAAATATTAATTTCACTTCTATTTGAATTTAATGTAGTTTTTTTTCCTCATTGGAAAGTAGTCATTTTGTGTATGTGTTTTTTTTTTACTGATTTGTTTACTAATGTGTTTTATTAATAGCTTATTTATCTATGTTAATGTATGCTAAACAGATTATGGTTAAAGACATTGGTCCTCTTAAGAAGTCAAATATGCTAATCATATTGATGAAAACATGCCTCCCCCCCCCCCCCCCCTGTTCCTCTCCTCCTCTCTATGATTATGCCCATTTTGG
Organism: Pelophylax lessonae; assembly: GCF_965119305.1. Taxonomy (NCBI): domain Eukaryota; kingdom Metazoa; phylum Chordata; class Amphibia; order Anura; family Ranidae; genus Pelophylax; species Pelophylax lessonae. The sequence continues at coordinate 345,083,334 of NC_138768.1, read as the reverse complement.
GTGAAACAAATCAGAGGAAGTCCCAAGCGGGGCTTTTAGTTGTTTGTACTGAAAATTTTACCTATAAGGGATTCTACAATGTGCCACTGTTTTTTTCCCACTGTGACTCGTATAATGAAATAAAATCTGTGTGGCCAGAATTACAATGAAAGAGGAGACTGTAAGTTGTAACTCTCATTGACATCATACTTTTGAAGTATCATGCTTTACTGCATTATTGAATTTTAAGGACAATGTGATGGATTTCTGCATTCTTGGCTGCTTTAAGCTCACCATGTTTTAAATACAGCATTTGTACACTGATTTTCTGGCAACAAAATGCTAAAAGAAAGTTTTAAAATTAAGACTGTATGCCTTCTCTCATCTTTGTATGTAGTCAAAACAAACCAGTAATGTTTTTGTAGCTGGACAGTTTTTTATAGTCAGATCAATTAAGTGTTTGGCTGTTACATGTGTTATTAATACACACGGATACATGACTTCACACATTAAACATTTACAAGCTGTTCTGTAGGCAACATGATTTCCTTTTTTACAAATTCTTTAGCATTGCCAACCACCCCAAAAATTTTTTTTTCAAAGACTACTTAGTACCTCTGAAGCACTCTACCTTTAAAATGCATTAAAATGTTTTATTTGGATTTGGTACTTTAAGACCCACTATAGCAAAGAATATTGTATTCTTGTACTGTAACTTTACATAGTCTGGTGATGATGATAACATGTTGATTAATGAGGTAACATTTGGCAATGAAGGAAGAAATTTTATTTCTGAATGACTTCAACATGACGGACATTACCTGGAATTTCTGGATTTCAATTTTTTTCAAATGTTTGAACCATTGCTGGAAGATTGGTCAAAGCAATGTAAACTACAGTTTAACATTTCTAAATGAAGACCAACAGATTGAGGACACAATATTGGTCATACGCAGTTGGTAAGAACTATAGAGGAAAAAAGAGTTAGGGCTGCTTATTTCAGATAATTGCAAAATGAGCAAACAGCGTGGCCAGGTAGTGGGGAAAGTGAATAGATTTCTGGGTGCATCATTATATGTTTCACCAGAGGCGTAACTAGAACCCTCAGGGCCCCGGTGCAAGAAACCATGAAGGGCCCCCCAGACTCCTGGCTGGGGCCCTTCCCTTCAAGCCTGGGGCTCTTCCCACTGATCCTGAGGCCCTTTACTCTTGTTGCGGGGCCCTTTATTACGGTGCTGCAGCGGGACCCTTTCACAAGTTCTGCAGTGGGCCCCCTTCCTGCCATCTTGAGGCCTCCTCACGGTGGCAAAATGCCAGGGCCCAGTCGCAAGTGTGACCTTTGCAATCCTGGAAGTTCACCCACTGATGTCAGTAGTTTTTATTTTTTGGTATTTTAATTGTATTATTTTTTACCATTTTATTTTACAATTTCACTGACTATGACTCTGTCCATTCAGAAAAGGAATGAGCTGATAAATTACATATTTACCGACCTCTTCCTGGTTCTCTATTGTGACACATCCCCTGCAGCAGCTGGCAGGAGAGGGGAAGGAGCACAGGGGGGGGGGGACACCGGGGAACCACACAGGGGCCCAGAGACAGCAGAACACAAGTGAACTGGATAGGAGGAGTGACGGGGGCAGCATACAGCATACAGAGGACAGTGATTTCTCTACATGCTGCCCCCCCCACCGCCTTTCCTATCCAGGTGTACAGGGGAGCTGTACAGGCCCCCTGGAGCATGGGGCCTGGTTGCAATTGCAACCCCTGCAACCCCTTTAGATACGCCCCTGGGTTTCACCTGCAGGAGTAAGAAGGTCCTGATCCCCCTATATAAATCTTTAGTTAGGCATTGTTTAGAATACTGTGTTTAGTTCTGGAGACCTAATTTACAAAATTATATATCAGATAGAACAGAGAAAGGCAACAAAAATGGGGAAAGATCTGGGGGATAAAACATATCAGGGGAAACTTTAGGAACTTAATATGTACAGCTTAGAGGAAAGAAGTGAAAAGGTGACATGATTTAAAACCTTAAATACACGAAGGATGTGAATAAGGTTGAAGATAGCAGTATTATTAATATGCAGTCAATAAATCATAAATAACTGGCGCACCACGGGGAGAAACAGTATCACCAAAAAACTATACCGCTAATACTGGACACATACTAATGAACTGTTAAAAGGAAAATCAATGTGGTATATAAAGTCCATAAGTCCATATGTGACACAGTCCATAAAAAATTCCAATGTGCACTCCTTAGGCAGCTCTAGTGACAAGGTAGAAGTTTTGCTTGTTGCCAACTGAAAAGAGACACAGGCGCCACTCTAAGTGCAGTAGCTGGAATTTTATTTAAAAGGATACAACTTAATGTTGGGTACTCACAAAGGTAATAAGTAATCAGGCACAGAGGATGCTCCGGTGGAGAGTCAGGATGGCCAGAGCGGTAGCAATGGGCAGGCTGCAGCGATATCGCTGTACTTCCTCGTCCCGGGGACACTCAGATGCCGGTCCGTCGTCACTTCCGAGAGCGTGGGCGTGATTACGTCATGGCGCCGGCGACGCGTTCTCGGAGCATGCGCTCCTTCTTCAGGCCGATATCGCGCCATTTTGGATAAGGGATTTAAATAGGATGGAAGCCATAGCCTCCCGGTCCTAGAGTCCGCCCTAATATTAAATGTATTTAACAGTTTGGTTTATCTGATAGGTCTGGCAGTGTCTGGTGCATATAAAATCAGCAATTTCATAATACAGTAACGGATATTCAAGCAGCGATTAATATAAAAGCGATTAATATAAAAGCAGTGGTTAAAACAATATACAATATAGGAGCAGCTTATAAGCGAAGAATGTACTTATAGTAACCATTGTTTTAGCCGCAGTATAAAATTGTTAAATAATTGTAAATACAAATAAAATTAAAATTAAATTTAATTTTATTTGCTCGCTTTTTCCTACATTAACAGACTTGCACTACCTGCCCGTGTCTTCACTCCCGTGTGGATTTCATTGCAACTGATTTGAAGACACTGGTCATGCGGTGCTGAGCCACGAGATCATCCGGCTCCAGCAGTTACGTATTAGTCTAGCTACACCTACCATATACATGTCGGCGGGTTCAGACCTTCAACAGAGCTCTATGCAACGTTACCTGCTGCGCACTGCGCCAACTGAACCCCGCTCCCCTAGACCTGACAAGATGGCGACCGGTCGCGCGGTGGGTAAAGCTAATCCCCCCTCCACCGTCTCAGCCGGCTTCCCTTGGTGCGGACGCGGGATGCGCGGATCAACCTCCTTCTCCAGCAACGTCCTCTTCCTCATCTCCCCTGCCCAGCTCTTCTGCACTAAATGGGGGTCCGGACATCCTGGATTGTGGGGGAGCCCTCCGGTCGGAGGCAGCCTCCCTTCTCTCAGCCTTCAGGTCGGACTTCGACTCCTGGGCCTCTAAAATGGAACTCTCCCTGCATGCTGAATTAAATGCGATCCGTCAGCAGATTTCCACTACTGACTCCACTGTTGCCTCCGTCACCGCTACTCAAGAAGCCCATGAGTCCCGCATTTCCGCACTGGAGGCTGCTTCCCGTGACCACCTCCGCCGCCTGCATCAGCAACAACTTCGCATTGATGGCGGCGAAAACAGGAGTCGCAGGAACAACATTAGGATTCAGGGTCTCCCTGAGGCCACCTCTGGTACGGACCTTAAACCCACTGTGACTGCCATTCTCAATCAGGTTCTCGGTAGAGCTCCTACCACAACCATCGAACTAGACAGGGTGGACAGAGTGGGGGGCCCAGAAGGTAGGGGTGATGATCGTCCCCGTGATGTGTTATGTAGGGTTCACTACTATACCCTGAAGGAAGAAATTATGAGGAAGGCTTGGCAACAGGGTCCTCTGGACTTTGATGGCTCCTCCATCCACCTCTACCCCGACCTCTCCCGACACACCCTCCACATGCGGAGAGTGGTCCGTCCCTTACTGGACTTGCTAGGCCAAATTGGGGCCACTTATACACGGGGGCACCCCTTCAGCATTAAAGTGACTTTCAACTCCCGGAAGTTTGTGCTGGCGGATCCTGATCAACTCACCGACTTCTTCTCCTTCCTGGGTCACACTCCAGTGGACATTCCGAATTGGCTGGATCCTCCAGCTGAATGGGTGCGACCACAGACATCTGGCCCTTTTCCTCAGAGAAGATGGCGCTCCCGCTCTGCCATACCCAGGAGTGGGGCTAGTCGCCCTCAATCCCCGGAAGCTTGATGACCGCATATACCGCACTCTACACTGACTGTCCTGATGTGACCGGACCCTATCTGTTGACCCCCTGTTTTCCCTCTCCCGCTCTACCATGCTTCTCTCCACAGCTACCAGCCTTATCCGTCGGGGACTGACCTTACTTCTGCCCTTTGCTATTGCTATGTCTGGCTGGGGTTTGAGGGGGTCGTGGAGTGACCATTACCGCTGAAGATTTCTGGTCCACCGGTTCTTAGTTGTTTTTATGTTCCATGTTGTTGGTATTACTTGATATACAATGATGATGCTTCTTCTAGTTGGTGATAATTTGTATATGTATTTTCTCTCCATATTTACTGCTCATCGCCCCATGGCTTCCTGCACTTACTGTTTTAACTTGCCCTTACTCCTGCCCTTTGCTGTTGTCCTGACCAGCTGGGGTTTGGGGGGGGGGGGGGGACGCCTGACACCGCATGATTCTGTTAGATCTTGTCTTATCAGCTAGTATTTCAATTGCTATTTCGTTGTTGATCTGCCATATGTCATGAGGTTGTTACTTTCTCCCCCGATAGCCGCAATTCTGCGTCTTTCCCATTCTTCCTGTATTGAGCTCTGATGTTGTCATTTTCTCTTTGGTGTACTCATAACTGCTTCTTTTAGGTCTGCTGTGTTGCCGGACCCACTCATGTGCTTCTAACTCCCTCTTCACATTTTTACCCCCCCATAGGTTGAGCACGGTTCTGTGCTCGTATCGTATGTAACGCGCGGTGTCCTGTATTCAGGCACCATAATTTCCTTGGCTCCTTTCCTGAAGTCCCCCCTGTCTACTCCTCAGTGTACCACTTAGTTTTCCCCTCCTTTTTCTTCTCTATTTTTCTTTTTCCTTTTCTTTTCCTATATTCAGGGTATCCATATACCACTTCCTTCTTTGTGTGCCCCGACCCTTTTTTCCGGGCTCGGCTTGCATACCCCTGGTGACCTACTATCCTTTACCTGCCCGCTCGCGTCCCACTATGGCCCACACGGTAAGTACTCGCCCCCGACTGACCCTAGGCTCCTATATTTGTACAGGGCCTCAATGTAGCTTCTAAGCGGGGCCAAGTTCTATATCCTATGCATAAGCACCATGTCAATATCTTGCTACTCCAGGAGACTCATTTTTGCTCCGACTCTGTCCCTGCTTGCTCCAACAGGTACTACAACCGATGGATACACAGTTCTAATCCGCTTCAGAAGTCCAAAGGGGTGTCTGTGGCTTTTCATAAGTCCCTGCCTGTCAGCGTGATTGACCATGTTGCAGACCCACAGGGGAGGTACGTGCTAGTTAAGTTTGCACTCTGGGGGATGACGTACACGGTCGCCAACTTCTACTTGCCTAATACTAATCAGGTCGCCTGGACCTTGTGGTACCTTGAGCTGCTTGCGAGGTTCGCGGAGGGGAGGGTCATCCTGGGTGGCGACTTCAATCTCCCTTTGGACCCGCTGCTAGATACCTCCTCCTCTCGCTCATCCCTCTCCTATACGAAGTTACGCGCCCTGAAGCGTACCCTTCACGGCATGCGCCTTGTTGATGTATGGAGAATCCTCCACCCGACCTCTCGGACCTACACTCACTTTTCGTCAGCCCATCAGTCATATAGCAGGATAGACTATTTTTTCGTGGATCATGCTTGTCTTGATTGGTCCCCCGAGGATGGCATTGGGACGTTGGTCTGGTCCGACCATTCCCCGATTTTTCTCACACTTTCCCCCCCGGATACTCCGCTGAGAGAATGGACCTGGAGGCTTAATGACTCTATACTGGCGACTCCGGGCTGTGTGGACACGATCTCCACTGTCGTTAACCATTTCTTTTCGGACCACGCTGACGACCCTACGCCCCTCCCTTATCAGTGGGAAGCGCTCAAGGCAGTGTTACGGGGTACCTTTATTCAGATGGGTACCCGGCTTAAAAAAGAAAGATCGGCCTCCATTGCAGCCGCGACCCTAAAGCTGCGCGAACTAGAAACGAAGCACAGCCAGACCCCTTCCGATGCCATTCTGGCAGACCTCTCTACGGCCCGCTCCCAACTTAGAGACCTATATGTGGCCTCCGCCCACACGTTTGACCAGAAACTGACTCTACACAGATACAAGTCCCAGGATAAATGTGGACGCCCATTGGCTGGCGCTCTCCACCCATGCGCTGCCTCTACGTTTATCACCCAGATTCATGACCCTGTAGGGTCCCTGGCGACGACCCCAACGCAAATTGGTCAATCCTTCCCGGCTTACTATCAGACGCTTTACCACATTTCTGCGTCCCTGCCCCAGGGTGCCCCAGGGGCCTCCCTCGACGACAAGGCCGCCTATGTGTCGACGACCGCCCTCCCATGCATGCCTGATGAAGCCGTATCGGACCTGGAAGTACCGATCTCAGCTGACGAGGTTATGGCGGCGATAGCATCCTCCCCTACCGGTAAAAGTCCTGGCCCCGATGGCTTCACTGCCAAGTTTTATAAGGTGTTTGGCCCCCTTCTGGCCCCTTTTCTAGCCCGAGTATTTAACTCGATTCCGGACGGCTCTGCATTTCCCCCTCAGACGTTAGAGGCCCACATATCTCTAATTCCAAAACCGGGGAAAGACCCTGTCTCGTGCGCCAATTACAGGCCTATCTCTTTGATTGGAATTGACCTTAAACTCTATGCTAAGATCCTAGCGACTCGACTGAAGCCTTTATTGCCGGACCCTATCCATAGGGACCAAGTGGGCTTTGTCCAGGGCCGAGAAGCTAGGGACAACACCCTGAAGACCCTCTTGCTTATTGACTATGCCCGCTCCCAAGCTATACCCCTATGCCTGCTGACGGTGGACGCGGAGAAGGCCTTTGATCGCTTAGACTGGCATTTTTACGTCTTACCCTGGAGCAAATCGGTATAGGCCCGTTGATGCTAGCTAGAATTATGGCCCTCTATAAGTCGCCTTCCGCTAGGCTCCGAATTAACGGTTCCCTGTCCCCTGCTTTCAGCATACACAACGGCACGCGCCAGGGTTGCCCCCTGTCTCCGCTCCTCTATGTCCTGGTTATGGAACATTCGGCCGTTGCACTTCGCAACAACCCCAATGTTTGCGGACTGACCATTGGCCCCATACATTCTAAGCTGGCACTATTTGCCGATGACCTACTGCTCTACATCACTTCTCCTGAAAAGTCCCTCCCTGTGATCCTGACCGAGTTCCGCAAATTTGGCCTCATGAGCAACTTTAAAGTTAATCACTCTAAATCAGAGATACTAAATATCTCCCTGCCTAAATCAACTCTCCAGCGTATCTCGGATGCTTATCCCTTTAAGACGGGATCCTCCTCCGTTCGCTACTTGGGCGTCCAGCTGCCTTCTGACCCGACAAGACTCTTCACTGACAATTTTGCCCCTCTCTTCACTAAAACCCTATCTGACCTGTCTACCTACTCCACGAAACGCTTGTCCTGGTTTGGGAGAATCAATGTTCTGAAGATGGACGTTCTACCTCGTTTTTTATACCTCATAGTTACATAGTTACATAGTTAGTGAGGTTGAAAAAAGACATCAGTCCATCCAGTTCAACCTATGATGCGTGTGTGTGTTTGCTTTTAACCGTACATTGTATACCCCTGTATGTTGTGGTCTTTAAGGTGTCCATCTAATCGTTTTTTGAAACTATCAATGCTCCCTGCTGATACGACTGCTTGTGGAAGAGAATTCCACATCCTTACCGTTCTTACAGTGAAGAAGCCCTTACGCACTTTAAGGTTAAACCGCCTTTCCTCTAGTTTTAGTGAGTGGCCACGTGTCTTATTGTATCCCCTTTCTCTGAATAGTTTGTTCCTTATGCTCGGGTCACCAGTACAGTATTTGTACATTGATATCATATCCCCCCTCAATCGTCTTTTCTCCAGAGAGAAAAGGTTCAGGGCTTGTAGTCTTTCCTCATAGCTGATGTCCTCCATTCCCCTAATTATTTTTGTTGCCCTTCTCTGGACTTTCTCCAGTTCCAGCACATCCTTCCTGAGGACCGGTGCCCAGAACTGGACAGCATACTCCAGATGTGGCCGGACCAGAGTCTTGTAGAGCGGGAGAATAATCTCTTTATTTCTGGAGTGAATCCCCTTTTTTATACAACCCAGTATTCTGTTGGCTTTGCTTGCAGCGGCTTGGCATTGCATGCCACTGCCAAGCTTGTTGTCTACCAGTACCCCCAAGTCCTTTTCCATCCTAGACTCACCCAGAGGTTCCCCCCCTAGTGAGTAGCTTGCTTTCTGGTTTCTGGCCCCCAAGTGCATTACTTTACATTTATCAACATTAAACCTCATCTGCCATGTAGTTGCCCACCCCGTTATTTTGTTCAGGTCTGCTTGCAAGGTTTCCACATCCTGCATAGAAGATATTGGCATGCCTAGTTTAGTATCATCTGCAAATACTGAGATTGTACTCGATATCCCCTCCTCTAGATCATTTATGAACAAATTAAACAGGATTGGTCCCAGGACAGAACCCTGGGGGACCCCACTTTCCACACCCGCCCAATCCAAGTACTCCCCATTAATCACCACCCTCTGTACTCTCCCCTGGAGCCAGTTCTCTATCCAGGTACTCACCTTCTGATCCATACCTACCTTCCTTAGTTTGTACAGTAATCGTTTGTGGGGAACGGTGTCAAAGGCCTTTGCAAAGTCCAGATACACCACATCCACAGGCTTACCTTTATCTAGGTGGCTGCTCACTTCATCGTAGAAGGTTAATAGATTGGTTTGGCACGAACGATTTTTCATGAATCCATGCTGATTACTACTTATAATACCGTTTTCATTACTAAAGTCTTGTATGTGGTCCCTTAACATCCCCTCCAAAATTTTGCAGACTACAGAGGTTAGGCTGACCGGCCTATAGTTACCCGGGATATATCTCGGCCCCTTCTTAAATATTGGTACCACGTTGGCTTTTTTCCAATCAGCTGGCACCATACCGTCTGTAAACTATCCTTAAAGATCAAGAATAATGGTCTGGCAATCACCTGGCTGAGCTCATTAAGAACCCTCGGGTGCAAGCCATCCGGTCCCGGGGATTTATTTATGTTAAGTTTCTCTAGTTTAGCTCTAAGTCTATCTTCTGTTAACCATGGCGGCACTTCCTGAGGTGTATTATTTAGTTCGGCCTTACAAGCTGGGTTCGTGTAGCCCCCCGATTCTTTTGTGAAGACTGAAGAGAAGAAATGATTTAACACTTCCGCCTTTTCTCTGTCCTCAGTGGCCATATTTCCTTTATCATCTTTTATGAGGCCAATGTGTTCAGGCCTCGCTTTCTTACTGTTTATATACTTAAAGAACTTCTTGGGGTTCTTTTTGCTCTCCTCCGCTATATGTCTCTCGTGTTCTATTTTAGCCGCCCTGATTTCGTCTTTACATTTCTTATTACACTCTTTGTAGTGCTTAAATGCTGCCAATGACCCCTCAGTGTTGTATTTTTTGAAGGCCTTTTCTTTAGCTCTAATATGCATTTTTATGTTGGAGTTTAGCCACCCAGGGTTTATTTTTGCTCTTTTAAATTTATTTCCCTTTGGAATGCACTGGTCAATCCCCCTGTTTAGTATGCTCTTGAAGCACTCCTATTTTTCCTCCGTGTTCTTTGTTCCCAGGGTTCTATCCCAATGGATATTTTCTAGCAGCAAGCGCAGTTTAGGGAAATTGGCTCTTTTGAAATTCAGCGTCCTTATATTACCCCTCTGCTTCCTATTACTGTAATTAATACTGAAACTTATTGACCTATGGTCACTGTTTCCTAAGTTGTCCTGTATTTCTATATCCGTGATCAGGTCTGTATCGTTGGTAATCAGTAGGTCAAGTACCGCATTGTTTCTTGTCGGTGCACTCACCATCTGACCCATGAAATTGTCCTGCAAAACATTTAGGAACTGCCTAGCCTTGGCTGAGTGCGCGGTTCCTTCTGCCCAGTCTATATCTGGATAATTAAAGTCCCCCATTATAATGACATTTCCCATCCTTGCTGCCAATCCTATCTGTAAAAGGAGGTCCGCCTCACCCTCCTCCCTCTGGTTGGGGGACCTATAGCATACGCCCAATATTACCTTCCCCGCCGTGCCATCCCTTTGAAGCTCTACCCATAGGGATTCTGCCTCATCCATAGCTCCATTATTAATATCATCCCTCCTATTTACCTGTATGCTGTTCTTAATATACAGACATACCCCTCCCCCTTTTTTACCCTCTCTATCTCTGCGATAAAGGGAATACCCCTGAATGGTCGCCATCCAGTCATGAGAGCTGTCAAACCAAGTCTCAGTTATCCCCACAAAATCTAAGTCCTCCTCAAACATCAGTAGCTCCAGCTCTCCCATCTTGTTGGCCAGGCTTCTGGCATTGGTATACAAACCTCTTAATTTTTGATCGGTTACATATATCCTCGTTTGATGTTTTTAGGCTGCTCTCTTGATTTTTCCCCATACCCACCCTGGGTATAGGAGCTCCGAACACCCTACCGCTAATGCCCCCATTTCTGCCCTCTGAAACTTGCTTTCCACTGGCTAATTCTACATCTGTACCCTCCCCCCCATTCCCTAGTTTAAAAGCCCCTCTAACTTTTTGGCCATCCTCGCACCCAGTACGGCTGCACCTACCCCATTTAGGTGCAATCCGTCCCTACCAAAGAGCCGGTGACTGACTGAGAAGTCGGCCCAGTTCTCCAGGAACCCAAAACCCTCCTTACTACACCAGCTCCTCAGCCACTCGTTAACTTCCCTAATCTCCCGCTGCCTCTCTGGTGTGGCTCGAGGTACAGGTAGTATTTTGGAAAATACTACCTTGGAGGTCCTAGTCCTCAACTTAGCGCCTAAGTCCCTGAAATCGTTTAGGACTCTCCGTCTTCCTCTGCCTATGTCATTGGTACCCATGTGTACCATGACAGCTGGGTCTTCCCCAGCCCCACCCAATAATCTGTCCATCCGATCCGCAATGTGCCGAACCCGAGCGCCCGGCAAACAACAGACTGTTCGGCGCACATGGTCTTTGTCACAGATTACACTGTCTGTCCTTCTAATAATTGAGTCCCCTACCACCAGCACCTGTCTTTCCTTTCCCTTTCTCCCGGCCTCACTGGAGGAGTTCTTCCCCTGGCAGCTAGGGGCATCACTCTGCTCCAGCAATGCTGGTCCCTGACTGGTTTCCCCAACATCACACAACGGGGCGTATCTATTGGGGTGCTCCAGCCCAGGATCAGCCTCCTTGCCTTGTCCCCTTCTACCCCTCCTAACTGTCACCCCTCTAAACTGCTCTGATGCCTGCACCTCCAATACTCCGCCCACCTCTGTACAGACCCCTGCCTGCACCTGACTGGTACGATCCTGGCTCTCCTCCGGTATGGACATTCGTCTCAGTGTTGCCAGCTGCTTCCCTAGATTCAGGACCTGAGCTTCCAGGGAAGCAACGTGCTTACATTTTGCACATTTGTATTCGCCCTCGATCACATGTCTGAGGAACGCATACATATTACAAGATGTACACCGAGTCGCATCTCCACACTCGCCGGGCATTGTACCTACTATCTAATCTAATGGGGATTCAGTAATTTAAGTCTATCCTATGTGGCTATTTCCTGGCTTCCTAACTCTACCTTCTCACCCTCTGGTACTCCGCTTCACTCACTTGACACTCAGTTGCACAACACTCACAATCTCACAGCCCGGTCAGTCTCACGACACTCCCAGTCGCACCACCCGGTCAGTCGCACAACTCTCCTGTCGCACACACTCACAGTCTCACAGCCCGATTTAGTTGCACCACACTCACAATCGCACAGCCGGTCAGTCGCACATCACTCTCAGTTGCCCAACACTCAGTTGCACCGCCCAGTCAGTCGCACCACACTCACAGTCGCAAGGACACTCACCAGTCGCAAGGATACTCACCAGTCGCATGGACACTCACCAGTCGCAAGGACACTCACCAGTCGCACGGACACTCACCAGTCGCAAGGACACTCACCAGTCGCAAGGACACTTACCAGTCGCACGGACACTCACCAGTCGCAAGGATACTCACCAGTTGCAAGGACACTCACCAGTCGCAAGGACACTCACCAGTCGCACGGACACTCACCAGTCGCAAGGACGCTCACCAGTCGCGAGATGCTCACCAGTCGCAAGGACACTCACCAGTCGCAAGGACACTCACCAGTCGCGAGATGCTCACCAGTCGCAAGGACACTCACCAGTCGCAAGGACACTCACCAGTCGCAAGGTGCTCACCAGTCGCAAGGACACTCACCAGTCGCAAGGACACTCACCAGTCGCTAGGATACTCCCCAGTCGCTAAGATACTCACCAGGTACTCTCAGAGCCTCGGTGTTCAACCTCAGTCACCAGTCCTATGTGTGTCCCTTTAAGCCTGTCACTTGCTTAGGCTCCTGCCTCCCTCCTCTGTCACTTGCCTATCAGTCTCCCCTCAGCTCCTCTCCCTGCCAATTTCAGGTCAGGTATTGCGCCCGCTCGCCCTTGCAGAGGGGGGGGGTTACCACACCGCTCGCTGCCCGCACACCACGCTCCTTCCTCTGGGGGGGGGGGTTCTCGCACCGCTCGCCGCCGCTCTTGTTAGGGAGAGGGGGGGGGGGTGTTCACACACACTCACTCACTCGCTCGCTCCTTCAGTCACACACACGTCCTCCTTGTCCGCCTCTGCTCCCGCGCCTCAGCACCACCTGTCGGCCGCAGCACCAGCCTCTGGTCCCGAGCGCGCGATCGCGCTATGCGGCAGGAAAGTCCGCGGCTTCACGTCAGGCACTAGGCCGCGATTTCAGAATGTCCCCAAACTCGCAAATCTTGGTCTCAAGATGTTGCTGGGGGTCAGATGGAACCCGATGGGGTGAAGAAAGGCCCGTAGAAAGCGCCCTGCTGGAGGATTGTTGCAGATAGAGTCCGGGGTCGGCGGAACTCTCACCTCTTTCAAGCGCTTCCTATCCACATACCTGCCTCCTTCTTTGACAAGCTACGCAAAGCACTCTCGAGATTTGTATGGCTTCATAGCCGACCCCGCTTAAAATATGCGACTCTCACCCTTCCAAAGTCTAGAGGGGGCACTGGTATCCCAGATTTCGCTCTCTACCACCGAGCGGCGACCTTGACGCGCTTAGTGGATTGGTTTCACAATGCCCCAACTAAACTGTGGGTGCAACTTGAACATCTTCTGGCCCCCTTCGATCTCAGGGCACTCCCCTGGACCCCGGTACATCTCCGTGGTCACACTTCTTCTTTCGGCGCTTTAACGCGTCAGACCTTGCGGGTCTGGGATTGCCTGAATAAATCGGGATGTCTATCAAGTCCTCAGGGCCCCATGACGCCCTTCTTTGGATCCCCAGCGTTCCCTCCGGCGGCCTCGTGTTCCAGATTTGGCTCCTGGAACGCGACGGACCATCGACGGGTATCCCAAATTCTCTGAGCTGACCCGTCCCTGTTGATGTCTCCTGCATCCGCCACCCCAAGTGGTGATCTTGTGAACTGGCTGCAGCGACGCCAGGCCCTCTCCTATATACACACTCTGCCCTCGTTGACTGATGGTATGGGAGACCCTTCGGAGTTGGACTCTATCCTGCTTCAGGATGTTCCCCCCACGCACACGGTGTCTCTCTTATATTCCTTGCTGTTGCGTGCCCTCCGCCCTGACCTGCCGACATATACTGCTGTCTGGGACAAGGACCTGAGCCGAACCCTCTCATCTTCCGACTGGCACAAATGTTTTGCGCTGACCCACTCGCTGTCTCCTGCTACCCAAGTTCAGGAGAAGGGGTTCAAACTCTTGAGCAGATGGTACAGGTGCCCTTCCTCGATTGCCTACATTGACCCACTCCAGTCGGACCAATGTTGGCGGTGCACGTCCTCTAGGGGAATACTTATTCATATCTGGTGGGAATGTCCCCAGATCCATGAATTGTGGACGGGAATTATAGCTCTGTATTGCAGGCTCCAGGCGACCAATGTTCATGCGACACCGAAACTGGCCCTGTTGTCTTTGTTACCCGGCTCCTTCCGGTCGATCAAGAAAGACGTTTTGAGGTTTTTCTTGGCGGCTGTTCGGATGGTGATACCCAGGCACTGGAGGACCAAGCACGTACCCTCTAAACTTGAGTGGGCTCTGGAGCTGGACCGGCTTAGGGACATGGAAAACCTGTTGGCGCGGGAGGGGGCAGGGAGGACCAATTCTCTGCTACTTGGAGGTCCTGGGACATGTTTCGGTGTTCGGATGCCTTTCAGTCCTGGCTCGAGACGTCTATGCTACCTGGTGCTGGGGGGCAGTAGTGGGACGTGGGCGGCCCCTCCTGATTTCCTCCACCTTCTTTTCCCCCTTGGCATACCTCTTTACATTCTCCTGCTTTATCCCACCCTCTTACCTTTATTCCCCTCTCTGGCTATACTATTGACACCATAAGGCAATCCTCTTTTGCTTATTTGTTGTTTTTAGGTGCTTCTCAATGGGAAGCTGAGATATTTATCAATGCCTTCCACACTTCCCACAATCTTCCCAAGTGACGCCAGCTATGATAGCGTTTATACCAGTGTTGACCTTTCCTTGACTTTTCTCTTGTTTATGTTAACACCTGACACCCCGAGTTGCTGTTTTTCTTGTCCTTGTGCTGCTGCCAGGATCTAATGGATCTGGCGGTTTAGGTTCCTTATTTGCACTTATTGATATTGATTGTTGTATGCACTTACTCACAGTTTACTATATGTCATTCCTGAACAATTTATTTTTCTGTATGTTTCATACCCCCATGCTTCTCCCCTAATTCTGTAAAACCCTTCTCTTTCAATAAAATAAGATTGAACTAAATATGCTTAGGGCAAAAAGATATCTATACTCTTGGAAAAGAAAAAAGGGACAGACTAGATGGACCACGTGCTCTTTTTCTGATGTCACTCTTCTATGTCCAGCCAAATTACCAGCAACAGGGTTAGGGACAAACTATTAATTGACAGGTGTGCTTTGAGCTGTAACTGCTAAAAAAAATGCTAACTGGAGTCAGGCTTTAATTTGTTAATTTCTTACTTTAATAACAATAAAAGCGACATGTTACACATTTTATACTGTACATCTGCTCTTTTACTTTACATGTTGATTAGGCATATAATCTACCTTTTAAACTTTGCTCATCCCTCCTTCTTCAAACTATTACCCTCTCATACATTATAAACGGTATACCTGCTCTTTTTGTTTGTATATGTAACAATTACAGTATGTAATTTTTATTTTCCTTAAATTCTTCATAAGATTCATGCTAAATGATGATCTGCATACCAATGGGAGTCACCATAATGTCCTCTATTTTAGCCCAAATCTATCATTTGTGGACACTCAAAAGCTAGTGTGAAAATTTTGGGCATGTGTTAGATGTTGAAGAAGCTTTTAGGCAACGATAAATTATAACAGAAGCCTTCTGGGGAAGTTGATAGGGGGTAGCCTGGGGGTCCATCACTGTAAAATAATTCAGTTGTTTAACAATTCAAATAAAAATATGATCCCAAGAGTCATGGCAATGTTGAAGAGAGTTTTTGATGATTGTATTCCATAAATATGGGTAAATGGTTTTAATTCTAATAACATGGATTGTAGCAATAATTAGAACATTTGAAATCAAGTCACTTAAAATAATATTAAAATGGTCAAAATGCGGTAGTTGGAAAATGGGCAATTGGCTTTAGTAGTGGCCAGAGTACATAATATTTTCCAATTAATTGGCCACAGACATCAGGCATGTGCCAGAAGACTGCATACTAGGTTTTGACAGTGACTCATATTTTGCAAGCACTGACTCTGAAGTGACTCTTGCAGTTGAACACAAGCTCCTGTATTGCTGTAAAGCCAAAACAAACCCTTGGCTTGCTCCACATGCCTCTAGAAACCCCAACCTCAGAACTTTTTTAGAAGTTTTTGCTTCAGCTGCCTTTAAATAGCTCTGCCGTGCTACAAACCAATGTTTATATGTATAAGCTCTGCTGGTATTTAACCTTGTATAGACATCTAGGTGGCTATCCGAGGAAATACCTATTCCCATATCAGTAACTGATATTGATTAACGTTCCTCTATTTAGATGTCGATGTTGACTGACAAGCATTCTTGTGTGATCAATGTCAAGTTGAATTCATAATTTCTACATGAATTTGTTTTTCTTTCTATACTACTTTTTTTAATTTTTGAAAACTTGTTAATAAAAATATATTCAACCATAACCTCATATAGACCTTGGACATGCTATGTATGCCCAAACAAACTTCAGTAAAGTGCAGACATATGTATGCAACATGTCTTCTCTCACTGTGGCTGCTTTCCCTCTTTACACTTCCAAGCAATCCACAGCTGTCAAAATGACTGTGGCTGTTTTTGCTAGCACTGTTTAGAAGACTCAATTAGAAATACCATATACTGTATGATTATTGGTGCATGTTACAGTTTGATCTGTATATGATAAAAGGGGTTTTTTTTTTTTTGCATAAATTGTGTTTCTATTTACTCTTATTAACCCTTAGTTAAAGCTTAAGTTTTGTTAAAAATACTTTTTTTGTATACTACACCAGGGGCAAAACTTACCTGTAATGAAGGTTGTCCTATGTCCTGCTCTTCAGAGCTGTAAAGAGGTTCCAACATCTGCGAAGGGAGGATTTCTACAATAAGAAGTAGCCCGAGTGATGTAGGACACCATTCATTAGAGGTTATGCCCAAGGTGTAGTATAGCAAGAAAAATGTAACTAGACTTTAGCTTTAACTCTAATCAACATGCATTTAAAAATGTGCAAAATTGACAAAACAAATAGTTTCATTTGAAAATAAATTTGCAATTCCCTGTACCAGAATTATAATTTTAGTGCAATTTAGGCAGGACAAATTATAAAAAAAATATATTGGTTTTAATGTACAGTAACTTTGGCTGTTTTTAAATTAACACTGGTCAAATTAGACAAAAAGTAGATTGTATAGAAAATAGAATATTTTCTGCAAATTAATATTACCAACGCAAAGCCTGGTTTGCACCCATAAAATGATATACAGTATGCACTACTTTGTTATCTTAAGTGATGATAAAGTTATTGCAAAATAAACAGGTCCATAGCAAATTTGTAAAAATTGATGTAGCCCCAAATAGAGTACACAGATGTGAGAGCTAAAGTGGTTAAAAAAAATACAGAAAACTCTGTTAGTCCAAGTTTATCTTTCAGTGAAAAAATTAGGTTGCTTTATTCTAGCGATTCAAAATGTTATATTTTAGTATACTTGTGTTTTTACTATAAAATATATTGTATACTGATATGTGATATTTTAACTATAGTATATGACAGTCACAGCAAGTAGCATTGGGATACTAGATGCAGACAGGGCCGTAGATAACTTTTTTCTCTGGGGAAGGGTTCAGCATGAACTACCCAGAGGAGAGTAAATAAGCATCTAGCTCTGCATGTCACATCAAATCGTGGGTGACTATGCAACTGTTGTACAATATGTCATTAAGAGTGCAATGCTCAGAACTATGTCATATACCGCCCAGCATACAGAGTTCAGGGACACGTTATGTACAGCCCAGTGTACAGAATGCAGTGGTTAGGAGCATGTCATATACAGCCCAGCATATAGAGTGAAATAGTCAGGAGTATGCATAGGTGTGCGCAGCCTATTGCATTTGAGTGTGCACACCAAAGCTGAGGTGAATGGTGGGTGTGGCCAATCTGTGGTTACAGTGGGATGGGCTTAAAGGGGCCTCTCTCTCTCATTTCTGCACTGCTTACCTGTGTTCTCCTTCTCACTGGACTTTTCACAGTACTCAGGATATTGCAGCTCCGGCTCTTCTCCCCCTTCTCCTATTTGCTGGTCATGTAGGTGGAGCTAAATTACAGTTACTCATAGCCCCGCCTATTGGACCTGAGAATAGGAGAAGGGCAGGGGGAAGAGCCGGATTTACAGTATCCTGAGTACTGTGAAAAGTACAGGGAGAAGAATAGAAGTCATTCCTCTTTCTGTATCTCCCCTAGCCCTTGTCAAAGGCAGCTACAGGGAAAACAATGTTTGTTTATTTCAAGGAGGGGTGGGTACTAAAGGACGGCACGGAGAGTTGAGGGTGTGACTGTGATTGGCTTATAGATGCGTCCCCACTGCCGTGCCGGCTTTAGCACCTACCCCCTCTCTGGTATAAAGCCAATCACAATAAATTATAGCCCGCCTTCCTACTCCTTGTGCCGCCCTTTCATACCCCGTGAGCACACCTATGAGAATATGTCATATACAGCTCAGTGTACAGAGTGCAGTGGTCAGACGTATGTCATATACAGCCTAGCATACAGAGTACATGTCAGGACCATGTCATATAAAGTTTAACATACAGAGTGATCAGAAGTGTCAAAATACAGCCTGCCATATAGAGTACAGTGGTCAGGAGCATGTCATATAAAGCCCAGTGTACAGAATGCAGTGGTCAGGAGCATGTAATTTAAAGCCCGGTGTACAGAATGCAGTGGTCAGAAGCATGCCCCATAAAGCCCGGCATACAGAATGCAGTGGTCAGAAGCATGTCATATAAAGCTCGGCGTACTGAATTCAGTGGTCAGAAACATGTCTAATCTAAGTCTTCCATATACCAGTCAGTGTGAATTCAAAATTACCATGAAGAAGCTTAGCCTAGAATTACAATGGTGATTAAAGATGTTTGCTACTAAAAGATTAAGGCTGGGTTCACAATGATGAAAATTGGATGCCTGTTTCTCCACATCCAATTCCCATGACAGAAGAGTGTGACCGGCTTTCAATGGAGCTGGTTCACACACCTCTGGGGCAGCCGCGGAACGCATTGCACAAGGGTCCTGTATGTCTTTGGCTCCCAATTCAGGCAAAAACTCTGGCCTGATTCGTCCCTGAAACGGAGAACAGGAACGCACTGGATCCCTGCTGTGGGCCGCATCCACACATGGTGTTAACCCAGCCTTAACTGCTTGTTGATAGGTATCACATTAGAATCACATGTGGTATAATTTTGGTGTGCTAAAAATTAGGTTACTGACATCAAGTTATAAAGTCCCACTCTGGACAAAGTCTATCTTCCTACCACTCCTCCCTTTCACCCTCCTCTAATGTATCCTGCCAGGTTTAGTGGTTTACTTACCTTGTGAAGCCAGCTATACTTACCTAAGTTTCTTGTCAAGGTTCCACACCAACACCATTTCTAGGTAAGGGGACCACTAATCGAAAGATGCCATGACGCTTCAACACTGCCGGCCCAGTATATTGACATCAGCCATATCCTCGAACCCGAGAGGACCTGCCACTGGCCATCCAATAGTAGGTGTCCATGCTATGTGGACATCTGAAGAAGGACCCGTAGGGGAGAAAACTCAGAACCGGAACATCAAGACCATGGCTAGAGGTAAGTAAAAATGGCTTTTTTTTTCTTTTTTTTTTGAGTATAGCAATTAGTTAGAGGCTGGTTGATAGGAGTAGAATTGGGAAGGGGAGGTGGGATTTATCCCAGAATGAAGCTTTAAATCTCCCAGTAGCAAAGAGAATTAGAATGTAGTTCTAACCTTAGAAGGACCTCAAACCTTTAGGCTGGGTTCAAACTGCTGTGCGGAGCTGTTCACAGCAGGGGTCTGGTGCATCCCTGTTCTCCATTTCGGGGACGAATCAGGCCCGTATTTTTGGCTGGATTCGGACCTGAAACAAAGTCATAGGCGCACAGGACCCCTGTACAATGTGCTCCGCAGCCTTCCCGGAGATGTACAGTATCTCACAAAAGTGAGTACACCCCCCCCCCCATTTTTGTTAATATTTTACTATATCTTTTCATGTGACAGCACTGAAGAAATTACACTTTTCTACAATGTAAAGTAAAGAGTGTACAGATTGTATAACAGTGTAAATTTGCTGTCCCCTCAAAATAACTCAACACACAGCCATTAATGTCTAATCCGCTGGCAAAAAAAAAAAGAGTACACCCCTAGGTGTACTTTGGGGTCCTCCCAGGTGTGTTTGGGGTCGTTATCATGTTGAAATACTGCCTTGCAGCCCAGTCTCTGAAAGGAGGGGATCATGCTTTGCTTTAGTATGTCACAGTACATGTTGGCATTCATGGTTCCTTCAATGTAATGTAGCTCCCCTGTGCTGGCAGCACTCATGCAGCCCCAGACCGTGACACTCCCACCACCATGCCTGATTGTAGGCAAGACACACTTGTCATTGTACTCCTCACCTGATTGCCTTTACACATGCTTGACACCATCTGAACCAAATATGTTTATCTTGGTCTTATCAGACCACAGGACATGGTTCCACTAATCCACATCCTAAGTCTGCTTGTCTTCAGCAAACCTTTTGTGGGCTTTCTTGTGCATCATCTTTAGAAGAGGCTTCCTTCTAGGATGACAGCTATGCAGACCAATTTGTTGCAGTGTGGGGCGTATGGTCTGAGCACTGACAGGCTGACCCCCCACCCCTTCAACCTATGCAGAAATGCTGGCAGCACTCATACGTCTATTTCCCAAAGCCAACCTCTGGATATAACGCTGAGCACGTGCACTCAACTTCTTTGGTCGATCATGGCGAGGCCTGTTCTGAGTGGAACCTGTCCTGTTAAACCGCTGTATGGTCTTGGCCACCATGCTGCAGTTCCGTTTCAGGGTCTTGGCAATATACTTATAGCCTACGCCATCTTTATGTAGAGCAATAATTATTTTTTTCAAACCCTCAGAGAATTCTTTGCCATTTGGTGCCATGTTGATCTCCCAGTGACTAGTATGAGAGAGTGAGAGCGATAACAACAAATTTAACACACCTGTTCCCCATTCACACCTGAAACCTTGTAACACTAACAAGTCACATGACACCGGGGAGGGAAAATGGCTAATTGGGCCCAATTTGGATATTTTCACTTACGGGTGTACTCACTTTTGTTGCAATGGCTGTGTGTTGAGTTATTTTGAGGGGACAGCAAAACACTTTTACACTGTTATACAAGCTGTACATTCACTACTTTACATTGTAGCAAAGTGTCATTTCTTCAGTGTTGTCACATGAAAAGATATAATAAAATATTTACACAATATTGTAAATATTTTATAATATTCAATGCACAAAACCCAGAGGCCTTCTTATGTAAGTTTCTATCCTGCTCAGTCCTCACAGGGAACATATCCTCCAAGTTTAAACTAGCTCAAATTCTGTAGATGTTGGTGGCTTTGGTGAAATATCAGGGGTCTAAACAGACAGCTGATGTCTCACTTTTGAGACAGAGAAAGGAATTGAGGACACAGATTCTTCTCTGCTTCAGTTATTAATGAACAGAATGCGTGATCAGTACCAATCATTCACACTGTTCATTTACTAAAGAAAGGTGCCAGTAAATGAAATATTTACCGGATCTTTCCCCTGCTCTCCATCCTGACACATCGCAGCAGCCGGCAGGAGAGGTGAGATGGGCAGCTGGAAGAGCTGCGGTGTGTCAGGATGGAGAGCAGGGGGAAGGATCTGGTAAATATGTAATTTACTGGCCCCCTTTTTTTGTAAATGAACAGTGTGAGTGATTGGTACTGATCACGCATTCTGTTCATTAATAACTGCAGCAGAAAAGAATCTGTGTCCTCAACTCCTTTATCTGTTTCAAAAGTGAGACATCAGCGGTCTGTTTAGACCCCTGATATTTCACCAGGACAGGGGGGACCCAGGCAGCAGAAACAGAGGAGAGGAGGAGTGGAGGGAGCCGTGTTTACTAGAACTGATCACCATCAGCTGTATTTTCCTTCTGCAGCCACTGATTCTGGCTTTCAGCAGCTGCAGGAGGAACATACAGCCGATCGGTTCTAGCAAACGCTGCCCCTCCTGTCCAGGTCAAACTTCAAGGCAGCAAGGTAGCAGGCTGCATCCCTGGGGTCTGCACCCTTGCTCCCCTGCAATCAACAGCATTGCAGGCTCACAGAGCAACTAGTAAAGTGAATGCAGCTCAGCTGGGTCAGTCCAGCCTGATTTAACCTCCCAAATCCCAGCTAAGGTCAGCGATGCAGACATTACACCCTGTTGATTTGGTGCCCCCCTCAAGTTGGCACCTGGGGCATGTGTCCCCCTTCCACCCCCCCTAGTTTCGGCCCTGCTTGTAGGCACTGGTAATAACATTCACTAGGACAAACAAAGAGGGTGAATCTCCCCTGCAGGGACATGAAAGCAATATAAATATTACAGAGGGGTTCTAACTCTTCACCATTCTATTCAAAATTTAAAAACAACTGTAGCACCCTCACGGTTGCTAGAATAGGCAAATTTAGTTTTGCTCCCCTGTAGGCAGAGGAGCATGGGTTAGTTTTGTTTAGGAGGCTGTGCAGTGCTTCAAAGGCTGTGGCACCATTACATCCCTCTGTCTTCTGGAAATCTCTGGATAGTTCCAGAATCTAGTGGGTGGAGTGGCAGAGGCTGAAGCCTGAATATTTTTCAGGAGCCTGGCAGTCTGGCAGCAGAATCTGGGGTCCAGTTGTCTGGAGGAGACCCCTGTGCTGCGGTAGAAGAAAGAGCAAGAGAGGGAGAGAGAGAAGTGGGAACCCTCAACTCTTCACTCAGCCTATTCTCAGCTAGGCTAGCTGCAGACATCTAGGCAAGCCAGGAATAGCCTGCAGAGAGGCCAGTGCAGCAGCTTTCAGGAGTTGAGAAACTACTTAAAGGGCACTGAGTGAGTACAAACCAGCATTACACCCAATGCAATAGGGAGGACAGTGAAGTGCAATACCTCACATGTCTTGGACCAGGGGGAAGCTTAAGTGAAGAGCAAATCAGTCAGGAGCACCCTATCATATCTTTTCTTTGGGCCTAGAGCAGCCAGGTGCCATTGAATACAGCCATGTGCTGTCTCTTTAATGTACTATTGTACTAATGTACTATTGCTACACCATCACTCCCACTGCTCTTTTCTACAGTTAGCCAGAGACTTTAGCAGGTCCTCATTTGCTGTTCGGAGTTTATAGTTCTTCACATTCTGGGTAACCCCTGTACCCCAATCCCTATCCATGTTCATTGTTCTCAAATAAACACAAAAAAAACAACAACTCCTAGACTTTTCCTTAAAACATTTGGAGAGCGTGGAAAATTCCTGTTGCCTGGCTGTGCTGTGTGGGGGAAAATGCCCAAAATTCAGCGGCTCTTTTCCTCCGAACAAGCTACAAGAGTTTTGTCTTTAGATACACTTTAATAATATTTTGCTTTTATAGAGTATTGTCCAATCATTAAGACTGTGTAGTCACAAACAATATTGCAGAAGGAACTAAGATTTACTTAAATATTCATCCTCTCAATTCCTTACTTGTAAAACAACTATAGTTTTTGGTATACTTTTATTTTATTTTCATTTATTTTCATTTATGAAGGCTACTGTGAAGTATTACATAGTGTAAAACATACCGTAGCCCTACTCATGTTGTCACGGGACATAGATCACTTTTTATATTTTAACGTTTAACCCCAGAATTAATATACAAAAATATTTATGTGACTTTGTGTTCCCTAAGAAGCTTTCAATCTAATGTCACTATCACAGTCATAGAGGCACACACTGTAGGAAGGATATGACAAAGGGCCAGTTGTGAATAGGCAAACATGACCTGACCTTTCCAACTCAACATAAAAAGTGTTATGTGGGGAAGACAAGGAGTGATCCATGAACTCTAGGAAACCAGCGCTGCAGGCAACAAATCCACTCCCGTGGCTGTTACAATTATATTAAAATTTCCTATGATAATTCTTTAACAATAACATGATTGCAGTCATGATACACCTCACACGAAATTACAATGCCCCCCAGTTTGGCACTGTGACATCTTCGCAATAGATTATCAGCACATGACCAGATATTGATGGTTTTCTGAATAATAAAAGATAAGGTATTTTGAATATTTTTTGATGAATTGCTCTCCTTTTTTTTTTAATTGCTTGTATGGTACTTTCTGATGTAAAGGTCAAAAGTATAACACATTTTAGCTCTGAAATAATGGTTAAGACCAGAATGTGTCTTCCTGACTGTATAAGCTAGCTTCATAAATCTAAAAAACTAAAAATAATTAGATTTGGCATCATTTTTTCGTACAATTCCCTTCTATCTAGCATGCATTGGTGATTTCAATAAAATAAAATAAAATGATATTGCATGGTGCAGTACTATGTCCATTTCACTGTTGTAGAATGTCATGCTTTGAGTGTTACTCTATTTTTTGTTCCTTGTTAATGAAGCGCAGGAAATGTTCTTGTACTTTCGTGCTATGGATCACCCAGAGAGGAATATTGTTCACGATGAGTCCCTGTAAACAGAAGAAAATTATTATTAACATATTAGACTTTTGATTTTTGTTTTTTTGATAATCTGAATCATGTATAAAATCTTGTAAGCTGAAACTCTATCTATGGTCATCATTTAAAATGATATATTATTTCCATACTGTATTTTAACTACTTTATTACAGGGCACTTTCACCCCCTTCCTGCCCAGACCATCTTTCAGCTTTCAGTGCTCTCACAGTTTGAATGACAATTACTCAGTCATGCAACCTGTACCCAAACAAAATTGTTATAATTTTATTCACAAAAATAGAGATTTTGTTTGCTGGTATTTAATCACAACTGGGTTTTTTATTTTTTTTTGCGATATAATTAAAAAAAGTGTGAACATTTTGAAAAAAAAAAAAAAACGCCACCGTCAAGCACACTTAGGTTGAACACACTTTCCCTGCCTAACTAACTAAATCCTATCTTACCCTACACACAGTGGATGAGATAAAAGTTAGTTTAAAGGTGGCGTAGATGGTAGAATACCAGGCTTGCAATGACATGGCGGTGGGGTTCGAATCCCCCAGCCAGCAGGTGATTTATTCGCTCATCCCTAGTGCCAAACATTGAAAATTGATCACACCTAATGTACTGACGGCCTATCTCAATTCTTGAGGCCCTGAAATGTCAGGACAGTACAAATACCCCCCAAATGACCCCTTTTTGGAAAGTATAGTCTAATGTATTTAGTAAGAGGAATGGTGAGTTTTTTGAAGTTTACATTTTTTCCCACAATTCTTGGGAAAATTAAGAAATAAAGTTTTTTGGGGGGTTTTTTAAACAAAATTGTCATAATAGCAAATTGTTTCTCACACACAGTATATGCATACTTGCAAATACACCCCAAAATACATTCTGCCACTCCTCCTTAGTATAGCAATACCACATGTGTAAGACTTTTACATAGCCTGGCCACATAGAGAGGTCCAACATGCAAGTAGCACCTCCAGGCATTCTAGGAGCATAAATTACACATACAATTTCCTGACGACCTATCACAGTTTTGAAGGCCCTGGAGCACAAGGACAATGGAATTACCCAAAAAATTACCCCATTTACCCCAAAAGCAAACACCCCAACCTATATCCTAGGAGGCATAGTGAGTGTTTTGAACATGTAATTTTTTACACAAAATTTTGGAAAATGTGGAAAGAAAATGAAAACATATTTTTTTTACATAAAGTTATCAATTTATAAGATTTTTCATTTATAATTTATAAGTATGGGATACCACATGTGTGAGACTTTTCCACAGCCTTGCCACATACAGAGGCCCAAAACCCAATTAGCACCTCCAGGCGTTCTAGGAGCACAAACTACATATCTAATTTCATTCCTACCTTTCACACCTTTGAAGGCCCTGGAGCACCAGGACAATGGAATTACCCAAAAAAAGACCCAATTATAGAACGCAAACCCCCCAATTTATATTCTATGAGGCCTGCAGATAGGTACTTGGGTACTCTTATGGGCTTGCCAGGGAACAGTTTGTGTAGAAGAAATTTGTTGGTAGAGTTAGCATGACTTAGCGTGACTTCTGCTCCTTGAGTAACATTTGTGAGCAGTCTACTGATGGAGGAGAGCAGTTTGAGCGAATTAATAAAGGTACTTATTGGATCCTGTAAAACCAAATTGGTCTACCAGACCCTTGTATTAACACCCCTATGCCATGCCAGAAATGTGAAATAATGCAAAGCGTGTTTGATCTCCCAGGTAGAGAATAGGAGACATCAGTCCCAGTCTTGATGACAAGCATATTTTCTGCATCGAGTCATCCCATACCGGTAAGATAGAGGAAACTAATATAGATAAGCTGTCCAATTTAGGTCATAGCTGGGGTTGTATTCAAGGGAGTAAGGTCAGTTTTACATAAAGTATACTCTCCTGCAGGGTGGTCCACAATTTGTTGTATTTGTTGTGGAACTAGTCTACAATTCTAATAAGGATCTCCACAATATAATATACATTAAGATCAGAAAGGGCTAGGTCTCCACTGTGTTTAGGATGTATTAGAGCAGACTTTCTCAACCTTTCCAACCCTTGAAATAGTTTTTAGGTCTCAGGGAACCCCTGCTAAAAATGACTTTATTTACAACTCATGATACATTAGTATAATGGTCAGTGGGATGAATGCTCCTTACACTTGTGAACATTGGGAAGAATTACCTTCTTCCAGATAGCTAAAAGATCAATGGTGGCATGGGAACTTAACTGAGAGGCAGAAATTGCTCATTGCTCAAGGAACCCCTAGCAACCTCTGGAGGAACCCTGGTTGAGAACCACTGTATTAGAGCATGTCGCTACATAGTCTGGATAATCTGATCACTTTTGTTATTTAGTCAAAGAAGCATTTATGGGGTTTTACTTGGATGGTTTGAAACACATAAAGTATTTTATGTAGGATGTCCATCTTCACTATAGTAATCCTGTCCTGCCATGACAATGAGGGGTTATCATAGGCTAGAAGGCTTTGCTGGATAGACTGGGCAAGAGCCCAATAGTTAAAATCAGCCAATTTCATATTGTCCCTTGGTATGGAAATCCCTAGGTACATTATTGCATTTGTTTGTCAGTGGGACCAAAAATTATGTGGCAGTGGATAGATGCTACACCACCAATATATACAGGAAAGGGGTTGCATTTTTAATTTCAAAGGGATCAGATAGCATACTATTGGGACAAACCCTAGCTGAAGGGTTATGAATGATATAAAGTTAGACTCTTATGAAGCAAGTTGGGACCAAAGCCTTTAATGCCTTATCCTAGCCTAGCAAACAGATGTAAATCCTCTCCTGATCAAGATCTTGTAACAATCCTACAGGCTCACCTGAGTCAGAGGACTGCTGGCCGGAGGTAGGAGTGGAGCCCAGTGGCAAAGACCGCAGGCAGTTAGTAGGTGCTGGATACCGGATGGACACTGCGTAATACTCTGATGAGGACACGGGTTCACCTGAGGTGCGGAAACTAAGTGCTAGCTGGTTTTCACTAGAGCCCCAGATGGTGGGGATAGACTGCGCTGCAAGCTAACACCAGGACGCGGTCCTCAGGATCACCCAGCCAGGCAGAGTGTAGGTTCGGTCCGAAGGCAGAGGAGCAGACAAGGGATAACCAGAGAGAAGTCAGACGAGCCAAAGGTCGGGGCGGGCAGCAGTAAGCGTGGTCAGACAATGCGGATCGGCAACAGAGGTAACAGTTCAGTAGGTAGGGACAAAGCAGAAGAGTAGTCGGTAGTCAATTCCTGGTCAGCGTTGGATCTGTGGTAGTAGATAAGAGCAGCAAGTGAGGAGTAGCTTGATCAAGGCTCAGGAGCTCAATAATCAGCAAACTGGAGTGCAAGGGGCTGGACTTATATAGGGAAGTACCAGGTGTGGGGAATCAAGGGTGATGAGCAAGGCTTGGCAAGACTAAGGTTGAAATAATAGGCTTCAGGGAAGAATGTTCAGGGAGGAATGTTCAGAGAGGAATGTTCAGAGCGGACGGTAGCCTAGTAAGCAGGGCTACCGCCTGGGATGTGGCTGGTCACAGGTTCGAATCCCAACAGTACTCCCCCCTTCCAAGGTGACCTCCGGGCACCGCAGGGGCAGGCTTATCGGGGTGCTGTTGGTGGAACTCTTTTACCAGTCTGGGGGCGTGGACATTTTCTTCTGGTTCCCACGAGTTATCCTCGGGAGGGTAGCCCTCCCACCCAATTAGGTATTGTAGTCTTCCCCGGTGGATCCTGGAGTCGAGGATCTTTGTGACAGCGTATTCTTCTTCCCCCTGTACCCTCACGGGTGGTGGAGGGGGCGAGTGGCGGCCTGTGAAGGTGTTCTCCACGTATGGCTTGAGGAGGGAGCAATGGAAAACAGGGTGCACCCTAATGGAGTCCGGAAGATCGAGCCGGAACGTGACCTCGTTAATTTGCGCAGAGATCCGGAATGGACCCATGTATTTTTGGGCCAACTTTTTGGAGGGGACCTTCAATCTGAGGTTCCTGGTGGACAGCCACACCTTGTCTCCCACATGGAAGCCCGGGGTGGGTCTGCGGCGTCTGTCTGCTCCCTGTTTAAAGCGGCTCTGGGCGAGCTGGAGGTTGTTTATAATGTTCTTTTGTGCCTCCTGTAGGGTTGTTAGGCGTTCGGCCCCTGCTGGGAGGGTGGAGGCAATGGGTAGGTGGGGAATGAATACCGGGTGCGAGCCTGTGTTAGCAAAGAAGGGGCTGTGCTTGGTTGAGCTGTGCTCCGCATTGTTGTAAGCGAACTCGGCCGTGGAGAGATGGTCAAGCCAGTCATCCTGCAGGTGGGAGCTAAAACAGCGTAGGTACTATTCTAGGGTCTGATTAGTTCTCTCCGTCTGCCCGTTTGACTGAGGGTGGAAGGCGGAGGACAGGTTCACTTTAACCCCGAGTGCCAGGCAAAAGTTCTTCCAGAACTTAGAGGCAAATTGTACGCCTCGGTCGGAGACCACGTCGTCCGGGATCCCATGCAGCCTGAAGACCTCTCTGAGAATAAGATCGGCCGTCTGTTTGGCGGTGGGTAGGCCTTTGTAGGGGATGAAATGGGCCATCTTGGTGAGGCGGTCGACTACGACCAGGATGGTGTTCATCCCTTTTGAAGGAGGAAGGTCTACCACAAAGTCCATGGAGATCGAGCCCCAGGGGCGGGAGGGAATCGGGAGAGGTTGTAACAAACCCACGGGAGAGGAACGAGGAGTCTTATTGCGGGCACAGACCGTGCACGAGGAGATGTACCTCTTGATGTCCTCCTTGTATGTTGGCCACCAGAAGGAGCGGGAGAGAAGCTCCTGGGTCTTTCTTGTGCCTAGATGGCCGGCCAGCTTGGAGTCATGGTTGAGTCTGAGTACTTCAAGCCTTGCGATTTCTGGTACATATAACTGTAGGTCCTGATGAAACCAATGACCGTTCTTAAACGTAAGGCTGACATTCCTTGTGGGATGGGCAAGGAAGGGGTCATTTTCGTATCCTTCTTTGATTGTGCCCAGGAGTTCTTTAGAGTAGGTGACCCCTACGACCCTTCTCTCGGGTAGGATGTTGTTTTGGCCCTTGTTACTCTGCGAGGGCTCGGAAAACATTCTGGAGAGGGCGTCAGCCTTACCATTCTTTGATCCGGGGCGATAGGTGATGAGAAAGTTAAAGCGGGAAAAGAATAGGCTCCATCTGGCCTGTCTGGCTGAGAGTCTCTTAGCACTGCGGATGAACTCGAGGTTCTTGTGGTCAGTTAGTACGATTATGGGGTTGGTGGCTCCCTCCAGCAGGTGTCTCCACTCAGAGAAGGCATCCTTGATCGCCAGTAGTTCCTTGTTCCCGATGTCATAATTCTTCTCGGAGGGGGACATCTGGCGGGAGAAATATGCGCACGGGTGTAGTAGCATCTTCTCCCCTGTCCGTTGTGACAGAACAGCCCCCACCGCAGAGTCAGATGCATCCACTTCGACTGTAAATGGCAGCTCGGGGTTTGGGTGGATTAGGATTGGAGCAGAAGTGAAGAGGAGTTTCAACTTGGTGAAGGCCTCCTGTGCCTCTGGTGTCCAGGAGAAGGGGACTGATTTCTTGGTGAGTTGGGTAATTGGTGCTATGATCTTGGAGAAGTTCCGGATAAACTTCCGATAGAAGTTGGCGAAGCCAATGAATCTTTGTATCTCCTTCTCGTTTCTCGGAATGGGCCAGTTCATCACGGCTTGGACCTTCCCCGAGTCCATATTTAGGCCCTCTGGGGAGATGATGTATCCGAGGAACTGAGTGGTGGTTCGCTCAAACTCACATTTCTCTAGCTTGATATAGAGAGAGTTCTGTCGGAGTCTCTGCAGTACCCTGCGAACGTGTTCGCGGTGCTGCTCGAGGTCTTCGCAGAAGATCAAGATGTCGTCCAGGTAAACGACTACAAACAGATCGAGCATGTCCCTGAGGACGTCATTAATGAAGTGCTGGAAGGTGGCAGGAGCATTGCAGAGTCCGAAAGGCATGACTAGGTACTCGAAGTGACCATAACGTGTCCGAAAGGCGGTCTTCCATTCATCCCCAGGGCGGATTCGGACGAGGTTGTAGGCCCCTCGAAGGTCAAGTTTGGTGAAAATCTTTGCTGCCCGGAGTCTCTCGAGGAGTTCTGAAATCAGTGGAAGTGGATACCGGTTCTTTACGGTAATGTCGTTAAGCTTCCTGTAGTCAATGCAGGGACGCAGGGAGGAGTCTTTTTTATCTACAAAGAAAAAGGGGGCTCCCGCAGGGGAGGTAGAGGGCCGGATGAACCCCTTCCTTTGGTCCTCGTCCAGGTACTCTTTCAAGGCCTTGAGTTCAGGCTCCGAGAGGGGGTAGATACTGCCAAAGGGTATTTCAGCCCCGGGCAACAGTTCTATAGGGCAGTCGTAGGGTCTGTGTGGTGGCAGCTTGTCTGCGTTTTTCTTGTTGCAGACATCCTGGAACTCGCGGTATTGAGGGGGTAGCAGATCCTTGACGGAAAGTTCAGAGATGGTGGTGTCTTCGGGTGGAAGGACGGGTTTGTGGGAGCAATTTAGCGAGCAGAACTCGGACGGGAACCGTATGCAGTGGGTTTCCCAGTCCACCGAGGGGTTGTGGGTGGCCAACCATGGGATGCCCAAGATCACCGGGAACTTTGGGGAGGCGATCAGCGAGAAGTGGATCTTCTCGTGGTGATCGGGTTCTATAAGGAGTTGTAGTTCGATGGTCTCGTGAGTCGCCGGCCCCGAGGAGAGTGGGGATCCGTCGACGGTTTCCAGGTCAACAGGGGCTGCCTTGATTGTCAGTGGAATGTTCTTTTCGCGGGCGAAGGTTAGGTCCATAAAGTTGCCTCCCGCCCCGGAGTCTAACATCGCAGAACAGGGGAGGTGTTGCCCCTCGATGTCGATGAGGATGGGGATGATGAAGTGGGATCCATGAGCCGTCGTGTTGTTATTTTCAGGGGCTGCTGGCGGGGTTGGAGTCTGTGATTGCTCCTTTAGCTCCGTGACGGCAATAGTTCTTCGAATCTTATTGGGACATTTGATGGCAAAATGACCCGGCTCTCCACAGTAGAGGCAGAGGTTTTCGGCCAGCCGTCTCTCCTTCTCAGCTGTGGATAGAGACCTCCGTAGTGCGTCGACCTGCATAGGTTCAGGTGCTGACTGTGGGTCGTGCTGGGTGGTAGAGGAGAAGGAGTAAGTGGGTCTGTGGTCCAAGGACCAGAATCTTTCCCACTTCCTCTCGGAGAGTCTTTGATCTATCCGGATGCATACTTGAATAAAGTCATCCAGATCGTCCGGGGCTTCAACTCTGGCGAGTTCGTCTTTTATTGCTTCGGACAGGCCTCGCCGGAATTGGCTCCTCTGTGCTGCTGGGTTCCAGGTGGTGTCCGTGACCCAACGGCGAAATTCGGCGGTATATTCGGCGACGGAGCGTCTCCCTTGTCGCAGACTATGTAGTCGCGCCTCGGCCGTCGCACAGCGGTTGGGGTCATCGAAGACTAGGCTCATGGCAGTGATGAAGTTGGTTAGGTTGTCCAGGAGCAGATTGCTAGACTCCACGTATGGCGATGCCCATGCTAATGCTTCATCCATCAAGAGATTGATCATGAATAGCACCTTCTTTTTATCGGTGGTGAACGGGGCCGGGTTCATCTGAAAATAGATGCGGCATTGGTTCAGAAATCCCCGATACTGGCGTCTGTCACCGCCGAATTTTGATGGGAGTGGCATGCGGGTGTCTGCGGCCGCGCCGCGGACGTCTAGGAGTTGCCTCTGTAGTTCAATAATCTCCTTCTGTTGGCTTTTGACTACTTCTTGGAGCTGGGCAAATTTCTCCTGATACGTAGTACCAAATTCTTGAAGTTCAGTGACCTGTCTACACAGAGTGGTCATTGCGGACTCCATAGTTGGGCTGATTATTCTGTAACAATCCTACAGGCTCACCTGAGTCAGAGGACTGCTGGCCGGAGGTAGGAGTGGAGCCCAGTGGCAAAGACCGCAGGCAGTTAGTAGGTGCTGGATACCGGATGGACACTGCGTAATACTCTGATGAGGACACGGGTTCACCTGAGGTGCGGAAACTAAGTGCTAGCTGGTTTTCACTAGAGCCCCAGATGGTGGGGATAGACTGCGCTGCAAGCTAACACCAGGACGCGGTCCTCAGGATCACCCAGCCAGGCAGAGTGTAGGTTCGGTCCGAAGGCAGAGGAGCAGACAAGGGATAACCAGAGAGAAGTCAGACGAGCCAAAGGTCGGGGCGGGCAGCAGTAAGCGTGGTCAGACAATCCGGATCGGCAACAGAGGTAACAGTTCAGTAGGTAGGGACAAAGCAGAAGAGTAGTCGGTAGTCAATTCCTGGTCAGC
The DNA here is from genome assembly GCF_965119305.1 of Pelophylax lessonae. NCBI lineage: Eukaryota > Metazoa > Chordata > Amphibia > Anura > Ranidae > Pelophylax > Pelophylax lessonae. The sequence goes on along the minus strand of NC_138768.1, from coordinate 345,050,447 downwards.
GTTGGATCTGTGGTAGTAGATAAGAGCAGCAGGTGAGGAGTAGCTTGATCAAGGCTCAGGAGCTCAATAATCAGCAAACTGGAGTGCAAGGGGCTGGACTTATATAGGGAAGTACCAGGTGTGGGGAATCAAGGGTGATGAGCAAGGCTTGGCAAGACTAAGGTTGAAATAATAGGCTTCAGGGAAGAATGTTCAGGGAGGAATGTTCAGAGCGGACGGTAGCCTAGTAAGCAGGGCTACCGCCTGGGATGTGGCTGGTCACAGGTTCGAATCCCAACAGATCTATAATGGTAGGAATAATATGTTTGGGCCTATTTCCAATAATTTTGGAGTATATGGTGACACCAATTGCAATAGATCACTTTCTCCACTTCTTTTGTGAAATCAGGGAACTTCTCCACTTCTCTTTTGCACTACGTCAGCCACCTAACTCCCCACTGGTTATTTTCCAGCACAATACCTGGGGTATCATGTCAGCTTTGCAAAAACTGTTTGGTTCTAGTAGTTACTTTGCAGGTCCTCATAACTTATATGGTCACACTCTAGTATTGTGACTGACAGAACTTGCTGCATATTACTAAAAAAAAAACACTCACAGCCCCAACAATGTATCTACATAGTCTTTAAAAACATAGGATCTGCACAGGGGAATTCCAGGAAGTGTAGCTCACAGGTAGGTGTCTGAGAAAAAACTGAGTCAGAATCTTCCCACCCTTCTCCAGTAAGGCATGAATACCACATAAATGGACATGTCAGACATCAATGGAATGGCAAAACACATAATAAAAAAGCAATTAGGAACATCTTAGAAAACAATTTACTTTATTTAACTGTGGAACTTGAGAATATTTTTTTGGCCTGCCTGGAGTTCTGTTTTGAATTCCTTACCAAAGTAGCATGTGCAAGGCAGCCATATGTCTCATTTCCTTGGGTAACATGATTCAGTGATTCTTTTACAAAGTCCATTGAAGATTTTGTTATGATATTTGTTGATGTGTGTTTTGTCATCGGCGTTGAAACACCATACGGCATAACTGCCTAAAAGACAAAAGCAAATATAGTTTAAATGAGGTTAAAGCTAAACTTTAGGCAGATTTAAAATGACAAATTAATGTAGCTCTGTAATCATTAAACATTATGAATAGGGGTGAGCTAAGTGTTTGGACTGAACACTGGCTGTTCAGGTGTTAATCCGAATGCTGAATGTTTAGGGCATTTAGCATGGGCAAACATGACTGCTTTGTAGAGGTGCGCATCTTCACTGGTCTCACAATTCGATTTGATTATGATTATCCTGTCAATGATTCGATTTGGTTCCATGATGCATCACAATGCATCCCGATTACTGCCTGTGGTTTAAAAAAAAAAAAATGATAATAATATATATATAAGCTAACAGAAGAACTCAATTTTTTAATGTTATCTGCTAAAACAAGGACATTCCCTGCATGTAGCAAAGTCTGAACACAACAGACAACAACAGTATTTATTTAAAACATTAAATACTAAATGGCACAGCCCCCTTTTCTTTCCACAGCCCCCCTGCACAATAAACAGCACCCTTTATATTCCACAGCCCCCCTTTACATTCCACAGCTCATTTACATTACAGAGCCCCCCCCCCCCAATTCACATTACACAGCCCCCATTTACATTTCAAAGCCCCACCCCATTTACATTACACAGCCTCACCATTTACATTATACAGACCATTTACATTACACAGCCTCACCATTTACATTATACATACCATTTACATTACACAGCCCCACCATTTACATTACTACATTACACAGCCTTGCCATTTACATTACGCAGCCCATTTTACAATTCAGAGCCCCCCCCCCCCCCATATTTACATGATACAGCACATTTACATTACACAGCCTATTTTACATTGCAGAGCCTGTCATTTACATTACACAGCCAATTTACATTACACAGCCCCCTCCATTTACATTACACAGCCCCCCCCCCCACCATTTACATGATCCAGCCCATTTACATTACACAGTTCATTTACAGTATACAGTCCATTTATATTACAAAGCCTTTTTAATTTATATAGCTCCCTCCAGTTACATTACACAGTCCATTTACATGACACAGCCCCCCAATTTACATGATACAGTCCATTTACATTACACAGCCCATTTACATTACACAGCCCCCTCCATTATACAGCCCTCCTGCACTCCCAGGAGACCCTCTGTTCTCTTGGGACAGCCCTGCCATCGCACTCTAAAGTTAAAACAAATCACTGTCAGTCCCTCTGTTTCATGGATTCCTTCCTACGGTGTGTAAGGGTTCATGTAAATGGATGCCTCTACCTTTTTATCTTTGATCTTTCATCGCTGGTCACGGTCACGTGCCCTCTGGCCGGGATGAGCGGAACAATCCACTTGCATGGTAAGAATCCTCAGTCATGTTTGCAAGTGGTTGAGAATGGAGCATTATAGCATTGCCTAAATATGGCCACATTTTGTACACAGATGAATAAATCCCCCAACCCAGCGCTCATGGAGCAGAGGAAGAGATACTCAATAATAATTAAAATATTAATGATATTCCTTTGCACCCTTAGCTGCTGCTATAATAAACATAAAAATATCAACAAATGTTTCAAATCATAAAAAAATCTAAAACATTAGCAGCGCTCATCCAGTGTAATGCACGTCGTGTGCCTTCACAAATATAAAGTCCTATCCAGATGTGATGTTAGTAGAGATATCCAGTCCTTCTAGTCCTCATGCAGTCAATATAATGGCTCTGATGAAGAGAGTTCTCCCTTGAAACGCGTCAACCCCATCACCACGGACGCTTTCCATTCCTCCTGCTTTACCAAAAAGCATCTATAATGTATGGCATGTTTTTAATTTTCCAATAAATATCTTGTGATATTGCACTAGGTCGGTGCGTCCTTCTCTTGTTTTCTATGTTTTTAATATGAGTGTACCGTCACCATACCTCGCGTGATCCACTCCCCAATAGAGATTCCACTCACCAGATCTCCGAATGCCACGTGTTCTTCTATACATGATCTAGAGTTGCTTGTATTTGTAGTGCTCCTTTCTCCGCTTTCACCTGTATGCTTGTATTTTTAGTGCTCCTTATACCGCTTTCACCTCCTCGGATGGACCCAATTTTCATCAGGTCAACCATGCTCTTACCCTTTAAATGGGGTTGTGATGTTCCTCTGTGTCTTTTTCCTCCTTGGTGTTCTGATGCTTATCCATTGCCATCTTTGGATGTCCTAGGGTATTTTTTCTCGTGGGACCAAAAAGAGCGTGGTACTCATAGTGCCTACTGTATAATAAACCTTTTTTTTTTGGTAAAAATAGTGTTATACTGCTCTCACCTCCTCGGATGGACCCAATTTACATCAAGTCAGTGATGTTCCTCTGTGTCTTTTTCCTCCTTGGTGCTCTGATGTTAATCCATTGCCATCCTTGGACGTTCTAGGGTATTTTTATTTTAGTTCTTGGGATCCAAAAGAGAGTGGTACTCATAGCTTACTATATATTAAACATTATTTTTGGTAAAAATATTAAAATACACTCGCATAATAATAGATGAGTAATCGCCTACTTGTTTCCTTATGCAGTCTCTGCTTTCTGGCCTTAACTCACGTTAGCACACAATGGGTTAACACCTTCTCTTGAGCACACAGGACCACTTCTTCCTAGCTAAATAAGACAGTCCCTCCCCCACTGGAGTGTTCTTCTTTTTGGTCAAGCTCCAGGCCACCTGTGGATTGCAGTTGGTAAGTACTTTGGATGCTGCAAGGAAATCTCCCCTACCGCACCGCCCCTCCATGTTCAGCCTCTCATGGAGTTGGAAGACCATGAATGTTGGATGGTAAAACCCTCCTGAAACTGGGTGCCCTTTGTGCCGGATGTCGGGCAATGTTGCTTAGATAGCATAAATATTTTACAGGCGTGGTATTACTAAGCTCTGCAATGTCACCATTGACCTCTCCCTTAGGGTTTTTCCTGTCTTGTATAGGCAGCGTGCCACACTATTCTCCTGTCTTTGTTTTCAGTCAGAGAGTGGCGGTGGATGATGTCACAGAGGGCAGGGAGATGGGGCGGTGCGGGGTAATGACCGCCAGAAGCAGCAGCTTAAACAGTCTTAGAGCCGGCAGAGGAATTGGTTTCTCTCCCTCTCTCTGCAGTCCTGCCAGTTTTCTCTTGTGAGGTAAAGACTTTTTGCTGTTGCTCCCAGCTTGTATGATGCTGTGCTGTGTTGTGTGTTCCCGGGGGTTAGACAGTCTGACTGGTTTTTGTCTCAGATTCTGTGTCTTCTGTCTGCCTCTGGAAGGGCTGCATGGACTCACCTTCTGTCTGCCTCTGGAAGGGCTGCCTAACCTCACCTGTTGCTTCTTCTGCAGTAGGTGGATGAAAGCAGATGGGTCTTAGAGGGACAGTGTACCTGTTTTTTCTTGGTGAGAGAATTATTTTTTCCATATTTATTTGCATGAGCTTACCACACCTGTCATTGGTACAGAAGACTAGCAAAAGGTACAAGGGGGCAGTGTGGGACATGTTTTTAAGAGTGCTCAAGGAAGGCAAAGTATGGTGTTTTGCATTATATTAGGAGCAAAAGCCCTAAATGCAAACAAGAGAGAAAACATAAGACCCACCACTGGTCATCTCCTAACAGGACAATCTGCATTCCCCACATTCCCGCACAGGTTGGCTTTCATGCTCCTGAAGCAGCTCACGTGGCAATGGCTCACATGCGTTTAGGTCAGCGCAAAAGAAAATGCCTCGCCCAGCCCTGGAAGCATGTTGGACATGCAGTGTACAGTGATGAAAAATTAATTGCCATGGATTGCCTCAAATGACAATGGATAAGGAAGCAGATGCATACATTTCAAAGCCTAGAGGCTGTGGCAGAAAGTATGCGATAAATATCCATGCCACAGGCAAGACGCAGGCCAAACCATCGCAAAAAAGCTTGCAGATATGTCCAAATGTGAAAGAGGAAGAGCCTTCTTTTCCCATAATGACAGAGTTTTAAAAGTTCATTTATAAAGAATGGGAAAGATCTCATAAGAAGACCAATTTACAGTAAAAGGTCTCCAAGCTTTATCCAATGAAGCTTGCGGATGCATGTTTAAGCAACGTACTTTCAGGAGTGGATGGGGCTGCCTGCGTCTGGTGCTCAAGTGTCTTTGCATTTCAATATCTTTATCCTACGGATTGAAAAGTGGACTTAAAGCGAAGTTCCACCCTTTAAATAGTCCTAACCCCCTGACATGCCACATTTGGCATGTCATTTTTTTTTGGGGGGGGGGGGAGCGGGTACCTAGTTTTGACAGGTACCCACTCCCACTTCCACTCGGAGCACCACGGCGCCCTGAGCGGATGTTCTCCTCTCCCCCTCCCTCCCTGCAATCTTCTGGGACATGACAGAGGTCCCAGAAGATTGCCGGCCAATCCCGACGCATAGCACAACTCGCGCATGCGCAGTGCGTACCTGGCTGTGAAGCCGCAAACTGTCACAGCCAGGTGCCCACATCAGTGATGCCGGCGCCGCAGAGCAGAGAGGGTGAAGACGGCACATCGCTGGACCGTGGGACAGGTGAGTGTGCGGTTAGGCTGGAACTCCGCTTTAAGGCTGGTTCACACCAGATGCAGTCCAATGTGTTTTTATTCTGAGTCAAAAATGCATTTACTATGAATTCCAATGGCCTACATCACACCAGCATAGTGTGTTCCAGTACAGTCAACTAAAGGAGAACATGTTGCATTTTTTTCTGTATGGAACACATCTGTAACATGGCAAAACGCATTGAAAACGCACATGCAGAAAGGCCTCTTCAACTCAATTCTGTGAAGAACATTGGTCGAGGAGAAGAAGTAGTCTATCCTGGTAAACACCTTGTGCGGGTGGGAGTAGAATGTGAAGTCCCTGTCAGTAGGGTTATGAAGGCGCCATACGTCCGTAAGGCGAAGGGAATTTATTAATTGTGCCAGGGGACTCGGGGTCAGAGGGGCCGAACACTTACGTCTGTGTTTTGTCAAAGACTTGTCTAAGAGTGGGTCCATGAGGGCATTAAAGTCCCCCCCTATGAGATGCGGAGCTTGGGGATACTTGAGAAGATGTGCGGAGAGGTCTCTATAGAAGGACTGGTCTGGGACCTTGGGAGCGTACACGTTCGTTAGTAGTATTTCCCTGTCATTAATTTTTAAATGAGCGGAGACATAGCGTCCTTTAGTGTCAGCGGTAACAGATAGGACGTCACAGGAGAGCCGTTTATGAATCAGTATTAAAACACCTGCTTTGCGACCCAGGGCGGCCGAACCCACCACCGTGCCAACCCACAACTTCCGCATCCGGAGGAAGTCGTCGGATGAGAGGTGGGACTCCTGTAACAAGGCAATGTCGGTCTTGAGCCTATTAAGATGTCTCAAAACCTTCATCCGTTTGATCGGGGACCTTAGACCCCTGACATTCCATGACAGAATCCTCATGGAGGGTCAGGGGGGAGGGGGTGTGTAGCTGGTATTGGGGTACCCGAGTAGGCAAGTGCGTCAGGCAGGGTAGTACAAGGGAAGATGAGAGCTGTAGGGGAGTAATGGTAATAGGGTGACATGGGACACTTGATAGGAACCGTCCCCGTCCTCGGGGCCGTAGGCAAAGGTGAGAGGAGAGGTATAAAGGAGAGGGTTAGGGGTAGTGGGAGAAGGATAAACAAAAGGATAAACAAAAGAGCATAAAGCATGGACCTCACTTTTTTCCAAATGCTGCGACCGTATCCGCCGGCGAAGCCCTAGGTGCGGACCCATGCCGGTCTGGCACCGCCTCATCCCCGGCCCCCCAGGAGAGAGAGGGGGGGAGGGGGGGTGGTAGTTTGGGCTCCCCAAAAACATGGCCCGTATGCGGATAACGTAATGCCAAAAGCAGACACAGTGCAGCATCTAGGAAACCCAGACGTGGAGCCAAAGATGACATGACCAAAACATTTCAACCCATGATAACTATAACTGTCAGAAAAAACATCAATACATCATATGTATGCACATAAACAGTAAGAGCAATATAGATGAGGGTGAGAGCACCATATGACCCCCAGGCTGGACCTGAGGGGCATATGACAGGGGAGATAAACAGTGCAAGAGGGTGATACTTTACGTGATCCCATCTAACGCCCTCAGAAGAGGAGAGAACCACACGCAGGGGTCCAGGACTCCTCAGCGGTTCGGGAGGAAACGGCTGCCACCGACAACGTCCGAGTACTTTTGCCTCTTGGGGGATTCCTTGCGAGGGCTCCGTGGGACCAGGGGGCGTTGGGTTGGAGGGGTTTTAGATGAAAAGTTGTCCGACCCATCCGCCTGGAGAGAGCGAGCGAAGGCTTCCGCCTCCGAGGGATCCTGGAAAGATAATTGTTCGCCAGAGGGTGCGCGTAGCCGAAGTGTCGCCGGGTATGCCAACGTGAATTTGATTTGAGCTTGGCGCAGCTTTGAGCATACAGTCTGGAATGCCTTCCTCTTCTTGGCCACTTCCACCGAATAGTCAGCAAAAATCAGGACTTTAACACCATCGATCTAAAGAGATTTGGATTGTCTGAATTTTTGAAGGATCGCGGATTTGTCGGCGTAATTTAAGTACTTAGCTATGATCGGACGCGGCGTGTTTCTGTCAGAGGAGTGAATCCCCATGCGGTGAGCCCTTTCGACCACGCAGATGCCTTGCAGATCCAGCGCCTCCGGGATCCGTTTGGAGCAAAGGTCCGGGATAGATGATGGCGGCACGGATTCCGGTATTCCAATAAAGCGGAGGTTACTCCTGCGCGCTCTATTCTCTCAGTCCTCCACCTTTTGCAGCAGAAACTGGTTGGTTTTGTCCTGGGTTATTTCGAAATTATGGGAGCTATATATCTCCTCTTCTATGCTGGCCACCCGAGTTTCCACCTCATTCAGCCTATGTGATTGAGCAGCAAGCTGCTTTTTGATGTCCTGCATACCTGCTGCTACAGCCGACTGAACTGCTGCAGATATAGTGGGGGAGAGAAGGGCCACCACAGTCTGGGCAATGCGATCCGACTGTGGGTCCCCCAGGGATGGCAGTTCTGGGGATGGAGGAGCCGTTATGTCCATTCGTGAGGCCTCCGCCGCGGGGAGGGCCGAGACCGGGGCCTCGATTTGCGGCTGGCCCGGCGGAACGCGCGGGCCGCTTTTTTCCAAAAATTTGTCCATTATGGCAATATGGATGGTCCTGGGGGTTGCCCGGAGGTGGGGGAGCCGGATACGGACTCTTAATGTCAGTTAAGCAGAGTTTTTAGGCTGATTTAGGGTCCGACCGCCGGAGCCGAGGGAGAGCGCTCCTACCTCATTCGGCGCCGGAACCGGAAGTGCCTCTTCAACTCAGTGGCGGAGGCTTCAATAGACGTAGTTCTAGGTCTGGCACATTCAGTCACAGCCATGAGAGCTTTGTGGTTGCACCACTGGAAGGTGGATGAAGCTTCCACACACCCCTTTGTACCATTCTCCATAATGGGAGGTTGTTGTTTGGCAAAACACTGGACGAAGCGAGTAGAAGAAGAAATGTCCAGACTGTGGCTACAGTCTAAAAAAGAGGAAGCGACCGTCTTTTCACTCAAGTCTGTCGATCTTCAGAAGGGTTCAGGAGGCTAAATCTTAGAGCCAGGCTGAAATTTACCAGATCACAGTTACAGGGGCTCAAAGCTTCCTTTTTACATGGAATCAAATCAAGAGCAGGCTGCTAGACATGTGGAAAAAAAAATCTTTTGAAGGTGTGCCCAACCAGTGTCTTCCAGTGGGAGCCAGGACAACCCCTTTTTGGAGTTACATAGTTACATAGTTAGTGAGGTTGAAAAAAGACATCAGTCCATCCAGTTCAACCTATGATGTGTGTGTGTGTTTGCTGTTAACCGTACATTGTATACCCCTGTATGTTGTGGTCTTTAACTGTCTTTGGAGTGTTTGTGTGACAGGTGGGAGTTAAGTCACCAAATCCAAATCCTTTCATTCATAACCAACAGGTCTCAAGAACAAAGACTTATTGCAAGATTACGTAAAATAATTATACTACACAAGTCCATAGTGCTGGTACCACCAAAGAACAAAATCTGGGGGTTTCTCCCCATTCTTTCTAGTACCCAAGGCACCAGGAGCTTTCCCTACTGTCTGGGTTTGAAGAAATCGAATGGGTACTGCGACAGGACAAGAAGCTGTCATGGTGAAAATGGTCATTTAAAAGACACATAGTGTGCACATTGGCTCCCTGCAGAACTACAGAGTGTGGATGTGCAGTGGAGAAAACTGGTTTTGCAGTTTTCTCCAGGTTTTGGTATACCTGAATAGGGTTCTGTAGTTTGGATATTCCATAGTGTCTTGGGTAGGATGGAGTCTCCCACCCCGTGTCCATGTTTTGTGGATGACCAGCAGGGTGTATGCTCCGGTGCACACGGCCCTTATAATGGAGGTGAAGGAATAGCTCAGGGCTCCCAGTTGGAGATGGCTCCACCGAAGAGAGACAGGAGGTCTCTAGGAGTCAGAGGCTGCAGGTGGCAGCCAGAACACGTGTGTCTGCAAGAGACAGGTGACGGCCTGAGAACTAAGGCCAGATTAAAGCTGTCAGCTTCAGAGAATTCATGGTCTGGGGAACAGCATAAAGAGCAGAGGTACTGCAACTGAAAAGCTGAGTGAGAGCTTAACCACTTTAGCCCCGGAGGATTTTCCTGCTAAACGACCAGGGGGTATTTTGCGATTCGGCACTGCGTGACTTTAACGGACAATTGTGCGGTCGTGCGACGCTGTACCTAAACGAATTTGACGTCCTTTTTTTCCCACAAACAGAGCTTTCTTTTGGTGGTATTTGATCACCTGTGCGCTTTTTACTTTTTGCGCTATAAACAATAAAAGAGCGTAAATTTTGCAAAAATAACAATATTTTTCACATTTTTTTATATGAAATTCCCCCCAAAAAAAATGTAAAAATCAAAATTTTTTAACATTTTCGGCCAATTTGTTTTATGCTACATATGTTTGGTAAAAAAAATCGCAAAAAGCGTATTTTTATTGGTTTGCGCAAAAGTTATCGCGTTTACGAACAAAGGGAAAGATTTTTGTAATTTTTGTTGTTTTTTTTTTTAACGCGTAATGGCGGCGATCTGCGATTTTTTTGCGGTACTGCGACATTGGGGCGGACAGATCGGACCCTTGACTGACATTTTTGACACTTTTGGGGTTACCAGTGACATTTCTACAGTAATCAGTGCTATACATATGCACTGTTACTGTAAAAATACACTGGTAGTGAAGGGGTTAACTTTCTTTGGGAGGGTGGGGCTGTGTGTGTCCCTAGGGGCGTGCTTTCTACTGTGATTGGCTGTGGCTTAAGCTGTAAGGACACTGATCAACGGTTCTACATAGTAGATCCGTGTGATCAGTGTCTTTACACCGAGGAGAATGACAGGTGGCTTGTTTACACAAGCCGCCTGACTTTCTCCCTCTCCCCCGATGATCGCCGAGTGACCGGCGGACATCGGGTCCACCAGTCAAACGCGCAGGGGGGTCCCTGACCGCGCGGGAGCGGGAGCGTGCCTCCGCGGGCGCACGCTCGCTCCCCAGAGCCTCACAGGCTAGCGACGTAGACCTACGTCGCTCTGCCTGTGAGGGGCTGACTGCCGCAGTAAATATACTGTGAGCAGTCGGCAAGTGGTTAAGAGCCAGGTGGGCTAGCATTTTCTGTTTGTTGTATATTGTCTGGAGAATAACACCTGCCTGGGAAACCCTATATGTTATGGACTTTCCTTTTGTTGTTTAACAAAAATGGGCTGCCATGCCCTGAAACCGGAAAATGCATCTACCACTAAAGCTAATAGTCCCCCGTGTTACAATTGGTGGAGGATGCAGGCAGCTGATGGTGGTATCCAGGTCTGTGCTCCAATGGTGAGTGATTTCATACAGTCTATTTTATTTGATGATCACATTGAGGACTTTTTGGCTAAATTTAAGAACATAGCTTCATTTAAAGCATGGCCCAGAAGCCGCATTTCTCACAGAGGAGTACCGAGATGTGTACCGCTGGAAGACTTATAACCGAGATGACTACGACAACTACAAAGCAGCAATCTGGTCCAGAGAGCACTGGAAAAGTTCTGCAGGGAATGTGGAAAGAATGCCCATTGAATATTTAAGTTCCTGAGGAGTAGAGATCTGCAGTTACCCCTAGCAACCAGGAGCCCATTTTTCTAACAGAGAGTGCCAGAGTTTCAAGAAGGGCTGCAGTGGCCCCCTGTGGCCGCATGAGGGAATCAGCCTGTGCCACAGGTAACAGATAGTGCATTCAAGTGAAAGCTTTAATGCCAGCTACAGGATCTGCTAAGACTGATGCAGTATATGGGACCGATCCCGATAAAATGGGGGTGTGTCCAGCAGGGACATTCGCGCTACATGGAAAAATGGACTCGCTGCAGTGTGCTATCCAGAGCAGTGGAAAGACATGGGTTAAAACCCAGCTTGCGGCAAGGTCAAGGACTTATGGACTCTATATGCACCTAAAATAATCAAACAGAGTTCTGGGAATGTTAATCTAGAGGTTACCAAAACAGTGTGCCAGGTTCCCTAGTGACAGGTGCTGCAGAAATGCCCAGGGAAACCTCCCAGGAGCCCACAGTGGTTTCCCAGGACAACTGTGGAGCTGCCCTAGTGGGTAAAAGAATCCCTTTGGATAGGATGGGTGGTGTGCTGAGCAGCACACAGGTCGCAGTTTGTAATGAGCAAAGAGAGCCTGCTAAAGCTCATAACACTGTTCATTTGTCTATGAATGCTGATAAGGGTATTACTGTTGATAAACATACTTATGTTGGTGATGTGTTCACTAATAGTGAGAAAAGGGGATACCTCCCTTGAAAACCGGAAGCAGAGCAACATGATTGCCCAGGGAAGTCTTAGGGCTCTCCATGTGTTGGAGCCAGAAATTGCCCAGGACAGCACTGATACTGCTCTGGTGGAACAAAGGGGGTTAATTCAGCCAGCCAAAGCTCAAAGTACACAGCTGAGTGTGCTGGAAGTGCCCCCAGGGCAAGCTGGCCAAAATGGTGTATTACAGCCTGCGTTGATGAATGATGCATTTTCTCAGTGTGATGTGGGTAAAAGCATGTTGTCACAATGTGATGTACAGTATATAAAACTGACAAAGGTACCGTTTGTGGTACAGAGTCCCTGATGCCTCCTAGAGCAGGTGATGCAGGGCTGAAGAGCACCCATGATGGAAGCACAATAGATTGGGACAGTTGGGCCAAACAGTTTCTAGTCATGTTAGACAAGGCTATAGTATGCAACAAGGGTGCAGACATGACAACTGCTATGCCAGACAGGGTGATCGCGGAGCGACCGATGGTTGGGGGCGCAATGGCCACGGCGAAGGTCCAGTCAGAAGAACTGGATAAGGGTGCATGTGTGACAGATGTGTTGTCCACAGTCCAACAGTTGAATGTCAAGTGTCAAGGTGACAGTGTAACTGATGTTGTCTTGCAGAGGCTCATTGTTGTTGAGTTAGAGGGGATGAGTACAAGACATGCCTCTGACAGCTCTCCGGGGGAGCACCAGGCTGTGATGTGGCAGTCAGGTGGAGACCCCTTTAAATGTCTCTGCCTCTCAACCTGCAGTGAATGAGCCCCTCCATGTCTCTGATAAGGGAAAGGTTCCTAAAAAGGTCTTGCAGCTTGATGTGGAGTGCATTGAAATGACAAGTATGCTATTGGAACTGCTTGAATTGATGAAAGCACATTCCTTGTATACCTGGGTGCCTGCATTCCAATCGGATATGTTGGTATTGCGGAGTACCAATGGATGGAGCCAGGTAGTACAAGCTGTGCTGGATAACATTAATCACCAGTGGAACTGGTTGGTATGGTGCTTTTTTATAGTGTGGCAAGTGATCAGTTCCCTGTAAGGGGGGTGCTTCCAAATACTGCTTGGTATGGAAGGTGCTCTGGAGAGCTAATGGAGACATCGGAGGTCTCTCCGCCTGATGCGGTGACAGGGAACACTTCTGCTAGTGCGGTCTGAAGTGTGGCTGAGCAGGGATTAGTAAATGGCATGTATACTGCCTCACCCGCTAGAGGCGGCAGGAGCGGAGATTTTGTCTGTCACCTGCAAAGGAGTACAAATTGAGGTACCCGGAGACACTCTGAAATACAATACTGATGGTATCAGAAATTGTGACCTTGGAAAGTGTGATCAATTAATGAATGGTACTTGTTTTACCAAGTTTATTTGGGAAAGACAAGTTAAAAATGTCAGAGGTCCCTTTGCATAACACCAAGACCAAAAGCTTTCTGCCGTTGCAGTCCTGGGTAGTCCTGGTCAGTTTTCGGTATTGGTGAAGGGCTCATGTTTTGCACTACCGGACAAACCTCATTAGATGGAAGGCCTGAGCAAGGAGCAGCAAACAGCAGAAGTCCTGATTGATTTGGAAAAAATATGGCTGAGGAATGGATGCAGAACTTGAAATACACCAGAAAAAAAGATTGGGCCTACGCAGCTGATCGGTGGTGCCCCAATAAAGAATTTGGGCTGATGTGTTCTGCCCCCTACTAGGTCAAAACAAGGAGGGGGGGATATGTGACAGGACAAGAATCTGTCACAGTGAAAATGGTCATTTAACCACTTCTAGACCGGAAGGATTTGCCCCCTTAATGACCAGGCCACTTTTTTAAACTTGACACTGCATGACTTTAACTGACAATTGTGCGGTCATGCAATTCTGTACCCAAACGAAATGTACGTACTTTTGTTTCCATAAACAGAGCTTTCTTTTGGTGGTATTTTATCACCTCTGTGCTTTTTATTTTTTTCGATATTAATGAAAAAAGAGCGAAAATTTTGAGAAAAAATTAAATTTTCTACTTTTTCTTTTAGAAAATATCCAATATACTACATTTTTGTCATATATTTAGGCCAAAATGTATTTAGCTACATTTCTTTGACAAAAAAAATCTCAATAAGCAGATTTTTATTGGTTTGCGCAAAAGTTATAGCGTCTACAAACTATGGTGTATACTGTACACTGGAATTTACGCAGCTTTTACTTCCTGACTGCCTATCTCATTTCTTGAAGTGCTAAAATGGCAGGGCAGTACAACCCCCCCCCCCCCCCTAAATTACCACTTTTTGGAAAGTAGACATCCTAATGAATTTCCTGAGAGGCATGTTGAGCCCATTGAATATTTAATTTTTTTGTCACAGGTGTTTGAATAAAGACTAGAAAAAAAACATTTTTTTTTTTACACAAAGTTGTCATTGAAATGATATATTGCTCACGCATGCCATGGGTATATGTGTAATTGCACCCCAAAATACATTTTGCTGCTTCTCCTGAGTACAGCGATACCACATGTGTGAGACTTTATGGGAGCCTAGCTGTGTACGGGACCCCGAAAACCAATCACCACCTTCAGAATTTCAAAGGGCGTAAATTGCTCATTGCACTTTCTCATTACCTATCACAGTTACGGAGGCCCTGAAATGTCAAGATAGCACAAACCCCCCCCCCCCCCCCAAATTACCCTGTTTTGCAAAGTAGACACTCCAAGCTATTTACATTTTCTACTTTTTCTTTTAGAAAATATCCAATATACTACATTTTTGTCATATATTTAGGCCAAAATGTATTTAGCTACATTTCTTTGACAAAAAAAATCTCAATAAGCAGATTTTTATTGGTTTGCGCAAAAGTTATAGCGTCTACAAACTATGGTGTATACTGTACACTGGAATTTACGCAGCTTTTACTTCCTGACTGCCTATCTCATTTCTTGAAGTGCTAAAATGGCAGGGCAGTACAACCCCCCCCCCCCTAAATTACCACTTTTTGGAAAGTAGACATCCTAATGAATTTCCTGAGAGGCATGTTGAGCCCATTGAATATTTAATTTTTTTGTCACAGGTGTTTGAATAAAGACTAGAAAAAAAACATTTTTTTTTTTACACAAAGTTGTCATTGAAATGATATATTGCTCACGCATGCCATGGGTATATGTGTAATTGCACCCCAAAATACATTTTGCTGCTTCTCCTGAGTACAGCGATACCACATGTGTGAGACTTTATGGGAGCCTAGCTGTGTACGGGACCCCAAAAACCAATCACCACCTTCAGAATTTCAAAGGGCGTAAATTGCTCATTGCACTTTCTCATTACCTATCACAGTTACGGAGGCCCTGAAATGTCAAGATAGCACAAACCCCCCCCCCCCCCCAAATTACCCTGTTTTGCAAAGTAGACACTCCAAGCTATTTACATTTTCTACTTTTTCTTTTAGAAAATATCCAATATACTACATTTTTGTCATATATTTAGGCCAAAATGTATTTAGCTACATTTCTTTGACAAAAAAAATCTCAATAAGCAGATTTTTATTGGTTTGCGCAAAAGTTATAGCGTCTACAAACTATGGTGTATACTGTACACTGGAATTTACGCAGCTTTTACTTCCTGACTGCCTATCTCATTTCTTGAAGTGCTAAAATGGCAGGGCAGTACAACCCCCCCCCCCCTAAATTACCACTTTTTGGAAAGTAGACATCCTAATGAATTTCCTGAGAGGCATGTTGAGCCCATTGAATATTTAATTTTTTTGTCACAGGTGTTTGAATAAAGACTAGAAAAAAAACATTTTTTTTTTTACACAAAGTTGTCATTGAAATGATATATTGCTCACGCATGCCATGGGTATATGTGTAATTGCACCCCAAAATACATTTTGCTGCTTCTCCTGAGTACAGCGATACCACATGTGTGAGACTTTATGGGAGCCTAGCTGTGTACGGGACCCCAAAAACCAATCACCACCTTCAGAATTTCAAAGGGCGTAAATTGCTCATTGCACTTTCTCATTACCTATCACAGTTACGGAGGCCCTGAAATGTCAAGATAGCACAAACCCCCCTCCCCCAAATTAATCCTGTTTTGCAAAGTAGACATTCCAAGTTATTTGCTGAGAGGCATGGTGAGTCCATTGAATATTTTATATTTTGCCAAAAGTTTTGGGAAAATTACACTTTTTGTTTTTTAAACACAAAGTTGTCACTAAAAGATAAATTGCTCACACATGCCATGGGTATATGTGGAATGACACCCCAAAATACATTCTGCTGCCTCTTCTGAGTATGGGGATACCCCATGTGTGAGACTTTTTGGCAGTCTAGCCACGTACAGGACCCCAAAATCCAATCACCACCTTTAGGCTTTCCAAGGGCATAAATTGTTGATTTCACTCCACACTACCTATCACAGTTTCGGAGGCCATAAAATGCTAAGACAGCAAACCCCCCACCCCCCCAATGACCCCTTTTTGGAAAGTAGACACCCTAAGCTATTTGCTGAGAGGCATGTTGAGTGTTTTGCAGATCTCACTTTTTGTCACAAAGGTTTGAAAATTGAGGAAAAAAAATGCATTTTCCTTTTTTTTCTTTATTTTCCAAAATAAATGAGAGCTGCAAAATACTCCCCATGCATCTTAGCAAATACCCTGGGGTATCTACTTTTCGAAAAGAGGTAATTTGGGGCGGTTTTGTGCTATCTTGGAATTTCATGGCCTTCAAAACTGTGATAGGTAGTGAGGAGTGAAATCAACAGTTTACGCCCTTAGAAAAGCCTGAAGGTGGTGATTGGTTTTCGGGGTCCTATACACGGCTAGACTGCCAAAAAGTCTCACACATGTGGTATCTCTGTACTTGGAAAAAGCAGCAAAATGTATTTTGGGGTGTCATTTCAAATATATAAATGGCATGTGTGAGCAATATATCACTTAGTGACAACTTTGTGTAAAAAATAAATAAATAAATAAATTATTTTCCCGAAACTTGTGGCAAAATATTAAATATTCCATGGACTCACCATGCCTCTCAGCAAATAGCTTGGAATGTCTACTTTGCAAAATGGGGTCTTTTTGGGGGGGTTTTGTGCTATCTTGAAATTTCAGAGCCTCCGAAACTGTGATAGGTAGTGAGGAAGTAAAATAAGCAATTTACACCATTTGAAAACCTGAAGGTGGTGATTGATTTTCGGGGTTCCGTACACAGCTAGACTGCCAAAAAGTCTCACACATGTGGTATCCCTATACTCAGGAGAAGCAGCAGAATGTATTTTGGGGTGTTATTTCACATATACCCATGGCATGCGTGAGCAATATATCATTTAGTGACAACTTTGTGTAAAAAAAAAAAAACAAATTGTCATATTCCTGAAACTTAGGGCAAAATATAAAATACTCCATGGACTCAATATGCCTCTCAGCAAATAGCTTTGGGTATCTACTTTCCAAAAAGGGGTCATTTGGGGGGGTGTTTGAATTGTCCTGGCATTTTATGCTCAATCTTAGCCACACATCACCCACTCTTCTAACCACTTGAAGACCAAGCCTTTTCTGTAACTTTTTGTTTACATGAATTTTTTTTTTTTTTTTACTAGAAAATTACTTTGAACCCCTAAACATTATATATTTTTTTAAGCAGAGGCCCTACAGAACAAAATGATGGATGTTGCAATTTTTTTTGTCACACGGTATTTGCGCACAGATTTTCAAAACGCAATGTTTGCGAAAAAAAAACACTTTTTTTAAATTTAATACACAAATACACTATATTTTGCCTAATTGTTTGGTAAAATTTAAAAGACGATCTTAAGCTGAGTACATAGATACTAAACATGACATGTTTTAAAATTGCGCACGCCCGTGCAGCGGGAACAAACTACGAACATTTTTAAAAGCCTTTAAAAGTCTTTACAGGTTACCACTTTAGACTTACAGAGGAGGTCTACTGCAAGAAATACTGCCCTCAACCTGGCGTTTGTGGCGATACCTCACATGCATGCTTCAATTGCAGTTTATATAAGACACTTGACAGATCCTTGCGTGCGCCTTTGCGCGCAAGCACAGGGGGACAGGGGTGCTTGAATTTTTTTTACATTTATTTTTATTTTTTATGTTATTTTGACACCTTCCCTTTTTTAAAAATAATTTTTATTGTTATCACAGTGAATTTAAATATCCCCTATGATAACAATCTGTAGTGACAGGTACTCTTTTTTAAAGAATTGGTCTATTATACTCTAGATCTCTCTTCTGCCCTTAAAGCATCTGACCACACCAAGATTGGTGTGATAAGATGCTTTCCCAGTTTTCCAATGGCGCTGTTTATTTCTGGCGAAACGGAAGTCATGAAATGCTCGTAGCTTCCGGTATCTTAGGCCAAAGAGATGATTGGAGCCAATCTCGTCTCCAATCAGCTCTATGGTCAGATAATGGAACCACTGGCTGCACTTTCGGGTCACCCAGTGGGACAGGAGAGCCTGAGAAAAAACCGCGGAAGGCGGCGGGAGGGGAGGGGGTGTCCCCTCCCATTGCTTGTAAAAGCAGTCTAGCAGAAAATTATCCGCTAGTGTCGCTTTTACATGTAAGCCGACCGCTGGCTGTAAAAAATGATACCATTATGATGCTTAAATCTGCAGGCATCATCCTGGTATAACCACTCAAAATCCAGTGACGTACCAGTACATTGCTGGTCCTTGTTCGGCATATATTGTAGGTTTTTTTTTTTTTTTCATGCAGCTTGTGGGCTTATCGAAAAAAAGAGAACCTAACAGATTCCTTCATCCACATTGATCGATGTGGATGAAGAAATCTCCGACCAGGAAATGTGTAGTATACCCATCATTAGACCGCCCAACATCCACCCACTTCTCTAATGATGGGCAAACATGACGAAAGCCATGTATGCCTTTTTTTTTTTTAACTGCAGTAGTAAAATCATCTCCTACAGTGCTGCCATTGTAGATTTCCATAACGCTGTTTGTGTCAGAATATTTATAAATCAGCGTGGCAGCTGATGGGCATACCTGCAAGGCAAACAATGGTTAACAATAAAACAGTAAAAATAAAACATTACATTGGTACCTGAAAAGTAAAAAATGATTACCAATGAAAAACAGTAACAATAAAGTACAGTAAAAGTAAAAAGAGTAGAATTAGAAGTAGAAGAGTAAGAACAGAAAATTAACTCAATAAAACGAAAACTATTTTGGGCTTTTTTTAGTTTATTTATTTATTTATTTTGTAACTTTTTTTTTACACTTTTTTTTCTGTAAGTGTAAAACGTTCCAGCTTAGGTTCTCTCAAAATGGCGATCGCCATTGAACCTCTTTCGAGACCCTGTGTAAGTGTGCCCTAGACTGTGCAGTGTTGTACCCTATGCTAATACTCCACTAGTGTGTGGTAGCGATAGAAACATTACCCGATGCAGAGACCAGGTTCGCCTGGACAGGAGGGACAATAAGTACGGGTGTCATGCGTAAATCCACGTTTCCTACAGACACGACATCTTCTTTGGGGGCGTCTTTGGGTAGAAGTACTCGGGAGGACAAAAGGAAAATGCCTCTCATGCAGCCGGCTCACTGCATCCGGTAAGGGAAGTTGGGGCGCAGAACCTCCTGGATACAGGTAGGCTCTGATGATCTCTTCCTGGAATTGTAGGAAGGATCCACTTCATCCTGACGCTTTGTATAGCACATTAGAGTTTAGCTAAGCCAATTGAAATAAATAAACAGACACTTTTTTGTATCAGCGTATGGCCTTACGGGCAATTAAGTATGGCGACATCTCCTGGTCATTCAGGTCCACCCCTCCCAATACAAAGGTTGTATTCATGGACACAGAGGGACTTCTCAAAAACACAAGTTGCCGTAGGAATTTGGGTTGCGTGTCTGCGTGAAGGGAGGACAGATCTAAAACATTCCGTGTATCCCTCCACTTCACTGCAAGCAATTTGTCTGTTTTCAAGCAGGCTGTCCCCCCCCCCCCCCCGACTAATTCGGGTATCTACAAGCCATTGGGGGAAGCCCCGGCGATTAGGTCGCACGGTGCCACATTGACCAATTTGAAATTCAAGCAGGTGACTAAAAAGTGGCATGCTTGTATAAAAGCTGTCCACATACAAATGGTACCCCTTTCCGAATAAGGGTGACACCAAGTCCCACACAATCTTGCCGCTGCTCCCTATGTAGTCTGGACAGTTGGGGGGCTCTCTTTGCCCTCGTAAACAGGGAAACTAAATGTATAGCCTGTTGCCCTGTCACAGAGCTTATACATCTTGACCCCGTATCTGGCACGGTTGCTGGGGATAAACTGCTTGAAAGCAAGGCGGCCAGAAAACTTAATCAGGGACTCATCAACGCAGACAACTTGTTGGGGGATAAACAAGGCTGCAAATAGTTGATTGAAAAGATTTACAAGGGGCCAAATTTTGTGGAGCCGGTCATATCCAGGGTCACCCCGAGGACGACAGAGTTCATTGTCACTGAAGTGCATGAACCGCAGGATTTGCTTGTATCTCGTCCTGGCCATGGAAGCAGAGAACACACGCATATGGTGATTTGGGTCAGGGTACCAATATGAACGCAACTCACTCCTTTTAGTTATGCCCATGTTGAGGGATAGGCCCAGAAAGGTATTAAACTCAGAAACCATTATACAGTAGGTTTCCAGCCAAATTGTCTGGCAAGGGTCAAATTTGGGTTTGCAGCGATAAATTAACCAGTATATAAATTACTTTGGTCCAGAATAGATCTGTAAAAATCTTCTGTGGAAAAACAGCTCGTAAAAATCAAGGGGAGTAAAACTGGCTGTTTCCACCTGAATTCCGGGTTGGACAGTGAATGGGGGAAGGACAGGCACTGCAGAATCTGTGGGCTGCCAATCAGGATTTGCCAGCGCATCAGGGAGAGCACTATGGGCTCTACGGGCCTGTCTTTGAATTCTCGGTGGCTGTGGGCCACTGCTTGTGCTAGTCACCGCCCCAGCTTGAACTGCATTTATGGGACTCGCCACGTCACAAGTGATACTGCAGTGCTGGTTTCACTATGACCAGTATGTACTAGGCCGCTGGTGCTTGCCAGTTCACCAGAAGTTTGAGCGGCACTAGTACCAACACTCTGCTCCATACGAGAACCCTGCGATTGCTGCACCTCAGCAACTCCAGAACAGGGTCGGGTATGCCCGACCTTGGCAGGGACCACTCCGTCATCAGAGCTATCTGTCAGGGAGCCGCTGCTCTCTACAGGTTTGTATACTGACCCTGATTCTGCCAGTGAGACTTCCCCATCGCTCTCCTCTGACATGGTCAGTATCCTGTAGGCCTCTTCACTAGTGTACCTCCGTTTGGACATTTTGGCCAATAAATTTATAGGTACCTAGTGTGACTCACAGGTAAAAAAGCACCTGGTTGTCTAGGACTATGTGAACCGCTACAAAAAAAACTGCTAGTGCTAGCAGAGATCAGGCCTGACTCTGCTAACGCTGTGGATTTGTGTGTTGTATTTTTGAAAGTTACTTGCCTGGGCGGGGTGGGGTGGGCTGGGTAGGGGGCTAAATGCAGGTGCTGGCAGGTGTCATGCCCGATCCTGCTAACGCTGCATTTTGGGAACCCTAAACTATTGGGGACGCTAGTATAGTTCTGATCAGATCAAAGATATTGATCCGTTCAGACACTATACTAGTAATGGATGTGTTTATTGTGTGTGTATGTGTGTGTGTCACTGGCAATCAAAAGGTTAAATTATATTTCTAAATATGTGGCGGGGATCTGATGCTGTCCTAGATTGACGCTAACTAGCGTTAACGCTAACTAATGTCACCTGTGACACTAATATAGTCATCAGAAAAAAGATCTGTACACTATAAAAGTGACACTGTGACAGGGCAATGAAGGGGTTAGTTGGGGGTGATCAGGGGGTTAAATCTTTATTGGGGGGGATGGCGGGTACCCTAAACCTATTTGGGAAAGAAACGAATGGTCGCTAATGCTAAATTAAGTCACAAGGAACACTATTACAGAAATCAGCAAAACAGCTATATACTATAGTGTGCACTGTGACAGGGAGTGAAAGGGTTAACTGGGGGGGGTGATCAGGGGGTTAAATGTGCCTATCTGGTGTGGTTTGATGTAGTGCTTGGTGTACTTACAGTTAGCTGCTTTTTCCTCTCAAGCTGGAACTGAAAAGGGCTCCACGAGGGGAGAGAGCAGAATATCCTGTGTCTGTGTTTACAAAACAGACACAGGTCGGTCTGCCATTGGTCAGAACCGATCACCAGGACCAGGCCAAAAATCATTGGCCTGGACCTGATGACTGATCGGTTCTATACCGAATCAAACCATCGCGGGGACGAAGGGCACTCTCCCATGCGCCCCCGAGCCCCGCGTGCGACTGATGTATACCTACGGCGATTCACGGAGGAGCAGCTGCCTGCCGCAGTATAACTGCGGCGAGCGGTCGTCAACCAGTTAAAGGACACAGAGTGTGCACATTGGCTCCGTGCAGGACTACAGAGTGTAAATGTTCAGTGGAGAAAACTGCTTTTGTAGCTTTCTCCAGGTTTTGGTATACCTGAATTGGGCTCTGTAGTTTGGAGTGTCTTGGGTAGGATGGAGTCTCCCACCCTGTGTCCATGTTTTTGTGGATGACCAGCAGGGTGTGTGCTCAGGTGCAAACAGCCCTTATAATGGAGGTGAAGGAATACCTCAGGGCTACCAGTTGGAGATGGCTCCACTGAAGAGAGACATGAGGTCTCTAGGAGTCAGAGGCTGCAGGTGGCAGCCAGAACATGTATGTCTGCAAGAGACAGGTGATGGCCTAAGAACTAAGCTGTCGGCTTCAGAGAATTCATAGTCTGGGGAGCAGCATAAAGAGCAGAGGTACTGCAACTGAAAAGCTGAGTGAGAGCTTAAGAGCCAGATGGGCTAGCATTTTCTGTTTATCGTATATTGACTGGAGAAGAACCACTGTGTGGGAAACCTTATATGTTATGGACTTTCCTTTTGTCTTTTAACCACTTGCCGACCGCCACAAGTACATATCCTGCGGCGGTCAGCCCCTCACAGGCAAAGTGACGTATATATACGTCACTAGCCTGTGAGGCTCTGGGGAGCGAGCGCGCGCCGCCGGAGTCACTCTCCCGCTCCCGCGCGGTCACGGACCCCCACGCGTGTGTGACCGGCGGACTCGATGTCCGCCGGTCACTCGGCAATCGTCGGTGGAGAGGGAGAAAGGCAGGCGGCTAGTGTAAACAAGCTGCCTGTCATTCTCCCCTGTGTAGAAACAATGATCATACGGTTCTATTATGTAGGACCGTTGATCATTGTTCCTACAGCTCAAGCCACAGCCAATCACAGTTAGAATCACGCCCCTAGGGACACACACAGCCCCTCCCTCTCAAATAAAGTTAACCCCTTCACTGCCAGTGTAAATTTACAGTAACAGTGCATATATATAGCACGGATTACTGTAGAAATGTCACTGGTAACCCCAAAAGTGTCAAAAATGTCAGTCAAGGGTCCGATCTGTCCGCCGCAATGTTGCAGTACCGCAAAAAAATCGCAGATCGGCGCCATTGCGCGTTAAAAAAAAATGACAAAAATCTTTCCCTTTGATAGTAAACGCGATAACTTTTGCGCAAACCAATCAAAATACGCTTTTTGCAAATTTTTTTTTACCAAACATATGTAGCATAAAACAAATTGCCCGAAAATGTTAAAAAATTTTGATTTTTACTTTTTTTTTTGGGGAATTTCATATAAAAAAATGTGAAAAATATTGTTATTTTTGCAAAATTTACGCTGTTTTTTTGTTTATAGCGCATGATCAAAAAATCGCACAGGTGATCAAATACCACCAAAAGAAAGCTCTGTTTGTGGGAAAAAAAGGACGTCAAATTCATTTAGGTACAGCATCGCACGACCACGCAAATGTCCGTTAAAGTCACGCAGTGCCGAATCGCAAAATACCCCCTGGTCAGGAAGGGGGTAAAATCTTCTGGGGCTTAAGTGGTTAATAAAAATGGGCTGCCATGCTCTAAAACTGAAAAACGCATCTACCACTAGAGCTAATGGTCCCCCATGTTACAGTCCATGCAAACAGTCATGGCGATAGTTCAGCATGAAGACCAGTTAGTGTCAATCGACCTGGCTGATGTATACTTCCATGTACCAATCGGTGCGTAACACCAGAGACATCTAAATTTGCAGTAAACAGCTGTTACTTCCAGTTTAGGTGTTGGCATTTTTAGAATCGGCACAGCACCAAGAATCTTTTTGAACATTTTCTTGGCAGTGTATCGGTAATTCGTCTTTGAGGATAGGCTCTACCACTACTTGGATACTGTTTTCATTGTCGCATGTGTAAGTCACATGCGACACGAGCTGGCAAAGCATCATAACCTTAGTCCGTTTTCAAGCAAACAGGGAAAGTAGTTAACCCCTTCTTAATATATGAAGGATCTTGGAGAAGTATTTAATGCCTGAATAAATCAAGTGTTTTTTTTTTAAGGTTGCAAAATTTCTATAATTAAAATCTGCATACGAAGAGTCATGGAGACAACATTTATGTCAGCGAGGGATTGCATTGTCCCTATTGGAACATTTTACAGCGGCTATTCCAATGTTGTTTTGGGCCAGGTGGCACATGGGGGCTTTTCAAATTGCCTTCCTCAGCCACTGGGATGGGCTGTTTATGGATCAGAAGTTCTTTATGTCTGCACAAATGAGCAAGAACTGGAGTTTGGACATCACCAGTGTGTCTCTTTTTTGGCGTGCCTCTGAGCCCAGGAGATGGAATGATTCTGATGTTGGATGCCAGTCTATCTCCAGTCTGAAGAGACAAGTCTGAAGACAATGGATCAGTTAGGCAAATTATTTTCCAACAAAAAGTACCTCAACTAGTATTGGCTCTATGGGGCATTCCAGAGGTAGTTCTCATAAAGACTCCACTGACCATGCAGCTTCCGGTATTTGCATCAAGTTACAAAGGTGAAGTGACAGAAGATGGGTTCACAGTGCCATGGGATTTTTTTCCATTGTTGTTTGTCTTCCTCCAGTGTCCTTAATTATGAAGATTCTTCTAAAAGATTTGGACAGAAGACATTTATGCCATACAGATGCTTTCCACCTGCTGAGGAAGCCTTGGTTTTCTTTGCATCAGCACCACCAATCCCATTTCCAGTCACACAAGATTTTTTTATGTCAATGGCAGCACCCCAATCTAGTGACATGTAAAAGAGTTCATATGACAAGCGCTGTAAAAGTCTAAAGTGGCATATAGACTTTGGTAGGTAGGTATGAAACTCTTTTAATAGCCTGGCTATTGAATTGGCTGGACTAGAGGTGCAGGGATTCTCATCCGAGGTGGTTCAGACCTTGGTGGGGACCACAAGATCATGATCGCTACATATGAGAGGATAGGGAAGAAATTGGTTCTGTTTACTCAGCAAAGTTTTTCTTTCCTGTGTCCCCAGTCCTAGCCAATATCTTAGACATTTTCACAATCAGCACTTGAGGTTGGTCTGGCATACAACTCCATTAAAATACAGGTCTCTGCCTTAACCTTTTTTTTTTTCAGGCTACAGATTGGTGGAAGAGCCATTGAACAAATGCTTCATGCAGGCAGTAAGCCAAATGTGACCACCAAGGAGATCCTTGTTCCCTTCATGGGACTTAGGCTTGGTTCTGAAAGCACTAGTACGGGCATTCTTTGCTCCAATAGCTTAATTCCCATTGCAGTTCCTAGGGGTAAAACAAATTCCTCTGACAGCAGTTGCTTCAGATAGAAGGATGTTGGAGATAGCAGCACTTTCCTACAAAGATCCCTTTTATGTCTTTTTACCAGAAATAGTGAAACTATCTCCAAAGCTCAATTCTAAAATGCTATCCAGTTTCCAGGAAGATTAGGGGCAGTCCCCCCAGCATTCACATGGAGTCACTGAGTACACAGCAGTGAGACTTCAGCTCCTTACACATGGACAAGTTGCTACCAGTGTAGGTGCAAAGGTCAAAAGACGTGAGGAAAGTGGACAATCTTTTCATTTAGCAGTCAGGTTCTCTTGGTTTACTTGGTTCACTCTTGGTTTAATTGGTAATTTTCTGTTTGTTTACCAGGGTTATTAGATTGGCATGCAGGAAGTAGACCTTTCTGCTCAGAAAAAGGTGCAAGCTCCTTTTAGATGAGGGGTGGCAGCCTTTGGGTCAGTCATGCCAAAATTTCAGTGAAAGATATGTAGACAGCTAGCCCTTCATTCAACTTTACAGGCTAGGCGTGCAGTCAACAAGTTCTGCAAAGTTTGGGAGGAGACATACACATTTTATGTTTTTTGTCTTTGGCAGTTCTTTATTTGATTGTCAGTGTTTCTTTTCATGTGTTCTCTCCCACCCATTTATTGAGCTAGTTATAGCTCATTGTGTGCTGACACAAGGCCAGGAATAAGAGAAATTGTTATCAAATACTTACTTTTCCTTTCCTGACCTATCCTCACATCAGTACAGGACTCCCTCCCTAGCGGCCTGTCGCAGACTAGGTTATCAGACACTTCAGTAGGGGAGGGGCTGTCTTTTATTTAGCTAGGAAGAGGTGGTCCTGTGGGCGTTAGCCCACTGTGTGCTGATTTGAGGATAGGTCAGGAAAGGAAAACTACGGTAAGTATTTGATAACAATTTTCAGTAATCTTGTTGTGCACCTCCAACAAAATGGTGTCCCGGCTCCTCCTCCCTGTGTGTTACGTCACCATGTCATGTGACTTCGTCAGGGGAGTGCCGCCATGATGCCAGGCCGCTTTTATAGGGTTTCACATGGATTGTCATACTCTGGCTGCCATTTTTTCGTAGCTCTATCGTATGAGGTGAATACTATACGCGCTACTCAGTCTGCGCCATATTTCTTGGGACTCGGAACAAGACTTTAGATTGTACTCAACTGTATTCATAGGCTGCATATACTGTATAAAATCTACAAATCTACCCTACAAGTTTTTTAAGTAAATGAAGCAATATGTTATTATCATAGATACAATACCTACGCAGACATAATTCAATATGGATGCTTAATGAAACTACACCAAAATGTAAAATATAACTAAAAATAGATAATACGAATAAAGATTTTTTTTAAATATGCATATAAAAATATCTAAAAATATTATTGTGAATCCTGCACTTCTATTTGTATATATACCTCTGTGCTTGAATAAAGTGTGGCCACCTGGATGATTACTACCAACGAAACTACTGTAGATATTATTTAACCCCTTATGCGCCAAGGTATATTATGTGGCTATATATTCAAGATAAGCATGATCTCCCTGGTTTGTTATTGTAAACTAGTAATGAACACAAATGTAAGAGTCGTCTATAAAGCAATTTAAATCAAATTCTATGTTTAACCCCTTTGGTGCCAGAGTTTGAAGGTAATATATCCATTGGGATCCTTTTTGACTGGGGGTTTTGACTTTGTTGCTTCTTCTCCATTGTTACTTTGCTACAATGTAAAGTAGTGAGTGTACAGCTTGTATAACAGTGTACATTTGCTGTCCCCTGAAAATAACTCAACACACAGCATTAATGCCTAAACTGCTGGCAACAAAAGTGAGTGCACCCTTAATTGAAAATGTCCAAATCGGGCACAATTAGCCATTTTCCCTCCCCTGTGTCATGTGACTAATTAGTGTTACAAGGTGTCAGGTGTGAATGGGGAGCAGGTGTGTTAAATTTGGTGTTATCGCTCTCACTTTCTCATACTAGTCACTGGAAGTTCAACATGGCACCTCATGGCAAAGAACTCTCTTAGGATCTGAAAAAAGAATTGTTGCGCTACATAAAGATGGCCTAGGCTATAAAAAGATTGCCAAGATCCTGAAACTGAGCTGCAGCAAGGTGGCCAAGACCATACAGTGGTTTACCAGGACAGGTTCCACTCAGAACAGGCCTCGCCATGGTCGACCAAAGAAGTTGAGTGCACGTGCTCACCATTATATCCAGAGGTTGTCTTTGGAAAATAGACGTATTAGTGCTGCCAGCATTGCTGCAGAGGTTGAAGGGGTGGGGGGTTGGCCTGTCAGTGTTCAGACCATACACCGCACGCTGCATCAAATTGGTCTGCATGACTGTCGTCCCAGAAGAAGATGATGCACAAGAAAGCCCGCAAACAGTTTGCTGAAGACAAACAGACTAAGGACATGGATTACTGAAACCATGTCCTGTGGTCTGATGAAACCAAGATAAACTTATTTGGTTCAGATGGTGTCAAGCGTGTGTGGCGGCAACCAGGTGAGGAGTACAAAGACAAGTCTTGCTACAGTCAGCATGGTGGTGGGAGCGTCATGGTCTGGGGCTGCTGGCACTTGGGAGCTACAGTTCATTGAGGGAACCATGAATGCCAACATGTAATGTGACATACTGAAGCAAAGCATTATCCCCTCCCCTTCAGGGACTGGGCCACAGGGCAGTATTTCAACATTATAATGACCCCAAACACCCCTCCAAGATGACCGCTGCCTTGCTAAAGAAGCTGAGGGTAAAGGTGATGGACTGGCCAAGCATGTCTCCAGACCCAAACCCTATTGAGCATCTGAGGGGCATCCTCAAAGGGATGGTGGAGGAGTGCAAGGTCTCTAACACCCACCAGCTCTGTGATGTCAGCATGCAGGAGTGGAAGAGGACTCCAGTGGCAACCTGTGAAGCTCTGGTGAACTCCATGCCCAAGGGGGTTAGGGCAGTGCTGCAAAATAATGGTGGCCACACAAAATATTGACATTTTTGGGCCCAATTTGGACATTTTCCCTTAGGGGTGGACTCACTTTTTTTGCCAGTGATTTGGACATTAATGGCTGTGTGTTGAGTTATTTTGAGGCGACAGCAAATTTACACTGCTATACAAGCTGTACACTCACTACTTTACATTGTAGCAAAGTGTAATTTCTTCAGTGTTGTCACATAAAAAGATATAATAAAATATTTAGAAAAATGTGAGGGGTCTTGTATTAACATTTATTTGTAGGCCACTTACATCCACAACAGCCATACCCAACAGAAAGCATGTCCAGAGTGGTCCCTGCAGCAGATAAGCCTGTCTTCCCATGAACCTTCTAATTTCTGGTCCTGTCAGATCACACCACCTCCCTAACCCCTGGCCTCTGCTGTGGCTTACACAGGCATTGAAATCTGTGGCCTGGTAGCTCATACCACTAACCCCCCCCCCCCCCCCACCATCACCTAACCTCTGCTGCTGACCTGGTGGACTGTATCTGGAGTTACAGATGACAGCTCCTTGTGGAGGCACCATTCACCACAGAGCCCAACTTCCCTCCTTCTCCTATCACCACTGTGCATTAATCCCCAATTCTCTCCACCTTGTCTGAAACCTCCCCACCCCTTTTCCTTCACATCAACTCATCCTCCCAATTGCCAATCATTCTCCCCCTGTATCACACCTGCCCATCAATCCCTACTCTCACTACATGCGCCTGACACTCATCACCCTCCCTGCTTTCCTCACTTCTCCCACATGCCCCCACTTAAATTATCACTGCACCTTTACTTGCCTCTTTCCTTGCCTTGTTCTGTTTAAGAAATTGGTCCCATGTCTAATGAGGAATGGTCCAATATTCTGGAAAATGTGACTAAGGTCTCCCTCTCATCCACACAGAAGATAACACAGCTATTTATTGTGCATCGTACATACCATACCCCTACTCGTTTATACAAATGGCAAAGGAGGGACTCTCCGCTATGCCCTCGTTGTAAGATTCATAATGGTACGCTTATTCATATGTTATGGAAATGCCCCAAACTTACCCGATACTGGAAAACAATATTAACTATTAATAATACATGGAATATTACTCTCCCTTATGAACCAAAAATAGGATTGTTAGGTTGCTTAAATGGGAAGGATTATTCTTCAAATATACAGACGGCAATTCTTGGAGTGCTTTTTTTAGCCAGAAAGCTTTTTGCGAGAAAGTGGCTTTCTCCTTCTTCCCCCAGTCATTCCGAGTGGGTTGAGGACGTTAACATAACACTACTTCGTGAATATCTTACATACAAACATAGAGGCAGTCTTAAAAAATTTGATCGTATTTGGGAACAATGGCTAGCTGGCCCGGGGTTGGCCCCGACACAGATGGCCGCTATTATAATTTTTGGAGGCACACCTTCTTAAGTTTATAAAACTGTTGACTCTCAGAGACCCTAAAAGGTAGACCAATGTAATGTGTTAGGAGAAAACTATATTGATTTTCGAGTATATACCGATCTTGGCAGAGGTGCTTTTTTTCTTTGGGGGGGGGGGGGGGGGTTGTGTTAGGAATGTAGTTTGTTAGGATGTAAAATGGAAAAAATTGTTATATACTGGAGTATATGCATGTGACGAGATGAAGGTATTTTTGTACAGAGATAAATAATGATCACATATATATGTATTGATGCATGTACATAGATTTGTTGCGATACTGGTATATATATATATATATATATGTTTGAGTTCTGATTATTGTACCTATCTTTAATTTTTCCTTTAATAAAAATTATCTGATTGAAAAAAAGAAATTGGCACACTTTTACTATCATTACAGAATGTATGGGTTATCAGTTTCACATACAGTGCCTTGCGACAATATTCGGCCCCCTTGAACTTTTCGACCTTTTGCCACATTGCAGGCTTCAAACATAAAGATATAAAACTGTAGTTTTTTGTGAAGAATCAACAACAAGTGGGACACAATCATGAAGTGGAACGAAATTTATTGGATATTTCAAACTTTGTTAACAAATAAAAAGCTGAAAAATTGGGCGTGCAAAATGATTCAGCCCCTTTGCTTTCAGTGCAGCAAACTCTCTCCAGAAGTTCAGTGAGGATCTCTGAATGATCCAATGTTGACCTAAATGACTAATGATGATAAATAGAATCAACCTGTGTGCAATCAAGTCTCCGTATAAATGCACCTGCACTGTGATAGTCTCAGAGGTCCGTTTAAAGCGCAGAGAGCATCATGAAGAACAAGGAACACACTAGGCAGGTCCGAGATACTGTTGTGGAGAAGTTTAAAGTCGGATTTGGATACAAAAAGATTTCCCAAGCTTTAAACATCCCAAGGAGCACTGTGCAAGCGATAATATTGAAATGGAAGGAGTATCAGACCACTGCAAATCTACAAAGACCTGGTCGTCCCTCTAAACTTTCAGCTCATACAAGGAGAAGACTGATTAGAGATGCAGCCAAGAGGCCCATGATCACTCTGGATGAACTGCAGAGATCTACAGCTGAGGTGGGAGACTCTGTCCATAGGACAACAATCAGTCGTATACTGCACAAATCTGGCCTTTATGGAAGAGTGGCAAGAAGAAAGCCATTTCTTAAAGAGGAAGTAAACCCTCCTCAGGAAGTTGTACCTATAGGTAAGCCTATGATAAGGCTTACCTATAGGTACTGTAAATATCTCCTAAACATGTACGGTTTAGGAGATATTTACCTTTAATGCAGCCAGTGACGTCACTGGCGCATGCGCTCTGAAGGAACGGCTGATCGTGCCGTTCCTTCAGAGCCCCGTGCCGTGACCGTCGGCTCCCGTGCGCGTGCGCGGGAGTGACGTCACCGCAGCTCCGGCCAATCAGATGGCCGGATGCCGCGATCCCGGAAGACGGGCGACTGAACATGTCGCTCGTCATACAGGTAAGAGAGAGCGGCACGGCGGGGGCTCATTCTAAGGTAAGTATTTCATAATGAGCTAGTATGCAATGCATACTAGCTCATTATGTCTTTCTATTGCAGGTTGTAAAAAAAAAAAAAATTTTTTGAACGAGTTTACAACCTCTTTAAAGATATCCATAAAAAGTGTCGTTTAAAGTTTGCCACAAGTCACCTGGGAGACACACCAAACATGTGGAAGAAGGTGCTCTGGTCAGATGAAACCAAAATCAAACTTTTTGGCAACAATATAAAACATTATGTTTGGTGTAAAAGCAACACAGCTCATCACCCTGAACACACCATCCCCACTGTCAAACATGGTGGTGGCAGCATCATGGTTTGGGCCTGCTTTTCTTCAGCAGGAACAGGGAAGATGGTAAAAATTGATGGGAAGATGGATGGAGCCAAATACAGGACCATTCTGGAAGAAAACCTGATGGAGTCTGCAAAAGACCTGAAACTGGGACGGAGATTTGTCTTCCAACAAGACAATGATCCAAAATATAAAGCAAAATCTACAATGGAATGGTTCACAAATAAACATATCCAGGTGTTAGAATGGCCAAGTCAAAGTCCAGACCTGAATCCAATCGCGAATCTGTGGAAAGAACTGAAAACTGCTGTTCACAAACGCTCTCCATCCAACCTCACTGAGCTCGAGCTGTTTTGCAAGGAGGAATGGGCAAAAATTTCAGTCTCTCGATGTGCAAAACTGATAGAGACATACCCCAGCTGTAATCGCAGCAAAAGGTGGCGCTACAAAGTATTAACTTAAGGGGGCTGAATAATTTTGCACGCCCAATTTTTCAGTTTTTTATTTGTTAACAAAGTTTGAAATATCCAATAAATTTCGTTCCACTTTATGATTGTGTCCCACTTGTTGTTGATTATTCACAAAAAATTACAGTTTTATATCTTTATTTTTGAAGCCTGAAATGTGGCAAAAGGTCAAAAAGTTCAAGGGGGCAAAATACTTTCGCAAGGCACTGTAGATACAAATTATGTATAATATTTAGCAGGGGATTTCTTTAAGTAATATTTTTTGCAGATTTTTCTTATATATAGTATTTTACAAAACTGGGTACCTGTATAATGATTCCTTTGGATTTATACTCAGCTTGTAGAGCTTTGGAAAATGTTATTAAAAATGCCTGTTGAGAGAATAAAATTTTAGATGCTGTGAAATTGTTACAAGAATGAGAGATTCATTTAATTTCATTGGTTTGTGTATGCTAAAAAATGATTAGTAGCCAAGGACTTTCAGAGGGACATAAAGAAGCAAGAAGAACACTGCACATATAAAAGCCATACATTTTATGTACAGCTACACGCGAAGGAGCGGCTAGAAATTGCCCAAAATTCTTTTTCCAGTAGATTGTTCAGCAGCCAGGCACATGATCACAGTCACTCTTTAGCTCAATAACAAGTCTAGGGGTGTTCTCTTTGCAGGGCCGAACCTGGGCGGGTGCACGGGGTGCACCGCACCCAGGCGCCGCAAACTGAGGAGGAGGAGGGGCGCCGAAGCTCCGGTGGCAGACTCCCTTCCCTCTCTCCTCCTCTCCTTCTGTGCGGTTACGTAGCGGCAGTATACCAGCGGGAGGAGGGGGGGGCATCCCGACTCCCGTGGGTGCCACTCACTGGGGGGTCCATGCAGATCTCCTGTCACGTTCGTCTGCAGACTGCAGTACAGTACACCAGACTCTTTGTTGTTTTTATTTTTGGAGTAACTGGGATACAGTTGAGGGAATTGAGTGCAATACTCCAAAAAGAGAACTATGTACAGATTGAGGACAGTAAACTCCTTTCTGAAAAGCTGAAGCAGGAGAAAACTGTGAACTTTGTCTGTGTACTTTGTTTGGCTTTGTAATAGAACCAGTTAAAGCAGGCTTCTTTCTTTAGAGCAATCAGAGTACCCTCACAACGCACTACACTGCTAAAAAAAATTAAAGGAACACTTTTTAATCAGAGTATAGCATCAAGTCAATTAAACTCCTGGGGTATTAATCTCATCAGTTAGGTAGCAGAGGGTTTTTTAATCAGTTTAAGCTGCTTTGGTGTTAATGAAATTAACAAAATGTGCACTAGATGAGCTCAATGAGACGACCTCCAAAACAGGAATGGTTTTGTAGATGGAGGCCACTGACATTTTTTTCCCTACTCATCTTTTCTGACAGTTTTTCACTAGTTTTGCATTTGGCTAGGGTCAGTGTCACTACTGGTAGCATGAAGCGATACCTGGACCCTATAGAGGTTGCACAGGCAGTCCTACTCCTCCAGGATGGCACATCAATACGTGCCATTGCCAGAAGGTTTGTTGTGTCTCCCAGCACAGTCTCAAGTGCCTGGAGGAGATTCCAGGAGACAGGTAGTTACTCTAGGAGAAGTGGACTGGTCTGTAGAAGGTCCTTAACCCATCAGCAGGACCGGTATCTGCTCCTTTGTGCAAGGAGGAACAGGATGAGCACTGCCAGAGCCCTACAAAATGAACTCCAGCGGGCCACTGGTTTAAATGTCTCTGAAAAAAATTAGAAACAGACTTCATAAGGGAGGCCTGAGAGCCTGACCTCCTCTAGTGGCCCCTGTGCTCACTGCCTGGCACTCTGGAGCTCAACTAGCATTTGCTATTGAACACCAGAATCGGCAGGTCTGCCACTGGTGCCCTGTGCTTTTCACAGATGAGATCAGGTTCACCCTGAGCACATGTGACAGATGTGAAAAGTTCTGGAGAAGCGGTGGAGAACGTTATGCTGCCTGTAACATTGTTCAGCATTACCAGTTTGGTGGTTGGTCAGTGATGGTCAGGGGAGGCATATCCATGGAGGGATGCACAGACCTCTACAGGCTAGACAATGGCATCGTGACTGGCATTAGGTATCGGGATGAAATCCTTGGACCCATTGTCAGACCCTATGCTGGTGCGTGGGTCTTGGGTTCCTCCTGGTGCACTACAATGCCTGACCCCATGTGGCAAAGGGTATGCTGCCAGTTCCTAGAGGATGAAGGAATTGATACCATTGAATGTCCCTTACATCATCTGACCTAAATCCAATAGGACACCTCTGGGGCATTATGTTTCAAGTCCATCTGACGCTGCCAGGTTGCACTTCAGTCTGTTCAGAAACTCAGTGATGCCCTGGGCCAGATCTGGGAGGAAATACCCCAGAACACTATCTGTTGCCTCCTTAGGAGCATGCCCCAATGTTGTCAGACATGCATACAAGCACGTGGGGGGGGGGGGGGGGGTCATACAAACTACTGAGTACCATTTTGAGTTGTTGCAATAAAATTTCAGAAAAATGGACTAGATGCATCATTTTTTCACTTTGATTTCCAAGGTGTCTTTAAATACATCCCTCTGTAGGTTGATAATTTTCATTTCCAACAAACAATGTGGCATCCTTTCATTCCTAACACATTACTCAGTACATATCAGTATAGATATGCAGCATGAGATTTTTCCCCATGGGGATCTAATGTGTTTTGAAAGTGTTCCTTTACTTTTTTTAAGAAGTGTAGAAAGACTATGTACGGTGTATAGAGCCTGCTGCAGCAATATTTTCTGGTATGGATTTTAAGAGGAACCTCACTCCAAAATGTAAAAAAAAATTCTTAGGATCCCCCAAAATCCATACCAGACCCTTATCCAAGCATGCAGCCTGGCAGGTCAGGAAAGGGGGGGGGTGAGCGAGCGGCCCCCCCCTTCCTGAACCATCCCAGGCCTCATGCCCCCAACATAGGGGGTGGCTGCTTTTAGGCGGGGGGGGGGAACCAAAAAATGTTCAAAAAGTAAGATACACAGGAAACAGATTTTGACAAGACCATTATTAAAAAAATAGTGTCCCTCAATGGAAATTCATTGTCAATCACGACACCCGCCGGACCCGAAAAATAGAAAAAAATAAAAAGCGCTTCTGCCTCTTGGGAGGCGTCCCGCTGTCTGCCCGATCTGTGCTTTGACAGCTCTTCTATAGGCAAGGGGTGGGGCCACCCAGCTACCTCATCTGGTGGCACCGCCCTCTTCTGATATCACGTGACGTCACACAATGTCAGAAGGGTCGGTGCAATGGGATGACGTAGGTGGGTGGCCCCGCACCTTGCCTATATTAGAACTGTCAAAGTGCAGATCGAGCAGATGGTGGGACGGCAAGAGGCAGAAGCGGGTTTTAGATTTTTCAATGCTTTTCTATGCACCCCAAAGCATCCTCCTCATGTTGAGGACAAGCTACCTGGTATGGTATGGTTTCTTGGCCTGCCAGGCTGCATGCTCGAATAAGGGTGTGGTATGGATTCTGGGGGGGGGGGGGGAAACCCGCGCCGTTTTTTTTTTATTCTGCCATAGCTTTCCCCTTAATCACTTAAATACAGGGCACTTTCACCTTCTTCCTGCCCAGACCAATTTTCAGCTTTCAGGGCTCATTGGCGTCTATGGGAAATCTTGGTCAGCTTGACAAGGCACTGCTCCCTGTCTTTAACATTGACGTCAATGGGAAATCTTGGTCAGCTTGACATAGCACTGCTACCGGTCTTTAACCACTTCAAACAGGGCACTTTCACCCCCTTCCTGCCCAGGCCAATTTTTAGCTTTCAGCGCTGTCACCTGTCACACTTTAAATGACAATTGCGGGATCATGCAATGCCGCAATGCTTTTTTTAACAAATAGAGGGGTTTTTTTTGGTGGTATTTGATAAAAAAAAAAAAAGACAGAACATTTTGAAAAAAGTTTTTCTAAGTTTCTGTCAGAAAATGTTGGAAATAAGTAATTGTTCTCCTTCACTGATGTGCGCTGATGAGGTGGCACTGATGGGCACTGGTAGGTGGCACTGATGGGCACTGGTAGGTGGCACTGATAGATGACACTGGTGGGTGGAACTGGTGGGCACTGACGGGCAGCACTGATGGGCACTGACTGGTGGCACTGATGGGCAGCACTGATGGGCAGCACAGATGAGCAGGAACTGATGGGCACTGGCAGGCATCACTAATGGGCACTGATTGAGGTCGCTGATTGGCACTGATTGGCATTGATTGGTGTCACTGATGGGCATTGATTGGTGTCACTGATGTGCACTGTTTGGTGTCACTGATGAGCACTGCTTTTGCTTTACTGTAATCAGGGCACTGATGATCAGTGCCCTGATTACTTGTCCTGGACTCCCCTTTGAGGAGGACCCGCTGATTGGTGTGACAGTGTGAGGCGAGGAGCGTTGATAAATGGCACTTCCACATTTACATGTGACCGGCTGTGATTGGACACAGCCGTTCACATGGGTAAAGAGACACATCATTGGCTCTTTACCAAGATCGGGGTCGTGCTGGGTCCTAGGAACAGGAGGTGCACCGCTCTGCCGTCATTTGACGGTGGGCGTGCGGCAAGTGGTTAATATTGGCGTCTATAGGAAATCTTGGTCAGCTTGACTTGGCACTGCTCCCGAACCATAAGTGACAGGTACACCAAACTTGGGGAGCACCGAGAGGGGACCCAGGACTACAAAATATCTGATTTTGTGGTTGGCCAGATTGCCTACATAATCAGTTATGGCTGTAAATGACTATTGCAATGCAGTACATGCATTGAGAAGTGAAAAAAGGTTATGCTTCACTTTTGAGTAAATTATCTTTTTACATATATGCTCTTGTCCCATTGTGTACATAAAGTGGGGTATGCCTGTACACTACACTGACTGCACTAAACTGACTGAACACACTATCCACTAATTACCTGCCTAATCTCCATTGTCACATGCTATACACGGCTGCCGTGTAAGCAGCAGCCTTATATAGCGTTGGGCGTGGACTTAGCCCCTGAGCCATGATTGGCCATAAGCACTCTCCCTTTCGCCAATCATGGCTCCAACAGTACATTGTGCTGTGATTGGCCAAAGCATACAGGTAAGGTGCATGCTTTGGCCAATCTTCCGCAATCAATGCACTGCAAGAGCGCGGATCATCAGCAGGCAAACTTCCTGTCGAGCGCCCCGTTTGTTCGTGTGTTCGAACAGCTGATATTCGAGTTGAACTTGCATTCAACTCAAACACAAAGCCCATCCTTAATTTTGATCATATCTCCCCTTAATCTCCTCTTCTCAAGAAAGAATGCGTTCAGTTTCTTGTAGCTGAGCTCATCCATGCCTCTTATCAGTTTGATCGCTCTTCTCTGCACTTTCTCCAGTTCTTTTTGAGAACTGGTGCCCGAAACTGAACTGCAAATTCCAGATGAGGTCTTACTAATGATTTGTACAGGGGCAAAATTATTTCTCTCTCTCTGGAGTCCATACCTCTCTTAATACAAGAAAGGACTTTGCCTGCTTTGGAAACAGCAGTTTGGCATTGCATGCTATTATTAAGCTTATAATCTACCAAAAATCTGTTGCAACCTTTTTTTACCTGGAGATTCTGAGTAATAGCACTTCCTGTTTCAGGCCGACAGCACTAAGCCACTGCCTTACAGTATAATAGGCAGCAGCATTTGTCTGCCTGCCGTTTTCCTCCTTTCATTGGTCACTGAGCTGCCTATTATGTTTATCAGATAGACAGCTCATTGGCCAACTAAAACAGCTTGCAGGCTGACAACGGTGCTCCACTGTTGAGACAGTATTTTAGCGATGTCAGCCTGAAATGGTAACTGGCAGGATTTGCAGATAAGAAAATTTACAACAGATTCACAAAAAACTATTTGTTTATAGTAGTTTGGAGGAAGTTGAGGTTACAGGGATTTTTTTTTTTTTTTTGAAAGCTGAAACAAATTGCATTCAGGACTGTAGTTTACCAGCATTTCAAATGCCAAATGCTTGTAACCACGTGTCTTCAGGGAACGCCTGATTGGCTGGCAAAATGCATTGTGCGGGACTATCCAGTGACATTATAACCAAGCCAGTGGAACACACGCCACGGTGGCGCTTTCTGGACTTAAAGCGATTTTATCTTTTGTAAAAGTGAATGCATACCTGTTGATTTAATGCCATATTTTTAAATAAAATGGCATTACACTTTGTGGATTCCCCTTATTTTCCCCTTTGCACAAGTTAAGAGGAGTTTATTCCCTGTGGTTTAAACTGGAGGAGAGGAGGAGTTGCCTGAGCTTTGTAAAGACCCGAGAGATATCCGCATGCCAATGGAGCCATTGTAGCCTAGAGGCACAAAGTCAAAATAATCTGGTGAGTGTTATAACAGATAGAATGGTGGAGGAGACACAGAGTGTACAGCACTGAAGCACTTTTCTTGGACAGTATTTGCACATAACCTGCACTGGAGCACTTTGAATAGGGAGCACTGTAAGAAGGACAATTTGTCATCGCACTTAATTATACAAATACTGGATGGACCTGTGAGGGTACTCACCATCACTGGGAGTTAAAGACAGATACTTAATGGACACCGAGAATATGGTTTGGATTGCTTTAAATGGGTTCTGTGTTTACACTTATGATAATGTGTATTGAACTTCAATGTCAGAGACAGGCTCTCCCTATTGTCTGTGCATTGAGGTGTGATGTGTATTCTGTTAAGCCTGTCTGTCCCATTGTTAATTGTTAATGAACTCACATATTGTTTCTGTCCAGATGGCTAAATAATTAGTTCAGGTTAATTCTATTTCTGTGCACAATTTCATTTTCATATGATAATGTAATCAAGCAACCCCTGACCTGATGGGGTAATTTGATCAGGAGGGGGATGTCCATGCTGTATAAATATTGTGTGACTGTTCAATAAAGGAGAAGGTTCCAGAAGAAGCTAAGTTGTTGGCTAGCTTTGTATGGGGGCGGCTGGAATATTTGATATCTATGTTCAAGGCTGAAGGAGGCGGTATACTGACGGAAGCCCACAGACACAGTGTGGGTCGCAGGTTCCATTACAGGACATTTTCGATGTATAAGGATCACTGCATATTTTCTAGGTTTTGTTTTGGATTGTTAAAGTGTGATGTTTTTGTGTCTTTGATGCACTATAGGTCACATTGAATATATTGTATATATATTTTATATATTGCGTAATGATTTAAAGTGTTAGATAGGAATTTCAGGACAGGGCTTTGATTAAAATAGGAATTGCAACAAAGGGACCATATGTTCAAGTTCTAATTGAACAGCAGCAGTCCAAATAGGCCCATATATTAGGTCATTTAAAGTGACAGCGCTGTGGGAATAACAAACATCAAATGCTCATACTGGTGCTAAACTTGTATAAACTCAGTATGTAAAAGCTGTAAAACTGACATTATTTTTACCGTTGGTTTCCAGCTGTCAAGTTTCCAGCGTTCAGAAAAGGATCTTCAACCACCCTGTGTACATGAGCCCTTACTGTTTGCCTTGCAATTCTATTTTAAATTGAATGGGTTGTTCTAAAAGGTGAGAATTCACATATGATGTAAGGTTAGTGTCGCTTGTTCCCTCTATCCACCCCAATGCTTTGGCTGTCTCTCCCTCATGAACTACAGTAAGTGCCCCCAACTATGCCAATAAAGGTGCCATTATAAGCACTTCCAGTGGTGTTTTGTTTAGCCCTAGCCTCTTATGCTTATCACTGTAACTTTTTTCCTGGACAGTGGACTTCCATGTAAGGCTACATTCACACCTGAGCGTAGCGTTTTTCGCGCGTTTTTTACCGCGATTTTACCGCGATTTTTGCGGCGTTTTTTACCGCGATTTTACCGCGATTTTTACCGCGATTTTTGTGCAGGCGTTTTTAGATTGAATAGAGATCAATGGAAAACGCCTGTAATCTGCCCAAAAATAAGCTCATGTACTTTTTTGAGCGTTGGGCGTTTTGTATACAGCGTCAAAACGCTCAGATGTGAACAGGGGCCATTGAAATGAATAGGATTTGTCTTGTTGGGCGTTTTGAGAGCTGATCCTAGAGCAGAAAAACGCCCCAAAAACGCCCCAAAACGCCTAGATGTGAACGGAGCCTAAATGTAGAAAGTTTACTAATAAACACATGTGTAATTAAAATCGTCATTAGAAATGGCAATCATAAATAGTTACAATGTTTTATATTTTAGTGATTGTTCAATATCATTGGAAATAGTTAGGAGAGATGTGTGTGGAGAGATGTGTCTATATCCACCTAAAACTGTGACAT
Source organism: Pelophylax lessonae (assembly GCF_965119305.1). Lineage (NCBI taxonomy): Eukaryota > Metazoa > Chordata > Amphibia > Anura > Ranidae > Pelophylax > Pelophylax lessonae. Next base: position 345,009,824 of record NC_138768.1, on the reverse strand, counting down.
GATGAGAAGGAGCACCTAACTCTTATGGCTATTCCACATGGGTACAGTTGTTAGAGGCACAGGGACTGAATTTTTGTCAAACAGTGTTTTACTGAAATTGCTGCTTTTTGGGGAAATGTTTAGGACACATTCTTATCAGGTGAGTTGAGCAGCATTAATCAGTGCCCTGTTCACATCATACAAATGTACTTTGAAATGGGATGCATAAAGATGCTGCATGTCTGCAAAATGCGCAGAAACGCACTCTAACACATTTTGCTACACACTGTTGTGCAAAAAGTTTAATGAACTGATGTTTCAATTTATTATAAAAAAATGGGAAAGCAATAATGCATCACACCACCCCTACACAATGCACATGAGCGCATGCATTATATGGAACTTACTGCGCACCCGCTGGTGTTAAGGGATCCATAGGCCAGCAATACACAAAGCAAATTTATTTCCTGCAACCACGTGGTTGCAGGAAAGAAATTTGCTTGATTTCCCTATCAACACAGACGATGTTGATGTGGGAATCCCTCCTGCCGGGCCATTGTTTTTTCTCAGAGGGGGAGGGTGGAGGTATTGCTAGTGGCTATAGCAGCTGCTACCCATAATCGGAGGTAAAACCCAGCATGCTGGCTATACCCAAGTTGATTGATCAATCAAATCGGTACATTCAGTCTGCCCATACATGGTTTGAATCTGAATCAACATCAATTCGTAGCATGAATGGCCTGCCTTAGAGTCTTTTAAGTCAACATGTTTTCTCTCTATATTTTATTTGGCCTTAGACATACACAGCAGAAATTTGTGCCTGGGGTGCTTTATTTTGCCCACTTGCTTTTTCTCTATTCGGTGAATCAGGCCACCCATCATTGGGTTGGGAGAAAGGTTTGTCTAAGGTCTCAATCACAGAAACCATTTAGACTTCTAGATCTCTTCTAGAACACCTGTAGATGCCTATGCCTAGTGACATTTTGGAATATTTAAATTAAATGCAAGTTCAGCAATATATACTTACCTTGGAGGCAGAATAGAGTGCATAAAGTGGACAAGGAAATATACCAAAAGCCGAAGAAATATTCAACACAAGACCTTTTTTTCTGAAAAAAAAAAAAAAAAACCTGCAATTCCGTTTGATTTTTGAACATATTTCTACGTAGTTATTGCTTTCTGATTAATTCAAGTGACATTGTAGTAAACAGGAAAAAAAAATTCTTTCTTTTTATTTTTTCAAGAAAGCAGCACAAATTAAAAAAAAAAATATTCCATTAATTCTTAGGTTCTTAGAAGGTTTGTTACTGTACCTGAAACTAAGTATGAAAATGAAAATTGTGATAAACATAGGCAGGTCATCTGCCCTGAACCTATTAAGACAGAGGGCTTCAACAGGCAAGTAGGTAATCTTGTAGAATATGTCAAATCCTTGTTAACTATTACCCGAAATACACAACATTTTTACTGGGCATCATCCTATGAGGAAGTCAAATGTGACAAAACCCGTCACGACCACCGTATTTGCCATTCACTATCATTCCTATTTTGTGTGCTAATTACATGGATGTTTGTAAGTTCATATGACCCCCCCTTGTTCTTAATACATTTTAATGTTATGCAGTATCACACTATGTCTGTACTGCTTGGCTTACTTCCATATACGAATACCTGACTGGGAGATTTAGCCATCTTCATTCCAGAATATACCGCTATCGGTCTGAACATCCGGTGACACAGCTATTGTTTTGGAGACCCATGGATAATATTCATCTTGAGTGACCCATTTGCTGTATGGTATTTTGGGCCCATTACCTCTGGTGAGCGCATTCAATTTCTATTCCAGTGGTGTGGGGACTCGTCTTCATCTTTAATCACCTATATAAGTTCTGGATGGTTCACCTTCATGATAAATCTTTTGATCACTTGGGACTCACCATTATATATTTTTTCACTGAATTCATATAAGTTCTTCACTGGACTGTATTTGCTCTTTTTAGTGCTGCACTTTATTTTTTATACTATTTTTACTGGCTTACTTCTACTGTGGCGCATGTTTAACTTTTCATTCAGGATCTCACTGCTAATAAAGTTAGTGCTTACTAGTATGAGTCCTGGGTCTCATATTAAGATCCTTAATTAATTCTTAGCTGTTTTGGAATAGCAAGGGGTTAGGATATGCCAGAACCTCTGTCGGATTTTCATTACTATCTGTTCCTTTATCGGGGAGATTTATCTTTACTTTTTGTTCCAGGTATAGCTGGCATAGAACAAGTCCCCACTTGGAGATTTTCCCTCAACCCCTGTTCTGATGACAGCTGTAAAAGTTTGAATTTCATGGCACTTTTGTCCCAGTAACAGTGGTCACCAGATCAAAAAGTGAGAGTACATATTCCCAGCATGGACAAAGGTAGCAATTAAATGGATGTTGTTATCCTTTGCCACTCTATCTACAAATATTTTGGACAAAGTCCACTTTTTAGATTTGTCACAGACACACACACACAAAATGACAATGGGAGCTGATGGCAGAGGGTGAAGTTAATAGTGGGGAAAAGGAGGGCAAATAAGGATAAAATGTGGGAGTTAATGGTAGGTAAAGGATGGTCTAATGATGGTTGGTAAGAGCTAATGGTGGAGCCAAAGAGCAGGAAACACAAACACAAGAGCAAGGGAAGGTGTGATGAGAGCATAGAAAAAAGGCAAATTGAAAATGGGCAAAGTTGGGATTTTACCCTGAGATTGAAAAGGGGAAGAATGGAAGATAAGCAGGACAGAGGCCTAGAGATAAGAGACAATGAACTTGTATTTTAAAAGAAGGGTGAGAAAGATATGAGAGATTGTAGGAGAAAATTGGGACATATGAGATAAAGACCACAGGTCCAGGGGACCTTTATAAAAGAATACACTCAAAAAAGTGTAAGTAGAACAGGGGCCCTATTGGCGGGGTATTTCCACCATGTTCATTCTTGTCCTATCTTGTTCTCCCTTTCGTTTCTTTCTTTCCTTATCCCCGCATGTAAGTGTATCCCCCTTTTTTCAATTTTTTGCCCCCTACACCCACGGCCGAGACAAAGGATGGGCATGAGGGGAAGCTGCCCTGGGCACTGTGCTATCATGTGAGGTGAGGGGCACTACGAGGAGATTGAGGGGGGATATGAGAAGAGGAGGGTCATTTTGGGAGGTTTGTGCTAGAAGAGGTTATATGGTAAGGAGGGAGAGGATTTGTGCTAGTAGGTATGATTGGGGATATGTTTGTGTTAGGAGGGGGGATGGGGGGTATTTGTGCTAGGAGAAGGATTTGAAGTAGGGGGGAGAGAATGTGTACTCCGAGGAGAAATTTGAGGGGTGGAGGATTTGTGCTAGGAGGGGTGATTTTTTTTCCTTTGGGGGGCAATTGTGGTGGGGGGATTTGGAGGGAGCAGAGATTTGTGCTGCAAGTGGGGATTTCAGCAGGTGGGGTGGGTCTGCAACGGGAGAAGGGAGAATTTATGTTTAGTGGGTAATCATGCATATTAGTGTCCAATCTTTTTTTTTTTTTGGGGGGGGGGGGATTTTTGCTGACACATAATTCTTATACATCTTATTGGGGGGGCAGTTTGGCATGTTTGCCCTGGGTTTCCCTTTATGTGCCCTCTCACTGTTCTTGACTGGTCTTGTTGCACTCTAATTAGTATTCTGATCCTTCCCATGCACTCTCTGCGAGAATTTGCACTTAAGTTTTTGTACAAAAGCTTCTTAATAAACCTATTTGTGGAAAATAAATCCTATGGGGAAAGAATAGCCATATAGCCATAGCACAGGAGAGCAGGGACATACATACAGGCAAAAGAGAGCTGAGGGTAAGGGACAACATTGAAGGTTAGTACAAACGAGGACAACAGCGGAGAGCAAAAGAAGAAACCACATAAGTAGTAAGATCATTTACCATGAGGAGAGTGGAAAGTGGAGAAAGGGAGTTTGGAAAACCTAGAAGGAGAGCAGAGTGAGAACAATGCATGCTCTTTGGGGTGTAAAGAATATGTGCAAGGATCATCAATTTCTGCTGATGGGAAACAAGTGCTTTTCTCATTTATTATTAGTCAAATAGCCCTGGTAAAAAAGTAAAAGATTGCATGGAACACGAAAAATTTAAATGTGCTAAGGGGGGAGAAGAAATCCATAATCAATAACATGAAATATCTTTGTGAATCATAAATTGAACCAGTGGAAAGTATGATTGCAACAAAATAGCAATATTTTTTGTTTGAAAGAGGAACTATTTTGTGCATATTTAATATGCATAATTTTCAAAGATATTGTAATAGTACATAAAATAGGTCTTACCTTTCTTCCATTTGTTTCAATATTAGTCTTGTCATCTAAAAAAGTAAAGTGTATGTTGATGTATTATTAATTGAAAAGACACTTTTCTTTTCAATAATTGTATTGAGATTAATGCAAAGGATACTGAAAAGTGACTTTTAAATACCTAACTGGCCCCTTACTGGGCCCTTGTCCTTGGGCCTCATAGCTGCTGCATTGGCTGCTATGGTGGTTGTTTCGCCCTTGGTCAAAAAATATATTGTATAAAATGTTTTTTGTCCAAATAAGTCAACTCTCTAATTGTGGTCTGGATTTGTAAAATTTGTAGTGATTTAGAATTGTGCAGTTAAGTCACAATTTGAGGAATGGCTCAGTGCAGCTGAACTAAAACAGGTTCGTCAATGAACAGGTTAAAAGAAAAGCTAGCAACTTTAGTCATAGCCTAGGTCATACCATATCAAATTTTTTGTGGGATTACCTCTTCAATTAATAAATTATTATTTACCAACCACAATACTTTGTATAACATTGTGTGTTGCATGAACATATATTTCGAATGACTGGTGGTAATGGGGAAATATTTCAAGTACACAACAGCACTTTTTTGATGTATATGCTTTCACGATTTATATCTTCAGAAGTCTTTCTTCATAAAAAAATTAGCACATGCACATTTTAGAATGGGCATATGCAAATGACCAATGCAGGCACCATGTAGTAGCTGTAAGAACGTTATTTAAGCCTTATTATGTCTAGAAGGACCCTTGATCCTTTATATAAAGGTGATAACTTTTGCTCCAACTTAGACTTGTGCCCTGCTCTGCCATTTTTAAATCAATGTTAGAGCCATTACTAGCAGTTGAGATTTTTTTATTTGAAATGTTATAGGTTGAAAGCAAAATTGAATCCAAAGGGTGACTTGCCAGGTCTGTATTTATTGAGTACACACAAGAAGCATTTTAAACACTTAAGATTAAGGTGCCTTGTGTACTGGAGCTCTGCCTTAAACAATTGTTTGGTTTAAGTGGCTGCATCAGAACCAGTTGGTGCTGAAACTGCTGTTGCCAGTTACAGCTTAGGTCTAGTGATCTGCTCAGAAGCTGAACAGATGAGATTTCTATCCTGCTACATGGCGTTTTGTAGCCCAGTGTTACTACATAGTGAAAGCTTAAACAATCCCAATATTTATATTACTATTGACTATGCCTAGTATAGGTGATCTGATGTTTGGGGGAGACTTGGAATAAAAAACACATAAAGTGGACCTCTGCTACAGTGATTCCCCGAAAATAAGACCGGGTCTTATATTAATTTGGCAACAAAAAACAAAGTAGGGCTTATTTTTGGGGGTAAGTCTTATCATGTAATGTGCTGTCTTCTCTCCCCCTCCCCCTCCCCCTCCCCCTCCCTGCCTGTCAGGAATCCCCAGTGTGAACCAAGTAAAAGTGTTTTTAAAATCCTAGAATCCACTCTATTATTCATATTATATCATGTCCAATATGTGTGTGTTCCTGTATTTTAATTGTGCCAAATACCTTCGTTACAGCGCCGCTCGGCGCTTCCATGACCCCCAGGAGCTCTTTTTTACACTCTGAGCACTGCAGAGGGAAGGGCCGAGATCCCCCGCTGACAACTGGGAGAAGAGGAGGAGAGCAGCAGGAGGTCAGCTGAGTGCGGAGCAGCACTGTACCGATGGTATTTGGCACAATAATATTACAGAAACACACACACTGGACATTATATAAAACAGTAAGAGTGGATTCTACAAACACTTTACACTAGGGCTTATTTTTGGGGTAAGGCTTACAGTATATTGCATCGCTCCCTAGAAATCACAGTAGGTCTAATTTTCAGGGTAGGTCCTATTTTCGGGGAAACACTATATTTTGTCATGGCTTTCCCCTTATGCCAAAAAATGGAAAAAAGCCAGTGAAAAAGTTAATATATTTACTGTATCCTGACTTACACTCATGGCTCCTATTGGAGGATTATAGCACTATCCTTTCTAGTGAGACTTCAGACCTGAGTATCTAAGATTTCACAAGAAGATGCTGCCATGCAGTGCCTGGGGTCAAGTAAAGAAAGGAATGCTACCTTAGTTTAGACATTGTGGGTGAAAGTTGGGATAAGGTAAGTAGATTAACTATTTTTTTTTCCCCCACAGACCTTTTTTCATCTTTCCACAGTGATTTGGGGTTGGGTGGCCATGGAAAAAAAAAGGAACTTTCAGAACATCTGTCTTTTAGTAATGTCCACAGAAATCAATAGTTATTTCATTTTTTAGAAGCAATCTAATAATAATTATAATACCATACACATATAAACCAATCAAATAGATGCTTTCATTTTATAAACTTCTCTAACAGGATCTAGGTAATTTAATTGGTGGCCACTTCATATATGACTATTAGGACTTTTAATTGTATAACTGCTTCAAATTCATCTATGTTCTTACATGAACCCTTACAAAGAGTAATCAACTCTTTAAAAATATTTATTTCCTTTTATATATGCAATACGCAGCACCAGAACAATTCTTTGAATACTTGGCTGAAAGTTGGCAGCATACTTCCAATTCACTAGACGCGCATTAAAAAAACACTTATGAGTAAAAAGAAATTCTCTGTAAAATCTGGCTTACAATCTGGTACCATGTCAACAGAATCTTCAGATTTCATTGATACTTAATCCCATACTAGAAAACATTTTAAAATTAGAATAAAGTACACCCGTTTCCTAAGAAACATCTGCACACAATATGTTCCAATCTATGTTGAGATTTAATATAGCCAAGATGATTCAGCTGGAGAATATGAGACATCACTGAGGGGGATCTTTTAAACAGCATTGATGTTGCATGATCACCCCATGGTGACCTTTTTATTAATTTGTGGGTGGTGGACCCCTGTTTAGTAGTTTACCTATGAAGTTCCGATTTATAGGCGCTTAGGTTGATTAACAGTTTGGGCAGTAGATCAGTCTTTGTTTAAGTCTGAATATATCCAAATTTGATATTTTACTTTTTCACAGATGCTAAAGAGAATAACCATGCACTGGTTTCTTATATCTCTCAGGGTATCTGTTACCAAAATCTCTATGTTTTTTTTGCATGCCAACCACAACAGTTAATGGGAGTCTAACTTGATTTGTAGCATTCTTTACATTTATTTGAAATCATGGAGATTAGTATATGAGGTGTGGGATCACACAATGGTAGGCAGGAAACACCCAACAGAGATCTGACCACTGCAGTTCCAAAGGCAGATGGTGATAAATCTCACTAGAAAACACCCAACATTTCTTGACTGGTTATGACAGTTGTCATGCAGCTAATAAAGATCAAAACACACCACAGCAAACACCTGAAAAATGTCCTTAAAATGGTATTGAAGTTGCCATGCTGATCTTGACCAAAATGATAAGAATAACTTATCCTGTAGCCCTCTTACATTCTAGCAGCAATTATTAATTTATTCCGTTGATTTTGGTCTCTAAGTAGAAGCCATGTTATTAATATATTCTGTATTAACTCAGTTGCAACAACTACTACCAATATCCATACCTTAACAGCAGAAATCACATTGCAGTTAATCAGATTCTAGATGAAGGGAAGAGGAGAATTGTTACAAATTTTGTATATGACTAAGATTTTAATTGCCACATTGAGTTTTTGCATATGATTGCTTTATTATGATTAAGAATAAAAATACAATTTTTACAAAAAAATGTCTTCCTTTTTTAATATCAGGCAAAGATCAGGAGAAATTCTATATACAAATATTAAAGCAGACCTTCACCTATTAAAAGTAGTTCCTCTCTTCTGCCTCTGCCCCCCTTCCTCTCACAATTGGAAATGTCCTGCTGCCTTCTGGAATGTCTATGTCACATACAGGAGGCAGTGTTTCAGCACACATGGACCGACACACTGTGAGTCTCTGTCAGCTTATAGATTACGGGACCTGGCAGAGGCCTACAGCATCTCTGCGCAGGAGCAGAATGTAAAAAGAGAACTTTTGCTGCAAGGAAAACAAAGCTGGACTCCATAATATGTTTTTTTTTTTGGGGGGGGGGGGGGGTTCTTACAGGAACATTTTCACTAGGTGGGATGAATTTTTTCCCTAAGTATTTTCATATCCATCCACTAGGTGGAGATTTTGTTTTGAAAAAAAAAAAAAAAACAGTTGACTTAAGACCCAAGCTGGCTGAAATTTAAACACACACGCAAACACGCAAACACGCATACACGCATACAGAAATGAGAATGAAACAGATTCCTCTTAGCAGTTACAGTGAAGGAAGAGCTGCAAAAACTCCTGAAAAGGGGATATTATAGAACCTACTGAATCCTCCCCATGGGTTTCCAACTTAGGCGTAGCTAACAAAAAAAGAAGGACAAATTTGACTATGTGTAATTTTCCCTGGTAAACAAAGCAATAATAACAGACTGTTATCCACTGCCTACTACAGAAGATTTATTATCCCAATGACATGGATCTAAAATCTACACTATACTAGACCACTGAAAGCTACATTTACAAATCCCACTTGCGTTGCAGGCCAGGAAGCTAAACATTTTCATTATGCATCTGTGACTTTCCTGCTTTAAACACATGCCTTTTGGACCGTGCTGTTTCCAAAAAAAAAAAACGGACACTGTTTTTGCAGGAATACCTGGTGTAAAAATTTAATTGAATGATGTCCTTATCCATGCACCATCTCTGAAGGAATCAATTCAATCTTTACTCAAGTTTTTTTACACATTTATGTATTACAACCTCACCTAAATATAAAAAGGTGTTTTTTTTGCAAACTGAAGTTGACTTTGTAGGCCATAGACTCTCATGACTAGGTGTATAGCCCTTACAATTCAACATTGATACTATACATGAATTACCTTAGCCAAAAGATAAAGCAGAGTTTGCTTCATTTTTATAATTTCTACGGTAAAAACACAACACCTTTGTGTGCCTTACTCAGAAAGGATGCAGAAAAGCAGTGGACACAAGCCTGCTCCGAGGGTGTGCATGCCCTGAAACACTATATAGCATCTGCATTAACACTTGGCCATTTTTTCACCAAATGCATCAACTTTTGTCTCTTGGGATGCTTTTGCTGTTTCTTTAAATCGCAAATTCACCAAAAATGGGGAACATCCTGTAACTTTTGATTCTCAAGCTCTTTCCCCAGCTGAGAAAATATATTCTGCAGTAGAATGTAAGGCATTGGTCTGTATATGTGCAAGTGAATGGTGGCATCACTTTCTCTATAGAAAAAAGTTTACTGTGAGAACTGATCACCAAGCCCTAACTTTCTTGCTGTCAGTTTCGGGGTCCAGCCATCGTCCTCCTTGTATATAGAGATGGTCAGGCTGTTTCATTACAACTTTAACACTTGTTATAGACCAGGAACGTAGAAGACACATAGCAGTATTTCCATCTACACTGAGACAATCAGTTTTAAAAAGGCTCATCTAGGTCATCTAGGTGTAATATGGACAAAACAACTTTGCAGAGAAGCGGTGTGATGGCCTAGTATAGACAACCAAAAAAAACTTTAGTTCTCAGTTTTGAACTCTGTTTGCTTAGTGTAAAAAATCAGAGGAAAACAAATGCTCCATTACAAGTCAGACATTTACCAAAAGGAAATGTTAACTGTTTAAAAATGCATATCTCTGCATTAGTATATTATAAAGCAAAGATACAATATACAGTGGGTACGGAAAGTATTCAGACCCCCTTAAATTTTTCACTCTTTGTTATATTGCAGCCATTTGCTAAAATAATTTAAGTTCATTCTTCTTCCTCATGAATGTACACATAGCACCCCATACTGACAGAAAAACACAGAATTGTTGACATTGTTGCAGATTTATTAAAAAAGAAAAACTGAAATATCACATGGTCCTAAGTGTTCAGACCCTTTGCTGTGACACTCATATATTTAACTCAGGTGCTTTCCATTTCTTCTGATCATCCTTGAGATGGTTCTACACCTTCATTTGAGTCCAGCTGTGTTTGATTATACTGATTGGACTTGATTAGGAAAGCCACACACCTGTCTATATAAGACCTTCCAGATCACAATGCATGTCAGAGCAAATGAGAATCATGAGGTCAAAGGAACTGCCTGAAGAGCTCAGAGACAGAATTGTGGCAAGGCACAGATCTGGCCAAGGTTACAAAAAGATTTCTGCTGCACTTAAGGTTCCTAAGAGCACAGTGGCCTCCATAATCCTCAAATGGAAGATGTTTGGGACGACCAGAACCCTTCCTAGAGCTGGCCGTCCGGCCAAACTGAGCTATCGGGGGAGAAGAGCCTTGGTGAGAGAGGTAAAGAAGAACCCAAAGATCACTGTGGCTGAGCTCCAGAGATGCAGTCAGGAGATGGGAGAAAGTTGTAGAAAGTCAACCATCACTGCAGCCCTCCACCAGTCGGGGATTTATGGCAGAGTGGCCCGACGGAAGTCTCTCCTCAGTGTAAGACACATGAAAGCCCCCATGGAGTTTGCTAAAAAACACCTGAAGGACTCCAAGATGGTGAGAAATAAGATTCTCTGGTCTGATGAGACCAAAATAGAACTTTTTGGCCTTAATTCTAAGCGGTATGTGTGGAGAAAACCAGGCACTGCTCATCACCTGTCCAATACAGTCCCAACAGTGAAGCATGGTGGTGGCAGCATCATGCTGTGGGGGTGTTTTTCAGCTGCAGGGACAGGACGACTGGTTGCAATCGAGGGAAAGTTGAATGCGGCCAAGTACAGGGATATCCTGGACAAAAACCTTCTCCAGAGTGCTCTGGACCTCAGACTGGGCCGAAGGTTTACCTTCCAACAAGACAATGACCCTAAGCACACAGCTAAAATAACGAAGGAGTGGCTTCACAACAACTCCGTGACTGTTCTTGAATGGCCCAGCCAGAGCCCTGACTTAAACCCAATTGAGCATCTCTGGAGAGACCTAAAAATGGCTGTCCACCAACGTTTACCATCCAACCTGACGGAACTGGAGAGGATCTGCAAGGAGAAATGGCAGAGGATCCCCAAATCCAGGTGTGAAAGACTTGTTGCATCTTTCCCAAAAAGACTCCTGGCTGTATTAGATCAAAAGGGGGCTTCTACTAAATACTGAGCAAAGGGTCTGAATACTTAGGACCATGTGATATTTCAGTTTTTCTTTTTTAATAAATCTGCAACAATATCAACAATTCTGTGTTTTTCTGTCAGTATGGGGTGCTATGTGTACATTCATGAGGAAGAAGAATGAACTTAAATGATTTTAGCAAATGGCTGCAATATAACAAAGAGTGAAAAATTTAAGGGGGTCTGAATACTTTCCGTACCCACTGTAACTGAGGTCGGCTGTGAGTTCTTATTCTGCACAGAGGCCTGAAGCAGGCCTCTGTGCAGAATAAGAGTCCAAGACTGTGCACAGTGTATTCTCACTTTCGTCTCCTTTACCACATTTGCAGCATAAAAAAGGTGACCTTTAAGCAGTGTTCAAATTGCTGTGGACACTGCTGTTAGGCTGACACAGAAGAAGTAGAAAAACAATGGAAAAATGCAGCTTTTCCTATTGTCTTTGTGTTTTCCATTTAGTCCAATAGCACTAAATACAATTATGCCATTATGTATTACCTATTGTTCACTATGCAATCGAGTTTGTATTTCATCGTCAACTTATATCACACATTTTTTACAAAATGTCAGACAGAGATGTCAGATTTATTCTCTGGTAGAAGTAGATGTCTCAAACCATAACTACATTACTATACTTTCTGGATATAAATAATATTATACAAGCAAAACCTGTTAGAATGCACCTATTGAAGTAGTATTACCTTCTTCTAGCAATAAAATGAAAAAATATATGTTTTCATGAAAAATAAAAGGTATTTACTGTATATAAAAAAAAAAAAAAAAAAGGAAAAAATGTTTTTTCACTAGACTTCTATGAATCCAGAGCATACACAGACAAAGGCTCTGAATAAGCAATAGTATTTATACAGTGCTATCTGCGCTTGATGCAAAAATAAATGACAATAGTGCTAATCAAACGTCATGCCAGCTGCACTCACAATATTGCACGCAACAATATCTGCCATAAAAAGAAAAGGAAAAATGTTGCGCTGTCTTAAAATGTGTTTGTATCCTCATATAAATTAGAATTATAGACAATACTTCATAAAAGTGCATATGTGCTTATGTAGCACTGCCCCCTTGGGGGATTGCTTGTAATTGTATGTTCTTCTGTGACACTTTGACCCTGTAAACTGTCCAGCCCTCCTGACACTCTAGGTTCAGACATTTTGTGTATACCTTTAAATGACTCACTGACACAATGCAGATATGTTTTAACTCCTTAGCTTGACTTTACTCAAGAAAAAGGCTTGAAAAGAGTATTAGGCCCTGGATAAAACGCCAGGGCTCAGTTGAAATAACACCAAAAGACAGTGAATAACAAGTTATAATAACAAGTAAATACACCAAATGTACACAGTATAATATGGTGAGCGAATTAATCTCTCAGAAAGCTATAAATTGCTATGAGAAATACTTTTACTAAAGGGGAACCCCGGGCCGGCCTATAATACCTGAATCCTAATGAGAGATGAGGTAATCTAGATACCAGTAACGTGTCCCCTTTAAGAGCAATGATATAGCAATGTTTAGTATGCAAGGCCTTGCTAAGATCTTCACCGGCAGTTGGAGCTGAAAGAACAAATGATTCCCCAGTGTAGTACAGTGTGAAACAGGCACTGCAGGAAAGCTGATTCTAATTAATATTGATCCACTAACTGGTAAGTGGGGTCCCCCAAGGCTCAGTCCTGGGACCAATTTTGTTTAATTTATTCATAAATAGCATTGAGAATGGGATTAGTAGCTCAATATCAGTTTTTGCAGATCACACAAAATTAAGTAGGGCAATAACTTCACATAGTGAGGCAGAAATCTTACAGAATGACCTCAACAAAAGTGGGCAACGACATGGCAAATGAGTTTTAATGTGGAGAAGTGTAAGGTATTGCACTTGGGGACTAAAAACATAAACGCCCAATACGCTTTGGGGGGGGGACCCCATGGGGGAATCAAAAATGGAGAAAGATCTGGGAGTCTTAGTGGAAGATAGAATTAGTAATAGCATGCAATGTCAAGCTGCAGCTGCCTAAGCCGGCAGAATATTAGCATGCATAAGGAAGGGGATGTTTTCTAGAGATTAATCTATAATCTATAAACCACTTTATAAATCACTGGTCCGACCACATCTGGAGTATTCTGTCCAGTTCTGGTCACCAATATTCAAAAGGGATGTGTTGGAGCTGGAGAGAGTCCAGAGGAGAGCAACTAAACTGATTTGGCGGATTGGAGGACCTTAATTATGAAGAGCACTTACAAGCAAGGATATTTATTCTCCCTGGAAAGGAGAAGCCTGAGAGGGGACATGATAGCGATATACAAGTACCTTAACGGTGATCTCAGCATAGAAAAAAAAACTGTTCAGTCGCAACTAATTCATGAGGACATGTGGCCATACAATGCGATTAGAGGAGAAGAGATTTAACCTTAGGCTGCGCAGGGGGTTTTTTACAGTAAGGGCTACAAGATTGTGGAATTCTCTACCACAAGTGGTAATAACTGCAGGGAGTATGGCTATGTTTAAAAGACTCTTGGACGTACATCTCAAGGATCATAACATTCAGAGGTATGTGAGATGATTGCGTGCACACACACCTACACAGGTTGAACTGGATGGACTATAGTCTTTATTCAACCTCAACTACTATGTAACTATGATCCAGATGTAGAGTGTCTGTGTTCAGTATTTAAGAGAAACTGTAGCAACTGGTAACTGGACTCTAAGCAGGTGCACCAATCCTGATGTCCTTCTTTTGAATTCTGGAAGAACAGGCAGTAGCTTTGAGACACTGAGATGGCTGCACTCTGCTGTTTCAGTGAGTCCTACCAACTATACTCAATCAGCGATGCTGCAGGGTTGTCCGTGATGCAGTGATGGTCATCCATCCCATCTGGGCTGAGTCTGCAGACAGCCGGGTTGTGAGCAGTAGGCTGCAGTCCTCTCCCTCTGCGGCAGACTGATGCACAAACGATGGATCCCAGGAAGCAAGGGAGCGTGGGCCTGTTCAGCAGATCCCTTTATAGTCTCTCCCACAGCTCTCCTGGAGCCCATGGCCTGCTGGGAAGTATAGTTCTTAAACAGTTCAGCAGTGCAGTAATATCCTTGTAGAAGATTACAGTTCCCACAATGCCTTTCTTCCAGTCTCAGGAGTATGATGCATGAAATCTGAAACCAACAATAGGGAGTATAGAGACAGTCTGAGAGAGCAGAGAGTAAGTCTGCAGTGTCAGATAATGGTAGTCCACGATCGGCTACACTTAAACAAATGATAAATACAACCAGTAAATATATAAACAAAACATTTCATCCAGTTAATATCAGTGAAAATTAAATTCATAAAGTCTGTGCTATTAAGCAAAAATGGAAACATGCAGAGTCCAAAAGTAAGAAAATTATTAAAAGTTCCAAATATGATTATTTGAAAGTAGTGCTCAACATGTGCACATTCTTATCTCTGAATGCTGCAGGTGATCACCAATTAGTGCTCCACTCCGAGATGAGAAAAAATAGCCTCTTACCAGATAATGAGGCCCGTGGAATATTATTTGTTGTGGAAATGATCTCCAGGTCTCTCCACCAAATGTTACTCACAGAGGATGGTATGGAGCAGATGATATAAAGAGAAAAAATGCTCATTGCGCAAAGTCCTCCATTAGAAAATCGAATTTCTTCATCAGTTTAAATTAATATGTATTTAGCTGATCCAGTACAATACTTCATAAAGTGGTTAAACAAATGATAAATACAACCAATAAATATATTAAAAGTAAAATTCATCCAGTAAATATCAGTGAAGATGAGAATCATAAGGTCTGTGCTAACAAGCAAAAACGGAAAAGTGCAGAATCCAAAAGGAAGAAAATTATTAAAAGTCCCAATTATAATTATTTAAAAGTAGTGCTCAACATGTGCACATTCTTATTTCTGAATGCTGCAGGTGATCACCAATCAGTGCTCCCCTCCGAGATGAGAAAAATGAGCCTCTTACTAGAAAATGAGGCCCGTGGATTATTATTGGCTTGGAAATGATCTCCAGGTCTCTCCACCAAATGTTACCCACACAGGATGGTGTGAAGCAGATGGTATAAAGAGAAAAAATGCTCATTGCGCAAAGTCCTCCATTAGAAAATCGAATTTCTTCATCAGTTTAAATTAATATGTATTCAGCTGATCTAGTACAATACTTCATAAAGTGCTTAAACAAATGATAAATACAACCAATAAATATATTAAAAGTAAAATTCATCCAGTAAATATCAGTGAAGATGAGAATCATAACGTCTGTGCTAACAAGCAAAAACGGAAAAGTGCAGAATCCAAAAGGAAGAAAATTATTAAAAGTCCCAATTATAATTATTTAAAAGTAGTGCTCAACATGTGCACATTCTTATTTCTGAATGCTGCAGGTGATCACCAATCAGTGCTCCCCTCCGAGATGAGAAAAATTAGCCTCTTACTAGATAATGAGGCCCGTGGATTATTATTGGCTTGGAAATGATCTCCAGGTCTCTCCACCAAATGTTACCCACACAGGATGGTGTGAAGCAGATGGTATAAATACTTCATGGAGTGCATAAGTGCATAAACAAATGATAAATACAACCAATAAATGTATTAAGGTAAAATTCATCCTGTTAATATCAGTGAAGATGAAATTCATAAAGTCTGTGCTAACAAGCAAAAACAGAAAAGTGCAGAATCCAAAAGGAAGAAAAATATTAAAAGTCTTAAACATAAATATCTGAAATTAGTGCTCAACACTTGCATATTCTTATTTTCTTAATGCTGCAGGTGATCACCAATTAGTGCTCCACTCCGAGATGAGAAAAATTAGCCTCTTAGCAGATAATGAAACCTAAGGGTCTAATCTTGCTTTAGTGAGCTCACCCCTCACTGTGGGTATGTGTGTCTCCCTTCAAAAAGGCCCATAGAATTTTATTGGTCTGGAAATGATCTCCGAGTCTCTCCACCAAATGTTGCTCACACAGGATGGTATGGAGCAGATGGTATAAAGAGGCAAAATGCTCATTGAGCAATGTCTTCCATTAAAAACAATTTATTAAAAGACATCCACTTACAAGTCTGATGAACAAACAGGCATTTAATGCAGGTACTAGTCCAGCGCCCCGGCGGGCGTGCTGATGTCACTGCTAGTTTCTCCACCAGGCATACATTTTATCATATTAGACGTAGTAAATGGGGCAAGGGGGATAGCAGTGCTCACAGATTGCAAGATTATATAGCTTCCTATGGAATAAAAAAATAGAGGACGCCGCCACTTCTCTGTTTAACTGCTTGCCGACCGTATCACTTACATATACGGCGGCAAGGTGGCTCCACTGCACTGGATCACAATACAATTAAATAAATAAATAATAAATACAAATTAATCTAAATTGATGAAGAAATTTGATTTTCTAATCGAGAACTTTGCGCAAATGAGTATTTTTTTCTTTATACCATCTGCTCCATACCATCCTGTGTGAGTAACATTTGGTGGAGAGCCCTGGAGATCATTTCCAAACCAATAATATTCCACGTGCCTCATTATCTGGTAATAGGCTCATTTTTCTAATCTCGGAGTGGAGCACGAATTGGTGATCACCTGCAGCATTCAGAAATAAGAATGTGCACATGTTGAGTATTACTTTCAAATATTTATATTTGGGACTTTTAATCATTTTCATACTTTTGGACTCTGCACTTTTCTGTTTTTGCTTGTTAGCACAGACTTTCTGAATTTCATATTCACTGATGATAACTGGATGAATTTTACTTTCAATATCTTTATTGGTTGTATTTATAATTTGTTTAAGCACTTATAAATATTCAATACTGTGAACAACTCCTATTAAATCATAAAAGACAATAATAATAATGAATGAATAAACATATTAAACATACAAATGTGTAAAGTAAAAGTCCTTTATAAAAATATATTCCACTGCTGTGCTAAAATCTTCTTAAGCAAATGAAGTCGTGGCACCACCACCAGGTGAATTGAACATTTACCTCAGTCCTGTTAATAAAATACTTATTTTACAATTCTGGCTAGTCACTCGGAAGTGGATGTAAAACTTCCTTCCATAGATCTAGTACTCCCATCTGGGCCAATACTCCTCACACGGACCATATGTAACACAAAGGCAACTCTATAGTGCTCTCCATTTAACCACTTTCCGACCGCCGCACGACTATTTACTGCGGCAGTCAGCCCCTACTGGGCAAAGCGACGTAGTACTACATCGCTCGCCCACGAGCCTCTAGGGGGCGAGCATGCGCCGCCGGGGGCGAGCGTGTGCCGCTGGAGGCGCGCTCCTGCCCCCACTCGGTCACTAACATCCCCGCGTGAGTGACCGGCGGCTCCGATGTTCGCCAGCCACTCGCGATCTCCCGCTGGAGAGGGAGAAAGGCAGGCGGCTTTGTCATTCTCCCTGGTGTAACTGCAGAGATCATACGATCCTGCTATGTAGGATTGTATGTCTCTGTGGTTACATCACAAGCCACGCCCCCCCCCACAGTTAGAATCACACCCCTAGGGATACATTTAACCCACTGATCACCAATAAAGTTAACCCCTTCCCTGCCAGTGTCATTTTTACAGTAACAGTGCATATTTATAGCACTGATTACTGTAGTAATGTCATTGGTACCCCCAAAAGTGTCAAAATGTTAGTCAAGGGTCCGATTTGTCCGCCGCAATGTCGCAGTCCCGCAAAAAAAACGCAGATTGCCGCCATTACTAGTTAAAAAAAAAACAATAAAAATAACAGAAATCTTTCCCGTAGTTAGTAAACGCAATAATTTTTGCGCAAACCAAAACACGCTTATTGTGATTTTTTTCACCAAAAATATGTAGCAGAAAAAAATTTGAAAAATATTGTTATTTTTTCAAAATTGTCGCTGTTTGTTTGTTTATAGCGCAAAAAGTAAAAATCACACAGGTGATCAAATACCACCAAAAGAAAGCTCTGTTTGTGGGAAAAAAAAGGGCGTCAATTTCATTTGGGTACAGCGTCGCACGACTGCGCAATTGTCCGTTAAAGACACGCAGTGCCAAATTGCAAAATAGGCCCTGGTCTTTGAGCAGCCAAATCCTCAGAGACTTAAGTGGTTAAAGAGGAAGTAAACCCACCAAAAAAAAAAATGAAAAAAAAAAACCCTGTAAGACAAAGGCATAATCAGCTAGTATGCATCGCATACTAGCTCATTATGAAATACTTACCTTAAAACGAAGCCCCCGCAGTGCCGCCCGCTCAGCGACAGGACGGCCGACATGTTCTGCCATCCTGCTTTCTGGTTCACATCCTCCGGCCATCTGATTGGCCGAGGGCGCGATGACATCACTCCCGCGCCCCGGCGCGGGAGCCGCTGTTCACAGCACAGGGCTCTGAAGGAACAGCACGGGTGGCCGTTCCTTCAGAGTGCATGTGCCGATGACGTCATCAACTGCATTAAGAGTAAATATTTTCGAAACGTTCAAGCTTAGGAGATATTTACAGTACCTATAGGTAGGACTTAATAAGGGTACAAGTTAAAAGAGAGGGTTTACAACCTCTTTAAATCATTAATTAAGATGCCCCAAATAAAATTCACTTACAAGAAATCATATATAAAAAAGCATATATAAATCACCAAACGATCATCAGACTGCATACCACACCATTCAGTTTTTGGCAGCTGTGTGACGTCCTAGACTGAACTCCTCCCTCCTTGTCTTCTGTGATTTAATAGAAGTTGTTCACAGTATTGAATATTCAGCAATGCTACACCATATGTTTATATATTGATTATTCCTTAGGGCTCTTTCACACGGGCGTTCCGTATGTCCGTTTTTCATCCTATCCGTTTGCGGATGAAAAACGGACATAATGTATCTCTATGTAAATACGAATGTCATCGGATGATCATCCTCTGACATCCGTTTTTTGTCAGTTCAGTTCAGTTCAGTTTTTTTGAACGGAGGAGAACCCTATTTTTTCTTCCTTTCAAAAAACGGAACTGAAGCAAAAACGGATGTCAGTGGTGTCATCCGCAGACATCCGTATTTACATAGACATGCATTTTGTCAGTTTTTCATCCGCAAACGGATGGGATGAAAAACGGACATACGGACCGGATGACACAAGTGTCATCCGTGTCCGTTACAAAAAAAAAAAAAGGACCTGATCGGGCAAAAAAAAAGGAACGCCCGTGTGAAAGAGCCCTTAGTGTGGTGAAATCACTAATAGGTGTTCAGCAGCTACTGAACTCAGAGTTGGACATATAGTTATTTTGTTTGATCACTTAGTGTAGAAGTTACAATATAAATAAAAATAGAAAAGTATACATTTATAGGTAGCGCTGATTGCACACATCTGATTTATTTTAACACTTTATGAAGTATTGTATATCATTCTAATATACATGAGGATATGAACACATTTTAAGACAGTATAATACAATACAATAGTATTGTTTTCCATACTTATTTGCATATTTCAATTTTTTTTTTAAATTGAACTATGGAATTAAACCAGATTTAATTAGGAGTAAATGTTACTGATTTGCACAATACAGTCAATAATGTTTATGTGGAAAAAAAGTCCCCTAAACAATAGGATAAAGTTCTGAAAAAGCACTAACCAGGCTTGGTTTGTAAATCTCCACAGCACTGCTTAATCTATTACTAAAAATTGCAAAGCATTTTTTTTATTTGAAACTGCCTAGAGAAAACAGTAAATAAAAGCTTAGAGACCACATAATGAGGGCATTAGTTAAGGAGAAGCAAGCAACAGACCAATAGCAACTATGGAGGAGCTTCAGGGATCTACAGCTAAGATTGGAGAAACTATCCATAAGGCAACTGTAAATAGGATAATCCAGGGAGCTTGGCTTTATGGGAAAGTGTAAAAAAAAAAAAAAAAAACAATTACTGAAAACAAAAGCAAAAAATGTATATAGGATCTCAAGGTATCTTACAGAGCATGGTTTCAGATAGGTGGAGCCAAAAGCAGGTACAATTTAGAGGTCCATTTCTTTCAATATGTAATAGACCTAAGACTAGATCTGAAGCTCAAAACCCAAACATAACTTTGAATGACACAGTCAAAACCCAGAGCTTAATTTAATTCAGAACATGTAGCAGGATGTCCCAACAGCGCCTCTTAGGTCTGACAACTATTTTGCTGAGAAAATTTAGATGGGCCGAGCAGGTAGAGACACACACAAAGACTCACAGCTGTAATCACAGCCAAAAGATATTCTACCAAGCATTGACTATGCGTCAAGAAATATATGCTTTGTTTAAATAACTGTCAAAATGAAATTTCACATCTTCAGGGTGTTAAAGTGGTTGCAAAGACAGAAGGTTTTTTTTGTTTTTTTTTACCTTAATGAATTCTCTGCATTAAGGTAAAAAAAACCTTTTGTGTTCAGCTCCCTTTAAATACTTACTTGCCCGATATTGATCCCGCACTGTGCCCAGGAACAGCCACTCTCTCCTTGCCATTGGCTCCTGCTGCTGTCAATTACAGCCTGTGAGGAGAGAGCGGGGGCAGGGCCCGAGCTGCATTGTGTGTGTTAATGGACACACAGAGTCTGGTTCAGGATTGAGCCCTTACGAGTGCCCCCATAGAAAGCGGCTTGCTATGGGGGCATTCTGAGGGGGAAGGAGCCAGGAGTGCCGGTGGGGGACCCCAGAAGAGAGGGATTGGGACTGCTCTGTGCAAAATCATTGCACAGAGCTGGTAAGTATAACAAGTTTGTTATTAAACAAATACCTTTACAATCAAGTGTTTTCTGGAAATCAAATGGTAAACATCCCTATTAAATCACCCAATTGAATTTTTAATTGCAGGTTGCAATACCAAAAGATGTGAAAAAGTTCAAGGGGGTGAATACTTTAGCACAGCACTATACCTAATGGTTAACAGAACAAAAATTGACCAACAGCAAATAAAAACAACAATATTCTTCATACAACATATAACATAGTACATCACTTACTATCATTTTGAAAAGGCAATATAATAGGTCTGATTAATACAGTATTAATATATTTTTTAAGAAATGCACCTCATCATTATCTGGTCCAGCAAGAAAACAACACGGATCAGGGTTGTGAAGCATTCCAACATTGTTAACTGTAAAATAAGAAAGTAAGAGTTATAAAATGTAAACCACAGACATAGACTAGTTGTCACAAACAGTAGGTAACCCAAAGCTAGGGGTATGGGGGACTCCATGGGTAAAGAGATTCAAAAACAGGAACACAGTGGGAATTCACGACAGAGCAGGAAACTTTGGGAACATTGTAGATACAAAGGTGAGCAGGTACAGGATCAGAGCACGCAAACAGGAGTAAACAGTTAGGCCAGCTGATGTTGAGTAACTTTCACTAAGGTGTATATACAAGAGCTGTTTAAGGTACAAAGGGAAGTTGTATGCAAGCCTTGTGATTTCCAGGCTAAGCAACCACAGGCCGACAGACAGGAACAGTCATAACTATGAGCAATAGGATACATGAATAAGCAGCAACAGAAACCAAAAAACAATAAAGTCAAACAGGATCATAAGCAAAAGAAAGCAGTAAAGGTCAGATCTGCATATACATAACAGGTTTTGGGGTAATCATTTTGCTGTATCGCCTTTGGCCTTATCTCTGTGAGAGCAATTACATTAAAAATACATTTAAAAAATGCTTACTGCGATGATTTACAAAAATACACATTAAACTGCTCATGATTCATATAGGATAGGACCGAACCCCAGTGTGAGCATGATAAGGGTAATATATGAATAAATATGTGTATTAAATGACGTTACATAGTTACGCAGACTGGTCGAAAAACGACACAAATCCATCCAGTTCAACCCACAAGACAACTCCATTATACATAACTGTGTTTAGACTTAGAAGTATATGCCAGGCGATGTCTTGTCATTTACCAGTTTTTAATTAGTCATTCACATTGGTATAATGCCAGTGGCCACCTTATATAGCTTTGAATGCAGTTTATGAAAGGTTTGGTCTTCTCTATCTCAGACTCCTGTTAGGGTTTGTGGTATTGCTCTTTCATAATTGGATACATAACACTATTTCATTATTGGATATATTTTTCAATCATTGATGTAATTGGATATTAGGTAATTCACCAATAATGTACCAGCCTAATTATTATCGTTCTGTGTAACCATATAGAAACTGTGTGTGATGATGGAAACTTTGAACTCTGTTCTAGACTGACTCCCCATATGCAGATGTAGCACCCTCCTAGCATAGGATGCTAGTAAATTTCATATTTGGCTCCTTCTGTAATTAAGGAGTAGTGAGTGTTTGGCCAGGTCTATTTAGGGTTTTACAGACTGGGAGTTTGCTTCCCCACGCCTCTTGAAGAAGCTTTCAGAGCTTAGGGGAAGAGATTCAAAATACCAGCCTGAATATTTATCAAACTCCAGCCAATCATTGGAGAGGAGTGTCCAGAAGGTGGCTGGAATAGTCTGAAGTGCAGGAGAGCTGGGTTCTTAATCCGCAGGAGGGTTCCAGAGCCTGAGGGGCTGCTGCCGTAAGGCAGCCCGTGAACTGTGCAACTGTTCTGGAGGCCTCAGCGGTGCTAGGGCTGGCAGCCTGGATATATTTGCTTAGAAGCTGATTGCAGGGCTTTGCCACAAGGGATCTGGTCTGGAGAAGGACTGTCTCACTCACTGGACTGTGTCTGCAGGAAGCTGGAAGGTGGCAATTGTGGGTAAAGACCCTAACTTGATCCTTGTGACTGTGCAGTGTTCTGGAAATCACATTTGCTAGTAGTAGATGTGTACAGGCGCAAGGTAACCAGATGCCAAAGAAACTTGCCTCATGGTCCTCAGCTGTGAGGCCTTAGATTGCACAGAAGCTTGTCTCATGGTCCCTAGCTGTGAGGTCATAGCCTGTTCAGAAAGTTACCTCATAGTCTTCAGCTGTGGAGGTTCAGACTGTCCAACATTCAGGCCTTATGCACACAGGGCGTTGGAAAAAAACGAGCTGCAAAGCCACTACCAACGCCAGGAAAAAGTAGCTGTAAAAACGTGCTTTTAGTAGCTTTTTCCTTTGGCGTTAATGTGTGTTTAGCCACGTTAGCTTATGGCAGCGTTTCTCTGCCTCTATTCAAAATCAATGGTTGCCTATGAGATCTGTCTTTGATCCGGCTTTCAGCCCATTGATTTGAATAGAAGTCGCATCCAAGTCAGATCATGATGATCCGACTTGTGGTGCAACTTGTGCTCTGAGGATCCTGAAGAGGAACTCCACACCAAAATGGAAAAAAAAACTGGCGTGGGGTCCCCACCAAGTTCCATACCAGGCTCTTTGAGTCTGGTATGGATCCTGAAAGGAAACCCCACACCAAAATGAAGAAAACAGCGTGGGGTCCCTACCCCAAGACCTTACCAGACCCTTCGGTCTGGTATGGATTTTGAGGGTAACCCCCATGCCAAAAAAAAAGCATGGGCCCCTCCAAAATCCATACTAAACCCTTTTCCGAGCATGCAGCCCGGAAGGTCAGGAAAGGGGAAGGGGCGAGCGAGCGCCCCCACCAGGACCAAACCAGGCCACAGGCCCTCACCATGGGGGAAGGTGGGTGCTTTGGGGCAGGGAGGGCTCTGCACCCCCCACCCCAAAGCACCTTGTCCCCATGTTGACCTCTAGGACCTCTTCCTGACAACTGGCAGGTAGGGGGCCTCTCAGAATCTGGAAGCCCCCTTTAACAAGGGGGCCCCCAGTTACCAGCCCCCTCCCCGCCTATGTGAATGAGTATGGGGTACATTGTGCCCCTACCCATTCACCCTACAAAAGGCACTGTAGTGTAAATGATTGAATAATTAAAAGATCTTCCTCCGATCCTTTCCCTCAGGTCTTCTCCCTCAGGTTTTCTTCCTCTGAACTTCTCCCTCTGGTGTTCTTCCTCCAGTCTTCTCCGCTGCCAACCCAGTCCTCTTTCGATGCTGTCTCCCAAGATTATGCCTGCCCCGCTCTTTGCAGTGTCGGAGGAGGACCGGGTTGGCGGTGGAGAAGACCCGAGGCACAAAAGATCGGAGAGAGAGGATCAGAGGAAGAAGATCAGAGGGAGAAGATCGGAGGAAGAAGACCTGAGGGAGAAGGCCTGAGGGAGGAGATCAGAAGGAGAAGACCTGAGGGAGAAGACCTGAGGGAGAAGATCGGAGGAAGATTTTTAATAAAGGACATCTCATTTTGGCGTGGGGTTCCCTTTCAAGATCCATACCAGACACAAAGGGCCTGGTATGGAACTTGGGGTAAACCCCACGCCTTTTTTTTTTTCCATTTTGGCATGGCGTTCATCAAGATCCTCAGAGCACAGGTTGCCCCAGAAGTGGGATCATTATGATCCGACTTTGATGCGACTTCTATTCAAATTAATGGGCTCTCAAAGGGAACCATTGATTTTGAGATGTCAAAAAAAAAAAGTGTTAAGCCGTGTTTAGCAGCCTTTAGCAGCGTCAGATGTTTTTACAGCTGTAACGCTGGTCGTCAGAATGCGTTGGCCCTGGGGTTTTTCTTGCAGCTTGAAAATGCCTATGCCACTTACAGCTTTAAAATGCCCGTGTGTGCATGAGATCATAGAATAACATGGAGGGGCGTTTTTAAGCTGCAAAAACAAAATGCCTGACGCTCCTAAAAGCGGCTGTAAAAACGCCCTGTGCGCATGAAGACTTTAGGGTCTACATACACTTTAATGCTTTAAAGAACCTACAAAACAAAGGTAAACCGATAAGTCTGTCAATTTAAAGAAGTATTAAACCCAAAAGCAAATATTTATTATATTGCAGCTTACCAATTCTTAGATGTGATAACTGCATTAAAGCAATTGTAAATAAAACACAGGCCTATACTTACCTGCTCTGGGCAAAAGAATTGCACAGAGCGACCTAAAACCTCCTCTCGTGGCGCTCCTGGCTCCTCCTCTCTGTCCAGTGCCCCCATGGGAAGCAGCTTCTTGCACAAGCCCGCTCCCGAGCATCGGGACTCCCCCCTCCCCCCCCCCCCCCAACGCTGCACTGCACGAGAACGTGGGCCTTTGGAATTTATGTAAAACACTGTCAATGCATTTTTGAGGCAGAACAAAAACTCCCTGGACTGCATCTCATGTGAACCAACCCTGAAGCTTAGGGGGTCCCTCTTCACTGGCTTTGATTGACAGCACTGGGAGTCAATGGCTCACGGTACCCCAGCAAAGCCTGTGAGACGCAGAAGTGAGGAGTAGAGAAGAGCTTCAGACGTGCACAGCGCTGGATCAAGTGAGCGCTCAGATAAGTATAAGGAGGTGGAGAAAAAGGGGGGGGGGTGGTGAGGAGCCAAATTCAATGCCTATACATTTTATCCTTAATACAAAGAATGCATTAAGTTAAAAAAAAAATGTTTAGACTTTAGAACCACTTTAATTTTTTTTTTTTTAAGATTTCTTCCCTTTTTCACCTGGTGATCCAATGTGTTGTTTTTTAAAAGAACAAGTTCTCTTGCAGATTGTATCAGTTTTGGGGATGAGACAAACCATTTAAAGTGGTAGTATACCGCTTTTTTTCACTTTTAACTACAGGTAAGCCTATAATAATAATAATGTTTAGGAGATATTTGCAGTGCATGCAGCCGCTCACGCGAGCGGCGCATGCGCTCTGAAGGTCCGGCGGACCTTCAGCTTCCCTTT
Source organism: Pelophylax lessonae (assembly GCF_965119305.1). Taxonomy (NCBI): domain Eukaryota; kingdom Metazoa; phylum Chordata; class Amphibia; order Anura; family Ranidae; genus Pelophylax; species Pelophylax lessonae. The sequence continues at coordinate 344,983,729 of NC_138768.1, read as the reverse complement.
CCGGGAGCATGCCGGAAAATGACTCCCGCGCGCATGCGCGGGAGTGACGTCATCGCGGATCCGGCCAATCACAGCCCCGGAGCCGCCGAACCCGGAAGAGACGCCGTGGGATTATGTCAGTGCCCGCAGTGGGGTCCGTGTCGGGGCTTCGTTCTAAGGTAAGTAATTCATAATGAGCTAGTATGCGATGCATACTAGCTCATTATGCCTTTGTCTTGCAGGTTTTTTTTTTAATTTTTTTTATTTTAGGTTTACAACCGCTTCAACACTGAGAAGGGTGCTTACAATCAGCTTTTATTTATATTATTATTATTATACAGGATCTATATAGCGCCAACAGTTTCAATGTGAGGGAAGACAATACAGTTACAATACAGTTCAAAACAGGAGGAACTAGAGGGCCCTTCTCGTTAAAGCTTACAATCTAGAATGGTGGCCAGTAACACACATTTATATGAAACTTTATCCCAAAAGAAAGAAAACGGTTTGCTTTAACTGTTTATAAAGTTTGGTTTCAATTAGTTAAATTGCTAGCACATCTAACACTCCTCTCCTGCCAGACTAATAATGCTGCTGTCCAAAGGTGCCTCTATTTCCCTACATCCAGAGTGGGGGGGGGGGGGGGCACAGGAGGTGTGTTACTGGCCAATCACCAGGTGAAAACAGAGGGGAAAAAACATAAAAAAAGAAAAATAATGCTACCAATCTAATGATTGGTAAGCTGCAATATATCACATTTTTGGTTTTGAGTTTCATACCACTTTTTTGTTATTTAGAGAATGCTGCCAACATGTAGCAAGCAAATTAACAAGGCTTTGGATGAACCCACTTCTTGTGTTGCCTTCAAACATGTATAGCTTTATTTATAATTCTGCAGATGCCATGCATTCTCTTCTGAAAGCCAGATTGTTTTTTTCCCATAGACAAGCACCCAAAAAAAAACAAAAAAAAAACATAAAATTTCCCTGTGATGGGCAAATCTTGAACTTACCTAGAATTCCAATTTCTAGACCTTTCAGACTTTCTTCAATGTGTTCATATATTTTATTTTGTGTAAAATCGGCTTGTATTAATTTAACATTTCTCCCTGTAGTCTGCTCTAAGAAAATAAAGAATATATATAAATTAAAACATTTGAAAGATCAATTCAGATCTTTAAAGATCAGTACTAAACAAAATATATTATTAACTATTGTGTATTTGCTTCAAAAATGTCATGCAGTTTATGTTTGTACTTTGATGTAATAGAAGTAGAATAACACACATTGGAGTTGATTTACTGAATTCACGTTTCAGAATGTAGCACCTTGTAAGGGAATTTTCCCTAGAGCTTATGGAATGTGGTGAAGTTTCACTTTGCAAAGAATACCCAATCACATGCAGGAAAAACTACTGCATTTTCGCTTGCAAATGATTGAATGATGAAGCCAGCAGAGCTTCACTTCATTCATTAAACTCTGAGGAAAATTCCCTTACAAAATGTGACTTCCTTTGCAAAGTAAACAGACTATTTGCTTTTAGTAAATCAACCTCATAGGCTGTTACATTTATTGGTACATATTAAGCATATTTGCAAATGTAACTTTAACGTTTTTCTCCTTTTTTACCCTGAGAGCTGTACTTGGTTCTGCAGATGCCTGCCAGTTCAAATATCTTGCCTGGTGGCTGATAAAGATGTCTGCAGATGTCTTCAAACACAAGAATAGATGTAGTAGAGAATAATCAAATTATCCTGAAATCCCCTCATACACACATTCCTGCCTTATGACGCTTAGCCCACATTCTGTATATCATACTAAAGGTTTCCACAGACATAGGAGAACATTTTCCTTATTCAGTCAATTGTAATTCAGAGCAGGCAAACTTCTTATGATGGCAGAATGAGATCTGCAAATATCTGTGGTTTTAGTATTTTCAGTGGGACAAAACTGGCCCAGGATAGATTTTGCCTGGCTCAATGTTTTAGTTTTCCCAAGAAATAGGTTAAAATTCCTAACCATCCCTTCAAAATAGGAAAAAAAAATCACTGGCCGATAATCTTCTCAGAAAAAAATTGCACTAACAATAACAAGTTTGGGGATCATTTTGGTTCAAGTAATGACTGATTATTTTCAGAAGTGTAAGAGGAACTGGTTCAGTTAAAATTTATTAAAGCAATGGGTCCTGATAGTATTCATCCCAAAGATCTAAGAGAACTTCGAGGTTTAGATGTCAGACCATTACCGGATCTTTTTAATCAATCTCTTCTAATAATCTCTCGGCTCTGATGTGAGCAGGTGTGTGTAAGCGCGCTCCGGCTCTCCCATTCTGTGAGCAATGAACCCAGCCTGTTCATGTGCTTACTGGTGTCAGTGTTCAGCATTTGGTGTTTGTATTCCCCTTTCTGCCTTGAACTGCCTCTTAAGCTACTTCAACCTTCAGCCTGCAGCCTTCAGCCTTCAGGTAGAACTATTGGCAAAACTTTTTTTCCATTTTGGATACAGCAAGGCAGGTTTATAAACCCTATCGGATTTTTTTTTTTTTTTTTGTCATCTGTATACCATTGTGGAGATTTGCCTTCACTTCCTGTCCCATAGCCAAACAGGAAGTGAGAGGAAATCCCTGCAAATTAAGGTAATTCCTTAGGGACCCCCAGGTCACCAGAACTAGTGTCTCCATTGGAATATTTCCCCTCTACTACTTTTCTGGGGACAACCCAAAGTTTGGGATTTTTCTTTTAATTTCACTTTCAAGAATACTGGTAAACAGGGCAAACAGAGAGCGTGAATCTCCCCTAATGGGGCACAAAGAGCAACACAAACCGACATACATTCTAATCCCTCTCCACTCTATCCAAAACTAAAAAAAAAAAAAGTTTTGCCTTTAGTTATACTTTCAGCCTCCCTTCATCCTCCTCCTGGTGCTGAGTGTAGCTAGCCCACGGTGGCTTGAAAGGATTAGTCCAAAGTGTAGCCCTGGGGCCAGATGTGGCCCTTTGCTTGCCTTCATCTGGCCTTTAGGGCACAATTCTATCCATTGACACCAACAATGGGGCATAATTCCTGTGGCCGACACCAACTATTTCTCCCACTGACACTATCAAAAGGGTACAATTCCTCCCACTGACACAAACGATGGGGCACAATTCCTTCTATTGACACCAACGATGGGGCACAATTCCTTCTATTGACACCAACAATGGGGCAAAATTCTTTCCATTGGCACCAACAATGGGGCATTATGCCACCAACTGACACCAGCAATGGGGCACAATTTCTTTCACTGACATCAACAAGGAGGTATTAGTCCTTCCACTGACACCAAAGATGGGGCATTGTTTATTCCCACTGAATGCCAGGACATTTTCTTTTCCCACTGGCCCTAGTCTTGCCTCACTAATCTAAAGGACAGTAAACTGGCCCATTGTTTAGAAAGTTTGGAGACCCCTGGTCTGGAGGCTTGACAGCCTGTACTGGGAGCAATGGTGGCAGTCGGCAGTCTGGTAAAGATCTGGGGGAACAACACAGTGTGGCTGGGAGCCCTGAAAGTCTGACCGCTAAGAGCCACTTTGAGATGCTGAGGAATTGGAAACACTGAGAAGCCCTGAGGAGCTCCAGACTTTTTTATGGAGGAGCCTGTCAACCTGATGGTCTACAGAATGAATGTATATGCTTGCCTGCTCTGATTATAGCTACTGTAACTATAGCAGACTGCTCCTGCTGATTTTGCTAATGTTGTTATTACTGCCACATTCATCTTTGCTATTTCTGCTGGCTAGTGCTACTGTCAGTGGTCAGCGTCTTTAATCATCTTCACCTCAGACTACTGCTGCTTTAGCTGTCTGTGCTCTACCATAGAAATATCTGGCTCTTCGATCACCTGTGTAACCAGTCAAAATTGGCTATAGGAAATGTGGCTATCTGGCTATATGTGCAATTGACTGCCTGGCCTTGGGACTTTCCGCTTTGCCTGCCCTGGCTGCTCTGTATGCATGCTTGTTTGTCTCCGAAAGCCACAAACCACTATATAGATTATAGATTACAAATCTATTCAAGCCAGTTGTATTTTCTGTACTATCAAAGTCATTCTTAGAGGTAGAGGGAGAAAGAAGGGAGGAAGGGGGAAGGAAGGAAGAGAGATCTAAAGAAGGTCAGCCAAATTTTCATCATGATGAGAAGAAAAGAAGGACAAGGGGCACCAGACTGCAGTTTCCAAGAAGCAGGTGGCTCCTCTCAACAATTGTAAGGCAGTCGGTCCACAAAAGAGAAACTAAAGAGGACAAAGGGGCTAAACAACCCTAAAACTGAAAGATTTAATTGGGGCTTATAAGATATTGAAAGTTAGAACCCACAGCATGTCACAATTGAAGAGCCTAAAGAGCCCAAAGATCCCTACATTGGTGTGGACAATGACTTTCCAATCAAGCAATTGGGTCAAGATGGCTTTGCCACAGAGGAAATGTCAAGCTTTAGCATAGAAATGCCTGCTGTTAAATTGCCTAATAGCACAGTTGTACCATCAGAGCTTCCAGAACTTACACTTTTAGATGTGCTCAAAGCAGTACAGCAATGTTGAACCTCACTTTGTGCTTTAACTGGTCAAGTACAAGGTCTTAGAGAGGAATTTACTCTTCTCCGCCATGATGTACAGAAAGTGTGGGAATGCACAAGGGTCGTGTCAGTGAGCTAGAGGACACCCTGCAGCCAATATGTACTGATGTCAAAGTTGCAATGAAAATCAATATCAATACCTGTAAACTGGAAGATTGGAAGATTTAGAAAACCACTTGTGACGTAACATCATCAGACTGGTGGGTCTCCTGGAATATGCTGAGGTCTCTAACCCCACAGAAATTGCTGAGACATGGCTTTGGAAATTTCTAGGGAAAGAACATCTCTCACTAGATTTTTCAGTGGAAAGGGCTCATTGTGTACCTACTAGGCCTTTGCCTTCTGGAAGCCCTCTGCGCTCATTCCTAATAAGACTCCCCAACTATCGTGACAGAGATCTTATCCTCAGGAGAGTGAGCTTGTCAAAAGATTTTTTTTTAATGGAGTTAGGGTTTTGTTTTTTCCTTATTTGTCTCCTGAAATACAAAAGCAGCGCAATAGATTCAAAGATGTTAAAAAAGATTAGAAAAACTGCATTTACAATATTCTTTGCTATATCCTGCTAAGCTCAGAGTGGTGGTAAATGGCTGTTTTCACTTTTTTGAAACCATGGACTGGCTGGATAGGCATTGTAAGCAATTACGGCGTACCCAGAAATTGAATATGGGGGCGTTTTTTTTTCTTTTCCTCTTCCTCTTAAAGGAGGTACTTAAGCTAAAGTATGTGTAGCTACCCATCTGACACGAACCTGTAGGAGCTATTTTACATATATTTGTGAATATAACTGGGTTTGATTTGTTCTTTTTCTTTTTTTTTCTCACAGAGCCATTGGAACGAGTCCAGCTATATAAGGAATAGACTCTCTCTACCTCTCCCCTGGTGGGAAACGTGTTTTGGTTTATTTTTTTTATATTCTTCTGGGAGATACTGACTATCATGCGGCAAGGGTGTAGCTATGTCTATGCTGCATGCCGGTTTTCTGATAAAAATGCAATATAAATTAAATTTTTGTTTTTTGTTATTGTATTTATGATGATATGTATTTTGGCATCTGGACTGAATAGAATCAGATGGTGCAATTGTGGCCTTAGACTGATTGTACTCTATATAAGTATTTTTAATTTTAATTTTTTGGGGGGGGGGAGGAGGGGGGGCGAAATTATGTTTTTTCCTTTTTTCTTTTTCCCGTTTTTTTGTTTTTGTATTTTTTTTCTCTTCTCCCTTTTAAGACTCTTTTTAGGTCCAATTTTTCCTAAGTTTTCAAAAGTCTAATATTGAATCTATACATATGTTGAATTCAGTCCTCTTATATGATACAGTATAAGGGTCTTGAAGTTCCAGGACAACCGTGACAGGCCTCCCTTCTTTATTTGTAGACAGTATATACACTATATTGTCAAAAGTATTGGGATGCCTGCCTTTACACGCACATGAACTTTAATGGCATCCCAGTCGTAGTCTGTAGAGTTCAATATTGAGTTGGCCCACTCTTTGCAGCAATAACAGCTTCAACTCTTCTGGGAAGGCTGTTCACAAGGTTTAGGAGTGTGTCTATGGGAATGTGCTTTGGAAGAATGGTCAAACATTCCCATAGACACACTTCTAAACCTTGTGGAAAGCCTTTCCAGAAGAGTTGAAGCTGTTATAGCTGCAAAGGGTGGGCCAACTCAATATTGAACCCTACAGACTAAGACTGGGATGCCATTAAAGTTCAAGTTATGTAAAGGCAGGTGTCATAATACTTTTGATAATATACTGTAAAAAAAGAATGGTAGAGTAGTGAGGGCTGTTTCGTGCAATGTAAGAGGTGCTTACAGCCCCTTGAAACGTCAGTTGGTTTTTGATACTCTCACTAATCTAAAACCGGATCTCGTGTACCCGCAGGAGACCCACGCCACCCCAGAAACAGTCCCTTCTACATATTCCTGACATGCCAGGGGTATATCTGTTCTGGTGCTTTGTTGCAATGTATTCTCCTGTGAACACGTGGAGATAGACAAATATGGGAGATATGTTTTTCTGTGTTGCAGATTTTTTGATAGGTGTTTTGTGATTGCTAATGTGTATACCCTGCTGCCATATTCTGGCGAAATAATTTAGCTGTTTAAGAAGTTTTTAGTTGATATACTAGCCCACTCTGTTCTGCTGGTGGGTGATTTTAACAACATTATTAATAACACATTGAAAGATGTTTGTCCTGGACTAAGGCGCAGACCCAGCTCAAACTCCTCATGGAGAAAGCATGCAGAACAAGTTTTTTAACCACTTGCCAACCGCCGCAAGTAGATTTACTGTGGCAGTCAGCCCCTCCTGGGCAAAGCGGCGGATTCCTTTGTCGCTTGCCCAGGAGCCTGTAGGGGGCGAGCGAGCGACGCCGGAGGCGCGCTCCCACCCCCGCTCGTTCACGGCCATCCCTGCGCGAGTGACCGGCGGCTCCGATGTCCGCCGGCCTCTTGCAATCTCCCGCTGGGGAGGGAGAAAGGCAGGCGGCTGATGTAAACAAAGCCGCCTGTCATTCTCCCTGGTGTAACAGCAGAGACTATACGATCCTGCTATGTAGGATCGTATGTCTCTGTGGTTACATCAAAAGCCACACCCCTTGACAGTTAGAAGCATGCCCCTAGGGACACACCTAACCCCTGGATCTCTAATAAAGTTAACCCCTTCCCTGCCAGTGTAATTTTTACAGTAGCAGTGCATATGTATAGCACTGATTACTGTAGTAATGTCACTGGTACCCCCAAAAGTGTCAAAAATGTTAGTCAGGGGTCCGATCTGTCCGCCGCAATGTCGCAGTCCCGCAAAAAAAATCTCAGATTGCCGCCATTACTAGTTAAAAAAAAAACAACAAAAATGACATAAATCTTTCCCTTAGTTAGTAAACGTAAAAACTTTTGCGCAAACCAATCAAAATACGCTTATTGCGATTTTTTTTTACCAAAAATATGTAGCAGAAAACAAATTGGCCTAAAATGTTAAAAAATTTTGATTTTTACATTTTTTGGGGGGGAATTTCATATAAAAAAATGTGCAAAATATTGTTATTTTTTCAAAATTGACGCTCTTTTTTTGTTTATAGCGCAAAAAGTAAAAATTGCACAGGTGATCAAATACCACCAAAAGAAAGCCCTGTTTGTGGGAAAAAAAGGACATCAATTTAATTTGGGTACAGTGTCGCACGACCGCGCAATTGTCCGTTAAAATCACGCAGTGCAGAATCGCAAAATAGGCCCTTGTCTTTGAGCAGCCAAATCCTCCGGGGCTTAAGTGGTTAACAAACGCCTGACTTGGGCAGCAGCTGGGACAATCTGCTCTAAATCTGAAGAAATCCTGTTAGATAATATTCACTTTTCTACTCTGTCTCAAACATATAAAAGTCTGTTGGATGCTCCTCGAACTCTGGAGGAGCTGGAAATTGTTCCTAAAAGGAAAAGCCCCTTGCCTAGATGGCATCCCTAACAAAGTCTACAATCAGTATGGCGAGATAATTTTACCCTTTTTGTTACAGGCTTTCAATGTTGCTTTTAGGGATGATGTCTTCCTATGTCATTGACAGAGGCTATTATTGTGGTCCTACCCATAAAAGAGTAGGATTTATTATGTCCGGATTCCTATAGACCAATTTCACTTCTTAATACAGATATTCAAATACTGGCTAAAATGTTGGTCAATAAGTTAAAAAGAGTTATTGCATCTATTATCTATCCAGATCAAACAGGATTAACTCCCCAACTGCTGTGTATATAAGGCATACATTCTTGAATTTTCAAATTCCTGTTAAAAACTCGACAAATAGAGCTCTGCTGTCTATAGATGCTACTAAGGTGTTTGACAGCATAGAATTGCATTCCAAGTGGGAAGTGCTTAAGCGTTTTGGTTTTGGGACTACTTTTTCGTCACCAAAGGCCTAGATTAGAGTTAATGGGAATTTGTCCAGTTTTTTTTAAAGCATACCCAAAAATAATTTAAAAACAATACTTTGGAGACAGGCCTTGGGCAGACTGCAAGTTACTTTGAACAAGCTGAAATAAGAGGATATTCGATCTGTCCCCACTAACACAGATGGACACAATGAGTTCACCTGATTAAAATACAATTAAGAATCCCAACTTCTAGATCTTTAACCCTTTGGACAGAAAGTGTTCAAATCTAGTTTACAAATGATAATACAATATGTACAGACTACAGACAGGGTAATTATGATACTCCTTATCTCCCCAGCCCCCTCTGCATAGCAGAGAAAAACTTTTTTGTTTTTGAGCTTTCGCAAAGAAATAAATTGTAGGTAGCACTTTTTTTTTAAGTTATGCTCTACGAATAGGAACATGTAACAAATATAAAATATGCATTATGCCAATTTGGCTGCCAATGAGGAAATACACTTTAAGACATGTCCAACATTATCGCCAAATTCATGTTGTCATACTGAATGAATCTGATTTTGTTTTAATTCATTTTAAGTTGGCGTTCTTATTTAGCAATGTCATGAATAACCACACAGATATGTTTTTGTTGGTATGATTCACGGTAATTTTGCCTTTATTTGCACAATGTAGTGTAGTGTCTTAACATCTAAATACATATGTAACTATGTAGGTGTGTGCATACATTTATGTTAATAATTTAGAGAACCTGCAGTATATTAAGAAAACCTACCAATCTCCTTAGCAATTCTCTGCAGTTTCTCAAGAGTTCGGCTGATCATCACAATGTTCATGCCACGATTAGCGAGCTATAAAATGAAGTTCACTGTAGTTAATCTTAGTACATTATATGCATATTCACTTACCATTGTTTTACATCTGCATTGGGTTAAGAATAATGACAATTTCAAGAAATTTCCTTTACTCAGCTATTTTAGTTCATAAATAGTGCACTCTCTTTACCAAAATATAGTCTACATATTGATGTAGAGTACCTCTGAGTAACACAAAAGTTCATAAACAGGATTTTCAAAATTCTAATAAAAAAAAACATTACTATCAAGCATTATGAGGTGTGGGGAATGATATAAAATTGGTTTCTAAATGGTCAAACTGTGCAGCAGGAACATGCATGCTTTGACTAGTCTGCAACATTATCAAGAGAAGGGGAACATAAGAGGGATTATATACAAAAAACTTTTAAAAAATCTTTATATAAAAAAATCTTTCGGAAAATGTTTATTGCATAATTAAGCAATTGCCGACCATGTAACTTACATATAAGGTGGCAAAGCAGCTCTGCTGCGCAGGGTCATGTACCTAGTATATGATTCTGCACATGCGGGTCTGGGGTTATACACAATGGGAGCTGATCAGTGAGTACAGCGGACTCGATGACTGCTGGCACCTGCCGATGCTTCCTTGCACAGGCAGAACGGCGGTCTGCCTATGTAAACAAGGCAGATCACCGTACTGTCAGTACAGAAGGCATATAGCCTGTGTCTCTGCAAAGCAGAGGCACTGATCCATGCCTTCTCCTTGTTCAAGCACCTCCCCACAGTAGTAAAACACCAGCTAGGCACACAGTTCACTCTTTGATTGCCCCTGATGCTAACTTCTTCCCAGCCATTGTCATTAATGCATTGACAGAATACATATTGGCCTACATTTATGAAGAAATCTGATTTTTTTAAACATTTTTGGATGTGTTTCATAGCAGAAAGTAAAAATATTGTTTTCTTTTGTTGCTGTTTATAGCGCAAAAAATAAAAAACGCAGAGGTGATCCAATACCACCAAAAGAAAGCTCAATTTGTGGGAAAAAAAGGACATCAATTCAATTTGGGTACAGCCTCACATGACCACAGAATTGTCAGTTAACCTCTCTGGCGGTATGATTCTTTTGGATTTTAGGTGCTGAAAGCGGTACCATTATTTTGCATGTAATTCTTGTGAATGAGCAGCCCAAACCAACTGTATACATTTATATATATATATATATATATATATATATATATATATATATATATATATATATATATTTTATACGTATATATATATGTATATATATGTATATACATGTATGTATATACATATATATGTATATATATATATATATATATATATATATATATACATAAAAAGTACAGTAAAACTGCAGGAAAGGGCACTGGGGGGCAAACCAATATGATTTTTTTTTTATTTTGAATAGTATCAGTGTGTTTGGTGTGTTTTTACATTTGAATTTGCCACCGGCTCCACCCCCCTGCGAACGCCACGTCGCAGGAGACGGAAGCCGGGACACGGAGAGGATCGGGAGGAAGATCCGCCACGAGACACCGCTGGGACACATCGCTGGATCCCGGTGACAAGGTAAGTAACCCTGCTTACAGGATCCAGCGATGCTTCTGGCGGTACCCCGAGTGTGGTTCGGGGTACCGCTTTTGGCTCTGAAATGTAACCCCGAGCCACGCTCGGGAATACTGCTAAGAAGGTTAAAGTAACTCAGTGCCGTATCGCAAAAAAATGGCTTGGTCATGAAGGGAGGTAAATCTTCCAGAGGTCAAGTGGGTAAAGAAATGCATGTAATTATTGGTAAATATATTTGATTGAATGTAGTGTTTTATACTATTATAGTGGATACAGCTGATAGCATACCTCAAGGCATTGTTTGCCTTTAAGGGAATCAAAATTTGCATAAGCTATTTATTAATCAATTACAGAGAACCAGGGCATATAAATGGAAACTGAAAATGGCGGCCCGGCACTTCCTGAAGACACCACAGTTAGTGAAACTAACACTGAAGCACAAGGACCCACGCTTCCGGTTCTTATATGACGTCATATGAAACACATGCTGATTTGTGAGAGAGATGTGGCAGGCGGATTGATTTACCACAAGCTGTATATACTGGTGCCAGTATCTAGGCACTGTACCATGTCAGTTTTGCTCTTATATTATACCAATTTACAATAAATATTAACCACTTTACCACCGGAGGATTTTGCTGTCTTCCGTCCAGACCACTTTTTGTGCTTCGGCACTGTGCGACTTTAACTGACAATTGTGCGGTCATGCAATATGGTACCCAAATGAAATTTACGTCCTTTTTTTCCCACAAACAGAGCTTTCTTTTGGTGGTATTTGATCACCTCTGCGCTTTTTATTTTTTGCGATATTAATAAAAAAAGAGCGAAAATTTTGCAAAAAAATGACATTTTCAACTTTGTCTTTTAAAAAATATCCAATATACTCAATTTATGTCATTTTTTTGGCCAAAATATATTTAGCTACATGTCTTTGACAAAAAAAAATTCAATGAGCGTATTTTTATTGGTTTGCGCAAAAGTTATAGCGTCTACAAACTATGGTGTAAATACTGAAATTTTACGCAGCTTTAATTTCTGACTGATCTCAATTCATGAAGTGCTAAAATGGCAGGGCAGTACAAGACCCCCCCAAATTACCACTTTTTGAAAAGTAGACATCCTAAGGAATGTTCTGAGAGGCATGTTGAGCTCATTGAATATTTAATTTTTTTGTCACAGGTGTTTGAAAAATGACTAAAAAAAAAAAAAAAATTTTTTTTTAACACAAAGTTGTCACTAAAAGATACATTTCTCACACATGCCATGGGTATATGTGTAATTACACCCCAAAATATATTCTGCTGCTTCTCCTGAGTACAGGGATACCCCATATGTGAGACTTTTTGGGAGCCTAGCTGTGTACGGGACCCCGAAAATCAATCTCCATCTTTAGGTTTTCTAATGGCGTAAATTTTTGATTTTACTCCTCACTACCCATCACAGTTTCGGAGGCCCTGAAAATTCAAGATAGCACAAAACCCCCCAAATGACCCCATTTTGCAAAGTAGACACCCCAAGCTATTTGCTGAGAGGCATGGTGAGTCCATGGAATATTTTATATTTTGCCACAAGTTTTGGGAAAATTACAATTTATTTTTTTTTTTTTTTTTTTAACACAAAGTTGTCACTAAAAGATACATTTCTCACACATGACATGGGTATATGTGGAATGACACCCCAAAATACATTCTGCCGCTTCTCCTCAGTATGGGGATACCCCATGTGTGAGACTTTTTGGGAGCCTAGCTGTGTACGGGACCCCGAAAATGAATCTCCATCTTTAGGTTTTCTAATGGCGTAAATTGTTGATTTAACTCCTGACTACCCATCACAGTTTCGGAGGCCCTGAAATTTCAAGATAGCACAAAACCCCCCCAAATGACCCCATTTTGCAAAGTAGACACCCCAAGCTATTTGCTGAGAGGCATGGTGAGTCCATGGAATATTTTATATTTTGCCACAAGTTCCGGGAAATATATTATTATTATTTTTTTTTTTGTTTTTTTACACAAAGTTGTCACTAAATGATATATTGCTCACACATGCCATGGGTATATGTGAAATGACACCCCAAAATACATTCTGCTGCTTCTCCTGAGTACAGGGATACCACATGTGTGAGACTTTTTTGCAGTCTAGCCGAGTACAGGTCCTCGAAAGCCAACCCCCACTTTCAGGCTTTCCAAGGGCGTAAATTGTTGATTTCACTCCTGACTACCTATCACAGTTTCGGAGGCCATGAAATGCCAAGACAGCACAACCCCCCCCCCCCCCCAAATGACCCCTTTTCGGAAAGTAGACACCCTAAGCTATTTGCAGAGAGGCATGTTGAGTGTTTTGCAGATCTCACTTTTTGTCACAAAGTTTTGGAAATTGAAAAAAGAGGAAAAAAAATGCATTTTCCTGTTTTTTCTTCATTTTCCAAAAAAAATGAGAGATGCAAAATACTCACCATGCCTCTCAGCAAATAGATTGGAGTGTCTACTTTGCAAAATGGGGTCATTTGGGGGGATTTTGTGCCATCTTGGCGTTTCATGGCCTTCAAAAGTGTGATAGGTAGTAAGGAGTGAGATCAACAATTTACGCCCTTAGAAAGCCTGAAGGTGGGGAGTGGTTTTCCGGGTCCTGTACGCGGCTAGACTGACAAAAAGTCTCACATATGGGGTATCCTTGTACTCAGGAGAAGCAGCAGAATGTATTTTGGGGTGTCATTTCACATATACCCATGGCATGTGTGAGCATTATATCATTTACTGACAACTTTGTGTAAAAAAAAAAGAAAAAAAAATAATAATTTTCCTGAAACTTGTGGCAAAATATAAAATATTCCATGGACTCATCATGCCTCTCATCTAATAGCTTGGAGTGTCTACTTTGCAAAATGGGGTCATTTGGGGGGGTTTTGTGCCATTTTGGCATTTCATGGCCTTCAAAAGTGTGATAGGTAGTAAGGAGTGAGATCAACAATTTACGCCCTTAGAAAGCCAGAAGGTGCGGATTGGTTTTCCGGGTCCTGTACGCGGCTAGACTGACAAAAAGTCTCACACATGGGGTATCCCTGTACTCGGGAGAAGCAGCAGAATGTATTTTGGGGTGTCATTTCACATATACCCATGGCATGCGTGAGCAATATATTATTTAGTGACAACTTTGTGTAAAAAAAAAAAAAAAAAAAAAAACAAATTGTCATTTTCCTGAAACTTAGGGCAAAATATAAAATACTCCATGGACTCAATATGCCTCTCAGCAAATAGCTTTGGGTGTCTACTTTCCAAAAAGGGGTAATTTGGGGGGTGTTTGAACAGTCCTGGCATTTTATGCTCAATTTTAGCAACACATCACCCTCTCTTCTAACCACTTGAAAACCAAGCCTTTTCTGTGAGTTTTTGTTTACATGAAAAAATATTTTTTTTTCACAAGAAAATTACTTTGAACCCCCAAACATTATATATTTTTTTAAAGCAGAGGCCCTACAAAACAAAATGGTGGATGTTGCAATTTTTTTTGTTACACGGTATTTGCGCACACATTTTCCAAACGCAATTTTTGCGTAAAAAAAACACTTTTTTTATATTTAATGCAGAAATACACTATATAATTCCAAATTGTTTGGTAAAATTTAAAAGATGATCTTATGCCGAGTTCATAGACACCTAACATGACATGCTTTAAAAATTGCGCACGCCCGTGCCGCGGCAACAAACTACGTACGGTTTTAAAAGCCTTTAAAAGTCTTTACAGGTTACCACTTTGGACTTACAGAGGAGGTCTACCACAAGAATTACTGCGCTCGACCTGGCGTTCGCGGCGATACCTCACATGCATGCTGAAATTGCGGTTTACATATGACACTAGACCAACGCTTGTGCGCGCATTTGCGCGCAAGCACGGGGGGACAGGGGGGCTTGATTTTTTTTTTTCTTTTTCTTTTTTAATTTGCTTTCTTATGTTATTTTGACACCTTTTCTTTCATTTTTTTTTCTTTAATCATTTTTATTGTTATCACGGTGAATTTAAATTTCCTCTATGATAGCAATCTGTAGTGACAGGTACTCTTTTTAAAAAAATATTGGGGTCTTTTAGACTCTAGATCTTTCCTCTGACCTTAACGCATTGGACCATACCAAAATTGGTGTGATAAAATACTTTCCCAATTTCCCAATGGCGCTGTTTATTTCTGGCGAAACAGAAGTCATGAAATGCTCGTAGCCTCCGGCATCTTAGGCCATAGAGATGATTGGAGCCATTCTCATCTCCAATCAGCTCTATGGTTAGATAATTGAACCACCGGCTGCACTCTCGGGTTAACCGGTGGGACAGGAGAGCCCGAGAAAAACCGTGGAAGGCAGCGGAAGGCGGCAGGAGGGGGGGGAGTCCCCTCCCACTGCATGTAAAAGCAGTCTAGCGGCCAATTATCCGCTAGGATTGCTTTTACATGTAAGCCGACCGCTTGCTGTAAAAAACGATACCAAGATGATGCCTAAATCTGCAGGCATCATCCTGGTATAACCACTCAAAGTCCAGCAACGTACCAGTACATTGCTGGTCCTTGTTTGGCATATAGGTTTTTTTTTTTTCATGCAGCCTCTGGGCTGAACGAAAAAAAAGAGAACCTATCAGAAATCAGCACAGGAATAATGCGTAGTATTACTCATCATTAACCGCCCAAACAACCACCCACTGAATTTAATGATGGGTATACACGACACTATCCACGTATACCAAAATAGGATTTTAACTGCAGTGCTGAAATCAGAAAATCACCACAGCTGCTATCAGCAAAGGTATCCATATATGCTGAGCGCAAACGCTGTTTGTGTCAGAATATATAAAATCAATGCGTGGTAGCCGACGAGTACCTGCAAGAGAAAAAGGTCACAAAAGAATGAAAAAAAAAAGTACATTAAAAAAAGTACATTAGGAAGAGTAGGACATATAAAATGACTGACACAACAAAAATTTTTGGATTCTCATCATTAACCGCCCAAACAACCACCCACTGAATTTAATGATGGGTATACATGGCACTATCCACGTATACCAAAATAAGATTTTAACTGCAGTGCTGAAATCAGAAAATCACCACAGCTGCTATCAGCAAAGGTATCCATATATGCTGAGCGCAAACACTGTTTGTGTCAGAATATATAAAATCAATGCGTGGTAGCCGACGAGTACCTGCAAGAGAAACAGGTCACAAAAGAATGAAAAACATACAAAGGACATTAAAAGTACATAGGAAGTGCAGAAGAACATAAAAAATGACTGAGACGACAACTATTTTTGGCTTTTATGTTTTTTTTTTTTTCTTCAAACGTCGAGTTCCAGGTTCCAGGTTCGGGTCTCTCAAAATGACGATAGCCATCGAACATCTTTTGAGACCCTGTGTAAATGTGCCCTAAACTGTGCTGTGCTGTACCCTACGCTAATAATCCACTAGTGTGTGGTAGCGACGGAAACAGTCACCGTTGCAAAGACCAGGTTGGTCAGGACAGTCGGGACAATAATTCCGGGTTTCACGCCTAAATCCGCGCTTGCTGCAGACACGGCATCTTTTTTGGGGGTATCGTTTGGTAGGGGTACTCGGGAGGAATTGCGGAAAATGCCTCTCATGCAGCCGGCTCACTGCATCTGGTTGGGGAAGTTGGGCAGGAGCACCAGCTGGATACAGGAGGGCTCTGATTATCTCTTCTTGGAATTGAAAGAAGGATAATGTTCCAGCAGACGCTTTGTATAAGACAAAAGCGTTGTAAACAGCCAATTGAAATAGGTATACAGACACTTTTTTGTACCAGCGTCTGGCCTTACGGGCAATTAAGTACGGTCCCATCATCTGGTCGTTGAAGTCCACCCCTCCCATTTTACGGTTATAGTCGTGGACACAGAGGGGTTTCTCAACAACAACACCGGTGACCGTAGTAATTTGGACTGCCGTGTCTGGGTGAATGGAGGACAGCACGTAAACGTTTCGTTTGTCCCTCCACTTCACTGCAAGCAATTCCTCGCACCTCAAGCAGGCTCTCTCCCCCGAGCTCAGTGGGGCATTCACTAGCCGTTGGGGGAAGCCCCGGCGATTAGATCGCACGGTGCCACAAGCGCCAATTTGCAATTGATAGAGGTGTCTAAAAAGTGGCACGCTTGAATAGAAATTGTCCACGTACAAGTGGTACCCCTTTCCGAATAAGGGTGACACCAAGTCCCAAACTATCTTGCCGCTGCTCCCTATGTAGCCTGGGCAATCGGGGGGCTCCACAGTGCTGTCTTTTCCCTCGTAGACACGGAAATTAACTGTATAGCCTGTGGCCCTGTCACAGAGCTTATACAACTTGACCCCGTATCTGGCACGCTTGCTGGGGAGGTACTGTTTGATAGCAAGGCGACCAGTAAACTTAATCAGGGACTCGTCAACGCAGACATTTTGTTGGGGGGTAAACAAGGCTGCGAACCGCTGATTGAAGTGGTCTACGAGGGGCCGAATTTTGTGGAGCCGATCATATTCAGGGTCTCCCCGAGGACGACAGAGTTCATTGTCGTTAAAATGCATGAACCGAAATATTTGTTCGTATCGAGCCCTGGACATAGCAGCAGAGAACACGTGCATTTGATGAATTGGGTCAGTGGACCAATATAACCGCAATTCATTCTTTCTTGTAATGCCTGTGTTGAAGGAAAGGCCCAGATAGGTTTTAAACTCCTGAATCGTAATAGGATTCCAGGCAAATGGTCTGGCAAGGGGTGAATTTGGGTTGGCGGCGATGAATTGTTGAGCGTACAAATTTGATTGGTCCACAATAGATCTGAAAAGATCTTCAGTGAAAAACAGCTCAAAAAAGTTTATGGGATTAAAACCAGCTGTTTCCACTTGGATTCCGGGTTGGGCGGTGAATGGGGGAAGTACTGGCGCTGTGGAATCTGTGGGCTGCCAATTAGGAAATGCCAGCGCTTCAGGGAGGACACTATGGGCTCTACGGGCCTGTCTTCGGATACGCGGTGGCTGCGGGCCACTACTCGTGCTAGCCACCGCACCAGCTTCAACTGCACTCAGGTGACTCGCCACGTCACCAGGTGATACTGCAGTGCTGGTTGAAGGTCCAGGGTGTACTAGGCCGCTCGTGCTTGCCAGTTCACGAGAAGTGTGAGCGGCACTAGTACTGGCACTCTGCTGCATACGAGAAACCTCCAGTTCTTGCAAGTCAACAACTCCAGAATGGGGTCGGGTACGCCTGACCCTAGCAGGGACCCCTCTGTCGGAGCTATCTGTCAGGGAGCCGCTGCTGTCATCTGGTTCATATACTGACCCTGATTCTGACAGTGAGGCTTCCCCATCGCTCTCACGTGCCGCGGTCAGCATTTCGTAGACCTCTTCACCACCGTACCAACGTTTTGTCATTTTAGTAACTAAATTTACGGTACAGTAGTGCGACTACTAGGTAATAAAAGCACCTGGTTGTCGAGGACTATTTGGTCGCTACAAAGAAAAACTGCTAGTGCTAACAGAGATCAGGCCTGACTCTGCTAACGCAGCGGTTTTGTGTGATGTGTTTTTTGGAAGTGTCAGTAATCTATTGATTACTACACTTGCCTGGGTAAGGTGGGCTGGGCAGGGGGGCTAAACGCAGGTGCTAGCAGGAATCAGTGCTGATTGTGCAAACACTGCGTTTGGGGAACACTAAATTATGAGGACGCTAGTATAGTTCTGATCAGATCAGATATTGATCTGTTCAAACACTATACTAGTAACGGTGGTGTGTGTGTGTTAGTGTACTTGACTCTAACTGACGCTAAGTAACGGTGGTGTAGTGGGACCCTGACGCTAACTAGCTAGCCTAAGTTGTGTCACCCGTGACGCTAATACAGTGATCGGTAATCACTGTATATAGTGAACACTGTGACAGGGAAGTGAAGGGGTTAAACTGGGGGAGATCAAGGGGTTAAACCTTTATAGAGGATAGATGGTGGGTGGCCTAAACCTATTCGGGCCTAGCGCAAGCGCAAATTAGGGTCACAAGTGACACTAAATACAGTGATCAGTAGTTATCTGATTTACTGTATATATTAGTGCACTGTGTTATAGAGAGTGAAGGGGTTAACTGGGGAAGATCAAGGGGTTAAACCTTTATAGAGGATAGATGGCGGGTGGCCTAAACCTATTTGGGCTTAGCGCAAGCGCAAATTAGGGTCAAAAGTGACACTAAATACAGTGATCAGTAGTTATCTGATATACTGTATATATTAGTGCACTGTTTTATATAGAGTGAAGGGGTTAACTGGGGAAGATCAAGGGGTTAAAAGTTTTTTAGGGGATAGGTGGCGGGTGCCCTAACCCTATATGGGCTTAGCGCAAGCGCAAATTAGGGTCACTAGTGACACTAAATACAGTGATCAGTATTTACCTATATACTGTATTTAGTGCACAGAGTAATAGGTAGTGAAGGGGTTAACTGGGGCTGATCAAGGGGTAAAAACTTTATTAGGGGATAGGTGGCGGGTACCCTAACCCTATTTGGGCCTAACGCAGGCGCAAACTACGCTCACAAGTGACACTTATACAGTGATCAGTAAAATATCTGTATACCACTGTATATAGTGTTCACTGTGAGGGGTTTGGGGGTGATCAGGGGGTGATCAGAGGTGATGAAGGGGTTAAATGTGCCTATGTGAGGTGTGTCAGTGTAGTGTTGGTGGAACTCACGTTTTTACTGTGTCTCTGTCTCTCTCCTGGAACCGAAAGGACTCCAGGAAGGACAGTGACATCACTTCCCCTGTCTGTGTTTACATTACACAGACAGGGGACAGATTGTCATTGGTGGGGACCGATCAGCAGACACTGACCAAAAATCATTGGTCAGTATCTGGTGATTGATCGGTTCCCTACCGAATGCGATCGGTATCGGGACCCGCGGCGCGCGGGAGCGCGCTCTGGACCCGCGATCGCGCATGACGTAATACTACGTGGCTGGACGGTATCGTGCCGCACTGCCGCAGTAGTATTACCGCACGCGGTCGTAAAGTGGTTAAACCTTGAGATTTTCACTTGGTATTTTACATTTTATCACCATATGAGTGCAAGTACCTCTTTAGGATATAAATATCAGGGTGGAGCCTGAAAGGGAATTTTAATACAAGCTCTAATTGATCTTCTGTAAAAAGGGGTCATAAAGCTCTGGTGAGCGTGCACTTTAGCCTTTTGAGCACGAGTGGTGATAAATTGTGAATGCACTGTTCACAATGAAGAACTGGATACTTCCATATTACATTATGGTGCTGGGTTTTGCACACTGAAGGACACTGGAATTAGATTTATCACATTGGGTTAGGCACCAGAAATTTGATTTCTAACATTAGCTATAGCAAAAGAGAGTCACGTTGAGAAGCACTGCTTCAGAAATACAGTACAGTACTCAGCTACTTGCAATTATCTTCAAACATAGTGTCCCTCACCTTAAGTCAGGGTTAGCTCTGGCAAGACAGGTGAATGGCTGAAGGGATCTAACAATGAAGCATCACCCCACTGGACTCAGAGAACTCTAATAGCAATCAAGGAGGGGTATCCTGCGGTCGCTATGTGCAATTAGACTCTGGCCTTGATGCCTGAACATCATTTCTGGTAGTAGAGGGCTTCACACCTGACTGCAGATCATTTGCCCAGCTACCTCTGCCTCATCAGATGTGGCTTCTCTGACCACCTAAAGGAAGGAGGTTGAATTGGACATATCCAGGAATTCAGTGAGTTGTAGGAAATTGAGTTAAAAGGGCCTGGCCTGCATCTCTGCTATATTACCATGTATTAAGGCACATTGCATTAGACAGCCCATGCAAATTTGAATGCTGCTCATCACAACATAAGGCATGTGTTTTAGTGTGCTACAGTGCAGGTGTATTTCTGACTACTGTAATTGGGGTACCATTCAAAATAAAATGCACCACAATACACTAAACTGCAGTTTCTGTGCTTTGTGGTGATGAACAGTTAAAGACGCATTTTACTGTTGTTTTACCGTAATGCACAAGTGTGAATAGGCCCTGAAGGTATACTATGTTAACAGGGTAAGAGAAAAACTTTAGTATAATGATTCATCTGGTAATACTAAATACAACTAGATCAGCTTTTATGTTGAGAACAGTCAGCATCAGAGTCTACTGTTTTCCTGTATGGATAACTGCTCATTAATCATTACCCGATAAAATTTGTTTTCCTTGGCTTAAACTTGATATGTAGCTTAACTGCTGCACAAGCATTACCTGTATGTGAGTTTTGTATTGTATTAAAATTCTGATTCATGTTGTTATAATTGCAACCTTTAATAGACAGCTTAATAATTTATATATAGCAGTGGCTTGTGTTCATAGCTAAGAGGGCAAAATAGCAGATTCCCACATTTTATATTTCTGATGATGGGTTCAAAGTGTGGCTCCACATCACCTTTGTATGTTACACTTAATGAGATGATGTATAAAGCCCAGCCATCAAGTGCTTACCTGTTAACATTTCACCTAACGGTCATTTCAGGTGGGTGTTCTGACAGCCTATACTGCACTGAATACCCTTGTGTGCTATGTTACTGGTTATGGGGGTCTTTTTGTATTGCTCTATGTCATCTTACTCTAGAAATGTTCACAAAGAGAAACCCTACCAGGAGCACAAGACTCCAGACATTTATCTGCAAAGGTCTTAGAGGTTTGCAACATGTGAAGTTGAAAATCCCAAGAAGTGTCTCCATGTATTTTAAGGAAGCTATTATTCTGTTGCTCTTACCTCTATTGAGTATGCTTTACCAATTCCATCTCCAGACCCAGTCACAACTGAAAAAAGAAAAATGAAATGCAATTATACTGCAGCAAAGTATGCGTGGAGATCTTGTTTGGCCAACTTTAGTTTTCTTTCATGTAATCATGACAGCACCTTAGTTATATCACAGTTTGTGATTTGCTGTTAAAAGGAATAAGCTTAGACATGAGATAAGATGGCCCTAAAATGTATTTCTATTTATGCAATCAAATTTAGGAAATTCCACAATATGTTTATTATATGTTCTCCTTTATACAGCATACCTACAAAAATTATAAAAATATATTTCATGCTTTTCTAGCTGTTTCTTTAGAGCAGATTTGTACACAGGACTCTATGGGCAGCTTATTTTGCATTGAAAACATGGCAATGTAAAGATATGGGTCCAAAGTAGGGACATTTTTTAAGTGCACTAACATACAATGCAGAACCCAAGCCCTGGGATTTTATCTCTTTGTTAAAGTTTGTTAGGGCACACTCATTTATAATCGATAATGAAATATGCCAGCACAGTAGAAACTGGCTTAACTACATTTTAAACAATCCTTCACAACCCCCTCCTTAAGATGCCATAGCAGGGGAGACTTTGGAAAGATTTTTTTAATAAAGCACCTAATGGTAAGCAGCAATTTTATTTTATTATTTATTTTTTTAAGGTATGTTATGTTAATTGGAATATGTAACAAATATAAGGTAGGTGGTAGGCAGGTGTAGTACTTCCTCCGTGGTGCAGGTGGTGCTCTGTTGCTGTGCCTCTCTGCAGGGGGAAATAGAAGCTGTGGGAAGAACATTATTCATCTGCAGACTCAATAGCTGTCATCAGGGGAGCTGTGGTCCAAGTGGACACTGTTGCCCTTAGTGACCTTTGTCACTTCTGGGGTTGACGCGCATTCTGCCAGTGGCTAGTGTAAGGGAGAGGAACCTTCCTTGTAAGGGAATGACTTAGCCTCTGTGCAAGGTTCCTGCATGAGGAAAGTAAGCTTAGGGACATCACTGTATGCTCTGCTGCCAATTGGCCAGTAGACTTACTACTTAGGTTCTGCTAATTCATCTCAAAAGCTGCTTGTTCACCAGTCTTGCAGATGCAGTGCCCCGTAATGTAGGCCATACCTGTGTGACATATGCAGTACTGAGAGGAGAGATACTGAATTGTAAACTTCGGCCTGAGACACTGCAAAGAGTCTTGCCCTGCAAAGTCTCAACATTATGAAGAAGCCAGCATTTTGACTCCTTCTTATAGCAATGACATCACTGTCCTTTCTCCAACAGACCTCTGGGACAGCACCATATTTACACTTGGGTTCCAGATCATTATATGAATTGCATATAAACAGGATTTCATAATGCAATTGTTTGTTAGGGCTACACAACCAGGAAGAAGACTGACAGCTTATAAATAAGAATATGTCTGCATGTGGGCTCCTTTGCAAACATGCCTTCCTTTTAATGCATGGGGGCCACACAGGGGACCTTCAAATATGCTTGTCAGAAGTAGTAACTTTAGTAAATACACTTTAATTAATAAATCCCCTTTATCACTGGGTTCTGTTCCACTTTAATTCTTTGTATTACAGACCTTTTTTTTTTTAATCAAAGAATGTAACAATTTGGGTGATTCTTTTGTCCATCTTTAATGAGGAAAAGGATTCCTGGGAAAGTGGCCAATGTTTCAGGCTGAGGGTTTAAGTGGACATGAAAGGCAAAATAGTTCATCAAAATGTACCCACTTAAAAATAACACAGATGGGTTAGACACTCTTCCCGCTGATTATCGATGCCTTTATATCCAGGATAATGGCCAATTATGCTGAAATCATTTTTTCAAACTACCAGGAAGATTTCAGATTTTTTTTTTCTCTTTGCCTTCATTTTAGATTGTTTGTTTTTAATAAAGGCATAAATAAGTAAAAGTTTAACAAAGAAAATGGTTAATGCAAGCTATCGCTAATATCACCTGCTCCATGTTTGTGGAATGTGATTTCTATAAAGCCTTTTAGAACACCTATTATCATGTTGCGGTAACTAATTTTCCTGGGATTATTTTAGATTCTCTATTATTGCTGTATTTAATACAATGACATTTTACATAGTAGCTCTCGTCAACAACATCAATAAATGTTTGCTAGAGTTTTTTGTTAGGGAAAAGCAAAAAAAGAAAATGAGTACCGTGATAATTATTTATGAACGGAAGGACACATTTTGAAAGTGCTAACAATACTCTCAGAGTAATTTTCATTTCATAAATCTTTATTTCCAAATAGAGAAACATCAATTACTGTATATATACCTAGCTGTATAGGTTTACAGTCTGGAACAACATGGTAAAACATAGAATGGATTGTACATGCAAAGAACAGTTGTAACAAATGACTTAGTAACTACATGGTCTATAACGTTAGTGTACAAACATGCACAAATACTTGCATTGGAACAGTAAGAATCTGGTGTCTCATCTAGGAGAGGATAATGGCAAATCAAGGAATCAGGTTTATATGGTAAGGAAGAGACAGGCAGGAAATCGGAAGAAGAAAGAAAAATAAAGAGGAGTTGGGAGAAGAAAAGAATAGGGGGAGGAAGTGAAAGGAAGAGAAGAGAGGGTGTCAGGTACAGGAAAGGTATAAGACTTTGAAGCTAAGGGATGTCTGCAGTAGGTTGTTCAGTAACTATTCTCTTTGAGGGAAACGGGTTTTATGGTCAATTTCCCTGTCTTTATGGGGGACGGAGAGAGCCTTATAGAACAGTCAATCTTGTGAAAACTATATGGTAAAATTGTCAAATTATCCAGATGGGGCAAGAGACAAATGCAATTTGATCCATGGGGTCCATAATCTCTGTAATATAGCCATTGTATAATTCTAGATTGTCCTGGGTTTTTCATAGACCATCTCTTGTGAGACCTGATTTTTGACCTCAGCAAAGGGGATTGTTGGGGTCTTCCTTGTAGACAAAAGTCACTGTGTATAAGAACTGATAAACCCAGGTCTACCATTTTTTGGACATTGGGAAATCCCACCATACTGTATATGTTTAGCAGGTTTTCCAGGCCTGTGGCCTGATGTGGGTCTGCCATCTTTACCGGTTACCCCTCCAGCCCTTGTGAGCTGCGGCCCTGGGTGTGAGCACTACGACATTGACAACTCCGGCATCTTTGTTTGGTGGTTTTATTGTATTTAAGGGGATGGGAGAAGGGAATGAGTGGGATACTCCTTTAGGCTTAACTAAATACAATTGTAGGACTATTCTGGCAAAAATGCCTGTTAGCGATGTCTTGACGCCAGCCGACGCTAGCTAATGCTTCCTGACGCTTGAACACTATGTAGTTACTGAAACTGTGCTGGATCCTCGACTTTAGTCCAGAAGATCCAGGACTGTAGAACCGCTTGACTTGTAACACTGCAATAGCTCAGAGTCACTGAATGGCTCCCTCCAGCACTGCACTGGCTGAGAAAACTCCTTGTAAGTTCCTGTACTGCTGCAACTCTCAACTGGCACACTTCACACTGTGTACTAGCACTTCAGGACCCAAACACAGGCGTCCCCTTTACACTTTACGCTCTTCAGGGTCCACTGACTATGTACCCCACTTCAGGGTCCTCAACCTGGATCACCGAACCTCTTCCGGAGTAGTCCCCTCTAACTTCAGGCAGACCCCCAGGGGCAATCCTCAATACTCACGACCTGTGTAGGCTTTCCTGGGACTGGACCCCTCTGACTCTCCGCAGGTTCTCGACACACCGGATCCCCTCTCAGCACTCTCTGGATCTTCAGGCAGCACCCCGAGATCCTCCTCCTCAGACAGGAGGGGAGACAGCCATTCTCTTTCGCCTGGGACTCTGCTCCCGCCAAAGACATCATATCATGCGCCACCCCCAAACTTATACCCACTCCCAGAATCCTTTGCAGCACAATCTGCCTTCTGGGGTAGTTACAAGCCTGGATGTGTCCCCTGATTGGGTTTCCTCCACCGCCCTATGAGAAGCCTCTCATAGGAGCCAATTGAGAGACTCCCCCTTCAGCAGGCACACCTGGAAACCATGACACCCTGACTAATGAATCACAGCCCTGCTGTTAGGCAGACAAGGCCTACTATACCTTTACCTAGCAACTACCTGTAGGGTGCTACTTATGTAAGAAGGAACTTTCCACTTGACAACCCTGAAAATAAATGGAATGGATAACTAGAGACATGGCAGGAGCTGGAATTTTGGCCGTAGGAACCCAGATCTGGGTCCAGTCTTAAGCTGCGAGGGGTTTGTGAAAATTTCTTTCCCATTTCTTCATGTAAAAAGAAAGGGGCTGCAGTAGGCATGATTTAAAGTATTTTATGTACTAGTAATAAATGTATTCATTTTGTAAAACATTTTCATCACTTTTTCAACCAAAAGAGGATTACCTAAAGTATAATACTAATGTATATATTTGGAGTAAAAACATAAAATACAAGGGAACCCATTTAATACCTGTTTGAGTCAGGTCAGTATTCCACACTGTGTAATGGGGGCGAGGCAAGAAAAACATGAATAAATTACCCCACTCCACTCTTGATTATACACTCTTGATGAATAAGCAGGTGGGTAGCATATAAGGCTTCTTTCAGTATACCTATGTGTGCTTTTGCTCATGGAAATGTTCTCTTCAAAATGGTTAGTTATTAAAAATAATGCACTTATTTTTATTTACATGAAATAGCTATATAGTAAGTACTAAAAGCCTTTTGTTACATATGATTTGAAATGTTATCAAAACCTTAAAGCAGAACTCCAGACATGTTTCTTAAGGCTCCGTTCACATCTTGGCGTTGCTATTACAGGCGTTTTCATGGGCGTTTTTTCAGGCGTTTTTATGGCCTTTTTTGCAGGCGTTTTACAGGCGTTTTTACAGGCGTTTTTTGTGCAGGCGTTTTTAGATTGACTAGAGACCAATGGAAAACGCCTGTAATCTGCCCAAAGAGAAGCTCAAGTACTTTTTTGAGCATTGGGCGTTTTGCTCACAGTGTCAAAACGCTCAGATGTGAACAGGGGCAATTGAAATGAATAGGATTTGTCTTGTTGGGCGATTTGAGAGCTGATCCTAGAGCAGAAAAACGCCCCCAAAACGCCCCAAAACACCTACATGTGAACGTAGCCTAATATTTGCTGTGTAAAAAAAAAAAAAAAGTTTACTAACATGAGGTGTATGCCACTTTTGGGATTGCTACCCTTTCTTTACTATTTACAACTAGGGATGATCGAACTTTTGAAAAGTTCGGTTCGACCAGAACACCCGAACTTCACGAAAGTTCGGTTCGGATTTCAGAACCCCATTGAAATCAATGGGACCCGAACTTCTGTAATCAAAAAACACCATTTTTAAGCCCTAAAACCCAATAAATGCCCCTAAAAAGTGCCTAAGGTTCTGGGTCATGCCCCAGGTACTATTAATCACACAAATAAAAGTTCTTAAAAATTGTCGTTTTTGATAGATAGCCAATTATTGAAAAAATTTAAAAAAAAAAAAAAAAGAGAGATTTCTTTGGATTTAGTGTCTGGGGGTTCTAAAAGGTGTACCTGTGAAGTTTCAGCTCTGTAGCATGTCCAGAACCAGAATTACAGCATACTAAACCTTCAAAAATGACTTTTTTGCTTAACCGCACCTTTCTTTTGCTCCTAATCAACGGCTCAGCCAATGTGTATGATGGGGACATAATGCAGTGCACTGGGAACAAGATTAGAGGTTTTTTTGGAAAAAGGTGCTGTCTCTTTAAATGTGCATATAATTAACGGGTGTATTTCCACAATGGGGCTATTATTACCAAATGTTTCAAGAAGTCCAAAGATGTATGTAATTGCACTTTATTTCATGTAAAATGGTGTTTGGTGCACTTTAACTTGAATTCTCACAAGAAACAGACATATATGCACGGATACATTGAGGGTTAGGGGTAGGGGCCACAATGTAGTGCAGAGTGAACAAGATTAGAGATGTTTTGGATGAATACTGTTGTCTCTTGACTTTGAATAGAAGTAAAGGATGCTTAAAAATTGGGCATTTGGTGGTGCGGACGATGCCTTGACACCATATCCCTATGAAAGTGCTGGTAATGAAAGCAACAATTGCCTTTGTAAGGAAAAAAATTACAATGATATGCATCTGTGTGACAGGTGCGCAAAAATTGTTGTTTGGGTGTTGGCGGAGCCATACCACTGTAAGCCCAAAGAGCTGGTGTTGAAGAAGGCGTAAAAATTATGAAGGTGTGCACATGTGGAACAGGTGCGCAAACATGGTAGTTTTGGTGTTGGCGGAGCCTCCCCACCATAACCCCAAAGAGCTGGCTTTGAAGGAGGCCCAAAAATTGTAAAGGTGTGCACCTGTGGAACAGGTTCGCAAACATGGTAGTTTTTGTTTAGCATAGCCTCCCCACCTTAACCCCAAAGAGCTGGTGTTGAAGGAGGCCCAAAAATTGTAAAGGTGTGCACCTGTGGAACAGGTGCGCAAACATTGTAGTTTTTGTTTTAGCATAGCCTCCCCACCTTAACCCCAAAGAGCTGGTGTTGAAGGAGGCCCAAAAATTGTAAAGGTGTGCACCTGTGGAACAGGTGCGCAAACATTGTAGTTTTTGTTTTAGCATAGCCTCCCCACCTTAACCCCAAAGAGCTGGTGTTGAAGGAGGCCCAAAAATTGTAAAGGTGTGCCCCTGTGGAACAGGTGCGCAAACATTGTAGTTTTTGTTTTAGCATAGCCTCCCCACCTTAACCCCAAAGAGCTGGCGTTGAAGGAGGCCCAAAAATTGTAAAGGTGTGCACCTGTGGAACAGGTGCGCAAACATTGTAGTTTTTGTTTTAGCATAGCCTCCCCACCCTAACCCCCAAAGAGCTGGTGTTGAAGGAGGCCCAAAAATTGTAAAGGTGTGCACCTGTGGAACAGGTGCGCAAACATTGTAGTTTTTGTTTTAGCATAGCCTCCCCACCTTAACCCCAAAGAGCTGGTGTTGAAGGAGGCCCAAAAATTGTAAAGGTGTGCCCCTGTGGAACAGGTGCGCAAACATTGTAGTTTTTGTTTTAGCATAGCCTCCCCACCTTAACCCCAAAGAGCTGGCGTTGAAGGAGGCCCAAAAATTGTAAAGGTGTGCACTTGTGGAACAGGTGCGCAAACATTGTAGTTTTTGTTTTAGCATAGCCTCCCCACCTTAACCCCAAAGAGCTGGTGTTGAAGGAGGCCCAAAAATTGTAAAGGTGTGCACCTGTGGAACAGGTGCGCAAACATTGTTGTTTTTGTTTTAGCATAGCCTCCCCACCTTAACCCCAAAGAGCTGGTGTTGAAGGAGGCCCAAAAATTGTAAAGGTGTGCACCTGTGGAACAGGTGCGCAAACATTGTAGTTTTTGTTTTAGCATAGCCTCCCCACCTTAACCCCAAAGAGCTGGTGTTGAAGGAGGCCCAAAAATTGTAAAGGTGTGCACCTGTGGAACAGGTGCGCAAACATTGTCGTTTTTGTCATAACCAAAATGAGGTTCTGTGAACGTAAAGAGAATGAGAGGAGGGTTTGAGGGTGGCACCATGGTCCAGGCTTAAACTGAGGCTCAACTGCCACATCACAACGATAGCCTAGTCTACAAGGTCTGCATCAGGTGCATCAAAGCTTGATATCCACGACTGATTCATCTTAATGAATGTCAAACGGTCGACTGAGTCGGTGGAGAGCCTCGTTCGATGGTCTGTGACGAATCCTCCTGCTGCGCTGAATGCCCGTTCCGATAGGACACTGGAAGCAGGGCAGGCCAACAACTCCATGGCATACTGGGCCAGTTCTGGCCAGTGGTCTAATCTTAAGACCCAGTATGCCAGTGGATCGGATTCGTCACATGAAAAGCCCTCTGTGTCACTTTGTGCCCTCACGTAATCGTCCACCATGTGATGCAGACGGTGTCGATGCGATGTGGCAGCTGAGAGGCCTGGGCGGTGAGGACTAAAAAAAGACAGAAAGGCATCCGTCAACCGCACGCCTTCTCCAACGCTCCTCTCGTGACCACCAGTAGAATCCATGGTAGGTTGTCCCCGCCCCTGCACCCTACGGGAGTCGGGGAACATGTTCACCAGATTCCTCTTGAGACTGTCCTCAAGGGATTTGATCCTGGGGACTCTCTGGGTGGATGGGAAAAGCTCCGAGACTTTACACTTGTACCGGGGGTCAAGTAGGGTGGCCAACCAATAGTGGTTAGTCTCTTTAATGGCCTTGATTCTGGGGTCCTTTCGCAGGCTCTGGAGCATGATGTTTCCCATGCGTCGCAAATTAGCGAAGGCCTGAGAAGCTGACTCCTCGGGGTCACTCATAACGACATTATCTTCAACGGGCTCCTCCTCCTCCCAGCCACGTACTACTCCAAAGTGTCCCGAGGGAGTCAAACTAGGCCTTGCAGATTGCCGCATGTCTTCCTCCTCCTCCTCCTCAAACCCTGCAAAAGTTCCCGCAGAATCGTCCTCCTCCTCCTCTTCCACCCCTGGATCCTGCTCGGGCCTCTGGGAGCTAGGCATAATGGGGTCAGGATTCTCAGGATAAAGGGGGCCTTGAGAGGCAAGGAAGTCCTCCTCTTCCTCCTGCTGCTCTGCCTCCAGTGCCCTGTCCATAATGCCACGCAGAGTGTGCTCCAACAAAAACAGTACCGGTAGGGTGTCACTGATGCATGCGCTGTCCCGGCTGACCATCCTTGTGGCCTCCTCAAATGGCGAGAGGACAGCGCATGCATCCTTAATCAAAAGCCACTGCCGTGGGGAAAAGAAGCCCAGGCGCGCAGAGCCAGTGCTGGTGCCGTACTCGCATAGGTATTCATTGAGGGCCCTCTGCTGCGTGTACAGGCGCTGCAGCATAGCCAAGGTGGAGTTCCAGCGAGTGGGCATGTCACAGATGAGGCGGTGTACCGGCAGGTGAAACTCGCGCTGCACTTCGGCCAAACGTGCAGTGGCACTGTACGACCGCCTGAAGTGACTGCACACCCTTCTTGCCATCCTTAGCACATCCTGCATTCCCGGGTACGAGTTCAAAAACCGCTGTACCACGAGATTCAGGACATGCGCCAGGCATGGCACATGGGTTAACTTTCCCTGACGAAGGGCGGCCAGGAGGTTTGACCCATTATCAGTAACCACCATCCCTGGCTGCAGCTGGCGTGGTGTCAACCACCTCTGGGCCTGTGCCTGCAGAGCCCCAAGAATCTGAGGGGCAGTGTGCTGCCTGTCCCCTAGACACACAAGCTGCAGCACTGCGTGACACCTTTTGGCCTGAGACATAGAATAGCCCTTTGAACGTTTACGTGGTACCTCATCATATTCAAAGGACCATTCTGCAGAGGAGGGCATGGAGGAGGTAGAGGAGGAGGAGCAGGAGGGGGTAGAAGTGATCGATCTACCCGGATCAGCGACACCACCAGCTGTTTGCAGACGTGGGGGCAACACTGGCTGCAGCACCGAGCCCTGGCTACAATCCCTTCCGCTGGCAAGCAGTGTCACCCAGTGAGCAGTGACAGAAATGTACCGTCCCTGCCCATGTTTGCTTGACCAAGTGTCAGCCGTCAAGTGTATCTTACAGCTGACTGACTTGGCCAGGGACGACACTACATTGCCTTCCACATGTTGGTATAGGGATGGCAGGGCCTTACGGGAAAAGTAATGCCGACTTGGCACCTGCCAGTGTGGAACTGCACATTTTGCGAAGTCACGGAAGGGAGCAGACTCTACCAGGTTAAATGGTAATAGTTGCAGAGCCAGTAGTTTAGCCAAACTACTGTTTAGACGCTGGGCATGTGGGTGGCGGGGAGTATACATTTTTTTTCGTTCCAGCATGTGTGGAATGGAAATTTGGCGTCTAGATGTTACAGCTGGTGGTGTGCTGGAGGTAGATGCGACACTGCCTGCTATATCATCATCCCTGCCAGTGGAGGCTGCCAACAGGTGACGAGTGACTATAGCAGGGCCAGGAACAGACTGATGTGCAGGTGGAGCAGGTGGAGCAGATGGAGCACGAGGAGGAGCGCGAGGAGAACTAGGAGGCCGACTGACCAATCTTTGGCCCTTTTGTGGGTTCTTTAAATGCTCCTGCCAACGGGCCGAGTGGTGGGTTGTCAAATGCCTGTTTAGGCAGCTTGTACCCAGGTGGTTGACATTTTTGCCACGTTTTATACCCTTCTTACAAATCTTGCAGATCGCAACTGTTTTATCTGCATGGGATGTCTCAAAAAAGGCCCAGCAAGATGAGGTGTGTATAGTGGCCCGGGAGACAACAGGTGCGGCCTTAGATGGAGTAGGCCGTCTGCTCTCCCCTCTTGCTTGCTCTGCCTCCTCCTCAACCTCAGACCCAACATCTGACTCCATCAAAGACTGAGCATCAGGCCTGGCCTGGGAGACAACAGGTGCGGCCTTAGATGGAGCGGGCCGTCTGCTCTCCCCTCTTGTTTGCTCTGCCTCCTCCTCAAACTCAGACCCAACATCTGATTCTATCAAAGACTGAGCATCAGGCCTGGCCTGGGAGACAACAGGTGCGGCCTTAGATGGAGCGGGCCGTCTGCTCTCCCCTCTTGTTTGCTCTGCCTCCTCCTCAAACTCAGACCCAACATCAGACTCCATAAAGGACTGAGCATCAGGCTGGAGTAGATGGCCGACACTGTGGTCAAACAGCTCAGCTGACTCCTCTGCCATGTCTGAAGTTGGGTCTAAGGGAGGACATGAGGTGGACATGGACTCATCTGTATTTGTTCTGACAACTGCAGAAGACTGACCACTTTTCTCTGCCTGGGTCACTGTAGTTGCAGATGATGCCGATGATGAGGGTTTGTTCATATAGTCCACCACCTCCTGTACATAGTGTGGACGTATAGCTTGGCCACTGCCGGAGAACAATCCAAATGGTGGCCTGGCTGAGGACTGACCACCACGTCCACCCCTGCCTCTAGACACCCTAGAAGCTGTGCCCCTTTCCGCAGCAGGGCCACGTATGCCTTTTCTTGGTCTACCAGGCATATTTCTCACTGATGCGTTGGCAACTGTGTGCGGTGAAAAACGCACACTGCTATGCAACCCACAGTTGTCGCTGGATACAGCACAGCAGATGTGTCACGCACAGTAGCAAATCCTTTTGCACAGTGGACCTAACGCTTTGAACAACAGGCGTTAGGTTGTCACTGATGCGTTGGCAACTGTGTGCGGTGAAAAATGCACACTGCTATGCGACCCACAGTTGTCGCTGGATACAGCACAGCAGATGTGTCACGCACAGTAGCAAAGCCTTTTGCACAGTGGACCTAACGCTTTGAACAACAGGCGTTAGGTTGTCACTGATGCGTTGGCAACTGTGTGCGGTGAAAAACGCACACTGCTATGCGACCCACAGTTGTCGCTGGATACAGCACAGCAGATGTGTCACGCACAGTTGCAAAGGCTTTTGCACAGTGGACCTAACGCTTTGAACAACAGGCGTTAGGTTGTCACTGATGCGTTGGCAACTGTGTGCGGTGAAAAACGCACACTGCTATGCGACCCACAGTTGTCGCTGGATACAGCACAGCAGATGTGTCACACACAGTTGCAAAGGCTTTTGCACAGTGGACCTAACGCTTTGAACAACAGGCGTTAGGTTGTCACTGATGCGTTGGCAACTGTGTGCGGTGAAAAACGCACACTGCTATGCGACCCACAGTTGTCGCTGGATACAGCACAGCAGTTGCGTGTCACGCACAGTTGCAAAGGCTTTTGTACAGTGCACCTAACGCTTTGAACAACAGGCGTTAAGTTGTCACTGTATTTTGCTGCCTAGCAAGCACGTACACCTGCTGTGATAGAGCAGCACTGTGCCACGTGCTCACTAAACAGAACCCTCACACTTTCCCTACAGAAACTAAATTTTCAAATCTAACTAATGTAGTACAAAGTTCCCTAACTACACTAGATATCCCTTTCCACTAAATAGAAAGCTCCATACAGCAGAAGACTGACACTGTCCCTTAAGTTTTTTTTTTTTTTTTTTTTAACTCTAAGAACCAGCACAATCGCTGTATCTAACTACACTGGCTGTAAGCTAAATACAATTCTGCTATATGGAGCTTTAGAACCACTCGATATATAGGAAATGTAGTGTAGCAAGCAGGAGTCAGACAGAACTGCTTCAACTCTCTTCAACAGGCTCTGGATAACTGTGCTAGGGGTTAGGCGGGGCCATCTTATATAGTGTGGGGCGTATTCACTCCTGATTGGCCTCTGGTCCCCGTAGTCACTCCAATCACGTTCCTAGGAGACTCCTGCCCCCTCATTGGCTTTTGCAGACGTTTCTGGGCCAATCACGGGCTTTTAAAGCCCAGTTCCTGTCCCAGTGCATTTTGGGCGGTTCTGGTGGCCGAATACCGAACTTTTGCCGCAAAAAGTTCGGTATTTGGCCGAATATCGAACATCCAATGTTCGGGTCGAACCGATGGTCGACCCGAACCGTTCGATCATCCCTATTTACAACTTCATTCATGCTGGATAGTAAAGATTTCACACTCTCCTTGTCTGTTCATAGAATGCCTTGTATTTAGTGAATGGTTCACAGAATACAGCACATTTTGTGAATAGACAAGGGAAGAGGAGAAGAAAAAAAACAACAGTGCGGCTCCTCTGTATGAGAGCCACAACTCTCAATGTTTTATCACCGGCCGTATAGTAAAAGATATACTATTTGGCATGAATGAAGTTGCAAATAGTAAAGAAAGGGCAGTGATTCTAAAAGTGACACATGCTTCATGTAGAAACTTTTTTACACAAAAGATTTTAGGAGAGAAATAGTTTGCCTGCTATATAGTAAAAGATGTACTATTTGGCATGAAAGAAGTTGCAAATAGTAAAGAAAGGGCGGGGATTCTAAAAGTGACATATGCCTCATGTAGAAAATTTTTTACATAGGAGATTTTAGGAGAAAAAGTCCTGCTTTAAATTGCATGTCTTGGCAAAAAAAATAAAAAATACATACTCAGTATTTTCTCTACAATACATGTACATGTTCCCATGTTTTGTCTCTTTAAAAAGTAAAGTAAGTACAATAAAATACCTATTGATTTGCCTATAACTTTAATACATTTCTAACTTCCTTTAGTGAGCTGACAATGCTTCCTCTGCTGCACTAAAATTCCAGTCTCATCTCCATAACATCGTGGTAGGTGTTCTGTAGTCCAGCAGAGCTGATAACAGTTGCAGTGTTAGTTAGCTCCAATGGGAAGCTTGGAGCTTACTGGATTTCTGAAAGCATGGACATCTATTTTTTCAGTCCTTGAAGTGTTTTCTAAAGAGCCAAAATATGGAGAAATGTGCATGTATTCATTTACTGCATTTTTCCCCAAGCATACAGTTTAAATGACTTTCCCTGTTCTTCTCAAGGTTCCCAAAATAATTACTAGCCTGAAACTAGCAGCATTGTAAGGGGCCAAAACCCATCCAGTAAACTTTATGAATTGATTTTAATCAATTAAAAAAAATCAACCAACTAACATGCATGCGATAAATTCAGCCGATAGGGAATTTAATGAAAACTAAAAACATTTTTAATTGTTAAGATGAGCAAATAATGCACAGTAGTAAACGTACAGAATGTGTTATAATTTATTGAATTAGTCCTCACATCTATTAGTAACTCTATTCTATTAGGCATCATTTACATGGGCGCTGAGCCCTGTACACTGTCAATGGGACTATGCCTATGAGAACTTAGCGGCTGCACGCACACAGCTGTTCTTCCTAATTTGATATGCGCTCAGGTGTCGATGAGCGGCCCCAAATGCACACCACTCACCCGCAACTACGTCAAATTAGGACAAGCGGTTATGTCTGTGCAGCCGTAAGGTCCTCTAGACTTACCTGGGCTGCCTGCATGCAGCGGTTGCCAGCCTATTTATAGTGTATGGAGCTAAGTGCCCATGTGAATGAGACCTTATTGTAGACAGTATCTTCTGATTTATTCTGATTTATTTACAAAACACAGAAAATTTTTTTCCTCTATATGTTCTACAGTACATTGTTTCATGTTCTCCCAAGAGATACATTTAAAGCATTGAAAAAACAAAGAGGAAAACAAGAATAATACGGGGACAACACAACATAATCGTACTTTTATGAGTACATAAAATAGCGAATAGCAGATGTTACTGCATTTCACTGTCTGTCAAAAGACAATAGCTTGACAGTTTAAAGCAGGCATGTCCAACCTGCGGCCCGAGGGCCGCATGTGGTCCGGAACCTCAGGCAATGCGGCCCACTGCCCCCTGACAATTTTTTTGTTACTGGGTAGGAAGGAAGTAAGGTCGGGGGCACGGCCACTGCAGCTTCCAACTAACGGTAGGTGAGCATGTGCAGTGTTTCTGATTCCTACCACCATGACCACTTCAAATCACTGAAGTGGTCATGGTGGTTAGAGTGTTCCTTTATTATCGCTCAGAAGAAGTAAACCTCTGTATACTGATTCCATTTCATTTGATTATCCTCTAGTTGTGTTAAATTAGTGTGGGGGGCACGGCGGCGCGGGAAGGGCCCGGCAGCATTTTATTACTTATATACCTTAACTATAGTATATATTTAATATGCGGCCCGAGAAAATTTCTTTACACTCAATGTGGCCCAGAGAAGCCAAAAGGTTGGACACCCATGGTTTAAAGTAAAGTCATTGACAGCATGAATAATGACTGATGAAAAGGTATAATTATTTCCATGCCATGTCAGTTTAAAACTTGATCATTGTCCAAAAGTAGTTCAAGATTTTCAATATGCTTCTGTGAAAACCAACCACATGTCTTAAAGGATTGTGGCATGTCAACCATGTAAATGGGTAACTATGCTGTGTGACTGGACTAATTACATGTTGACTTACAGTATATGGAACGTTTTAATATAAACATGGTAACAAAAATAATACTTACAGTTAAAACTCTATTTAGTTTTTTTCAAGTGAAAGTCTAGCAAATCTTTAACACTCGCTACTGATCTGATTTAATAAAAGCTGTCAATTTGTAACAATGTATTAATGCGTTCAGCTTAAAGTAGAGCTATATGCAAAACATTTTTTTCTTTCATTTTTTGGTAGAGCAAAGGAGGGTTATATCCCCTGTCAGATGTTTTTTCGACATCTGTGTCCCATTGAGGAGATTTCCCTTCACTTCCTGCCCCATAGCCAAACAGGAAGTGAGAGGAAATCCCTGCAAATTAATGGAATCCCTTGGGGACCCCCAGGTCCCCAGAACTAGTGTCCCCATTGGAAGATTTCTCCTCTATTACTTTTCTGGGGACAACCAAAAATATGGGGTTTTCTGTTACTTTCACTTCAATGTTAATGGTAAACAGGACAAAAAGAGAGGGTGAATCTCCCTAACGGGGACACAGACAGCAATAAAAAAACTGACAAGGGTTCTAATCCCTCCCCACTCTACCCAAAACTAAAAAAAAAAAAAGTTTTGCCTTTAGGTATACAGTACTTTAAAGGTTACATGAACATCAACATAAAGCATTTTAAAAGACAATATCCTATAAAAACAAATCAG
This sequence comes from Pelophylax lessonae, assembly GCF_965119305.1. Taxonomy (NCBI): domain Eukaryota; kingdom Metazoa; phylum Chordata; class Amphibia; order Anura; family Ranidae; genus Pelophylax; species Pelophylax lessonae. The sequence continues at coordinate 344,946,538 of NC_138768.1, read as the reverse complement.
CATTACATTTTATAAAAATGTTTTGTTTTTTTTTTGTTACTTTTTTTTTTTTTCACCCTTACATGCTCTCTGAAATTTAGTTACAATTTTTATAAAGCATTTGCTGAATCACTTAAAATCAGAAACTGAAACCTGTTCATCTTATCCATACAATTTTAATACCCTCTCCACTTCTTGCAACTTGACCATTGCAATTATTTTGTTACTGATGATACAATATATCTTTTTAGGGATACAAACAAGGCTTTCTTTTTTGTAGCTAAAACTTTCAAACAACGTTTATTTGTCTACATATTTTGAAGGAAAAAATATGCCTTTTTCCAGTTTGGCTAATCATTATTTAAACGCTAGCTTTACTGTAGACAAGTAAAAATCTTATTGTGCAATTTGTCCAATTTAGTGTATCATTAAAATTAACTGGCTGATTTATTAAAACGAGAGAGTGAAAAATCTGGTGCAGCTCTTCATAGAAACCAATCAGCTTCCAGTTTTTTTTTTTGTCAAAGCTTAATTGAACAAGCTGAAGTTAGAAGCTGATTGGCTATCATGCACAGTTGCACCCAATTTTGCACTCTGCAGTTTTAGTAAATCAACCCCCAACTTTCTTGTACAAAGAATTTGTTAGGTTTTTTAAATAAATACATTTTTAGAAAACTGGATTTTTGTTTAACCCTAAAGTACAAAAACATGAACCCAACAAATGACATTTTAAAAATGGTTTACATGGATACGGTAAGAATGAAAATAAAAAAGCAAAAAAAAAAAAAGGAGAAATCTTTAAGGATTTAGAGATAATTAGGATTAATTTAAGGCTAAATAGAGATATTTAAAGACAAAAAGGGGTGGTTGTCAAAATGACACAAGGTCCTAAACACATGTAGTAACATGAGTACATATCCTTATATTTCTCAGCTCATGTAATTCCAATATTGGGACTGACTCAAAAAACTGGAGAAAAAAAAAGAACAAAAGTGTGATCTGTAGAAACTAATCATAATTCCTGTATAATTTTTATGTTTAAAGGAAAAGTAAAACCTGATTAGTTGCTATTGACAATAGCCCCACAATTGCTTTAATATTTCAAGATTTTCATGATTTTCTTCTGCATTCTTCTAAATGCAGAAGTGTTATAAACATGTTATCATGTCTGTTTATCCAGAGTCTGTGTTCTGTCTGTTAATGTTATTCTATGAAAAACTATTTTGCCTAGAATTCGGTTATAAAGAAAAGGCATTTACTGGTCAGTTATCGTCACCTGCTGTTAAACAATGAAAGTTTCCAGAAAAGCCTTTTTTAATACAATGACAGGTCAGGTAGTTTTCATAGGTTCAGTTGCACAGTTTCTGCCTATTACCAGGAATACTTCCGGCTATCCCACTATAGTTCTACATACATATCTGTATGTAATTACAATAGTTTTGGAGACATAATACAAAGTCTTGAGTCATGATATAAGTAGTTGGAAGTGAGTTTTAGAGCCTGGTTCGTCAAAATGTGATAGCATTTAAAGCATGCTAAAGCAACAGATTTAGTTAACATAAGTACACTAACAGCTTGATGAAGAACCTACTCATAATTATTTTTTGGACTGAATCAAAGAAGGTGATGGTAAAGATAATTGAAAATTTTAATATGATATTCCCTCAGTCCTACTGGCCATTGCTGTAGACAGAGAAGGATTGTTGATGTGTTCTTTAAGTAAATCTACACCCTTAATTTAATTATATTTTCTTAAATACTGTTTTCACATTTTTTTACATCTGTTCTTCCCTGTGCTGTTGAACTTCTCCACCCTTTTTACTCGCTCCAGTCCTTGAGCAGATAATTGTTTAAAGCTGGCATCTTGACTATGGTAGACCATGCCTGCTCAACATGTGTTGGCATGGTCATTTGTAGTTTCCATTAGGACTGTATGTGAAAAGATGAAAAGGTGATTGTAACCCCAAGTGTTAGCAAGCAAAAACCTTCATGGTAGCATCATTCATAATGTATTTTTTTAATGAAAAGCTTTTTTTAAAGAGATTAAAAACAATTGAAATTAGATGAATGTGTTAAGGTTCTTGGGGAATGTAATGTATTGTTTGGGTTGAGATCTACTTCAATCTTATTACCAAAGTGACATCTCTGATATGTAGGGGTTGACTTACTAAATGCAAATAGACTGTTCGCTTTGCAAGGGAAGTTGCACTTTGAAATGGAACTTTCCACCAGAGCTTAGTGAATGTAGTGAAATATTATTTTGCAAAGAATATCTAGTCATGTATAAGGAAAATAAAAAACAGCATTTTAGCTTTAACATTTTAGCTTGCAAAGTGAACAGCCTATATGCCTTTAGTACAAAAGTTCAAAGAGAAGACAAGCGCACAGCCGACCTAGCATAATACTGTTTTATTTAGTGAACATAAACCAGACTTGAGTAATAGTTACTCTCACATTTTCCCAGATGATATGGGCATGTACATAAAGTATTCCCCTTCTCCTCTCCTGGATGGCCCCTTCAAGTAGCACGGAGCTCAATCACTGCTCCTATGGTAACCGCTACTGAGTCCTCCTCACACGGGGCCCCGGCATTCTCAGCAGGGTGTGCATGCACCTGTACTAGCCGACACAGACACTTGGAGCAGAGACGCCGCGGATAACCCGGAAAGGCTGCGAAAGATAAGGAGGGAGGAGTGGGTCCACTGTATGTCCCACGTCCGATGCTATGACAATGCGTTTCAGAGGCGTGACCTTCTTCCCTTAGGTCACGCCCACACTGCCTATCAACCATATTATACATCCCCAATAGCCCCTCCTTAGCCCCTCTTCTTAAAGGGGCCATACCCAGAGAGAATTAGTCACATTCAAACAGTTTAAAGGGCTAAAAAGCAACATAAATATCCATCAGAAATACATTCTCATGATTACCATTTTCTAAAAAATTTTTTATAAAAACATATAAAATCATTTATAAGAACCTGGAATTAATTTCAACCTTTACAATACTGCAGAAAATCATTAAAAAAAAACACAAAAAAAACATAAAAATGATATAATTTTTTTTTTAAAAAATTGAAAAATTATATATATCTTTATATATGCCTTTAGTAAATCAACTCCACATTTTCACAGCAGGCCACTTTAAAATGTTTTTTCAGTGACTCTTTTTGCTGATGATGTATTTTACTGATTACCAACCTACTGAACCACCTAAATTTGTTGCAGAATTAGAAAAATTACAACAAATCTCAGGACTAACATATTAACAATAGCAAATGCAGGGCCCTCAATATTAGTCTCCCCCAGGAGATCTTCTCTCAACTCCAGACTTCCTTGGGGACCTAGCCATTTACCATACATAAGGATATTTCTTACTCCCTCCTATAATCCACCATATTCAGCCAGTTACTCTAGTTTACTTTGAAAACTATGCCTCCTCCTCGAATCATGGAAATTATAACAAATATTTGGCTGGGACGCATAGTGGCAGCCAAAAATCCCCCCTTTACAAAATTGCTTTACCTATTTTGCGTTCTCCTGTTTAAAGTACCCCTCATATACTTTGTGGGGTCCAGAACTAACTACCACCTTTGTCTGGGGTAAAGACAGATCTTGTGTAGACAGATCTTGTGTCACTTCACATTGGGTGTAAATCTATAGTTATAATTGTGATTAGCGCTGATCTTGTTCTTTATTGCATTTGTTTGGTATTTGTTTATGCTCATAGTATAGTAGCAGCGCTTCACTACACCTTCCATTCTATATTTAAGTTTTTTACACTTAAATTGAAGGCAGCTCTACACCATACAACATCCCTAAGGTAGGCGCCGTACTCCTTACACCAGTATCCAACCTTTGTAAACCAAGCCATTGTGGTGGTCTATCTGTCCCACACCTGGCACACTAATACTCCACGGCACATGGGCTACCATAACATTTCAGATTCCCCCATTGGGTTTCTATAGAGGCATTGGAAATCAACCCCATCTTGGCACAAACTCTACTGTGGATCCCATCACAAAGGCGAAAACAGATTCTCAATCTCATTATCTGCCACTGTAAGTTCAGGTACGGAACAATGTGAAATACTCTGTAAACAAATGTACTCCCTTGCAATTCTTGTTCGCCACATCATGTTATGGATCTGCAGGACTGGAAGCAGATATGGCAGACCACAGTCCACTACCCTATAAATGCATTGGGCATAAAATCCAATTACAAAAGTCTTTGAAAAATATTTCTGGGGATGCAAGTCTCTGAGGACCCACCTACATAAATGGTAGAAATGCCCCAAGATCAAGAGGTTTTGGACCAGTATATACTATTTAATGTACACAATCCAAGGAAAGGGTATAAGAAAGCCACTCAAGGAAGCACTGTTGAATTTGAGACCATCCGAATGTAAGAACTTACATTTTTGTTTCCTGATGTTTTTTAGTTTACCATGGTAAAGCAAACTCAGGCGGAAGCCTAGTGGCCCTCCATTCATCCCCACAATTGAGAAGGTGAAGTATAACATGGTGATGTGATTCTTAACTCGTTAGAAAATGGCCATGATGATGAAGTACACAGTAAAAAAATATGACTGGATCTGGATCCCATGGGTTCAACATTACCTTCCTAGAGACTTTGATTTTACCTTATTGGGCCTTTGAAGAGGATCTACTCCACAATTAAACACTACAGTTTTGGCTGCTGGTATGCCCCTCCCCAATTCCTTATCCCTGATATCCCTACCACACAATTTCACCTCCTTCACCTTTCCCTTTTTACTATTCCCTCTTCTCAACCTTCCCTATCTCCTATATATGTTGCTCATTAAACCTCCACCTATAATAATAACCTTTTCATGGCCCTTGCTCTGTGGATACATGCTTATTAACCGATCATTGGAGCAGTGGGTAGTGCTGGATGCAGTCTCATCTTTCACCATACAATCACACCCCTATAGGTTCCTTTCTCTTGAATATTAAAGAAGGCATTTGTGTGTCAGGCTCAGCTGCTACTGTTGCTAGAGCTAAGACTTAAACTAAAGGGCTTCCTGAAAAGAACAACCTTGGTTCTCCCTTCTCGTCCCTAGCATTGATGTTGCTAGCAGTAATAAAAGTCCCCCAGCATTGGTGGTTAATGATCACTTACTTCTTTGCAGGCTCTGTGTCCTGTGTTCTAATGCTAGTTGGGAGTATAGAGGCACCATCAGGTAGGAGAATACCTTCCACCCTATAGTGCTTGTGAAAGATTGTTAGGTGCTGTAAACCTCTGTGTTCCAATGCTGAACACCCACTGCCACTTAGCACAGTGCTTCCCTCCAGTGTGCAATAAGAAAGCCCTACATGCAGGGACTCCTCTTTGCAGGTGTCTGTTTAAAGCAACAAGAAGGAGCATAGTTTGGGTACCATTTGCTGAAAAACAAGAAGAAATTGTCTGTTGAACAATTTGCAGAAACTGACAAATTATAGAGCATCAAATTTATGCTGCCCCTGCAAATTTGAGTGGATCAAACCACTGGTGGAACTCATAACTGTGTTCTGTAGTAATATAGGGTTGGGTAGAAGGAAATCCAGAAGATGCTTTAGCAGGAAATTTGCCCTTACTGCTACAGCAATCAGCAGAGTGGGCAGCAGGAGAAGTGAATAAGTTGTCTCTTCTGTATTAAAAAGCCTGCCTGTTCATAACTTTTTTTTAAAAAAAAGAAAAGTTTCAATGTAAAGAGAGGTCGTATGACTCATTACTCTCTTTGCTGCCTTATAATTTCTGACATATAAGGGGGGATTTACTAAATCTGGAGAGTGCAAATCTGGTGCAGCTGTTCATGGTAGCCAATCAGGGTTTAACACTTGAGCTTGTTCAATTAAGCTTTGACAAAAAAACTGGAAGCTGATTTCTATGCAGAGCTGCACCAGATTTTGCACTCCCCAGTTTTAGTAAATTGACCCCATAGTGGCAGTTGATTTTGAGAACAAATATGAAGTAGAGAAGTAGAATTTTCATTAACTATAAATAAACATTAAAATGTCCCTCTAGGCAATAGTTCTCATTTTATTTTGTATAGAGTACTTAATGACAAAGCTGTTTCTATTGCTTTGTGTCCTATTGGTCCTAAAAGCCATTCCCACTAGAAACATAAGTAATAGGAAATCAAAAATTTACAGTTCTTACAGTAACAAGGGAAAACTAACTAAAGCTTGTCATACATGTAACAATCTGACTGTACAATCTCTGTACAAAATTCATTAGATTTATGAAATGCGGTTATGTGAATGCCTGTTTAACAATCTATGCAATTTGAGTTTAGTGAAACAGTCCCTTGCACTACAAAGTTTGTGATATAAATATGGTTGTACAATCAAACTGTAAGTTGTATGGTCGTTTTAGGATTGACCCTCACTTAAGATGGATTTCCTTTTACTTGCTGTAGTGTTTCCAGGACAGGAATGAGGGGAACAAGCTATGGATACAGTTTAAGCTCTATACAATGACTTGCACAACAACATTTTTCTAAAAGATAATCTACTATAAATACATTTATCCACTGAATTTTCTTTCATCCAGACACAGAATATTATTTATATTGTGAATTAAGACAAAAGCATTTAAAAAGTAGGCTATTGCTTAATCTGACATAGACTAAACAAATGTATTATAACCCCTTGGTCAGTGTGGTTCAGTAGTATTAAAGACAATACATAAGGTAAGGAATGTAAAAAAACCCAGTCAAGTTTAATAATCTAAACTGTAAAAAAAAGTAAATCTTCTGCTGTTGTATTCAACATGTCCTTTTATCTAGCAATAATACTAGCTAGATCTTATAAACCTTATCTTATATCTGGTAAACCTTAGAAATAGAGTTGCATTGGCCATTAACAGGCATTTCTCCTAACAGTCAAGTTCTAGTTGGGAGCACTGCAGCAATTGCTCCTGACGCTTGCAACATTATGTTTCATTGACATGCACTGACAATTCAGAATAGGTAGTTATGCATAAATAAGTCTGTCTACACATGGACAGTGTATGATGAGTCTTCACATGTACTACTCTCCTTCCCAAAGTATTACTGCTATACAATGTAAATTGTCACTATTCTTTGGGTTTACAAAGTTCTAAACTCTTTTCTCCTAAAAACTTGGAACTTTTTCCTGTTACAAAAGGGGGGTTAGCATTGTCACAATGTTCTGCTGACTTAATAACACACGGATGTCACATATTCACATGGTTATTGCTTGCAGTATGACGAACACCATCATTTTTAAACCTTATATGTTACATATATGTTTAAAATGTCACATACAATATCTAGACTTTGTAAAAGGAAATGTAAGGATCATTAAAAAAAATGGATTGCTTATAATGTTTCTTAGGAGATGATGATAAATATAGAAAGGAAACCTTTTTGAAATGTTTTAATGGATTTAAGAATCCATTTGTAGACCTATTAATAGCATTCAAAATTTTCATCAAAAGTATTAGTATTTCGTATTTAGATTTAAGGCTATTAGCAACAGGGATAATATACATATATATGCATATTATCTAAAATTCTCACAAAAAGTATTAGTATTTCACATTTAGATTTAAATCTATTAGAAGTAGGGATTATTTAAAATCCCTATATATATGCAATTCTATTACCTGCCCATGTTCCCATTGATTGAAAGAAGGAAGGTGATGGTACTCCCCAAAGTCGTGGAAATATGTATTTGAAAAATCCTACAAATTTCAGGATAAAATGCAAGCAGAACAGAAGTCCTAGGACAGTGAAGATCTGGTGAACGAGCAGCTCCATGCCAGCAGATTCCTGGATGCACACAGTGCACTGCCTCACTCTCTTACTCCCTCCTTAGTTACTTGCTGGAGAGTTCTTGGCTAACAACTGCTAGGGAGAGAGCACTGAAATCACATGTATCCCAAGAGAACATGCAGTGGCTTGCAGTTCAGCTTATATAGTTACTCCTTTTCTCCTCCTTTTCTCCTTACGTTTTTAGAGTATCTATGTTAGGTACTCAACATGTCAAACAAGTATTGTGTATTTCAGGAGTATTTATCTCTTTTTTAATACCTGTATAAAGATCATTGAACAACTTAAATTTGTTGCTATCATTATTCTTTGCTTATTTATATACACATATATACCGTATTTTTCGCCGTATAAGACGCACCGGCATATAAGACGCACCCAATTTTAATGGAGGAAAATCTAGAAAAAAAAGATTCTGAACCAAATACTGCAGTAAAATATTTTATATCAACAGGTGATGGTATAGGCATGGCATAGGCATGGCATAGGCATGGTACAGGCATGGCACAGGTGTGGGTACAGGCATGGCACAGGTGAGGGTACAGGCATGGCACAGGTGAGGGTATAGGCATGGCACAGGTGGTGGTTTAGGCATGGCACAGGTGGTGGTTTAGGCATGGCACAGGTGGTGGTTTAGGCTTGGCACAGGTGGTGGTTTAGGCATGGCACAGGTGGTGGTTTAGGCATGGCACAGGTGGTGGTTTAGGGATGGCACAGGTGGTGGTTTAGGCTTGGCACAGGTGGTGGTTTAGGCATGGCACAGGTGGTGGTTTAGGCATGGCACAGGTGGTGGTTTAAGCATGGCACAGGTGGTGGTTTAGGCATGGCACAGGTGGTGGTTTAAGCATGGCACAGGTGGTGGTTTAGGCATGGCACAGGTGGTGGTTTAGGCATGGCACAGGTGGTGGTTTAAGCATGGCACAGGTGGTGGTTTAGGCATGGCACAGGTGGTGGTACAGGCATGGCACAGGTCGGCTCACTTACCTGCTCTCCTGGGCTGCCTGCGCTGCTCCTCTCGTCCTCTTCTTCTGACGGCGGCGGGATTCCTGGAACCGTCCACGGCGCTGCTCCTCTCGTCCTCTTCTGTCTTCGTTCTTTGACGGCGGCTCTCTCGGCGGCTCTCTCGGCGGCTCTTTCGGCGGCTCTCTCGGTCCGGCGAGAAGGAGATCGGGCGGTGACGGTGCGTGACTGACGCACGCACCGGCACCGCCCCCATTGGACGCAGCAGGAAAAATGTTCATTTGCCGTATAAAAAGCACCAACTTTTCCCCCCAGTTTTGGGGAAGAAAAAGTGCGTCTTATACGGCGAAAAATACGGTATATATATATAACATTATACAGTCCGGGCCAAAAATATTGGCACCCCTGCATTTCTGTCAGATAATGCACCACTTCACCCAGAAAATTGCTCCAATTATAAATGTTTAGGCATTCTTACATTTATTTCTTTTTTTTTTTTTGTACTAGTATGACACAAAAAAGCGGAGAAACAAAAAGCAACATCTGGCACATTTCAAGCAAATCTCCAAAAATAGACTGGACAAAATTATTGGCACCCTCAATTATTATTTGGTAGCAGACCCCTTTACCTAACTGAAATCAATCACTTCCCGTAACCATCAATGAGTTTCTTACACATTTTTGCTGGAATTTTGGACCATTCTTTTTTCGCCAGCTGCTCCAGGTCTCTCAAATTGGAAGGGTTCCCTTTCCCAACTGCTGTTTTGAGATCTCTCCACAAGTGCTCTATGGGATTTAGATCTGACCAGTTGAGTACTCTCCAATGCTTTGTCTTAAACCATTTCTGGGTGCTTTTTTGACATGTGCTTTGGGTCATTGTCCTGCTGTAAGACCCTTGACTGCTGGCAGAGGCTCAGCTTTCTGACACTGGGTCCTATATTGCACCCCAGAATTCTTTGGTAGTCTTCAGATTTAATAATGCCATGCACACATTCAAGACATCCAGTGCCTGAAGCAGCAAAGCAACCCCAAAACGGCAGTAAACCTCCACCATGTTTGCCTGTGGGGACTGCATTCTTTTCTTAAGTCCCAGTTCACACTGGGGCAACTTGTCAGGCGACTTAGCCGCCTGACAAGCCATGCTCCATTCAGTGCAATGGAACCGTTCTAATTGGAGCAACTCAAGTCGCTCCGACTAAGAAAAACGTTCCTTCACTACTGTGGGGGCGACTTTGACTTCTATTAGAGAAGTCGTTTGCAAGCCCCACTGAAGTCACGCTGCACGGGGCGGCTTCAGAGTCGGGCGACTTTGAAGCTGCCCCAGTGTGAACCCAGCCTTAAAGGCCTCGTTTCTTTTTCTGAAAACAGTAGAATGATGAGCTTTACCAAAAAAGCTGTCATTTTGTTTTGTCATTTTGTTTTGTCTGTCCTCAGCACATTGCTTCCTGAGGTAAGTTTTGGGAAACTTAAACCTACCTTTTTTATGTTTCTCTGTTAGCAGTTGGATCCTCCTGGGTCTCTTACCATTGCATCCCTTTTCATTCAGATGGTGACTTATAGTGTGAGTTGAACACTGTACCTGAAGACCTGAAGGTCACCTTGAATTTGTCTGGAAATTGATAGAAATTCTTTATCCACCATTCGAACAATCCTTCATTGCAATCTTTTAATCAATTTTTCTTTTTCATCCACATCCAGGGATATTAGCTACATTACCATGGGCTGTAAACTTCTTGAGAATGTTGCACATAGTAAACACAGGAACATTACGATCTCTGAAGATTAACTTGTAACCTCAAGTATGTCCATGCTTTTCCAAAATTTTTGTTCTCAAATCCTTAGACAATTCTTTGCTGTTCTTGCTCTTTTCCATATTAACTGGTTGCTGGAGTGATTTCTATATTGTCAGAACCTGTTAATTGATACAGGTGAATTTAATTACAAATTACCGGATCACAAACTTGGAATGCAATTATTTCTTACAATTTTGAGAAGGTGCCAATCGTTTTGTCCAGTCCATTTTTGGAGTTTTGCTTGGAATGGGCCAGATTTGGCTTTTTGTTTCTCCACTTTTTTGTGTCATACCAATACAAGAAATATACATGGGAATGCCTAAACATTTGTAATTCTAACAATTTCTGGGCGAAGTAGTGCATTATCTGACAGAAATGCAGGGGTGCCAATATGTTTGGTAATGACCATATAACAATTTCTATTTCTACTGCACTATGTCTTGTTATAATTGTTTTGTATGTTATAGTAGAACCCTGTTTTGCCTGAGATTAAAGGAACATAATGAGTTTCTAAGGGCGCAATGTATTATGGGCTAATTACAGTACTTTGTGTAGTAAAAATTATATTGCTAATAATTGTCCATACTATCCATTGTAACTGTTATCTTGTTTCTTACTATTTCAATCTGTCTTTTATTCTTCCTGGATAAGTGGTACAGTTACAGCATATGCTTAGCTAAAACATTTTTTGGGGGATTTGGATAGAGTGGGAAAAGGTTATAGCTGCATTAGGTTTTTATTATTTATTAGGGGCTCCCATGGAGAGATTTCCAATTACTTACTGCCACAATGACAACAGTTTGACTAGACAGAAAATAGGGGAAAAACTGCAACAGGGACAAAGACAATACACTCTAACAGGGGCCTTAGCCTTGTCTAGCCTCTACTCTTGTTGCTCTTGAAGATTTGCTTTGACTTCCTGTTTGGTGAGGTGGTTGTGACCGAAACAGTTAGTGAGGGAAAATATCTTTGAAGCAGCCCCAAAAAGCAGTAAAAACCTTGTAACAAATACATCCAGGAACACATCCTATAGTTTCCTTTATCGGGTGTGCTTGGCTAACAGTGAAATCATCAACAACCGGTAGGAGAGAGAGCCAACACTAAACTCAGGACTATCTTTCACCTTGAGAAAGCAGTGTGCCATAGCCACAAAACATCGGTGCGTTATGGTTTACGCTGCATATTTGTACATTGCTTTTTGCAAAATGACCTAACAAAAACCCTGAGGCCTATTGGTTGCTGTCTCTCTCTTCTATAGCAGTAAAAACTTCACTTCACTTCACTTCACCTCTGGAAGATTTACTCCCCTTCATGACCAGGCCATTTTTTTTTTTTTGCGATACGGCACTGTGTTACTTCTACTGACAATTGCATGGTCGTGCGACGCTGTACCCAAATAAAATCTGCTGCTTATTGCGCTATAAACAAAGAACGACCGACAATTTTGAAAAAAAAAAAAAACAATATTTTTTTACTTTCTGCTTTTAAACACATCTAATAAAAAAAAAAAAAAAAAAATAAAATGTCTTCCTCAATTTATTCCAATATGGATTCTGCAACATATTTTTGCTAATTTTTCCCAATAAGCAAATATTGATTGGTTTGCACAAAACCTATAGAGTCTACAAACTATGGGATATATTTATGGAATTTTTTTTTTTTTTTTTACTAGTAATGGTGGCAATCAGTGACTTATAGTGGGACTGCGATATTGTAGCGGACAAATCAAATACTAACTGACAATTTTTTGGGGACAAGTGACATTATTACAGTGATCAGTGCTAAAAATATGCACTGTCACTGTACTAATGACACTGGGCAGGAAGGGGTTAACACCAGGGGCGATCAAAGGGTTAAATGTGTGCCTAGCTGGTGATTCAGTGTAGTGGGGGAGGTGTTAGTGGAAGACATGGATTGGTAGTCCTGCTTTACAGGAACACAGGATCCATGCCTTCTGTACTAACAGAACAGCAATCTGCCTGTGTACCAAATGATCAGCAGGTGCCGACAGACATCGGGTCTTCGGAACCCGCTGTGTAAAATCACTGCAGTAGTGAGCCACTGGGGCGGCGTGCACTTGCGCCCGATACCCGTAAGTGCAGGGGATCATGTATATATATATGTGATCCTGTGCAGTGCGGTCACTCTGTAACAGCAAATGTGCTATAGGTGGTCAGCAAGTGTTCATTACTTTAAAAAACAGTTTTGGCTGGACATACACCCTAAAGTGGTATTAACCACTCAAGCCCCTCGGAAGATTTTACCCCCTTCCTGACCAGGGGGTATTTTGCGATTCGGCACTGCGTGACTTTAACGGACAATTGCGCGGTCGTGCGACGCTGTATCTAAACGAATTTGGCGTCCTTTTTTTCCCACAAACAGAGCTTTCTTTTGGTGGTATTTGATCACCTGTGCGATTTTTTGATCATGCGCTATAAACACCTACCTATGTTTGGTAAAAAAAATCGCAAAAAGCGTATTTTGATTGGTTTGCGCAAAAGTTATCGCGTTTACTAACAAAGGGAAAGATTTTTGTCATTTTTGTTGTTTTTTTTTTTAACGTGTAATGGCGCGCGATCTGCAATTTTTTTTGCGGTACTGCGACATTGCGGCGGACAGATCGGACCCTTGACTGACATTTTTGACACTTTTGGGGTTACCAGTGACATTTCTACAGTAATCAGTGCTATACATATGCACTGTTACTGTAAAAATACACTGGCAGTAAAGGGGTTAACTTTTTTTGAAAGGGAGGGGCTATGTGTGTCCCTAGGGGCGTGCTTTCTACTGTGATTGGCTGTGGCTTCAGTTGTATGAACAGTGATCAACGGTTCTACATAGTAGAACCGTATGATCATCCTTCGTACACAGGGGAGAATGACAGGCAGCTTGTTTACACAAGCCGCCTGACTTTCTCCCTCTCCCCCGACGATCGCAGAGTGACCGGCGGACATCGGGTCCGCCAGTCACACGCACGGGGGGGGGCGCGTGACCGCGCGGGAGCGGGAGCGCGCCTCCGGCGGCGCGCGCTCGCTCGCTCCCTAGACCCTCACAAGCTAGCGACGTAGACCTACGTCGCTTTGCCTGTGAGGAGCTGACTGCCGACGTAGATCAGCGTTAGGCAGTCGGCAAGTGGTTAAACCCAAAACCAATGTGATGGCTGCATTAGTTTTTCATTTTTAGGATTTTTCCCTCTATTTTCACCTGGTGATCTGACCAATAACATACTGCCTGTATTAGAATGCCCAATCTATTGTTACATACTATGGCAAAGTTGATTAATACTTTGGGTTTTAACAGGTGGGGTGAGTGCAAGATTTATTTTCAGTTGTTTTTGAAGGACATGGATTTAATTTTAAAAAAGGATATTTCCAAATCTGCAATTGTATTGAGGTCTGAGAGTGCCCACCCATACAGTTATGAGTGATGCAGTGTAATTGAAATCCACTCACCTCCCCACCCATTTGTCTGTGACTGGCATCATTCTGCTGGTCCTCCGCAAGTGTAGTATTAGGGAAGAGGGACCAGTAGAAATTTTCATCACTAATCGCTTTCATCACTTTCATTGAATATTGTACACAATGCATAATGGGACATATAGTCTTCTTGCTGGGCACGGGGGGATATTATGTGAGGGCATCCCACCCACCTGAAATGAAACGGGAAGCTCAGATCCATGGAGGATAACGTTTGCAATTTTTTTTTTTTGAAAAGTCAATTAATAACCATTTTGATGGCATGGTTGCCAATCAATTCCATGGGTTGCTTTTTTTTTTTTTGGAGGGTTTTTGTTTTTTTTTGCACACAATCATTTTAGGCCTGAATTTTACCTAAAACCCCCAAATCCTTATGTCATTTTTAAAGTAGAGACCAAGGAGAATAAAATAGTGGTACTTCCAGTTTAATGTTTACATTTCAATAACAAATACACTATTTGTTATTTTCAGGGCACACCACAGAAGGGCGGAGTCTCCGACGTCAAACGTCACTTCCGGTTGTCGGCCGTGGAACGCGGAAGCATCCCGGCGCGCACTGTGTTTCTGATCTCGATCATCTAACGAGTGAGTTATCTACGCCTTTGTTTCTGACTGTATGATTCATCTATTTACCATGGGGCTTTCTTCTTCTTGTATGAGCATCTAGGGCATCCGCCACCGGCTCATGATTGCTCCCCACCACAAAGAGGAACCCCCCATATATCATCATACAGGTTGTATCATCAAAAACGCCACCCAGTGGCCACTCGTGGACTTTACATACTAACATCCTTTCAGCATCTAATCACACTCTGTGTGGCACGTTTATTTATATTTGTAACCTGTTCACACACCTTGTGGTAATGGGTTAACTATTCTCACGGCATTTGTTTATTTTATCTTTTTTTTGGTTTATTTATTTATGTTTGGATTCATATGAATAAACACCTTGTTACCTTTTTTAGACTCTCACTTATACTATACTACTACTTTAGCACACTTCACTATTTGTGGGTCACTATACCTCATACCCCCATTCACGCCATTTGGGGCATTGTATATGATTTTACTTATATTTTAAAGGTAGCGCCAACACCAATCGTCACCTTCACCTAAGGTTTGATTGGGGCAGCTTACACCTTTTGTTTTTTCACCCTCCCACCATATATTACAATCCGTAGCGCTCCTCCTGGTCAGCGGGGGATCGGCGGATCGATCCCCCGCTGAGAAAAACGGAGTCCGTCCAACGGACACTAGTGTGAAAGAGCCCTTAAGTCCCCTAAAACTTTATATATTTTCAAAAAGACCCTATCGAATACATTTTTGGAAGTTGCAACTGTCACTAATTGCGCTCCTGTTTATAAAAATGTATAATTTCAGTAAAAAATACACCTAAACACATTTTAAGTGCATAAAACATAAAAGACTAAGTTGCATTAAATAAATAGATGCTCAGTATTTCAAGCCTCAAAATAAGAAGAGCCAGCAAAATGGCAAAAAGCTATGGTAGCCAAAATTGTTCATAGGAGATACATTGAAAGCCATTACAACTTATCAGTTTAAAGTGCTTCTAAAGCCAGAAGGCATTTTGTGCCTCAATGCATTGTATGCATTAGGTAAAAAACCTTCTGGGAGCAGCTCCCCCACCCCTTATACTTACAGTGCCTTGCGAAAGTATTCGGCCCCCTTGAACTTTTCGACCTTTTGCCACATTTCAGGCTTCAAACATAAAGATATAAAACTGTAATTTTTTGTGAAGAATCAACAACAAGTGGGACACAATCATGAAGTGGGATGAAATTTATTGGATATTTCAAACTTTTTTAACAAATAAAAAACTGAAAAATTGGGCGTGCAAAATTATTCAGCCCCTTTACTTTCAGTGCTGCAAACTCTCTCCAGAAGTTCAGTGAGGATCTCTGAATGATCCAATGTTGACCTAAATGACTAATGATGATAAATAGAATCCACCTGTGTGTAATCAAGTCTCTGTGTAAATGCACCTGCACTGTGATAGTCTCAGAGGTCCGTTTAAAGGGCAGAGAGCATCATGAAGAACAAGGAACACACCAGGCAGGTCCGAGATATTGTTGTGGAGAAGTTCAAAGCCGGATTTGGATACAAAAAGATTTCCCAAGCTTTAAACATCCCAAGGAGCACTGTGCAAGCGATAATATTGAAATGGAAGGAGTATCAGACCACTGCAAATCTACGAAGACCTGGCCGTCCCTCTAAACTTTCAGTTCATACAAGGAGAAGACTGATCAGAGATGCAGCCAAGAGGCCCATGATCACTCTGGATGAACTGCAGAGATCTACAGCTGAGGTGGGAGACTCTGTCCATAGGACAACAATCAGTCATATACTGCACAAATCTGGCCTTTATGGAAGAGTGGCAAGAAGAAAGCCATTTCTTAAAGATATCCATAAAAAGTGTAGTTTAAAGTTTGCCACAAGCCACCTGGGAGACACACCAAACATGTGGAAGAAGGTGCTCTGGTCAGATGAAACCAAAATTGAACTTTTTGGCAACAATGCAAAACGCTATGTTTGGCGTAAAAGCAACACAGCTCCTCACCCTGAACACACCATCCCCACTGTCAAACATGGTGGTGGCAGCATCATGGATTGGGCCTGCTTTTCTTCAGCAGGGACAGGGAAGATGGTTAAAATTGATGGGAAGATGGATGGAGCCAAATACAGGACCATTCTGGAAGAAAACCTGATGGAGTCTGCAAAAGACCTGAGACTGAGACGGAGATTTGTCTTCCAACAAGACAATGATCCAAAACATAAAGCAAAATCTACAATGTATTGGTTCACAAATAAACATATCCAGGTGTTAGAATGGCCAAGACAAAATCCAGACCTGAATCCGATTGAGAATCTGTGGAAAGAACTGAAAACTGCTGTTCACAAACGCTCTCCATCCAACCTCACTGAGCTCGAGCTGTTTTGCGAGGAGAAATGGGCAAAAATTTCAGTCTCTCGATGTGCAAAACTGATAGAGACATACCCCAAGCGACTTACAGCTGTAATCGCAGCAAAAGGTGGCGCTACAGAGTATTAACTTAAGGGGGCTGAATAATTTTGCACGCCCAATTTTTCAGTCTTTTATTTGTTAAAAAAGCTTGAAATATTCAATAAATTTCGTTCCACTTCATGATTGTGTCCCACTTGTTGTTGATTCTTCACAAAAAAAATACAGTTTTATATCTTTATGTTTGAAGCCTGAAATGTGGCAAAAGGTCAAAAAGTTCAAGGGGGCCGAATACTTTCGCAAGGCACTGTACCTGAGCCTCGTCTTGATCCAGGGATGTGCATGAGAGCAGCGGCTCTCCCTCTACTCATTGGCTTACACAGCAGTGGGAGCCACTGGCTCCCACTTCTGTCAATCACATAGCCAATGAGGAGAGAGCGGAGGGCTGGGGCAACCTGCACTCTGTGTTTAAATGGACAATATCCATTCACAGATGCACAGCTCGGGAGAGAGCCTGCTTGAGTGCCCCTATTGGGGCACTCAGCAGAGGGGCAAAGCCAGGACCACCGGCAGAGACCCAAACAGAAGAGGATCAGGGCTGTTCTGTACAAAACCATTTCAGAGAGCAGGTAATGTTCAGTCTCTAGGACAGAAAGCTAAACCTTCTCCATAAACTTCAGATACCCTATTTCTTTGATCTCAAATTTATTAGAACAAGCCAGGTGAAACTACAAATTGATAAAAATAAACATCGATCGGTACAAAATTGCATACAACAAAGAAACATTGATCTATAATACAGGATGGGATAATAAGAACTCACTTTTTTTTTTATTTCAATAAATTTTTATTAGAGAGTATCAAAGACAAATAACAATGGAAGTGGTACAATAATGAAGGCTATTTTACAACAAATAATGGTTGAAAAATGGAGGTCAACTGTAGCAGGTGGATACCCAGCCATCAATGCTATTAGAACATCTAGGGTTAAATCACGAGAAAAGTAGACAAACCTACGTGCTAAAAGAGAACAGAAGGTGATCACCTAGTAAGTGCAGGGGATAGCCCCCAAAACCGTAGGGAGCCCCCACCCAAGACACCCCTAAAGGGAGCAAACTGTGTCTCGGAGGAGGCACACCACGTGTGAACTGTAAAATCGTATAGTGACCCAAAAAAAATAAAACTTCAAGGGAGAACAACCTATAAGAATGCCATCTACCAACCCTAGATGAAAGAGGCACGGGGCCCAGACTTCAGGTGTGTAAAGGTACGATGAAAGCTCCACCGAAGTAGAAAACATAGTCTCCAAACCACTTCCTAGAGACCTTAACAATTCAGATCGTCAACAGTTAGCCATAAGTACAGTAAAACCAAGAGTTGAACAGGCAAAGAATAGGAAAAAGAAAAAGAGAGAAGAAAGAAGGCAGGCAGCATACGAAGAAAGAAGAAAGAAAAGAGAAGGGAATGCAAAAAGGGGGGACGGAGGTTCCTGCGGACCAACTCCTGAAGACACTGTGAGACAAATTGGTAAAAGGGTAATGGGAGGGGAAAGGAAATAAAAGGGTTACCCCACCGTCCAGTGCAAAGGAAACATCAAATAGTAACATTCATGTATGTTGCCCAGGGTTCCCAGATACTTTCAAACTTCTCTCTGGAGTCGTCCAGAATACTATACATCTTCTCCTGTGCCATTATCCACAAAATCTTACACTTAGCCAAACGGAGTGGAACCGAAGGCATCTTCAACAGGGCTTGAGCTGGGGATGGATGCACCGTGAGACCAGAAATCCGACGAACAATACCGTAAATGCGCTGCCAAAACGACCTGAGTTTGGGGCATTCCCAAAAGATGTGGAGAATGGTGCCAGCCAGGTCACATGCCCGGAAGCAGGTTGGGGATGTGGAGGGAAAGATGGTGGCCAATCTGGCCGGCACCATGTACCACCTCAAAAGTACTTTAATATTAGCTTCCATGAGACCAATATTATGAATACCCCGGAAAGAGCGCCCAACATTAGCGTGCCAGTCAGAGAGGTCCCAGTCTAATTTGAGGTCCTGCTCCCATTTAAACATATAGGCCGATTTGGTTTGTGCATCGTTCAGTAGAGCGTAAATGAGGGAGATTCCCCCCTTGACATCAGAAATTTGAGCACACCACTGTTCATAAGGTGTTACCCGTAGGGATTCGGAGAATTTGGACCTAAGAGAGTTAATAAAGTGCGAAATTTGGGTAAGACGAAATTTCTCTACAGGCGGCATCTTCAACTTTGTGGTACAATGAGAAAGAGTGATAGGACCCGAGCTATCCAAAAAGTGGCCAATTCTGTACATGCCTTTGTCAGTCCACCATTTAAATGCCCCTATGTCTTCACCTGGAGGGAAGGCCGGATTATGGAATAGGTGAGTGAGGGGAGCCCAAGGCGAAGTGACTTTATGCGTTTTGTGTATGCGATCACAGATGGATAAAGAATGTGAAAGAGTAGGGGCCAGCACTGGGGGGCGGGCTTGAGCAGGTTTCCAAAGCAGGTAGTCAATGGTGTGTCGAGGGACTGCTTGGCGTTCCATAAAGTACCAGTCAGGCTTCCCCCCTCTGGAATAGATGACGGAAAACTGAGTCAGCTGTGCTGCCAGATAATATTTCCAAAGGTCCGGAACTCCTAAACCCCCCTGTTTCCGGGAGCGTAGAAGCGTAAGTCTATTAATTCTATATCCCTTCGTTCCCCAGATAAATTTAAAGATGTGTCCTTGTAAGTTTTGGATGCGGGATTGGGAGCGACCGGAAAAAATAAAGAATACATGGCAAGAGGGTCATCTTAACTGCATTGATTCTCCCTAATCAGGAAATGTGACAGCGAGACCAGTCAGAGAGATCCCGTTTTAGTCGTTGTATCAGGGGCAGATAGTTGGCCGAATAGTTTGTCTATGGTGGGAGTCAGGGAGACTCCAAGGTAAGGAATAGAATTCGATTGCCAGGAGAAGGGGAAATGGTCTTTCAGACGATCCACCAGTGGCCCAGGGAGAGTGATATTAAGGGCCAGCGACTTAGTCATGTTTACTCGCAAGCCAGAAGCCGCCCCAAAGGTGTCCAATAGGGAAACGATATTGGGAAGAGAGATCAATGGAGACGTAACAAAGAGCATTATATCATCCGCGATCAACGCGCATTTGTGGACCTCGGACCCGCATTGTATGCCATGTATATCAGGGTGAAGATGGATTGCCGAAGCAAGAGATTCAAGGGCTACAGCGAAAAGGAGCGGGGAGAGGGGGCATCCCTGTCTCGTTCCCCTCCGGATCTGGATGTCTGCAGAGTAGTATCCCTGCATTCTGACCTGAGCTGCCGGCTGGGAGTAAAGGGCTCGTAGTGTAGTGATGAAAGAGGGACCAAAACCCCATCGTTCGAGGGTACGGAAGAGGAACGGCCATGAAAGGGAGTCAAAGGCCTTTTGTAGGTCCAATGACAGGAGAAAACCAGGTTGGGAAGGGCCACCGTCCCACCCTGAATTTAGCAGAGAGACAACATCAACCACCCTCCTTATCTGGTCAGGTCCCTGCCTACCCGGAATGAACCCCACCTGATCCTTATGAATGTATTTGGCAATAAAGCTGGATAAGCGATTAGCATAAATTTTGGTCAATATCTTGAGATCATTATTAATGAGAGATATTGGTCTGTAATTGCCCACATCGGAGGGATCCTTCCCCGGCTTGAGGATAACCGAAATGTAAGCTTTATTAGAGGCTTCATCCAGGCGAGCTCCGCCCCTGAGGGCATTGAAGAACCTGACCAGATAAGGAGATAGGACCGACGCAAATGTCTTATAATAGGAATTGGAAAAACCGTCAGGATCTGGGGTGGAATTGGGTCGAAGAGTCTTGATCACTTCCAGCACCTCCCGCTCGTCAACAGGGGATTGCAAAAGGGATCTATGCATATCCGTGAGGCGGGGGAGAGGCACGTTGTCTAGGAACGAGTCAGGATCGTCCCCCTTATGGGGGGTGGGGGCCGCATAAAGTCGGGAATAGAAGGAATGGAAGGAATCCATGATGGACTTAGGGTTGCTCGAAAGAACACCAGAGGGGGATTTTATTTTGGACATGGAAATCGCCCGAAACTTTGGGGAGAGCCTCGATGCCAATTTCGTACCCATTTTATCTCTAAAAGCATAAGCGCGAGCCCCTTGCCAGCGCAGGGCCTTTTCGGCCCTGGAAGTTAGGGCCAGGTTAAGTGACAATTTAATCACATCCAGTTCGGCAAGAGAGGAGGGATTAGGGGAGCGCTTGTGGGCTCTACGGAGGCGAGTATATTCTGTCTCCAAGCGGGTGACATCCACTAGTCTTTCCTTTTTACTTTTCGCCCCCAGCTGGATGAGGTAGCCTCGCAGGACAGCCTTATGGGCCCCCCATAAGGTAGTAGGGGACGTGTCAGGGAGATCATTAAGCGTGAAGTATTCACAAAGTGCAGTGTCTATCATGGAGCATCTAGCCGGATCGCTCAGAATAGATTCATTAATTCTCCATGGAGAGGGGCCTCAGGGAAACAGGGAGCAGGAGAGCCGAAGAGTGACCATGGAATGGTCCGACCAAGGGACGTCTCTAATTTTAGATTTCTGGGCAGAAGGGATATCAGTCGTGGGGATGAAAATGTGGTCAATCCGCGCAAACGTATTATGAGGGGCCGAGAAATGTGTGTAATCTCGAGTAGATAGGTTCAACTCCCGCCAAATATCAATCAGACCTAATGCATGGAGCGATCTAGCCACCCGAAGGCTCTGCTTCGAAGGTCGGCGATGCTTACCACCAGAGGATTGGGATTTATCAAGGGAGCAGTCGAGGGCTAAGTTAGAATCCCCTCCAATGAGAACGCGGCCCTCGAAGTGGGGAGAGAGAAGGAGAAACATCTCGGAGAGGAATTTTGCCTGACCTTTGTTAGGGGCATAGTAAGAAATAAATGTGTATAACACTCCTTGTATGTGGCCCTTGACCAGAATAATTCGACCCTGGGGGTCCCTTACGGTGTGCAGGTGTGAGAAGGGAAGGGATTTAGCAAAAAATATGGCCACCCCTCTCTGTTTGGAGGGGGCATTGGCTAGATAAAACAAGGGGTATTTATGATGGACATACAGTATGTCGGTTGGTTACAGTATGAAGCAGGAGGACCCCCAATCCTTGAGAATGGTAATGTTGAAATGCCTTTCTACGCTTAACAGGCGAATTTAGGCCCTGGGTGTTATGTGATGCCACCTGTAGAGAAGAGACCGTACTCACATTAGGCTGCATGTTGCGCGGGGAGGAGGCGCGCTGTTGTAGGTGATCCGGCGGGATCCCGAGAACATCCCCGGAGGAGACTATTCACAGCGTCAGCAGGCTTGTCAGGAGCAACAGGGAACCAGAAGGACCGCAGGAACCTGAGGGGAAGAAAAAGACACGAGTAAAGGGAGAAAAAGAGAAAAAAGAAGACAACAGAGGAAGAAGAAAGTAGCAAGTCCAAAGACTTGCCAAGGGATGAGAAAGCCGCAGGAAGGACCCGCAGCTCCTCATCACGTGTAAGGATGCGTCCTGAACCAGTCAGGGCACATTCCTGAGGGAGGCCAGATGAAATCATCTAACGTCCGACAGGAGGAGGCACATTAAAGCCTCTCGGGCCATAGGGCACCAGCCCGGCACCCTCATAAAAAGAAACAAAAGATAGCTAAATTTGAGCACGAAAATCACCCCTAGGTGTAGAATGTGGGGAGTTGCCCCAAAAGCACTAATAGGAGGATAGGTCTAGGGGGGATGGGGGAAAAGGACAACATGGGGAGGGGAAGGTAGGCAGGGAAAAAAGAAAAAGGGGGGGAGAAAATTAAAATAGGGGGGGGGGGGGAGTACTGGGGGGAGGAGGGGATCTGCAGGCTTAACGACAAGATTACTAGATAACACGACAACGACAGATTAAGCAGTAATTACAGTCCCAGCATTCAAAAACAACCTGACCAGCGTGTAGAAAATAGATGAGGTAAGTCAGATCAAAAATTGTAAAATAGAAAGTTCGCTGAGAAAAAAAAAAGGGGGAACAAAACAGTCCGAAAACAGACCCAAAAAGGGGGGCCAAAAAATGGAGGCAGGGATCATCTCGGACCCCTATCAGGCGAGGAAGGACAAAATTCGACGACTGAAGAAAGAAGATTCCAGAGGATCAATGCAGACATCAGGGAGGCTGGACATCAGGGTGGCGCTTCGTTTGCTGCTTGTTCCAAACTGAGGAGACAAGGCTGATCGGAGGGGGTCGCTTGGAAGATTCTCTCCTGGAAGTGGACGGGGCAGGATCCCTGGTGATGATACCCAGATGCAGGAGCATGCCTTCACCCTCCTGGAAGTTGGTGAAGTTGTACGTCTTGTTTTGGAATTGAAAATTCAGCCCGGAAGGGGAAAGACCACCAATATTTCAGCGCCCGGGCAGAAAGAGCTTGTGTAAGTGCCTTTAGAGCTCTGCGGCGT
Organism: Pelophylax lessonae; assembly: GCF_965119305.1. Classification (NCBI taxonomy): domain Eukaryota; kingdom Metazoa; phylum Chordata; class Amphibia; order Anura; family Ranidae; genus Pelophylax; species Pelophylax lessonae. The sequence continues at coordinate 344,923,075 of NC_138768.1, read as the reverse complement.
TGAATAGTGAAGGGGGAGAGGTCGGCGAAGAGTTGAATCTTGTGACCTTGGATGGATAGGTCCTCTCTACCCCTACTCACTTTCATGAGCTCCTCTTTAACCCCATAAAAGTGGGGTTTGACGATAACATCTCTGGGAAGGCCATCTTTGCGGTTGTAGGGCCCTGTGAGCCCGGTCGAGCTCCAGGCGATGGTCCGAAATGTTCGGAATGAGATCCCTAATAAAGGCTTTAATTGTGGTAGGAATGTCTGTGAAGGTTTCTGGGATCCCTCTGACCCTAAAATTTAGGCGTCTGCTTCTGTTTTCCATATCATCCAGCTTACTAAGCGTTGTGTCTAGCTTGGATAGTCTGGATGCAAGCTGTATTTTGATTGGCCCGTGCGACCGTCTGATCCATAGTGCTCTCAATTGCTTCAATCCGGGTGCCAAGGTTCTGGAGTTCCGCCTTAATGGATCCTGTGATTTGTGAGGCATTATGGGCCAGGCCAGCAGCTAGCATCTCCGAGAACCTATTCATTAATAAAGTAATGTCCGGAAACTGTCCTGGGGAGGTGAGGCCTGGTTGGTGAGGGAAAGCCAGGGCCTCTGGTGAATGCAGCCCCGGGATCCCTGGGGCCTGTGCAAGGTGTCTGCTGAGGAGGGATTCAGTGGAGGCTGGTGATATTAATGGGGGCTGTGGCAGGTATGCAGGGGTCGCTGGGGAAGACCAGGGATCGGGGGAGGCCGAGGGGGTGTGCATAGTGCATGCTGCTATGTCTCCTACCTCCCGTGTACCTCTGTCTTCTGAGGGGAGAGAAGGCGCGGTCGCCATCTTGGCTGTGTCCCGCTCCGGGGACAGGAATATCAGGCGGCGGGAGACCTCGCTCCGGGGACCCGCCGACATCCGAGGGGGAACCGCTGGAGGAAGGAGCAGCTATCGGTGCCGATTTCGGGGCTTAGTGCGCTCCGATGCCGGCGCTGGTGCCCGAATGAGACCGGGGAGGCGCGGAGCTCTGGGCTAAGCTGCCATATCGGAGCAGCCGCGCATGCGCACTCAAGAACTCACTTTTTAAGCTCTCTCAGGGGTGATGGCGAGATATTGAAAAAACATGTCTTGCTGCCCTGCTGTATCTTCTCAAAATGGTGGTTGATTCACTTCCTGTAGAAATACTACCCAGAATGCCCGCTTCCTATCAATTTTATTAAACAAATTCTGAGTTTACAATTATTGCAGAATAGCTGAAGCTATACCAGAAAGGAACAGAAGATGACGCTTGCACTCTGCACATAACTAACTTGTGTGAATCAAGAAAATCCAACATGTTATTTTAAACAACATAAACACAAGTATTCTGAATAGAAGTCCGGTGGGCAGAACACTCCCCGCCTGATGTCATGTGACGTCACTAACAGAGTCTTCTGCAGAAAGCAACAGAACAAGTTTGGCCACTGGACTTAAAAATACTTTAGCCTCATTCTGTTGGAAGATCTTGACTTCAACTTTACGGACACACTTATCCTCCTTTGGATGTACTCTGGTGACCAGACCGAAAGGCCACTCATTCCTTTCTGTCTGGCAACCTCTCTTGAGCATTACATCACCAGGTTTAAGATTAGGTTTTTCAATGTGCCACTTTCTCCTTGGTTGAAGAGTAGAGATATATTGCTTCCTTCACCGACTCCAGAAGGTATTGGCAAGGGTTTGTACTTGTCTCCACTGACATTTTTAAAGGTCCTTTTCACAAAACTCTCCAGCTGGAGCACCAACAAGGCCAATCTTTTCAGTGAGTAACATGGCAGGTGTAAGAATCACTGAATCCTTGTCTACATCTATCAAATCAAATGTGGCAAAGTCATTAGTATTGTAGTCTGGACTGTGCAGAAAGGTGGGACATGTAAACCATGAAGTACTTTTGAGGCGGCTGGCCGCAACAAATCTGGTTGCTAGGTCAGCAGGTTTGCAGTCTGTAGGCACAAAATGCCATTGTTCTGGGCGGGTGGACCTCCTTATCCTTTACATTGTCCTCCTCATCTTTCTCTATACTCTTTTCCGTATCTTCCAGAAAGAGCCTATCCTCAATGGACATTGCTACCTGATTGTCCTCCTTTGCTCTCCTGAACACTGTTCATTGTAAGTCATCTTGGTCACCGTCATAGGTATTGCTTTTACAGAGGAAAATTAGGAAAGGAAGAGGTACAGGGTTGCTGTGTGGTGGCTCCTTTATAAAGAAGTGATTTTGACAGGGCTGGAAAAGAGAAGGACGACCATTCTCTAGTGTACTAGTGAGCAAGTTGTTAACAGATGTCGGTTTGTGTGCGCCCCCCAGGCAAACATAACCTATAATGACCCACCCAAGATCAAGTTTTTGGGCATGTTCAGGAACTATAATTCCCATCATGCTCAGTCATGTCTGTGAATGTCAGAGTTTTACAATGCCTCATGGGATGGGTAGTTCCGCAACAGCTGGAGGGCTGTAGTTTGAGGATCCCTGATCTAGACCTTTAATGGCACTCTGGAAAGAAGATTGCCATGCCCTGTAATGCTGGGGGTGATCACTAAATTTGACAAGTCCTTGGGTAACTAATTCACATTTAGCAAGGTCTACAGTAGCCTGATTAGCATTGGGGTAGGCTGCTGGTGTATTGGGGTGTGGTGTATAGGCATACCTGGTAGAAATCTCTTCTTTAGGCGGGCTGGGTTCATATTTGCATAGGGTTGGCGGCTCGTACCAGCTTGTTGCATACTCCCTTGGAGTGAAAGCAGGTGTTTTATGCTTGTATGAAGGCTGAGTACCTTGCTGAGTAGGTTTGGTTGGAGCTGGATAGCCTGGATCTCAGATTTTTCTTGCTTTAGCACTGGTTCAGGGTCAGCTTCTTGCTGCTTTATTTGAGGTGACTCACTGACGTCATGTTTGATTTCTTGCTGTGGAGTACTGCTTGGGTTAGAGTGCTGGTAGACATAATCTGAAGTGAGCTGCATGGAATCTTGGTGGTCCTCCTCTTGACCCAGTATGCTGCTACCTACTCTTGGCTCATCATAGACAGCTGCTTCTAATGCTTCTGCTTCTGCAATGGCGGCAACAGCGTCTCGATCCACTGCCAGCCTCTCCATGTTAGCTTCTAGGATGGCCTGCTGCATTTACAGAGATGCTTCTTGCTGAGCTAGTTCATGCGTACTCTCTCCTTCTCTCTCTCTCTCTTGCTCCTGCCTCACCTTTTCTGCTTCAAGGTGAGCCTTTTCTTTTTTCATCTGAAACTCTTGGTCTGTGAATGCGGCCCTGGCCCTCACTGCTTCAGCTTTCGAACGGTCGATTGCTGCTGCATTTGCGACAGATGATTTGGATGAGCTTGCTTGTGATCGTGTTTTGTAAGAAGATGCTCCACTGTGAGACATGGCAGCGGGGGAGAAGCTGTCCTGCTGTGTGGAGGCCGCTCTGTGTAACCTGGCTGCTTGCTTCACCTGCTGAAGGCCTGTTTCATCTAAGGCTCCTGACTGTATGTATATTGTGTAGCCCCAGGCTGTACAGTCTTCCGAAGTCAGCTTATCTTCACCCCAGAGTTCAGCAAAAATGTCACTGTTCTGTCTCTAGAACAGAGAGCTAAACCTTACTGCTCCATAAACTTCAGGTACCATATTTCTTTGATCTCAGATTTATTAGAACAAGCCAGGTGAAACTACAAATTGATAAAAAATAAGCATAAATCAGTACAAAATTGCATACAACAAAGAAACAATGATCTATAATACAGGATGGGATAATAAGAACTCACTTTTTAAGCTCTCTCAGGGGTGATGGCGATAGATTGAGAAAACATGTCTTGCTGCCCTGCTGAATCTTCTCAAAGGGGTGGTTGATTTACTTCCTGTAGAAATCTTACCGAGAATGCCCTCCTTCCCAACAACTTTATTAAATACATTCTGAGTTTACAATTATTGCAGAACAGCTGAAGCTATACCAGAAATGAACAGTAACTAACTTGTGTGAATCATGAAAACCCAACATGTTATTTTAAACAACATACACACAAGTATTCTGAATAGAAGTCTGCTGGGCAGAACAGGTGAATAAGAAAAAAGAAACACAAAGGTGCCTCTAAATGCAGACTGTAGATAATTTAATGTAAAATAACAGGTTCTTAAAAACTCACATTTCTCATGAGTACATGAAGCCTAAAAATGGGGAGTGAAGAGTCCCTCTTTGAGTACCTCTATGAGTCCTGGATGGTGCGCATGCTCCAAAACGCGTCGCAATCTTATGATGTCACTGGCGCAGGATTGCAGTCCATTGTCTGGTTCAGCCCTCGTTTTCATCCTCTCTCCCCGGAAGCCGGCTTATACATCCACAGAGGAAGCAGGAGGGAAAAACGGCTCACTAAATTGGCTGGAAGCACCGAAACCCTACCGTCCAGGAATAATAGAGGGACTCTACACTCCCCATTTTCAGGCTTCATGTACTCAGGAGAAATGTGAGTTTTTAAGAACCTGTTATTTTACATTAAATTATCTACACTCTACACTCTGCATTTAGAGGCGCCTTTGTGCTTCTTTTTTCTTGCAAATTTGGGAATATTGCTTCAGTCATTCCCCCCACCTGCAGAAGACTTGTGGATTCATCCTCTTATGGTGCCCCTAAATCACAGGACACTGTAAGTTCATAAGGGACATGATATTGCCCATGAACTAGCGCTGATCCATCTATATTTGTGTAGAACAGGTAAGTATGACATGTTTGTTATTTAAGAAACATACAATCTTCAGAATCATATTAACATGATGACCTGAGCATTATTGCCCCCACTGTGCAATGTGTGGCGATACCTAATATGTGTGGCACAATTGTCTTTTTTTGTTCAAGTGCACACTGAAAGCACACATTTGCATTTAGTTATGTTTCTTCAGAGAAATGGGGCTATTCATTTTTTTTTTTTTTTGAGGGGGGGTTAGTTTATTTTATTAAACTTTAATATTTTGAACTTGTACAAGATTGACAACTGTGAACCTGGAAGTGCTCTAAGCTGAGCAGTCCTGGTTTCATGCTACTCAGGGGGAGTTTGCTGATATCCTACTTCTCTCCATTCTGACACCCAATATGATGGTCCCGGGCACCCAGGAGAAAAACAAATAGCTTAGTTGCATGCCAGTGCTGCCACCGATATCTATCAGTGGAGATAAATAAAAGTGTGGCTTCATTACATGACAAAAAATGACAACGCTAAAAATAAAACAAATGGGTCAGATTTCTAGACAACAAAGAATGATGAAATGTTTGTTTTAATATCATGGAGTATATTTTTTAATACTGCAGATCCTAATAAGGATAGTACTATTAGGGAGTGTGACCTTATGTGACTGAGGCAGGATGTGTTTCCCTGGAACTCCGCTATCCTCCGCTGCTTGTACCTAATTATTCCGAGAATTTCACTACCAAATTTGCAGCAAAGGTTTCTAACACTCAGGGGATGCCGTCAACCACTTTCAAAACCAAGGGGAAGGCGCCACTAGACTTGCTCTTTGCGTGGCAAAGGCCTCGACTACAGTGCTCCAGTAAGCCAGCCATGAGAATGGAGCAGGTAAAAGAAACGATGCTGAGATGCCTTCCTACCCATCCCAGGAACAGGAAGCAGACTCAGAGACCATCACAAAACCCATCATATAAGTTATAAATGCGTGTAAGGCCGCACTTATGACCCGCATTGACCATTTAGCTTCTGAATGTACTTTAGTCAGACATGATCTGGATAAAATCAGGAGTCACCTCACAAATAGGATTTCTGAAAATGAAGATAATACCCATACCCATGGCACTCAGCTTTCTGAACTCCAGGGCCTGGTGAGATCATTACAGCAAAGGGCTGATGATGCTGAAGATAGAGATGGAATAATATCAGGGTGGTGGAGCTTTCAGAAGGGGCTGAAGAGACTAAACCTGCAATCTTTGCTGAATAGTTCTTTAAGCAGTTACTTTCCCTGGAAAATCTCCCACCAACATATGTGGTAGAGAGAGCCTATTGTGTTCCCACAGGTGTTAGACCCCCTGGAGCCCCTGGAGCCCCCCCCCCTTCCCCCCAGGCCCTTTTTGATTTCTAGATTTCAGGGATAGGGACCTGCTCCTATCTGAGGCAAGGAAGCACCAGGATCTTCAGTTTGAAAATGCACACATAATGTTGTTCTCTGAATTCTCAACAGAAAAGCAGAAGAAGCGACATTCTTTTACAGAGGTCCGGAAGCGCTTGAGGGAGAAGGACATTAAATATAGCATGTTATATCCCAGCAGGCTTTGCGTCCAACCTAAAGGGTCATTAAGATTCTTTGACAATCCCCTGGAGGCCTCTGAGTGGCTGGACAAGGAACACTGACACCTGTTCAACCTCACCGGTTGCTTGGCACACAGGAGCCCCTAGCTGGTCTATCTATTGACTTTTTATTTCCTTATCCGCCTCCGGGGACGGGTGCACACTCTCCCAGCAGTTGAATTTCCACACTATGGTGGCTCTACACATACCTTGTCTTCTCCGCTGCAACCTATTCTCCTCCATACCATAGGTACAAACAGTACCTTAACAATGGTGGTTTACCATGGCCAGGTACTAGCACTAAACCTGACTATGCGGAATCTCCCATTGGAGATGTGAAATAGTCATCTGGATCTGCCAAAGTGTTGTGATCAATGGTTGGACCTCCACAAGATTCTTTGTTTGGTTTTTGGGAGGAAGCTGCATTCCGGACATTTTTGTTCTATTTTGTTGAGTTTCTGGTATAATGGCAAAGGGTGTTTGAACCAGCTGACCTAAAGCTGTGCTTTTACTGCACTAGCCAAAACTATGTTGTGCCATTCACATATCAACAGCCTTTTCCTTTCATACAACAAACTGTCTCTTACCTTTTGGGACTGTTATTTTGTTCTTCTGGTTAACACTATAAAATTTCTCTCTTGGAATGTTAGAGGGATGAACAAGTTTAAACGTGCAGCAGTTTTCAGGTATCCTAAGCAGGATAAGCGGCATGTCGTCCTCCTACAAGAGACACATCTTGATGGAGGCAAAATTCTATTCCTACGCAACCATGGGTACAAAGAGCTCTCCACTCTACATATTCTACATATGCAAGAGGGGTTTCTATTCTACTCAACAAATCATTCCCTTGCACCATCCATCGGGTGGTCTCTGACCCGGGGGGGGGGGGTAGATATGTGCCGGTAGTGATGAATATCAGTCATCAGAATTACTAGTAAATATAACAACCTCCTCCCTTTCAGGTTCAATTGCTCTATGACTTAATCGTTAAAAACTGGCTCCTCATGCCTATATGCCCATGATATTGCTTGGTGATTTTAATGCCATAGTAAACCATACTCTGGTTTCTTTCAACCCCAGCAGACCAGAATCTGTGGAGTTACTCTCCTGGGCCTAGACTGCAGGGCTGATTGAGCTGTGGGGATGGAAGCATCCCTTAGCCAGGAGTAATTTCCACCTCTCCACCACTCATCGCTCCTCAGCTAGAATAGATCTAGCATTTGGTAATGCCTTCTTATTTCCATTACTTCAGGAGATTATTTGGCAGGGGGCATTTCTGATTATAACCCATTATCTGTCACACTGGTTGTTCCCACTGGGACTAGTAGAGGGGGGTGGAGACTGTCTCTGGGCTGATTACAAGTTGATCAGGTTGCTACCCACTTACAAACGTCTATCTCATCATATTGGTCCACTAACGTTGACTCAGCTGAGCCGGCAGTGGTATGGGATGCGTTCAAGGGGGTAACTAGGGGAGAATGTATCTCCACAATCAAAACCACCCGAAAAGACCAAAATTCTGAAATTCCTGCTTTACAAAGCCAGAGAGCATGGGTGTGTGGAGGAACACGCCGCTTATCCATCAAATACTACTTACACTTGCTTGTTGGAGGCGCGGCGTCTTCTTACCTTGCACTTCACGGACTATGCACATACTGAAGCTAGATGTAGAACTATTCACCCTATTTTCACAGGGTGAATAAAATGGTAAGCTATTGGCTATGTTGGTGGCTGACCAGAGGACCCCGGTGAGTATACCTGCTATCCGACTGACAAGTGGTGATATAGTGACTGACCCCTTGGGCATCCTGACAGAATTTGTGAACTATTATTCCTCCTTGTATGCCCCTATCCCATTCTATGACCCTACCGCTTTGGATGAGCTGTTGGGGGGTCTACAGTTGCCGGTGCTCTCAGAATCAGACAGGGATTCGCTCAAGGCTGAGATCATCCCACTAGAGGTGGAGGCGGCTATTTCAGCATTTCCCCCACACAAAGCCCCTGGGCCAGATGGCCTCCCGGCCGATTTTTATAAATCCTACTTGGAACAGTTGGCTCCTAGAATTAGTAATCTCCTAACACACTGTTTGGAACAAAAAACCCTCCCCACTTTCATGTTAGATGCCTATATGGTACTACTTTTAAAACCTGGCAGAGACCCCATGACCTGTTCATCCTATCGTCCCATTGCCCTACTAAACATGGACCTGAAAATCCTGATCAAGGTGTTGGCGACATGCTTGGCCAGGGTCATTACTTCCTTGGTTAACATCGATCAAACGTGATTTATGCCTGGGAAATCAATGGACACAAACTTGTGGAGACTGTTCACTCACCTCAAGATATCTCCAATGGTCGCCCATGAGTGTTTTAGTATCCATAGATATTGAAAAAGCTTTTGATTCTGTGGACTGGCAATATATATATATATATATATATATATATATATATATATATATATATATATAAAAGATACTGGAGCTTATGGGCTTTGGGCCGAAGTTCCATGGATGGATAGAAATGCTGTACCGAAGCCCTCGAGCAGCAATCCGACTTGGTTTGTCTGACTCACTTTTTTGATAAAGGTAAGGGGTACGAAACAGGGGTGCCTACTCTCTACATTCCTTTTCGCCTTGGCGATGGAACCCATAGCTATTGCACTTAGAACGTCCCAGGCAGTTGGAGCTATCCGTGTAGGTTCCATAAAGGAATGCCTGGCTCTATACGCTGATGACCTACTTCTATTCCTCAAGACCTGGATCAATGCTTACAATCAGCGCTAACCATTCTAAATAAGTTTGCTAAGAATTCTGGACTTAAAGTAAACTGGGGGAAATTATCCAAACTGCCCTTAGATGACCATGCAAAATCGATGGAAGACCCCAACCTCCCACTACAGTGGGACACCTCCCTTTTCTATTTTTATCCTTTTAGAGAGTTGTTTCATGTCTAGTCTAGATACTGTAGTCACAACCTGGGGGCTTCGCCTTAGGTGGTGTATCTTTACTTACTCTGCCTCTAAGGTTGTATTGTTTTATACTTTCTTTGTTATGTATCATGTGAAAATCTTAATAAAAAGAATTAAAAAAAAATAAAAGGATAGTACTATTATACTATTATAAACATTCTGTTTTGTGTAATTCTTTCCACAAGAGCATAGTCTTTGAAGTAGAAGCCCTATGCTAGGGTTTTGGAGAACACTCCAACTATTGCTTTTCCTAACCCTATTCAATGTGTATCTTGGTAGTTATCAGTCATGAAATTTGTTGTGTAAGAAATGTCTTTCCTTTTTACCATTCAGGGCATGTAGAGTGCTGTAATACGGTTACATAATAATAACTTGACAGTGTATAAGAATACATTGTCTATCTAGCAAACATTTATTCATTACATGAAAGTCTGTAGGTGATGCCCCTTGGATCCACAGCACATATGGTTCATTATATCTTGCAAGTTTAAAAAAGACCTCCAGATTCTCAGTCAGAATATATAAAATGACTTCAGGCACACTTATAGCAGTTCAGCAAGTTTCCATTATGCATTTCCTCATTCAAAAAGAAGGGTTCATATGTGATGGTCTACTGGAGACCAAAGAGATGTCATGTTTAGGAAAAGTTTATGTCTTATTAGCACCTGGTAGCTTAAGCAGTTCTGTTTTAGACTTCACTCAGAATGCTAATTTTGATATCCTGGTCAAAAAGTGAGAAACATTCAGTGAAGCAAAGTAATTCATACTGGTTATTGCACAAAGCAACAGGTAACAGCTTATCCTTTGGTAGATGAAAATGATAAGAGGCATATACTTCATTTAAACACCATAGGTTCTTCACAGTGTGACTTCCAGCCTTGACTCTTCTTCCATTAAAAAAAAAACGTTTAAGTACAAAACATATCCATAGGCTCAAAATGTTATAAATGGCTTCAATTGAAATCATGAATTCTAGTATTCAAATCCAGTTATAATGTTTTGCAGTCTGAAATTCCTTAAATATTATTAGGTTTGTGTATGTGTGATCCCAAATTTTCCGGCGGAGTTCTCTCATTTTCTTCCCAAACAGTAGTCTTCAGAATGCTTTGTGATGTTTTGGGGATTGTCCACAAGGTTACAAAGGAATATGCTACTCCACCTACCATGCTGAAACAGGAAACACATAATAGGATTATTTATATGTATTGTGATGTTGCCTCAACTGCTTATTTAAAGACTGTAACGATCTCTAAAATGCCATTTAATCAGCTATCCTCATGATGAAGAGTATGTCAAGTCAAAATTAAAAAAAGGCTTTATGTCTCTGCAATGCATACACATTTCTCTAAGTTTTTCCCCCCTTTAAAGAGCCTGCAAGTACAGAAAATGCTAGTTGCCTGGCTCTCATTCTTATTCAAAATTTTCACTAAGTTAGCACATGTATGCCTGATTCTTTAATGATTACTTCAAAATAGTTTTTATTTCCATTGCAAGGTCTGAGCAACTGTATAGTAAAGTCCAAGAAAACTAGGCGCACAATCCTAAAAGTATATAGGGCTCATCTCACACAAAATCCAACCAGTTTATAAAATTTGGATGAGGTCATAAGAAATTTTACCTGGATAAGTTAGAACTTTTCCAACAACTATGTAGTGTAAGGGGCTAGCTGATTACATACAAAGTGAATGGAAGCTTTAGGTAGTCTCTCCCAGGAATTCAACCACTTTGTAAAAAGTGCATGCACACTATAGGTTAAGTCAAAAGACGTGCATGATATCTCCTAAACGTATCTCTGTTATTTGTTTCTGACATGTTTATGGCTCTGCTGGAGCATACACTGACACTCAGGTCTGTGAGAGAGGAGTGAGAGGCACACAGAGCAGCTATGCCTGTCCCTCCCCTCTGCTGCCCATTCAGAGAAGCCTTTGTATTTTGTGAATGAGTTCACATAATACAAAGGCTCTGTTATTGGGCAGGAGAAGGGGAGGGGCAGGCATAGAATCGGCACCGACTCCACTGCTTAGACCTGAAACATCATCGTTGGGCTCCCGGCAATACAACGATAACCGTCTTTCGGGTGTACAATAAAACTATCAAATGTAAATAATAGAGATAAGCCTAGGAGATGTCATGCACCTCCTTGGACTTAACTTATAGTGTGCCTTAGCGTGCCTTTACTTTTTACAAAGGAGCTGAATTCCTGGAATTCAACTTTAAAGCCAAACTAGTTGGTAAATATAACGGAGATCAAACAGTGATTCGACAATTAAATTGTATTGTGTGTGGCCAGTTGAACACCGGACACACCCCTTACAATTTCTTCCTTCAAGTAAGTAACTTACAGCATGGTGGATATGTTTTAACCACTTGCCAATCGGGCCATAGCTGAATGATGGCTACAGTGCAGTCAGCTAGTTCTGGGAGGGCTTACTATGACGTCCTCCCCAACTTGCGCTTCCTGCGTGCCCCCTGGGGCGCACACCTGGGAAATTCCCGTGATCGTCAGGTCCTCTGGACCCAGGGAATCACAGATCAGGGTGATGTGATGGCTTCGCCCGGTGACGGAGTGATCATTTGTCAACAAACCCGCACAAGTATGGTTCAGCTCTCTCCTCTCCCCGCACACTGTACACACCGATCGAGAGGAGGGAGACTGCAACAGTGTTCACCCGGGCCTCATTCATGCCCATCTGTGCATTATCAATGCCACATTCATGCCCATCTGTGCCTTATTCATACCCATCTGTGCCTCATTCATGCCTCATCTGTGCCTCATTAATGCCCATCTGTGCCATATCCATGCCTTATTCATGCCCATCTGTGCCTCATCCATGCCTCATTTATGCCCAACTGTGCCTCATCCTTGTCCATCTGTGCCTCATCCATGTCTGATCTGTACCACATCAGTGCTCATCCATGCCTCATCCATGCCCCACCAGTGCTCATCCGTGCCACATCCGTGCCACTTTAGCACTCATCCATGCCACATCTATGTCTCATCCATGCCTCATCAGTGCTCATCCATGCCACATCCATCCCTCATCTGTGCCCATCCATGACACATCAGTGCTCATCCGTGCCACATCCATGCCACATCCATCCCTCATCCGTGCCTATCCATGCCACATCAGTGCTCATCCATGCCACATCCATGCCTCATCCATGCCACATCAGTGCTCATCCATGCCTCATCCGTGCTTATCTGTGCCACATTAATGCCTCATCCGTGTCCATCCATGCCACATCAGTGTTCATCCATGCCTCATCTATGCCACAGCAGTGCTTATCCGTGCCACATCAGTGCTCATCTGTGCCACATCAATGCCACATCACTGCTCATCCATGCCTCATCAGTGCTCATCCATGCCATATCCATGCCACATCAGTGCTCACCCGTGCCACATCAGTGCTCATCCGTGCCACATCAGTGCTCATCCATGCCACAAAGTGTAATAGGTAGTCAGGAAATTAGATTTGTAATTTTATGTTCCTAGAGCACCTGACGGTGCCCCCTGCATGTCAGGCCTCTGTATGTGGTCAGGCTGTGTAAAAGGCTCACATGTGTGGTATTGCCATACTCAGGAGTAGGGTTGAGCGGACACCTAGATGTCCGTGTTCGACGGGTTCGGCCGAACTTTAAAAAAAAGTCCGGGTCCGTGTCCCGGACTTTTACCGAACTTTTCCCGGACACCGAACCCCATTGAAGTCAATGGGGACCCGAACTTTAAGGCACTAAAATGGCTCTAAAACACCAAAGGAAAGGGCTAGAGTGCTGCAAATGGCAGCAAAACGTAATTAAGAGCATGGCAAGTGCTCTGCAAACAAATGTGGATAGGGAAATAACTTAAAACAACAAAAAAAAACAGAAAAATAAAACAATGTTCTTCTTCATCTCTGAAGGACGAGGCCCATATGGAGTAGGAGGGAGGTTGAGGTGGTGGTGGATGTGGCGGTGACATAGGCGTGCGCACAGGGTGTGCTGGGTGTGCCTGGGCACACCCTAATCACCTAGGGCACATAGCATTGCCAGTGAGGAGATGGGAAAGATCTCCCTGGGACCTGCTCTGCTCTATTTCTCCTTGCCTACAGGTACATGGCCCCGATACATTACTCTCCCTGCTGGCAAACACATGCATGTGTATTTCAACTTTGGGGTGCACACCTTAATGCAATAGGCTGCGCACACCTATGGGCGGTGTAGGTGGAAGCGGCGGTGGAGGAGGACCAGGGCCGGATTAACAGCATCATGGGCTTGGTGCTGAGGATTTTGAAGGGCCTTAAGGGCCGTGCCTTGCCATGCACCCAGAGGAGGAAGGGTGCAGCCATGCATGCCTAATTCAACATGGGATGCTGTCTCTGAAGCCCATAAACACATCCATGCATCGCCAACTGTCCCTCCTTGTCCGGCCTTCACGCTGTGTGGGGAGGTTCTGAGGGTGCTGCCTGGGGAAGCGAGCATAGAAGCCAGACTTCTGTGTTTACAAGTGACAGAAGAGCGGTAACAGTGAATATGGCCAACCCGGGGCCTATATAAAAGGTAGGGGCCTGGAGCTGCAGCTCCAATAGCCCCTACATTAATCTGGCCCTGAGGAGGAGGACGAGGTAGCCAACACTGCTTCTTTTCAAAAATTTTAAATGAGGGTACACCCCAAAAGAGTGAGAAAGAGCAAAAATGGAACAATGGGTGGGTAAGGTCGGTATCCATTGCTATTCTGCATAAGGTACGGAAAAGTCCCGTGGGATCCATGCCTGGTTCATTTTAATGAACGTGAGCTTGTCCACATTGTCTCTGGACAGGCGGCTGCGCTTGTCTGTTATAACGCCCCCAGCCGTGCTAAATACCCGTTCAGATAATACACTGGCTGCAGGGCACGCCAGCACCTCCAAGGCGTAAAGGGCAAGCTCAGGCCATGTGCCCAATTTGGAGACCCAGAAGTTGAAGGGGGCAGACCCGTCATTCACTACATGTAGGCGTGTGCACACATACTGCTCCACCATGTTGGTAAAATGCTGCCTCCTGCTAAGACGTTCCATCTGAGCTGCTGGTGCTGCTGTTTGTTGTGGCGTGCTGACAAAGCATTTCCACATTTCGGCCATGCTAACCCTGCCTTCTGAGGTGCTGGCGGTGCCCTGGTTGCGTTGGCGACCTCCTCCTCCTCCTCCTCTGCCTTGTGCTTCCACTGTGGCCCCGCTGTCAGATGGGAATGCCAGCAGCATGGCGTCTACCAGCGTGCGCTTGTACTCGCGCATCTTGCGATCGCGCTCCAGTGAGTGAATTAAGGACGGTACGTTGTCCTTGTAACGGGGATCCAGCAGCGTGGCCACCCAGTAATCAGCACAAGTTAGAATGTGGGCAACTCGGCGGTCGTTGTGGAGACACTGCAGCATGTAATCGCTCATGTGTGCCAGGCTGCCCAGAGGCAACGAAAGGCTGTCCTCTGTGGGAGGTGTATCGTCCGTGTCCTCTGTATCCCCCCAGCCACGCACCAGTGATGGCCATGAGCTGGCCTGGGTGCCACCCTGCTGTGAACATGGTTCCATCTCCTCCTCCAGCTCCTCCTCCTCCTCATCCTCCTCATCCTCCAGAACTGTGCCCCTGCTGGACAATTGCGTCCCTGGCGTTTGCGTGTGCAGGAACCCACCCTCGGAGCCCCTTGCGAATGACTGCCCTGAAAGCCTTGGAAATGTTACCTCTTCATCCTCCTCCTCCTCCTCATCCTGTGCCACATCCTCTTCCATCATCGCCCGAATTGTTTTTTCAAGGAGGCATAGAAGTGGGATAGTTAAGCTGAGAACGGCGTCATTGCCACTGGCCATGTTGGTGGAGTACTCAAAACAGCGCAACAAGGCACACAGGTCTCGCATGGAGGCCCAGTTATTGGTGGTGAAGTGGTGCTGTTCCGCAGAGCGACTCACGCGTGCGTGCTGCAGCTGAAACTCCACTATGGCCTGCTGCTGCTCGCACAGTCTTTCCAGCATGTGCAAGGTGGAGTTCCACCTTGTGGGCACGTCACATATGAGGCGGTGAGCGGGAAGGCTGAAGTTACGCTGCAGCGCTGCCAGGCGAGCAGAAGCAGGGTGAGAACGCCGAAAGTGCGCACAAACGGCCCGCACTTTCTGCAGCAGCTCTGACATATCGGGGTAGTTTTTAAGGAACCTCTGCACCACCAAATTCAGCACATGCGCCAGGCAAGGGATGTGCGTCAAACCGGCTAGGCCCAGAGCTGCTATGAGATTTCGCCCGTTATCGCACACCACCAGGCCGGGCTTGAGGCTCGCTGGCAGCAACCACTCATTTGTCTGCTGTTCCATGCTCCTCCACAACTCCTGCGCGGTGTGTGGTTTGTCCCCCAAACAGGCAAGTTGTAAAACTGCCTGCTGTCGTTTACCCCTGGCCGTGCTGAAGTTGGTGGTGAAGGTGTTACGCTGTCCGGATGAGGAGGCGGTAGAGGATGAGGAAGCGGAGTAGGAGGAGTTAGGAACAGGAGGCAAACTGAAGCGCCCTGCAATCCTCGGTGGTGGAAGGACATGCGCCAAATTGCTATCCGCCTCAGGCCCATCCGCCACTGCATTTACCCAGTGTGCCGTTAGGGAGATATAACGCCCCTGACCGTGCTTACTGGTCCACGTATCCGTAGTTAGGTGGACCTTGGCACAGATGGCGTTGCGCAGTGCACACCTGATATTTTCCCCCACTTGGTTGTGCAGGGAAGGGATGGCTTGCCTGGAAAAGTAGTGGCGGCTGGGCACGACGTACTGTGGGACAGCCACCGACATAAGGTTTTTAAAACTGTGCGTCTCCACCAGACGGAATGACAGCATTTCAAAGGCCAATAATTTTGAAATGCTGGCATTCAGGGCCAGGGATCGCGGGTGGGTAGGGGGGTACTTCCTCTTCCTCTCAAGTGTTTGGGAGATGGAAAGCTGAACGCTTCCACGGGACATTGTGGAGATGGTTGTTGGTGACCCAGGTGGTGGTGTTGCTGACAGATCGTCTGTTTGCGGGGTGGCAGGTGCCGGTATCACTACAGATGTGGCTGGAGCGGCCGAGACTGCAGCAGAAGAGGAAGCAGGATGAGCCAGAGACGTTTCTTGGTTTTGAAGGTGTGTACTCCACTGCAGCTCGTGCTTTGCACTTAGATGCCTGATCATGCAGGTTGTGCTCAGGTTGAGAAGGTTTATGCCTCGCTTCAAGCTCTGATTGCACAGGGTGCAAACCACTCGTGTCCTGTCATCAGCACATTTTCTAAAGAACTTCCACGCTAGAGAACTCCTTTGAGCTGACTTTGGTGCGCTCGTTCCCTTGCTGCGTTGGGCAGTAGCGGGCGTAGTGTCTAGGGCACGGCCGCTCCGCTTCTGCACCCTGCTCCCTCTTCTGCTGTGCTGGTGGCTCTGTGCGACCACCGCCTCTTCCTCCAAACTACTCAGGTCACCTGCATGACGTTCATTCCATGTGGGGTCGAGGACCTCATCGTCCTCCACATCATCTTCCACCCAGTCTTCACCCCTGCCCTCCTTGTCGGTCTCCACAATGCTGAACGCCGCAGCAGTTGGCACCTGCGTTTCGTCATCATCGGAGACGTGCTGCGATGATCCTTGCATGTACTCATCTTGAGAAATAAGTGGTTGGGCATCGCTGCACTCAATCTCTTCCACTTCTGGGGCAGGGCTAGGTGGATGGCCCTGGGAAACCCTGCTGACAGAGTCCTCAAAAAGAATAAGAGACTGCTGTATGGCTTGGGGCTCAGACTGCTGGCCTGATTTGCAAGGGGGTGAGGTGAAAGACGGTTGGACATTGGCTGCAGGTGCCAACTCTGACCTTTCTGCAGTAGACTGGGTGGGAGACAATGTGAAGGAACTGGAGGCACTGTCAGCAGCAAACCAATCTACTATCGCCTCAACTTGTTCTGGCCTCATCACTTCTAGGGGCGTTTGATGCCCTACCAAATACTGATGCAGGTTCTGTCGCCTACTCACACTTGAGGAAGGTGTTTCACTTGTGCGTGTAGCTGGCACAGATCGACCACGTCCTCTCCTTGCAACAGGAGCTCTACCAGCAGCACCACGACCCAGGCCATGGCCCTTATTTGACGGTCTCCTCATATTTCTGTAATTTAAGATCTTGCCCTAGAAAGGTTTTTATTGAATAGCGGAATAGGAAATATGATCCAAAAAAGTGTATGTATCTCGCACGTACAAAACCACACTAGGCCCCAATTACTATTGTTTCTACCCCTAAAAGGATGGATGAGGAGTAGGAGGAGTATGGAACAGACAGCACCCTCAAATCTTCAGAAGTATGAGATGAACCCCAAAAACTTGGAAAGGTGGATCTCACACGTACCGACACAGACTATCCCGCAATTCAATTGATCCTCAAAGGTTTTTATTGAATAGCGGAATAGGAAATATGATCAAAAAAAGTGTATGTATCTCGCACGTACACAACCACACTAGGCCCCAATTACTATTGTTTGTACCCCTAAAAGGATGGATGAGGAGTAGGAGGAGGAGTATGGAACAGGCAGCACCCTCAAATCTTCAGAAGTATGAGATGAACCCCAAAAACTTGGAAAGGTGGATCTCACACGTACCGACACAGACTATCCCGCAATTCAATTGATCCTCAAAGGTTTTTATTGAATAGCGGAATAGGAAATATGATCAAAAAAAGTGTATGTATCTCGCACGTACACAACCACACTAGGCCCCAATTACTATTGTTTGTACCCCTAAAAGGATGGTTGAGCAGTAGGAGCAGGAGTATGGAACAGGCAGCACCCTCAAATCTTCAGAAGTATGAGATGAACCCCAACAACTTGGAAAGGTGGATCTCACACGTACCGACACAGACTATCTCGCAATTGAATTGATCCCCAAAGGTTTTAATTGAATAGCGGAATAGAAAATATGATCAAAAAGAAAGTGTATGTATCTCGCACGTACACCACCACACTAGGCCCCAACTACTATTGTTTGTACCCCTAAAAGGATGGTTGAGCAGTAGGAGGAGGAGTATGGAACAGGCAGCACCCTCAAATCTTCAGAAGTATGAGATGAACCCCAAAAACTTGGAAAGGTGGATCTCTCTCACACGTACCAACACAGACTATCCCCCAATTTAACTGATCCCCAAAGGTTTTTGATTAAATAGCGGAATAGAAAATATGATCCAAAAAAAGTGTATGTATATCACACGTACACAACCACACTAGGCCCCAATTACTATTGTTTGTACCCCTAAAAGGCTAGATGAGGAGTAGGGGGGGTATGGAACAGGCAGCACCCTCAAACCTTCAGAAGTATGAGATGAACCCCAACAACTTGGAAAGGTGGATCTCTCTCACACGTACCAACACAGACTATCCCCCAATTTAACTGATCCCCAAAGGTTTTTGATTAAATAGCGGAATAGAAAATATGATCCAAAAAAAGTGTATGTATATCACACGTACACAACCACACTAGGCCCCAATTACTATTGTTTGTACCCCTAAAAGGCTAGATGAGGAGTAGGGGGGGGTATGGAACAGGCAGCACCCTCAAACCTTCAGAAGTATGAGATGAACCCCAACAACTTGGAAAGGTGGATCTCTCTCACACGTACCAACACAGACTATCCCCCAATTTAACTGATCCCCAAAGGTTTTTGATTAAATAGCGGAATAGAAAATATGATCCAAAAAAAGTGTATGTATATCACACGTACACAACCACACTGGGCCCCAATTACTATTGTTTGTACCCCTAAAAGGCTAGATGAGGAGTAGGGGGAGTATGGAACAGGCAGCACCCTCAAACCTTCAGAAGTATGAGATGAACCCCAACAACTTGGAAAGGTGGATCTCTCTCACACGTACCAACACAGACTATCCCCCAATTTAACTGATCCCCAAAGGTTTTTGATTAAATAGCGGAATAGAAAATATGATCCAAAAAAAGTGTATGTATATCACACGTACACAACCACACTGGGCCCCAATTACTATTGTTTGTACCCCTAAAAGGCTAGATGAGGAGTAGGGGGAGTATGGAACAGGCAGCACCCTCAAACCTTCAGAAGTATGAGATGAACCCCAACAACTTGGAAAGGTGGATCTCTCTCACACGTACCAACACAGACTATCCCCCAATTTAACTGATCCCCAAAGGTTTTTGATTAAATAGCGGAATAGAAAATATGATCCAAAAAAAGTGTATGTATATCACACGTACACAACCACACTAGGCCCCAATTACTATTGTTTGTACCCCTAAAAGGCTAGGAGTAGGGGGAGTATGGAACAGGCAGCACCCTCAAACCTTCAGAAGTATGAGATGAACCCCAACAACTTGGAAAGGTGGATCTCTCTCACACGTACCAACACAGACTATCCCCCAATTTAACTGATCCCCAAAGGTTTTTGATTAAATAGCGGAATAGAAAATATGATCCAAAAAAAGTGTATGTATATCACACGTACACAACCACACTAGGCCCCAATTACTATTGTTTGTACCCCTAAAAGGCTAGATGAGGAGTAGGGGGAGTATGGAACAGGCAGCACCCTCAAACCTTCAGAAGTATGAGATGAACCCCAACAACTTGGAAAGGTGGATCTCTCTCACACGTACCAACACAGACTATCCCCCAATTTAACTGATCCCCAAAGGTTTTTGATTAAATAGCGGAATAGAAAATATGATCCAAAAAAAGTGTATGTATATCACACGTACACAACCACACTAGGCCCCAATTACTATTGTTTGTACCCCTAAAAGGCTAGGAGTAGGGGGAGTATGGAACAGGCAGCACCCTCAAACCTTCAGAAGTATGAGATGAACCCCAACAACTTGGAAAGGTGGATCTCTCTCACACGTACCAACACAGACTATCCCCCAATTTAACTGATCCCCAAAGGTTTTTGATTAAATAGCGGAATAGAAAATATGATCCAAAAAAAGTGTATGTATATCACACGTACACAACCACACTAGGCCCCAATTACTATTGTTTGTACCCCTAAAAGGCTAGATGAGGAGTAGGGGGGGTATGGAACAGGCAGCACCCTCAAATCTTCAGAAGTATGAGATGAACCCCAAAAACTTGGAAAGGTGGATCTCTCTCACACGTACCAACACAGACTATCCCCCAATTTAACTGATCCCCAAAGGTTTTTGATTAAATAGCGGAATAGAAAATATGATCCAAAAAAAGTGTATGTATATCACACGTACACAACCACACTAGGCCCCAATTACTATTGTTTGTACCCCTAAAAGGCTAGATGAGGAGTAGGGGGGGTATGGAACAGGCAGCACCCTCAAACCTTCAGAAGTATGAGATGAACCCCAACAACTTGGAAAGGTGGATCTCTCTCACACGTACCAACACAGACTATCCCCCAATTTAACTGATCCCCAAAGGTTTTTGATTAAATAGCGGAATAGAAAATATGATCCAAAAAAAGTGTATGTATATCACACGTACACAACCACACTAGGCCCCAATTACTATTGTTTGTACCCCTAAAAGGCTAGATGAGGAGTAGGGGGGGTATGGAACAGGCAGCACCCTCAAACCTTCAGAAGTATGAGATGAACCCCAACAACTTGGAAAGGTGGATCTCTCTCACACGTACCAACACAGACTATCCCCCAATTTAACTGATCCCCAAAGGTTTTTGATTAAATAGCGGAATAGAAAATATGATCCAAAAAAAGTGTATGTATATCACACGTACACAACCACACTAGGCCCCAATTATTATTGTTTGTACCCCTAAAAGGCTAGGAGTAGGGGGAGTATGGAACAGGCAGCACCCTCAAACCTTCAGAAGTATGAGATGAACCCCAACAACTTGGAAAGGTGGATCTCTCTCACACGTACCAACACAGACTATCCCCCAATTTAACTGATCCCCAAAGGTTTTTGATTAAATAGCGGAATAGAAAATATGATCCAAAAAAAGTGTATGTATATCACACGTACACAACCACACTAGGCCCCAATTACTATTGTTTGTACCCCTAAAAGGCTAGATGAGGAGTAGGGGGGGTATGGAACAGGCAGCACCCTCAAATCTTCAGAAGTATGAGATGAACCCCAAAAACTTGGAAAGGTGGATCTCTCTCACACGTACCAACACAGACTATCCCCCAATTTAACTGATCCCCAAAGGTTTTTGATTAAATAGCGGAATAGAAAATATGATCCAAAAAAAGTGTATGTATATCACACGTACACAACCACACTAGGCCCCAATTACTATTGTTTGTACCCCTAAAAGGCTAGATGAGGAGTAGGGGGGGTATGGAACAGGCAGCACCCTCAAACCTTCAGAAGTATGAGATGAACCCCAACAACTTGGAAAGGTGGATCTCTCTCACACGTACCAACACAGACTATCCCCCAATTTAACTGATCCCCAAAGGTTTTTGATTAAATAGCGGAATAGAAAATATGATCCAAAAAAAGTGTATGTATATCACACGTACACAACCACACTAGGCCCCAATTACTATTGTTTGTACCCCTAAAAGGCTAGATGAGGAGTAGGGGGGGTATGGAACAGGCAGCACCCTCAAACCTTCAGAAGTATGAGATGAACCCCAACAACTTGGAAAGGTGGATCTCTCTCACACGTACCAACACAGACTATCCCCCAATTTAACTGATGCCCAAAGGTTTTTGATTAAATAGCGGAATAGAAAATATGATCCAAAAAAAGTGTATGTATATCACACGTACACAACCACACTAGGCCCCAATTACTATTGTTTGTACCCCTAAAAGGCTAGATGAGGAGTAGGGGGGGGTATGGAACAGGCAGCACCCTCAAACCTTCAGAAGTATGAGATGAACCCCAACAACTTGGAAAGGTGGATCTCTCTCACACGTACCAACACAGACTATCCCCCAATTTAACTGATCCCCAAAGGTTTTTGATTAAATAGCGGAATAGAAAATATGATCCAAAAAAAGTGTATGTATATCACACGTACACAACCACACTAGGCCCCAATTACTATTGTTTGTACCCCTAAAAGGCTAGATGAGGAGTAGGGGGGGTATGGAACAGGCAGCACCCTCAAATCTTCAGAAGTATGAGATGAACCCCAAAAACTTGGAAAGGTGGATCTCTCTCACACGTACCAACACAGACTATCCCCCAATTTAACTGATCCCCAAAGGTTTTTGATTAAATAGCGGAATAGAAAATATGATCCAAAAAAAGTGTATGTATATCACACGTACACAACCACACTAGGCCCCAATTACTATTGTTTGTACCCCTAAAAGGCTAGATGAGGAGTAGGGGGGGTATGGAACAGGCAGCACCCTCAAACCTTCAGAAGTATGAGATGAACCCCAACAACTTGGAAAGGTGGATCTCTCTCACACGTACCAACACAGACTATCCCCCAATTTAACTGATCCCCAAAGGTTTTTGATTAAATAGCGGAATAGAAAATATGATCCAAAAAAAGTGTATGTATATCACACGTACACAACCACACTGGGCCCCAATTACTATTGTTTGTACCCCTAAAAGGCTAGATGAGGAGTAGGGGGAGTATGGAACAGGCAGCACCCTCAAACCTTCAGAAGTATGAGATGAACCCCAACAACTTGGAAAGGTGGATCTCTCTCACACGTACCAACACAGACTATCCCCCAATTTAACTGATCCCCAAAGGTTTTTGATTAAATAGCGGAATAGAAAATATGATCCAAAAAAAGTGTATGTATATCACACGTACACAACCACACTGGGCCCCAATTACTATTGTTTGTACCCCTAAAAGGCTAGATGAGGAGTAGGGGGAGTATGGAACAGGCAGCACCCTCAAACCTTCAGAAGTATGAGATGAACCCCAACAACTTGGAAAGGTGGATCTCTCTCACACGTACCAACACAGACTATCCCCCAATTTAACTGATCCCCAAAGGTTTTTGATTAAATAGCGGAATAGAAAATATGATCCAAAAAAAGTGTATGTATATCACACGTACACAACCACACTAGGCCCCAATTACTATTGTTTGTACCCCTAAAAGGCTAGATGAGGAGTAGGGGGGGTATGGAACAGGCAGCACCCTCAAACCTTCAGAAGTATGAGATGAACCCCAACAACTTGGAAAGGTGGATCTCTCTCACACGTACCAACACAGACTATCCCCCAATTTAACTGATCCCCAAAGGTTTTTGATTAAATAGCGGAATAGAAAATATGATCCAAAAAAAGTGTATGTATATCACACGTACACAACCACACTAGGCCCCAATTACTATTGTTTGTACCCCTAAAAGGCTAGGAGTAGGGGGAGTATGGAACAGGCAGCACCCTCAAACCTTCAGAAGTATGAGATGAACCCCAACAACTTGGAAAGGTGGATCTCTCTCACACGTACCAACACAGACTATCCCCCAATTTAACTGATCCCCAAAGGTTTTTGATTAAATAGCGGAATAGAAAATATGATCCAAAAAAAGTGTATGTATATCACACGTACACAACCACACTAGGCCCCAATTACTATTGTTTGTACCCCTAAAAGGCTAGATGAGGAGTAGGGGGGGTATGGAACAGGCAGCACCCTCAAATCTTCAGAAGTATGAGATGAACCCCAACAACTTGGAAAGGTGGATCTCTCTCACACGTACCAACACAGACTATCCCCCAATTTAACTGATCCCCAAAGGTTTTTGATTAAATAGCGGAATAGAAAATATGATCCAAAAAAAGTGTATGTATATCACACGTACACAACCACACTAGGCCCCAATTACTATTGTTTGTACCCCTAAAAGGCTAGGAGTAGGGGGAGTATGGAACAGGCAGCACCCTCAAACCTTCAGAAGTATGAGATGAACCCCAACAACTTGGAAAGGTGGATCTCTCTCACACGTACCAACACAGACTATCCCCCAATTTAACTGATCCCCAAAGGTTTTTGATTAAATAGCGGAATAGAAAATATGATCCAAAAAAAGTGTATGTATATCACACGTACACAACCACACTAGGCCCCAATTACTATTGTTTGTACCCCTAAAAGGCTAGATGAGGAGTAGGGGGAGTATGGAACAGGCAGCACCCTCAAACCTTCAGAAGTATGAGATGAACCCCAACAACTTGGAAAGGTGGATCTCTCTCACACGTACCAACACAGACTATCCCCCAATTTAACTGATCCCCAAAGGTTTTTGATTAAATAGCGGAATAGAAAATATGATCCAAAAAAAGTGTATGTATATCACACGTACACAACCACACTAGGCCCCAATTACTATTGTTTGTACCCCTAAAAGGCTAGGAGTAGGGGGAGTATGGAACAGGCAGCACCCTCAAACCTTCAGAAGTATGAGATGAACCCCAACAACTTGGAAAGGTGGATCTCTCTCACACGTACCAACACAGACTATCCCCGAATTTAACTGATCCCCAAAGGTTTTTGATTAAATAGCGGAATAGAAAATATGATCCAAAAAAAGTGTATGTATATCACACGTACACAACCACACTAGGCCCCAATTACTATTGTTTGTACCCCTAAAAGGCTAGATGAGGAGTAGGGGGGGTATGGAACAGGCAGCACCCTCAAATCTTCAGAAGTATGAGATGAACCCCAAAAACTTGGAAAGGTGGATCTCTCTCACACGTACCAACACAGACTATCCCCCAATTTAACTGATCCCCAAAGGTTTTTGATTAAATAGCGGAATAGAAAATATGATCCAAAAAAAGTGTATGTATATCACACGTACACAACCACACTAGGCCCCAATTACTATTGTTTGTACCCCTAAAAGGCTAGATGAGGAGTAGGGGGAGTATGGAACAGGCAGCACCCTCAAATCTTCAGAAGTATGAGATTGTGTTCACTGTACCCCACAAAGAATGAGTTCACTGCACCCCACAATGATTGTGTTCACTGCACCCCACAAAGCTTGTGTTCACTGCACCTCACAAAGATTGTGTTCACTGTACCCCCCAAAGATTGTGTTCACTGCACCCCACAAAGATTCTGTTCACTGTACCCCACAAAGATTGTGTTCACTGCACCCTAAAAGGATGTTGTTCACTGCACCCCACAAAGATTGTGTTCACTGCACCCTAAAAGGATGTTGTTCACTGCACCCCAAAAAGATTGTGTTCACTGTACCCCCCCAAAGATTGTGTTCACTGCACCCCACAAAGATTGTGTTCACTGCACCCCAAAAAGATTGTGTTCACTGTACCCCCCAAAGATTGTGTTCACTGCACCCCAAAAAGATTGTGTTCACTGTACCCCCCAAAGATTGTGTTCACTGCACCCCACAAAGATTCTGTTCACTGTACCCCACAAAGATTGTGTTCACTGCACCCCAAAAAGATTGTGTTCACTGTACCCCCCCAAAGATTGTGTTCACTGCACCCCACAAAGATTCTGTTCACTGCACCCCACAAAGGATTTTGTTCACTGCACCCCAAAAAGATTGTGTTCACTGCACCCCAAAAAGGATTTTGATCACTGCACCCCAAAAAGGATGTTGTTCACTGCACCCCAAAAATGATTTTGTTCACTCCACCCCAAAAAGATTGTGTTCACTGCACCCCACAAAGATTGTGTTCACTGCACCCCAAAAAGATTGTGTTCACTGTACCCCCCAAAGATTGTGTTCACTGCACCCCACAAAGATTCTGTTCACTGTACCCCACAAAGATTGTGTTCACTGCACCCCAAAAAGATTGTGTTCACTGCACCCCAAAAAGGATGTTGTTCACTGCACCCCAAAAAGGATGTTGTTCACTCCACCCCAAAAAGATTGTGTTCACTGCACCCCACAAAGATTGTGTTCACTGCACCCCAAAAAGATTGTGTTCACTGCACCCCAAAAATGATTTTGTTCACTGCACCCCAAAAAGGATTTTGTTCACTGCACCCCAAAAAGGATGTTGTTCACTCCACCCCAAAAAGATTGTGTTCACTGCACCCCAAAAAGATTGTGTTCACTGCACCCCACAAAGGATTTTGTTCACTGCACCCCAAAAAGATTGTGTTCACTGCACCCCAAAAAGGATGTTGTTCACTGCACCCCAAAAAGGATTTTGTTCACTGCACCCCAAAAAGATTGTGTTCACTGCACCCCACAAAGGATTTTGTTCACTGCACCCCACAAAGATTGTGTTCACTGCACACCAAAAAGGATTGTGTTCACTGCACCCCAAAAAGATTTTGTTCACTGCACCCCAAAAAGATTGTGTTCACTGCAGCCCAAAAAGATTGTGTTCACTGCAGCCCAAAAAGATTGTGTTCACTGCAGCCCAAAAAGATTGTGTTCACTGCAGCTCACACACAGAAAAATGGATGTGGATCACTGACACCTGCCTATCTCCAATCCCACACCACACAGCAATATCGATCGTAGTTTGTAGAACACAGTTTCCCTAAAATTCAGCAGACTCTGTCCCTAAAAGGATTGAGAAGAGATCGTAGATCAGGATTGAGTGCAGATTCACCCCACCCCCCACACAGCAATATCGATTGTAGTTTGTAGAAGACACTGACCCTATAATTCAGCAGACTCTATCCCTAAAATGCCTACAACTCGCCCTGCCTAAACACTCCGACCTGTCCCTCAATTCTATCCGGACACAAATGGTTTTTTCCTGCCTATCTTTCCCTAATCAGCAGCCAGCACATTGATGTGTGCTCTGTCCCTTAGCTAAGCAGCAGAATGACGCTGCTGCGGCGGCTGCCTCGAACTTATAAAGACTTGGTCACATGCTTCAGACGGCCAATCACAGCTACTAAGACATTTGCAGGCATGGCTGGGATGGCTTAAGGCACACCAGTTAAACGATTGTTGATTGGCTGTTGAAAGCCCGCCATGAAAAGAGCGCCAAAGCATGCAAAACCCGGAAATAAAACGACCGAACACGGATTTTTACCCGAACATACAGTAAAGTGTCCGTGTCCGTGTTCGGGTAAAAAAAATCCAATTATTCGGTACGAACACGAATAATACAGTCCGTGTTCGCTCAACACTACTCAGGAGGAGTAGCAGAATGTATTTTGGGTGTAATTTTTGCTATGTATATGCTATGTGTTAGGAATATCTTATAAATGGACAACTTTCCACATTTTCCGAAAACTTGTGGAATAAAATGACATGTTCAAAAGACTCATTATGCCTAGATCCTAGATTGTGTTGATGTAGATGTGTTGGAGTGTTTGCTTTCTAAAATAGGGCCATTTTGTGAACGTTACCATTGTCTTTGTGCTCCAGGGCCTTCAAAGTGTGATAGGTTGTTAGGAAATTATATGTGTAATTATTCTCCTAGAACGCCTGGAAAGTGCTACTTGCATGTTGGGCCTCTGTATGTGTCCAGGCGGTGTAAAAGTCTCACACGTGTGGTATTGCCATACTGAGGAGAAGTAGCAGAATGTGTTTTAGGGTGTAGTTGCAAGTATGCCTTTACATTGTGTGAGAAATAACTTAATATATTATGACAATTTTGTGACAAAAAAAAATCTTAATTTTGCAAAGAATTGTGGGGAAAAATTTACAACTTCAAAAACTCACCATGCCTACTTCCAAAAAGGGGTAATTTGGGGAGTATTTATACTTTCCTGGCTTGTTAGTGTCTCAAGAATTGAGACAGGCTGTTAGTACATCAGGTGTGATCAATTTTCAATGACTGGCACAATAGCTTGTAGACTCTATAACCTTCACAAAGACCAAATAATATATACTGATGTAGCCAGGTGAAGAAATCAATTCCGGCGTGATTAAGGCTGATGTACTATCCCTTTAATATCTGGGCTTCTGTTAAGAGACTGGTGTGTTGGATTGTGGGAAATATAGTCCCAAGGAGGGTGAAGATTGTGGACAGCACACTGGATTGGACTCTACTCCCAGGGAGCTATGGGTTACGCGGGGACTGATGGGAGAGTTTATAAATTTGGGGCGGGGCCAACGGTTCGCTCTCTTGCCTCGGGGACAGCGTGCTGTGCGGAAGGAGGAGGAAGAGCTGCTGCGGTGTGCAAGAGAGAGAGAGGCCGCGGGCCTAGCGGAAGACACCTTGGAGAGGTGGCGGATGTCAGAGAGGAAGGTGACGGACTGAGAGCAGAGACACCGGAGAGAGGTGGCGGGTGTTACCGTGGAGTAACCGGCCTGGTGTGGAGGACTGCTGAGCAAGGACACCAACGGATTGGGTGAGAGATATCTGATTACAGCAGACACTGCAACTCACAGATACAGAGCAAGGAGAGGCCTGTGACGCAGTGCAGATACAAAGGGAGTTTCACTGTGATAGAGCGGTTGCCATAGGACACTGCAGTTCTGTATTGGTGTGTGGTAAACCAAAAAGGCCTCAACTGTATACACACAAACCCCTAGACTGTATACATCTTAGACAGAGCCGGGATTTCAATATTTATTTTCTGTTGGATTGCAAATATTTCCCTTTCTCATTCTGGATTACAAATATCATTCATGGAATAATTGAGAGCTTCACTGCCAGCGAAGATTAGCAAGGCCTTGTCCAAGAGGAGACTCATATAATCCATAGAAAGGGGACCCCCTATAGGTGACAGAGTGCACTCTATCAGATTGTATTGCAATATATTATTAGAGCAGCTGAGCTAATTTAAACTGTTTACTTTGTTCTTCAATAGCTTATGGATATTTGTTCATACCGTTTTGGTCACTCTCACACCATTAAAGGAGGAATGATCTGTTGAAGTAGCAATTAATATATTATTCCTCATCCAAAGCTGTAATACATTTACATTTGTTTATCTTATCGGATTCTGAGTCTTGCACCCCCCTTTATGACATTGGGGTTTTAAAGACTCAGAATCTCAGCTTGGTTCTCTTTATCTATATTTCCTGTTGTGTTGAACTCACAATTGTTCAGTTTCTTGAATAAGACAGTAAAACTGATCTTTCATTATTGAAACTTTGTTGTCGTCTATTTAATCACTATGTCAGAACCCATAGTGTCAGTCGGGTCGGAAGGGACTCAGGGTCCAGGAAGTAAGGAGGATTTGAACACACTTAGCAACCCTGGTGGGGGTCGTGCTATACTTATTTGGGGTATTTTTACCAAAGATATGTAGCAGTATAACTTTTCGCCAAAATCTATGAAGAAAAATTACTATTTGCAAATTTTTATAAGCAAAACAAAAGAAAAATGCTTTTTTTTTTACAAAATTTTCAGGATTTTTTTTAGTTATAGTGCCAAAAAATTAAAAACCCAGTGGTAATTAAATACCCCCAAAAGAAGGCTCTATTTGTATGAAAAAAGGACAAAAATGTCATATGGGTACAGTGTTGCATGACCGAGTAATTGTCATTCAAAATGTGAGAGCACTGAAAGCTAAAAATTGGTCTGGTTAGGAAGGGGTTATAAGTGCCCAGTGGGTAAGTGGTTAAACAAGGTGCCCTAAAGCCTCTAAGGATTGGAAAGCTGACATAAGTGATGAGTGCAGAGAAGACTTATCTGTATGACTGCTACACTTTAAAAGCATTTTTTTTTTTTAATGGATTGTTAGTCTGTTGTGCATATGTTTGCTGTTGGTTTTAAATGTCATCAAATATTAAAAATGTTATAAAATGTAATAACAGCTCAAAATTATTAATTCAATATAAAACATTATGTCTCATACAATTCTACTTAACATGCAGTTCTTTTGTACTATGATTTTACACAACTCAAAGTGGCAATTCAAAGCAGCAATCGTTTTAAGATTCACAGCATGTTCTCAGTTTTTGTCATATTTTTCTTATGTAGTATAAAAAGAAAATAAATATGATGATGATCATAAGCCAACGTTTTTTCTCATGTTTCCAGACAATGGTTAGTATTTCCAACTCTGGGCTCGAAATAATGGAAATACAGGGTCCCACCCGATGGTCATGATACTATGCCTGTGGATTTAAAGAATAGCTCCAAAAAAACACTCAAATGCATTCTTCTGTGGATCTTCATAAATTGAAAACACTTAGAAAGATTCAACTGGGAACAAAAAAATGTAATACATTGTGGCTTATCAGTCCCTAGATGTAGCAGCTGCACCTTCCCATTATATTCACCTGAGAATCCTGCCAGTAGCACACTTCCTGCCCTAGAGTGAAAAAGCTCTTTCACTGTACTATTTTAATGGAAAAGCAACGACGTCACTTTAAGATAGGAGATGCGTTAGGACTGGAGAACACCTCCCCTCTTCTCATTCAAAAATTATGGGGGGGAGGGAGATGTTCTATAGCTCATGGGAGGTAACCTATCCAAGGTTAGTAAGACTATTTGGGATAATACTGCAGAGAACACAGGGCAGAGCTGGATCTTTGGAAGGAGGATCATCTAGTATTTTTTTCTCCTAATACAGATATTATAATATACATTCAATTGTATATTTACCAGACCAAAAGGGAGCAAATAGGAGAAGTTCATTGTTGGAGTTTACACGTTAACTAAGCTGTTGTGGTACTTTATTCCATTGGTGCTCATTATGCACTGCCAAATCTTTATCCTTCAACTATTACTGCAGAAAACAAATGTATACCTTCATACTGTAATTCAAATCACAGAGCTGGTACAGCCTTCTTTATTTTTCATCTTACAAAATAAGGTTAAAAAAATGAAGAGGACTTAGCAACATAAGACATGCACAGCTGGAACCAAAGTTACTCTGGTATTATTATAGTATTGCTTCCAATTAAATAATGACTTGTGGGAATAACAAAACTGAAACCAAAAGCACTTGAGTTTTTCACATATAGTACATTTTGTGAAGCATGAAAAATATCACTGGAGTTATACCTACCATTACATACAAGCAGGGAACAGGAACTCACCCTAACACCAGGTCACATCCATCTCCTCCCCCTACCTACCTCCTAGAACCATCCTCCTGTTCAGAGATGGACAGCTAGGGAGGGAGTCCAAGCACCGACCCCCTTACTACCAGAGAACCTGTCACCTACCAGGTTGTTGTTTTCCCTGTAGTTACTCATAAACCTTTGCTGTAGTGATGTTAAACATACCCCTTATTTGTAGTTCTTTCGTAGTATGACTAAAACGCACATGCACCCCTTTGAATAACTTCAGACCAGGCTCGGAGCAATAGAATCAAAGTTTACTGTAAACTTGGCAACATGTACAGAATAACATGTAATAACATTCCGTTCCTAACTGAACCTAACTATGGCTGCCCAAGGTTACCTAAGTCTCTTAGAGGAAAGTCCAAACTTGGGTGTACTCTAACAGAGAAGTCAATGATGCAGGGTTCTTCTGGCAATTCGGTGTTCCAGCAAGTCTTTAGCATAGATCCCCATGCATTTCCCAAGTGTTCCTCGGAGCCAACCCCCCCCCCTTCCCCCCCCCCAGTGGATCCAGACATCTTCCCTTTTTATTTATTATGGGAGTGAGGCTGCACCCCAGCAAAAGCCCACAAACCTACTGGGAAAAGGTGGCAAAACATAAACCCCCCCCTGACCCGGGCAGCCAAATGCTGGCTATACATACAGTAGGCAACCTGCCTACAAACTGCTCCTGTGTGGCTGTCAATTTTTGACATGCGGCTGTGTCATTGCAGCACTTTTTCTTGCAGAAGTACTTGTAATAAATCAGCTTCCCTGCTTAAAGTCTAGGTTTTTAGGGTTGGAACACATAACATGCCCCAGCTCCTGCTTCCTCTCCCCCAATCCCCCTCTCCCAAGACAGCAGGCAAGGATCTTCCCCCTGCACATGCTGTCTTAATTTAAAAACAGTGCAGCCGTGCAGTGCTCCGCCCACACGGCCATGTCATTCATCCACAGAGTTCTGTGAATGGATGAATTACAAGTACTTTCAGCCACCGCGGCCGAAGGTTTGAAGTTCTCAATGACCTACGATGGCGCTGGTGAGCATTTTCATAGTTTATTGATTCTTCCTGCAATTCAGTAACTGCGTGCCCATATCGGAGCTATGGGCAGACAGTGTACTGAGAGTCTGCAGGACCCTGGAATCTGCTGATCGCAGGTGCAATGCTTTACAGGCTCCATTGTAAAAATAAAATAATAAATGCACATTTTATTACCTACAAAAAGATATCTATTTATTAATAATATTTTAATCCTGTCTAACCATGATTATTCATAAAAATGTCCCCTCCCCCCAGCTACCTACCCTATGTAAAAAAAAAAAGATCCGTATACATACCTCTTGTTACTGCTTCTACCTCTACCCTGTACCTTGCCACTCACTGACACAGGTGAGATAGGGCAGCATGATGTGACCAGTCTGGACCGAAAAAATGTAAGTAAACAAATCCTTTTTACCTAGGGTAGGCAGAAATGAGTGGGAGTTGCTGTTAACTCGGGGTGGTTTGGTGGGTGACAGGGCGGCACAATGATTAGGAAGGGATGGAGGGAGGTTCTATGACTCAAGTTGAGAAGGTAAGGTGGTCTGAAGGGTTGGTGGAGTGGTAATACAAGGTAGAAAAGGTGGTAGTGAGGAAGGAGGGGGGGGGGGCGATGTGGTATGAGGGGAGGGGAGGTGAGGTGGTGAGGGGTAGGGGTGGTATGGGGGGGAGAGGAGGTGGTTGAGGGGAAGATGAGGTGAGGTGGAAAGACATTTTATCACAAAAAACAACAAGGGATGGAAAGCAAAACTAAAGCTTAAATAAATCAAGTAAAGTAAAAAAAGGCCCTCTCACTCATAAAATTACAACAATTGCAGATGAGTGGTACTCATATGGCAAAAATTAGCATAAGAAAAAAATTGTGACAATAAGAAGAAAATTGCCCCAAAGCGCCATAATGTGCAGAGTAACTGGGGTAAAATAAAGTAGCTAATTTTCCCAAAAAGTACACCAACACAGTTCCTAATAAAAAATAAACATTTTTTGAATCATCAAAGAACAAATGGTGATGAATTAGAAAACAATACCTTCCACCTTGCCAACAAAATTGA
The DNA here is from genome assembly GCF_965119305.1 of Pelophylax lessonae. Classification (NCBI taxonomy): domain Eukaryota; kingdom Metazoa; phylum Chordata; class Amphibia; order Anura; family Ranidae; genus Pelophylax; species Pelophylax lessonae. The sequence continues at coordinate 344,889,906 of NC_138768.1, read as the reverse complement.
CTATGTAGTCATTAAAAACACACACACATACGCCATGAGTCTGCTGCACACACACAACTATGGAGCAATCAATAGAAAAATAAAGCACAAAGCAATTCCATGAACATGCTGTATTCAATAAATAATCATAGAAGAGCTTCAAAGAGCCCAGTCCGGAGCCAGGCTCATCCGAAGACCGGCAAACAACAATGCCGTCCCAAGGAGCCCGGCATACAGACTGAGCCCAAAGCAGGGCTAGAGATGACCAGCGATGTCCATGAAATCACCATACACAAGCCGATTATTGCAGTATTAGGTCAAACCGGACAATTAAAGCACTAAGGCTTGTGTCGTAAATCAATTCGGCAGCACTGCTCATCATACCAGATAAATCACCATAAGCTGTCTGAAAGTAACTGTAATATTCATAAATGCTGTTTAAGAAGGCAATCTTGGAGCAGATAGTAATGCGGAGAGTCTGGGGCTAGTGGTCACATGACTAGCTCAAAGCATAGGGTGTTCCGCAAGGTAACAATGTACCCAGTCTTTAAATTCAAAGGCCAAGTAATCCAGATAGAACAAACATCATTAACATTTTCTTGGGATAGATACAAAACACCCAGATGATAGTTCGGCAACTCAAGCATAAGTGGCTAAATTTAAAATAGACGCTGAATATTTCATATGCGTGTCATCAAAGTCATAATAGGCAAAAACCCTCCAAAAACACTCAAAAACACTCAATAGGCTTCAAAAACATGCCAAATGCAAAACTCATTAGAAGCAGCCAAAAGGCTATTCATGAAGACATAGTAATTTCAAAAAAGTAGCATATCTGCCATTATGTGTACAGCCACAATGGAATCAGAGCTCCCAGCACTACTTGGCGTTGCATAGAGACATCCAGTGATCATAACCTCACAATGGCGTTACACAGAGTCATCCAGTGCTCAAGACCTCATAGACCCTTAACTACCAGTCGTCCATATGTAGAGAAGATTGTACGATGAAACCAGAAGTGTACTCTCATATAGCTCATAGGATGAACTGACTATGGTATGGGGGGAGATGGTATGGTTGAGGGGAAGAGGAGGTGAGGTGGAAAGACATTTTATGGATGCTGCCACCAGAAGTATATTCAGTTCACCTGAGCCCTTCAGTGCCGCTGTTCAACCACAAAAGTTTTCACATTTAAAGCCCAACCTGTATCCCAGCTTGCAGCCTGTGGTGACATTATTTCCTGCACAGTGACTGCTACTGAAGTGTGAGAGAGGAGTGTTTTGTGTTTGCATCTGTTTAGTTGCTGGTGCCTGTTACAATGTGCCAGTTTCTGTAAGCTGCTTGAACAGAAATGTGCTGACATGATCACAGAGTAAACATGTGCGGTTCGTTTCGTTCTAAATAAATATTCGGACAAATTTTTTGTTATTCGGAGATTCGGATATGTTCGAATACGCAAATTACAGTATGAAGTTTACCGAATTCTCTGAATAACTAAACGAAATTCACCCAAATTTCAAAAATTCGAATAATTTTTACATCAAATTCTATTTGATTTCTAACTGTAAACATATTTCTGAAACCAAAGACTGTATTTTATTAGAGTACCATTTCAAAATAATGCTGCTTTTGTTAAGCAAAAGATGATTTAAAGAGTGATTGTAATCATTTCATGAAGATTTTCTTTTGTTTGCTCACTTTGCCGCATTCGAAAAAAAAAAAGGAAATAATCTAAGATTTTCGATTCAACCGATTCGAAAAGTATTGTTTTGAATCAAAAAAATTGGTAAATTCCAAGAAAATTTGAAAAAGACAAAACAAATTCCGAATATGAATTTCGAATACGAATCCTTGATACTAACTACACGAATCAACCAAATTTAACAAAACAAAATAACTAGATTAATTAATCTAAACTAAACACATTTTTTCGTCATGCACATGTCTATCACAGAGCTGTCAGAACACGTCCTTTCATGGAGACTGTAAGCAGTAGCACAATGTTACCGGCTTCAGCAATTAAAGTGTCAGATGTAAAAAGCTCCTATCCAGCACTTCAGCAGCACAGAGGGAGCACTTTGTAGAGTGGGTAGGCTTTCAATGCAGTGACTTTCCAGGATGATTAGCAGCAGCTGAAAGTTCCGGTAATAGATTTAGGACAGGGACCAGGGCTTGAGTCCTGTGGGAACGCATGGGAACGGCTTTCCAGTACTTATTCTACAACAGAAATGCCAATCCCCTTCCCCCTGAGCCCCGACACGTTTCCAGCAACACCTACAGCTCTGGGATGGTGGGTCGGTATGCCCAGATAGCGGGTTCCCGACCCGCCATCTCCGAGCATCACTGTAAACTTAGCCAACACTACAGGAACCAGAGCTGATGCTTCCTGTATAGCGCCGGTGTAACGTTAGAAAACCATACCTCGTGAAAATTCCATACCCACGTCACTTCCTGTCAGAAACGTAAAGGAACCGCTGAGCAGCGTAGCAGTGCGCATGCTCACAGCTTCGGATACGTCATTGAACAGCTGAGGAGCTTACTAGTACGCATGCTCGGAGGGTAGGGAATTTTCACGGTAGTGTGTTGTAACGTTACACCGCATCAGCTGTTGCGGCGGTTACATTAAAACAGCTCGGCTGCAACATGAGTCATCTCCGCTCATACCCCTGTCACTTCCCTGATCTCGGCTACTAAATGTAAAAGTGGCGGCGGGTTTTTTCATAGATCATGAGAAAGAGAGAGAGGAAGGAAAGATAGGTAGTAAGAGAGAAAGAGAGATGAGAAAGAAACAGAGAGATGGAAATAGAGCGATATAAAGAGACAGATGGAAAGAGAAAGAGAAACGGGGGAGAAAAAAAAGAACAAGTGAAAGAGAGAAGAAAGAATGAAAGAAAGAAAGAAAGAATGAAAGAAAGAAAGAAAGAAAGAAAGAATAGAGAGGGGCAAGAGCTAGAGAGAGGAGAAATAGAGAGGGAAAAAGAAGGACGAAAAAAAAAAAAGAGACAGAGGAGAAAGTGAGAGAAAGAAACAGGGGGACCAAAAGAGATATGCCTTTGGTCCCTTTCACACAGGTTTTCCGATCCCGTCCGCCTGTCAGTTTTTCAGGTGGACCAGATCGGATGCTCCATGCAGCCCTATGGAGCAGCAGATGTCAGCGGAGACATCCCTGCTGACACCCGATGCTATCCGATCGGATCCTGTCTGTGAAATCCGGATGGATGGATGGAAACCCTATTTTCCATCCGTCTGGAGGATTGGATCGGATGGGATCAGATGAAAACAGGCAGGCGGTCCGATATCATCTAATATCCCATAGAGGAGAGCGGGGATCGATCTGACAGCTCAGTCTCTGCACACAGAGCAAAGACGGACCTGTCATCCGCCTGCTCAGCGGGGATCGGCAGATTGATCCCCGCTGAGCAAAACGGACTCCGTCGGGCGAACCGCTCTTGTGAAAGGACCCTTAGTGCTACTGAGCAAAATCCTTAAAAATATAAATCAAGTCTATTTTGCAAAGAAATAGGTGACAGATCCAGGGTTTTAATGATGTTGTGTCCAACTGATATAAATCATGCCTGTACTGCAAATTTGCAACTCAATGTATACATAACCCACCATAGTACCCTCCAGCAGTATTTGCCAGCAGTACCCACCAGCTGTACCAGTCAGCAGTAGTCACCACCAGCACCCACCCACAGTAGCCACCACCAGTACCCACCACCAGTACAAGCCAGCAGTACCCACTAGCAGTACCCGCCAGCAGTACCCACCAGCAGTACAAGCCAGCAGAACACACCAGCAGTAAGAGCCAGCAGTACCCACCAGCATTACCCGCCAGCAGTACCCGTCAGTAGTACCAGCCAGCAGTAACAGCTGTGGAGGACAGCCAGTTAGCAGCCACCAGCCATACCCGCCTGGGGGACAGCAGCAGCTAGCGATACCTGCAGGAACCCAATTCGATCCACTTAAAAAAACAGAAGGGGATCTGTCCCCTTCTGTCTGGGAAGATCAGATTGGAGGGCCCATAGAGTAGAGCTGGCTGTGTCTGTGTCTGCTCTGCATATGCTGACAAGGACCTGTCATCTAATCTGCCCGCTCCACTCGTTGTGCCCCGCGGCCGGTTACCAAGTCGCTAAAGTGGCCCTCGCTCCTCAAGAGGTATATATATATATATATATATATATATATATACATATACACTTTTTTTTATTTTTGAGGTTGGGGGTGGTAATCTTGGGTGAGTTCCCACACTTTTTTCCCAGGACTTGACCCCTGACAGGGACACTGAAGCTTTCATCGCAGCCCTAATGCTGGGACACATCATAGGACAATTGACTAATGGGCCTGCTACTGGTGGGAAAACAGAGGAAGGTGGGATACAGGCAGAGGTGGAGTGCAGCTGCATATCACTCCAGTGGGGACTGTCAGGGCTGCCACCAGCCAGGGCCAGCAAATGCAGCCACCTGCCTACTCTATGGCCAGCACAGTGGCAGTCAGATTAAAATTAGATCTCCATGCTGCCATTGTCCATCGATGTAGGTGCCAGAACGCGATTCCAGACAGTTCCACCAGAAAAAAAATCCCTGCATACAGGGCAGATTTACTGCAGGGTTATAATGTATTTTTTTTAGCTCTAGGCTCACAGAAATATACAGTGACAAAAGAGGGCAAGAGCATGATTTTTTTTTAATTATTTATTTTAAAGCTGGTATTGAGAGCTACTGTCAGTTGACCAACCTTAGTAAAAGTATAATGTATTAACAGAATTCCGCCCACTACTGAATATTAAAGTGTTACTAAACCCACAACAGTAAAATCAGTCTGTTTGTGCAATAACCCATGCTTGTTATACTAACTGTGGAACCTAAGGAGTTATTCCTCTGCATTGTGTATGCACAGATCCTACCCTTCTTGCATTGCCCCCAAAACATGTCTGAATAAGACAGAGTTGGTGGAGTCAGTCTGCACATGCTCAGTTTGGGCGTGTGATCAGCACAGGGCCAATCACCACTCTCCAGACAGAGGGTCAGTGGTTCTGCATCCTGATAGGACAGCCAGTGCAGTATAAAAACCCCTCCTACAAGCTTTAATCAGGCACTGACAGAAGTCACAACAAGACTGTTGTATACTGCTGATGAGGAAAGGTATTTAGCAGTTTATATTTACTAAAATGATTCTATTTCCATGTTCTATGTACTCTGGGAGACCATATATAGTGAATGCATGGTCCAGGTATTAGTAACACTTTAAGTACTTGGTAGAGTTGTTTTTTAAGTGGTGTATAAAATCTAAATCTAAATCCAAACAGGAGAATAAAAAAGGTATATGAATCACAGTCAATTGAGACTACTGCTCTGTACCACCATCCCAGATATCAATTGAAGTATAAGTATACTGTCCACCAGGTCTTACGAGGTCTCAATTTAAATTGGCAATGTAAGATTTACTGGCGGCTAAACAAATTATAGCAAGAGCTTGAAAACAAAAGTTTGTTTCTTTTTCAAAAGTCTGCCACCGCATAGACACTTTTTTCATTATTGAAAAGCATACCAGCATCCCCCTCAATACGCACAAGAAATTCTTCAAAATGTGGATCCCGTGGGAACTTCCATGTCTGCGTCAACTTATGCACTACTGTAGTCATCACAGCCCTAGGGCTCTAGCTAGGGTGCCCCCAACATTTATCTTTCTTTCTTTCTTTCTTTCTTTCTTTCTTTTCCTTTCCCTGGCCCCCTCACACTAAAAGCCTCTTTCCATATGTCTCCTGTTTTTCTTCTTTTTTGACGGACGCAATATCCGCATTATTCCATGAGTGTCTACTAGCTCATTGCTGATGTTCAGTTCACGTTTCTTTGTATAATACAGACCTTTATTGTAATGCTAGTTTGTAAACTGGAATATTTTCTTACCTTGTACTTTAGTTATCGCTTACTTTTTTGATATCTGCTGGATACTATTTTGGAAGCCAATGAGGTTATGCTATGTAGCCTACAAAAATCTAAATAAAAACGTATTAAAAGTGAATTATAAGTATACTGTTTAACCACTTGCCGACCGCCCGCAGTATATTTACTGCGGCAGTCAGCCCCGTACAGGCAAAGTGACGTAGTACTACGTCGCTAGCCTGAGAGCCTAGGGGGTGAGCCCGCGCGGCAGGAGGCGCGCTCCCGCCCCCGCTCGTTCCCTAACATGTCCGCACGTCTGACCGGTGGACCTGATGTCCGCCGGTCACTCGCGATCTCCCGGTGCAGAGGGAGAAAGGCAGTCGGCTGATGTAAACAAAGCCGCCTGTCATTCTCCCTGGTGTAACTGCAGAGATCATACGATCCTGCTATCTAGCCACACCCCTTTACAGTTAGAAGCATGCCCCTAGGGACACACTTAACCCCTGCATCACCAATAAAGTTAACCCCTTCCCTACCAGTGTCATTTTTACAGTAACAGTGCATATGTATAGCACTGATTACTGTAGTAATGTCACTGGTACCCCCAAAAGTGTCAAAAATGTCAGTCAAGGGTCCGATCTGTCCGCCGCAATGTCGCAGTCCCGCAAAACAAAAATCGCAGATCACCGCCATTACTCGTTAACCACCTTGGCGGTAATCCCGAGCGTGACTCGGGGTTGATTTTTTCTATCAGGAGCGGTAACCCCGAGTCACGCTCGGGGTAGATGTGCAGAGAGCGCAGCGGTGTTCTCTTACCTTCTCCTGGCGATCCAGCGATGATCTCTCATTGCTGAGATTGCCAGCCGAGAGTCCCGCCGCTCCTCCGTCCTCCGTCGGTGTGATCACTTCCTAGTTCCGTTCCCTGCAGCAGCAATGCTGCATGGGAGCGGAACTAGGGAGGGAAATTAAAAAAAAAAAACGTTACACAAAACACATTTTATATTATTTATATATACAGTGGGTACGGAAAGTATTCAGACCCCCTTAAATTTTTCACTCTTTGTTATATTGCAGCCATTTGCTAAAATCATTTAAGTTCATTCTTCTTCCTCATGAATGTACACATAGCACCCCATACTGACAGAAAAACACAGAATTGTTGACATTGTTGCAGATTTATTAAAAAATAAAAACTAAAATATCACATGGTTCTAAGTATTCAGACCCTTTGCTCAGTATTTAGTAGAAGCCCCCTTTTGATCTAATACAGCCAGGAGTCTTTTTGGGAAAGATGCAACAAGTCTTTCACACCTGGATTTGGGGATCCTCTGCCATTCCTCCTTGCAGATCCTCTCCAGTTCTGTCAGGTTGGATGGTAAACGTTGGTGGACAGCCATTTTTAGGTCTCTCCAGAGATGCTCAATTGGGTTTAAGTCAGGGCTCTGGCTAGGCCATTCAAGAACAGTCACGGAGTTGTTGTGAAGCCACTCCTTCGTTATTTTAGCTGTGTGCTTAGGGTCATTGTCTTGTTGAAAGGTAAACCTTCCGCCCATTCTGAGGTCCAGAGCACTCTGGAGAAGGTTTTTGTCCAGGATATCCCTGTACTTGGCCGCATTCATCTTTCCCTCGATTGCAACCAGTCGTCCTGTCCCTGCAGCTGAAAAACACCCTAACAGCATGATGCTGCCACCACCATGCTTCACTGTTGGGACTGTATTGGACAGGTGATGAGCAGTGCCTGGTTTTCTCCACACATACCGCTTAGAATTAAGGCCAAAAAGTTCTATTTTGGTCTCATTAGACCAGAGAATCTTATTTCTCACCATCTTGGAGTCCTTCAGGTGTTTTTTAGCAAACTCCATGCGGGCTTTCATGTGTCTTACACTGAGGAGAGGCTTCCGTCGGGCCACTCTGCCATAAAGCCCCGACTGGTGGGGGGCTGCAGTGATGGTTGACTTTCTACAACTTTCTCCCATCTCCTGACTGCATCTCTGGAGCTCAGCCACAGTGATCTTTGGGTTCTTCTTTACCTCTCTCACCAAGGCTCTTCTCCCCCGATAGCTCAGTTTGGCCGGACGGCCAGCTCTGGGAAGGGTTCTGGTCGTTCCAAACGTCTTCCATTTGAGGATTATGGAGGCCACTGTGCTCTTAGGAACCTTAAGTGCAGCAGAAATCTTTTTGTAACCTTGGCCAGATCTGTGCCTAGCCACAATTCTGTCTCTGAGCTCTTCAGGCAGTTCCTTTGACCTCATGATTCTCATTTGCTCTGACATGCATTGTGATCTGGAAGGTCTTATATAGACAGGGGTGTGGCTTTCCTAATCAAGTCCAATCAGTATAATCAAACACAGCTGGACTCAAATGAAGGTGTAGAACCATCTCAAGGATGATCAGAAGAAATGGAAAGCACCTGAGTTAAATATATGAGTGTCACAGCAAAGGGTCTGAATACTTAGGACCATGTGATATTTCAGTTTTTCTTTTTTAATAAATCTGCAACAATGTCAACAATTCTGTGTTTTTCTGTCAGTATGGGGTGCTATGTGTACATTCATGAGGAAGAAGAATGAACTTAAATGATTTTAGCAAATGGCTGCAATATAACAAAGAGTGAAAAATTTAAGGGGGTCTGAATACTTTCCGTACCCACTGTATATATATATATATATATATATATATATATATATATATATATATATATATATATATATACATATATATATATGCATATATATATGCATATATATATATATGCATATATATGCATATATATATGCGCATATATATATATATATATATATATATATATATATATATACCGGTATATATATGCATATATATATATATATATATATATATATATATATATATATATATATATATATATACCGGTATATATATGCATATATATATATGCATATAAATGTGTATATATATATATATATATATATATATATATATATGCACGCACACACATATATATATAAAATTATATTATTGATTCAATTATAATTCATGCGTTATATATCATATATATATATATATATATATATACACACACACACACATATATCTATATATAATATATAATGCATGAATTATAATCTAATCAATAATATAATTTTATTATATATATTATATATTAAATAATAAAATAATATTATTGATTCGATTATAATTCACGCGTTTGTGTTTCAAATTTATCACATCTGGGATGTCTACTAGAGTCTTGTTTTGGTCAGGTTTAAGTCAGTAATTACTAAGAATTGTAGGCCTATAATACATAACACCAAATTTCCATGAAAACAATTGTACCGCTTTTGGTATGTAATTCCTGACATAATCATACCGCCAGGGAGGTTAAAAAAAAAAAAAAAACAATAAAAATCACAAAAATCTTTCCCTTAGTTAGTAAACGCAATAACTTTTGCGCAAACCAATCAAAATACGCTTATTGCTAATTTTTTTACCAAACATATGTAGCAGAAAACAAATTGGCCTAAAATGTTAAAAAATTTTGATTTTCCATTTTTTGGGGGAGAATTTCATATAAAAAAATGTGAAAAATGTTGTTATTTTTTCAAAATTGTCGTTCTTTTTTTGTTTATAGCGCAAAAAGTAAAGATCGCACAGGTGATCAAATACCACCAAAAGAAAGCTCTGTTTGTGGGAAAAAAGGACATCAATTTCATTTGGGTACAGCGTCGCACGCCCGCGAAATTGTCCGTTAAATCATGCAGTGCCGAATCGCAAAATAGGGCCTGGTCTTTGGGCAGCCAAATCCTCCGGGGCTTAAGTGGATGAGTATCATTCTTAAAGCCCAACTCGGGAAACTTGAAAATGATCACTTCCCATGGGCTTGTGCCCATACAACAAGGGTTTATTGCTTATTTAGTTTTTCTCTGCTTGACCAATCCCCGCAGTGTCCTCTCTCCTATGCTCCAGCAGTCTAAGGTCCTGACATTATCTAGACCAATACAGGGCCTATAGCCCTGCACTGGACAGGATGATACCAAGGGCAAGTCAACCACAGGAGCATGGGGAAGTGCTGCCTGCCAGGGAAGCAGTGGATCAGGTAAGCCAAAGTGCTTTTACTCTCCCATAGACAAAAATAAATGAGCAATTAATCTATGCAGTACAGGCACAGCCCCACTGTAAGGGACAATTTATACGTTTCCCAGATTTGGGCTTTAAAGTAATACTAAAGTCTAGTTTTTTTTTTTTTTTTGGTTAAAAATAACAAATATTTTATACTTACCTGCTCTGTGCAGTTGGATTTGCACAAAGTGGCCCGGATCCTCCTGGCCCCTACCTCCTGTTGGGTGCCCCCACAACAAGCAGCTTGCTATGGGGGCACCTGAGCAGAGCACGTGCTCTCTGTTTCCATTCAAAAACAGAGCCGTGGCTCAGCACTGCCCCCTCTCTCTCCTCATTGGCTCACTGATTTTGATTGACAGGAGTTGGCGCCCGCTGCTGTGTCTCAGGAGGGAGAGTCCCGGACAGCCTAGTCTCTCATGCAACATCGCTGGATCGAGATGGGGCTCGGGTAAGTATTAGAGGGGACTGCTGCACACTGAAGGTTTTTATCTTAATGCATAGAATGCATTAGGGAAAAAAAATCTTCTGCCTTTAGAACCACTTTAACCACTTTAAGACCGGAAGGATTTGCCCCCTTAATGACCAGGCCATATTTTGCGATTCGGCACTGCGTTACTTTAACGGACAATTGCACAGTCATGCGATGCTGTACCTGAATAAAATTGATGCCCTTTTTTTCTCACAAACAGAGCTTTCTTTTGGTGGTATTTGATCACCTGTGCGATTTATATTTTTTGCGCTATAAACAAAAAAACAGCGACAATTTGAAAAAAAAAAACAATATTTTTCCCATTCTGCTATATAACATTCCCAAAAAAAACAGTAAAAATCTTATTTTTTTAACATTTTAGGCCAATTTGTTTTCTGCTACATATTTTTGCTAAAAGAAAATCGCAATAAGCGTATTTTGATTGGTTTGTGCAAAAGTTATTGCGTCTACTAACTACGGGAAAGATTTATGTCATTTTTATTGGTTTTTTTTTTTGCGGGACTGCGACATTGCGGTGGACAGATCGGACCCCTGACATTTTTTACACTTTTGGGGGTACCAGTGACATTACTACAGTAATCAGTGCTTAAAAAAATGCACTGTTACTGTAATAATGCCATTGGCAGGGAATGGGTTAACCCTGTGGGTGATCAAGGGGCTAAATGTGAGCCTAGGGGAGTGATTCTAACTGTGTGTGGGGGGGGGGGCATGGCTTCTGAAATGACCATAGAGACATGTGATCCTATATAGTAGAAGGATCACATGGGTAGTGATGGACGAACATCAGCCGGGGCGGTTCGCGAACGTCAGCCACAAATTTTCTCAAAACTCCGCGAGTCCCCATTGACTTTAATGGGAGGCGAACTTTAAAAACCTTTAGGTCATATTTGCAGCAACAAAAGACGTACTAGCTGTGCACAAATAGTCCCAGCACATGGACAATGTCATAACAGAAGTATTGCAATTGGAAGAGTTGCCCTAAAAATTATTTTTTTTTGTTTACAGCTAGAAATTTTTTTTTTTTTCATAAATCAGCCAGAACTGACAGCAGCCGGTAAATACATTGTCTAATACATATAGGGTCCATTCACACATCTCTAAAATGGGTCCGCATCCATTCCACAATTTGGCGGAACCTTTACAGACCCATTGATTTTCAATTCCTGTCTGAAAAATTAGGCATTCACAGGATAAAGAAGTAAGTGTCGGCCATTCCTGGCCCCAAAAATTAGCCCACATGCGTTTACCTGACAGCTATGAACGTAGTATTCTGTGGCTTAAGGTTCATTAGGCATTCACCGGATACTGAAGTGTCGGCCAGTATTGGCCCCAAAAATTAGCCCACATGGGTTTACCTGACAGCTAAGAACGTAGTATTCTGTGTCTGAAGGTACATTAGGCATTCACAGGATAAAGAATTGTCGGCCAGTATAGGCCCCAAAAATTAGCCCACATATGTTTACCTGACAGCTAAGAACGTATTTGGTGGCTGGAGGTACATTACGCCTTCACAGGATACAGAAGTAAGTGTCGGCCTGTATAGGCCCCAAAAATTACCCCACATAAAGGGGCACTCTGACGGGGACACACTGGATATAAAGGGGCACTCTGACAGGGACACACTGTCAGCCTGTGTCCCCCCTCATCCAGTCTGTATTCCCCCGTCATTCAGCCCATGTCACTGCTGTCATGCAGCCTGTGTCCCCCGCCGTCATTCAGCCTGTGTCCGTGTCCCCATCAGAGTCCTCCTTTACATCCAGCGTGTCCCTGTCAGAGTCCCTCCTTTACATCCATGTCCCCATCAGAGTGCTCCTTTACATCCAGTGTGTCCCCATCAGAGTGCCCTTTTACATCCAGTGAGTCCCCATCAGAGTGCCCCTTTATGTGTCCTGCTCAGAGTTCCCCTTTATTATTCCAGTCAGAGTGCCCCCTTATTATTCCCGTCAGAGTGCCCCTTTAATATTGCGGTCAGAGTGCCCCTTTAATATTGCGGTCAGAGTTCCCCTTTAATATTGTGGTCAGAGTTTCCCTTTATTATTCCCGTCAGAGTGCCCCTATAATATTGCGATCAGAGTTCCTCTTTAATATTGCGGTCAGAGTTCCCCTTTAATATTGCGATCAGAGTGCCTCTTTAATATTGCGGTCAGAGTGCCCCTGTAATATTGCGGTCAGAGTTCCCCTTTAATATTGCGGTCAGAGTGCCCCATTAATATTGCGATCAAAGTGCCCTTTTAATATTGCGGTCAGAGTTCCCCTTTATTACTCCCGTCAGAGTGCCCCTTTAATATTGCGGTCAGAGTTCGCCTTTAATACTGCGGTCAGAGTGCCCCTTTATTATTCCCATCAGAGTGCCCTTTTAATATTGCGGTCAGAGTGCCCCTTTAATGTTGCGGTCAGAGTGCCCCTTTAATATTGAGGTCAGAGTGCCCCTTTAATATTGAGGTCAGAGTGCCCCTTTATTATTCCCATCAGAGCTGCAGCAACGCTCAGCCACCACACCTGTCACAATGCTGCACAGTGCACAATAATACTACTAATCCACTATAATATGCTTTCTACAAAGTATATTATACCGTGGATTACCCCCCCCCCCCCCCCATATAGTGCACTGCACAGCAATACCCAAAAAATTGCAGCCCTTTAAATTACTTTTGTGGACATTAACAGAGAGATTTGTGTGACTGCTGCCGATCTCTAACTGTCCCTAAAACACAGACTGGATACCTGTCCCTAACCTGAAAAGAGACTGGACCTATACCGAAATACCAGCCCTGAAAAGGACTTTTGTGGATCTTCACAGAGCTATTTGTGTCTGGCAATCTCTCCCTCATGAGCACAGGCAACCTCTCCCTTTGCTGACAAAATGCGGAATGTGAAATGGCTGACAGCTCAGGTCTATTTATAGGGTAGGGGGCATGTCCATGTGCTGAAATGTTTCAATTGGCTGTCCCGTTCCACCTGACGGCTGTGTCATGGGTCAAAGTTCTTCTGAATGAAAAAGAAAATGGAGGCGCAGACATATTCGCGAACATCGGCAAAAGTCCGACTTTTTGCGAATTTGCGAACAAGCAAAATTTGCCGCGAACCGCAAGGCCATCTCTACACATGGGCTCTATGATCATTCCAGGGAGAAGAACAGTCAGCAGTGTTTACAACAGCTGACCGTTCTTCTCTCTCAGCGGGGAACAATCGCGGGTGTCAGGCGGCAATCGGAGCCGCCTGACACACGCATCGGCTTCCCCACTGACGAGCTCGTCCCCTGCCCTCCTGCTTGCGACTGACATATAGCTACCTCGGTTTGCCCAGGAGGGGCTGCCTGCCGCAGTGTGCAGGGCGACTCACGCATGTGCAGTAGGAAACAGGCTGTGAAGCCGCAAGGCTTCACTTCCTGTTTCCCTTACTAAGGATGCCGGCACCTGCACCCGGAGCAGTGTGACGGGTCGACTTCGGGTGCCGATATCGCGGGCTCCCTGGACAGGTAAGTTTCCTTATATTAAAAATCAGCAGCTACTGTATTTGTAGCTGCTGACTTTAATTTTTTTTTAATACAGGCTGGAACTCCGCTTTAAGATATTATTTTCACAAATTTATTAAAAAGATTAAAAACATATTCACAATAATCAATCTTCAAATATCTTTACACCTTCTAGACTTTACCCTCATTCAGTCCTATCAGGTTGTTTGTTTTACTATTATCATGTTTGGAGAAGGCATACATATAGCATTAGCTTTCAATTAGTCTTGTCCAAACCATCAGTCCACATAGGAAGACAAGATGGAGAGGCTGCAATTAAAACTTAATGTGTTTTGACCGGTTCAGCAAGGACCAGCGAAATGTCAATCCATCTACGGCCATCCTGTTTGAAAGCAGTCAATCTACTTATCAACTGCTCAGGAATGGGCTTGCTGGAAAAACTCTTCTGGGAAGGCTGCCCGCAAGGTTTAGCAGCATGTCTTTGGGAATGTTTGACTATTCACCCAGAAGCGCATTTGTGAGGTCAGGCACTGATGTTGGAGAGAAGGCCTGGCTCACAGTCTGCGCTCTAGTTCATCTCAAAGGTGTTCTATTAGGTTGAGGCCAGGACTATGTGCAGGCCAGGACTATGTGCAGGCCAGTCAAGTTTCTCCACCTCAAACTCATGCCTCATGACCTTATACATGTCTTTATGGTCTCATGACCTCATGCATGTCTTTATGGATCTTGCTTTGTGCACTGATCCAAATCGTTTGGTGTAGGGGGGATTATGGTGTGCGGTTGTTTTTCAGGGGTTGGGCTTGTCCCCTTAGTTCCATTGAAGGGAACTCATAAGGCATCAGCATACCAGGACATTTTGGACAATTTCATGCTCCCCTGCTCTCCGAGCAGGGAATCCCCCTTCTCAACGGAATGCTCTATGGACCGGGCCATGGGAGAAATAATGTCTAGCCAAGGGAGCCTGTTTGCCAGCCAGGAACTTTCAGATATGCCCTCCCAGCCACCTCGTTCTGAATATTCAGGGGATCCCATTCTCCTTGCCCGTTTCTATACCCTTTTGGAACAAGGCATGGAGAAAGCCAGTAGGCAGATCACCTCTGACCTTAAACAGGAATTTAAAGAGCTAGGCACTCAAACACCATAGAGAATAAACACGATAACACAGTCGCTAGAACCACACCAGATAAGCCTGTTCTACCAACAACTAGAGGTTGCTCTATCCAAGATTGAGGATCTTGAAAACTGCTCCAGGTGATATAACTTTAGAATCCGAGGTAAACCAGAATCTTATACAGATACTCAGGTGGCGGTCTTGGATCTGATGCGCACTCTTCTACCTGATAAACCCGATCATAAATTGGAATTGGATCGGGCGCACAGGGCTCTCATAGCTCCCCGTCCTAATGGTCCTCCTAGAGACATTATTGTGAAGCTTCATTACTATGGAACCAAAGAGAAGATTATGCAAAAGGCCTGAACAGCTCCTGACATAAATAGTAGGTCATAGTGTTTAAATATTTGCAGATTTATCCCCTGCCATGGTTCAGGGAACCTTCAAACCTCTACTGCAACCCCTACAGCTTAAGGGCATCAGATGGCGTTGGCAACTTCACCTATCAAAATAAGACACATTCCTTCTACACTTTCTCTGATGATTAATCGCTTTTACATCACCTGCGCCTGCTCTCCAATGCTCCTGACTCATCACCGCCTCGAAGATCTGCCCGGTCATCAGGGAAAGATGGGTCCCTTGAGGAGGCTTCTTTGTTCCTGCTCTGTCAGACCAACAGAGGCAGTTGTTCCTGACCATTAGCATCCTGGGACTCTCCTTAGGCATAGATAGTTATGTGCAGTGGTGGCTGGTGCTCAAACTTTTTGGGGGGGTGCAAACAGAAAAATGTAATAGGCATTGTTTTGCGGCAAAAAAACGCTGTAAAAAATTGTGTGACTTTGAGGTCGCAAAAGTGTGAAAGGGGCCTTCAGTAAATAAGGTATAGTGTGCCCCCTTTCAATGCAGAGAGACTAGCGTGCCCCCTTTCAATGCACAGAGACCAGCGTGCCCCCTTTCAATGCAGAGAGACCAGCGTGCCCCCTTTCAATGCAGAGAGACCAGTGTGTCCCCTTTCAATGCAGAGAGACCAGCGTGCCCCCTTTCAATGCACAGTGACCAGCGTGCCCCCTTTCAATGCACAGTGACCAGCGTGCCCCCTTTCAATGCACAGTGACCAGCATGCCCCCTTTCAATGCACAGTGACCAGCATGCCCCCTTTCAATGCACAGTGACCAGCGTACATGCCCCCATCAATGCAGTGACCAGCGTACATGCCCCCTTCAATGCAGTGACCAGCATACATGCCCCCTTTCAATGCAGTGACCAGAGTGTCCCCTTTTAATGCACAGTGACCAGCATGCCCCCCTTTTAATGCAGTGACCAGCGTACATGCCCCCTTTCAATGCAGTGACCAGCATACATGCCCCCTTTCAATGCAGTGACCAGCGTACATGCCCCCTTCAATGCAGTGAGCAGCGTACATGCCCCCAATGCAGTGACCAGCGTAGATGCCCCCTTCAATGCAGTGACCAGCGTACATGCCCCCTTCAATGCAGTGACCAGCGTACATGCCCCCTTCAATGCAGTGACCAGCGTACATGCCCCCAATGCAGTGACCAGCGTAGATGCCCCCTTCAATGCAGTGACCAGCGTCAGCTTCTCATCAGTGTCCCGGCATCGGCTTTTCATCAGTCCCAGCGGCGCGTCTCCTCCAGTCCTCCCGCTCCCGCCTCCTCCTTGGCCAATGGCATGGGGTGTGCCTTGCGGCCAATCAGGAAGCGTGTATCGGACGCGCTTCCTGATTGGCCAGGAGGAGGATTGGTGTGACAATAGCAAATTTTCATTCGCTATTGTCACACAATGGGTGGGCTCGGGGCACACTGCTCTGCACCCCAGCTCCACCCTTTGCATCACCCTATTAGAGCCTCTGGCTTTAATCAGGTGATTTAAAAAAAAAACCCCCATTAAGCTCCATGCGTCAGGCGCCCCTGCATGCAGATTAGGGGGCCGGACGCATGGATGGGGGGGGCGGCGTCCCTGCGCCCTCAATAGACCGGCTGCCACTGGTTATGTGTCATTTGTGCTTTGAGTTTATTCTGCAAGGGTATATTGTTTCCCATGTTTAATTCCTTGTTCTAGGTTCTTCTGGATAACATTTTGCAGGTTGTTTGATGTCTTTTTTGCTCAGTGCAGGCTGTGTGCGTGTAGCCTGCGCCCCATTCTGACTCCACTAAAGACTGCGTATTATTTGACTGGTGTAGTCTCAGAGACGTCTCAGCTTTTTGCAAGAGACAATTTTCTTTTTGAGACGCTGTCGTGTCTCGGCACGCCAGCATTTTTTTTCCTCTTACATTACTTTTTTTTTTTGCATGTAACGTTTTAGTTTTGTAATAGCCTACTAATTTATAATGTGTGTTTTCTCTTGCTTTAGACCAGCCTTTCTCAACCTTTTCAACACAGAGGAACCCTTGAAATAAATTTCTGGTCTCGGGGAACCCCTGCTAAAAATTAAAAATCTACAACTCATGACACATTAGTGTGACAGTCAGTGGGAAGAATGCTCCTTACTCTTGTCATCATTGGGAAGAATTACCCCCTTACAGATAGCTAAAAGAAACAATGGTGTCATTGGAAACTTATCTGAGAGGCAGAAATTGCCCAATGCTCAAGGAACCTCTAGCAACCTCAGGAGGAACCCTGGTTGAGAAACCCTGCTTTAGACTGTTTCCCATCCAAACCGTGTATGGGCAGTATGTATGTCTTCTATCATCTTTTTTCTTCTCTTCTATCTTATCCGGTCCCCCACTCCCAGTCAGCTCCTTTTCCTCTACCGACATGGCTACGTCCTCACATCTTAAGCCAACTGCCTTAGTGTCTCACAATGCTCAGGGCCTGAACTCACCGGTTAAACGCCTGAAGGCCTTTAATTACTATCACTCGGTGGGGGCTGACGTGGTATTCCTACGGGAGACCTACTCCCCTTCCTCCTACGCTCCCTCTTTTTTTTATAAACAGTATCCTCAGTTTTTTTTTTGGCTAAAACCCCCAATAAGGCATGGGGCATAGCAATTTGTATATCTAGGAGGCTCTCCTTCTCCCCTCTCTACTGTTGTTAGGGATCCTAATGGCAGGTATCTCCTGGTTGCTGGGGAGATTGAGAGCAATTTACTTTTTTCACTGCCCTGTTCCATACTTTGTCTCCCCATTTTATGGGGACTCTGTTCTGACTCGAACATTTCCTTAGACTCAGTATTGGATAGGACTAGATCAATGGGGTCCCAGGTTCTTAGGCCCACCAAGTTGGGTACTAAGTTCGCAAACTTTCTTCATCAATATGACCTGAGTGACACATGGAGGGAGATTAATCCTAATAAGAGGGATTATACCTATTACTCTAGTGTCCATGCTACCTACTTGTAAGGTTCTGGCACTCTCAGTGCCTCCTATCACATCATTTCCGGGTGCTTTTCATCTACCTAGATAGATGAAGCACATATAGGTGTGCATACACCTTTAAGACTGATGCTGTCATCACTGAGCGCCGGACTGGATGGCTATTTAGATCGCCGGCTCTCACTCACATGTGTTCGTTCAAACTGCTTTGTGCCTTGATGCTAACCTGTCTTGAAGCTCTCATGCTTGCAAGCATATCTCGCTGTCGGAACCACGCTGCGCTGATCCCTGTATCCCGCTACCGGATCATCCGCTCTTGCCGAACCTCTCCTCTGCTACATTGCTATTAGTGATAAGTACCCCACAGGGGAAACCTCTATAACCTTTTATACTAAAGCTTACACTATCTAGCTCTGCATACTAAGGACTATTACTACATCTGCATTATCTAAGATTGCTAGCTCTTGAGCCTACTACCACCTGTTCTTGCACTGGGTCGATCTCTCTTGTATGTCCACCTGCTACTCTGTCACCTGCTACCATACATGATTGCTAAACCTATCTGCATCCCATCTGCTACTATCTTACTTTCAAGAACATTTCCTTTCAAGTGTCTGTCATCTACCATCTCTACCCAACCTGTCTCTTCAGCTTATCATCACTGTGTTACAATATACATAAGTCACTCTAGGAAACATCTTATTGAGTGTGTGTATTTACTTGCTGAATTGAGATCATCCACACATGATGAGTCTTTGGGAGTTGGGATTGGTGTCTCAGCGTTTCTCTACATGACTACTGAAGTGGAATATTTCTGCAGCTGTAAATCCACATCGTACATAAAACGCAGGAGCGTTACAGATTGAACGAACCAGATAAAATGGATTCAGGAGAAATGACCACTCAGGTGACACAGTTAACACAACAAGTAACTGCGTTAATACACGCACTTACTGTATTAAAAGAAGACAATCAGGCTCTGACGCAGCAGGTGACCAGACTGACACAGCCTACTGCTGCTCAACCCCCAGAACCTCTTGTCCTTCTACCAGACAGGTTTGATGGTTTCCGTTCCTCTTTTCTTTTTTTTCGTATGGATTGTGAGCTCCTGTTTATCCTTAAGCCTAGGACCTATCATAATGACTTTATTAAAGTGCATGCTGCCATTAATTTGCTTTCTGGCAAAATGAAAACGTGGGCATACGAGAAACTGCAAGAAAAAAGTCCGATCCTAGACAATTGGGAATCATTTTCAATTGCGATGCACTCCCAGTGTCTCCCCTCCCAAAAATCTACTCCTAAACCTGCTCCAGGTAACCGCAGACCCCGGCTACCTAGGGAAAAAAGGAAACCAAATGAATATGGTGATCCTGCCTGGTCATGGTCCAAGCCTGCCTTAAACAGTCAGCCTTGTCACTCTGACACATCTCGTTTGAACCCTGATCCTACAGAGATGGATGAGGAGCCTATGGAGATTGGTGCTGTACATACTAAGTTGTCCTTACAAAAAAAAAGAGATCACAGGAGAATCTGTGGCCTTTGTTTTTATTGTGGAGAAGGGGGACATTTCATTACATCCTGCCCAACCAGACCCCATAGGCCTAAGGCTCTCCCAATGGAGGCCAGGCGAATCCGAACTGTCTTCCCTGAAAAACAGCCTGGAAATTACCAAGGCTGTTGCCAGCCCTGTCCCCGTTCTATATCAGAAAAGGACACCCAGAAATTGGCAGATGTTGGTATAGATACTCCTATTTTTGCAAGCACAATTTTAGCTTCCAATGAAAACATTGAGATTCTTGCACCTGACTGCGTACGCGCTTCTAATGGCACGGTGGTATGTAGGAAGGATCTGAGGATGTTTGAAGAAGCATTGGTTGCTAGGACTACTAGGATTACTTCGGATGGTTATGCGTCCGATTCTAGTGAGGGGTTCATGTAGCAGACACCCTAACAACAAGTCTTATCCGATTCTCACATCGGTTACCAACCTGATCCGATTCTCGTATCGGCAACAAGTGATCCGATTCTCGCATCGGTTACCAACCTGATCCGATTCTCACATCGGTTACCAACCTGATCCGATTCTCATATCGGCAACAAGTGATCCGATTCTCACATCGGTTACCAAACTGATCCGATTCTCGTATAGGCAACAAGTCCTATCCGATTCTCATATCGGTTACCAACCTGATCTGATTCTCATATCGGCAACAAGTGATCCGATTCTCAGATCGGTTACCAACCTGATCCGATTCTCATATCGGCAACAAGTGATCCGATTCTCACATCGGTTACCAACCTGATCCGATTCTCATATCGGCAACAAGTGATCCGATTCTCACATCGGTTACCAACCTGATCCGATTCTCATATCGGCAACCAGTCTTATCCGATTCTCGTATCGGCAACCAGTCTTATCCGATTCTCGTATCGGCAACCAGTCTTATCCGATTCTCGTATCGGCAACCAGTCTTATCCGATTCTCGTATCGGCAACCAGTATTTTCCGATTCTTATATTGACAACCAGCCTTAGAGGCCTTCCCGGAGCCGGCCTTACGGGGGGGGGGGGTACTGTAAGGTTCTGGCACTCTCAGTGCCTCCTATCACATCATTTCCGGGTGCTTTCCATCTACCTAGATAGATGAAGCACATATAGGTGCGCATACACCTTTAAGACTGATGCTGTCATCACTGAGCGCCGGACTGGATAGCTATTTAGATCGCCGGCTCTCACTCACATGTGTTCGTTCAAACTGCTTTGTGCCTTGATGCTAACCTGTCTTGAAGCTCTCATGCTTGCAAGCATATCTCGCTGTCGGAACCACGCTGCGCTGATCCCTGTATCCCGCTACCGGATCATCCGCTCTTGCCGAACCTCTCCTCTGCTACATTGCTATTAGTGATAAGTACCCCACAGGGGAAACCTCTATAACCTTTTATACTAAAGCTTACACTATCTAGCTCTGCATACTAAGGACTATTACTACATCTGCATTATCTAAGATTGCTAGCTCTTGAGCCTACTACCACCTGTTCTTGCACTGGGTCGATCTCTCTTGTATGTCCACCTGCTACTCTGTCACCTGCTACCATACATGATTGCTAAACCTATCTGCATCCCATCTGCTACTATCTTACTTTCAAGAACATTTCCTTTCAAGTGTCTGTCATCTACCATCTCTACCCAACCTGTCTCTTCAGCCTATCATCACTGTGTTACAATATACATAAGTCACTCTAGGAAACATCTTATTGAGTGTGTGTATTTACTTGCTGAATTGAGATCCTCCACACATGATGAGTCATTGAGAGTTGGGAATGGTGTCTCAGCGTTTCTCTTACATGACTACTGAAGTGGAATATTTCTGCAGCTGAAAATCCACATCATACATAAAACGCAGGAGCGTTACACTACTCCAGGATCGACCATCTGTTTGCCCATTCTCGAAATGTTCCCCGGTTCCATTCTTCAAAAATCCTAGAGGTACTGTGGTCAGACCATTCCCCGGTATTGGCTAAGATTTTGAGCCTTCGCATATTTAATATGCTTTTCCCCTGACGGCAAACTGTTTGTCCACCCATCTGTGAAATTCCCTTATTTGCTGGCGTGGGAGCGGGACCTAGGAAAAGATCGATTTAAACGATTAGTGGAAGTGGTCTACTCGTACTTCTATCATGAATACAGGCTTGGCAGAGGGAGGATATAAGGTGCTTTCTAGATGATACCTGGTGCCAGACCGCCTCTCGAAAATGTAACAAGGTGCTTTCTCTCTGTGTTTCCGGGGACGTGGCCAGCCTGGTACGATGTTCCACACATGGTGGACCTGTTCCAAGGTCCGCCAGTTTTGGATTAGAGTTCACTCCCTGATCTATTCTGTGCCAACGGTGAATAAAGTCAAAAACCCTATGTTCTTAACGAACCTGTTATTGATGCTCCCAAACATGTTCAAGCCTTAATCCACTTTATGTTTCTTGCGGAAAAAACTGCTATAGCAACCGCTTGGAAGAAACCAGTGGTAGACTGAATTATTATGAAGAATAAACTGACATGTATTATGCTTAACGAAAAGCTGGTCAGTATCTTGCAGAATAAGGCTACTAAGTTTGACTGTGTCTGGGATCCTTGGATAAGTATCTCCAAATTTCAGCTGACTGAGGAGTGTGAGATGTGGAGATGGGAGTCCAGACAGTCCTTCTTTCTTCTGCTGCTTTGTTTCATTCTTCTTCCTCTGTGTCTCTCTTTATTTCTCCCACTCCCCCCCCCCCTTTTTTTCCCCTCTCCTTTACCCCTCCTCTTTTTTTTTCTTTCTTGGATTTACACTTTCCCTTTTTCATTTAGTTGTGTTGGTTTCGCTTGTTATTGCATACTTTGCAAACCCACTGCCCAAGCCGGTGTGCTGTTGGAGGGTGGCGAAAAGAGGGTTCTAATGATGTTTTCTGGGGGGGGGGGGGTGTTCTGAGTGGGCTTACTGTTTGCTCTATGAGAACTCCTTTTCTTCATGTTGATATTTTACCTCACACAAAACTCTTTTGTGTCAGGAATCATTGGTGGTATAATACCTAATTTATTTTCTTGTACATGTTCTTATTGTTTTAATATGTTCCACCTGCGTTGTGGACCTTATTTTAAAAAAAGAAAAAACTCAATAAAAATATTGAAGCAGAAAGCTCATGTGCGTATAAAGGCAAGTACCCTGTCAGGGTCCGGACTGGCGGCAGGTGACTGCACTGGAGGTGGATCCTCTGTGTCAGTGAGGGATTGGCGTGGACCGTACCAGGGGACCGGTTCTAAGTTACTACCGGTTTTCACCAGAGCCCGCCGCAAGGCGGGATGGACTTGCTGCGGCGGTAGCAACCAGGTCGTATCCTCCGGTAACGGCTCAACCTCAAAGACAGCTGATTTAGGTGCGGTACAGAAGGACAAGGCAAAGGCAGGGTCAGACGGAGCAAAAGGTCAAGGCAGGCGGCAATGGTTCGTAGTCAGGGGCAACAGCAGAAGGTCAGATACACAGGCAGGGAAAATACACCAAAAGCTTTCTCAAGGCACAAAAGGCAACAAGATCCGGCAAGGACAGGAAGGGGAAGTGGGTTTTTATGGGATTTGGACTGATTGGACCAGGCCCCAATTAGTGGTGCACTGGCCCTTTAAATTTTAATGCAGCGGCGCGAGCGCGCCCTAGGGAGCGGGGCCGCGCGCGCCGGGAGGAGGAAGGAACCCGGCGTGCGCCGGGAGTCAGAGAAGACAGGACCCGGCGGGTGAGTACTGCCGATGCGGGGGAACAGCGCTCACGGTCGGGGACGCCGACCTGAGCGCTGCAGCCCGCAGGACGCCTGGAGTGCTCCGGGGAAGCCACGGGACCCGGAGCACTCGGCGTTACAGTACCCCCCCCTTAGGTCTCCCCCTCTTTTTGGAGCCCAGGTACCTGTGGATGAGCTCCTTGTCGAGGATATTGGACTCGGGCTCCCACAACCTCTCCTCAGGACCACAATTCTCCCAGTCAACCAAAAAAAACTTTTTACCTCTGACGACCTTGGAGGCGAGGATCTCTTTTACTGAGAAGACGTCAGAGGACCCAGAGACAGGAGCAGGAACGGTGACCTTGGGGGAAAATTGGTTAAGAATGAGGGGTTTGAGAAGGGATACATGAAAGGAGTTAGGAATACGGAGAGAGGGAGGAAGATGGAGTTTGTAAGAGACAGCATTAATTTGGCTTTTGATTTTAAAAGGCCCGAGATAACGTGGACCCAGTTTGTAGCTGGGGACCCGAAACCGGATGTATTTGGCAGAGAGCCACACTCTGTCCCCAGGGGAAAAGACAGGAGGAGTTCTTCTTTTTTTATCTGCATGTCTCTTCATACGAGAAGCGGCCAGGGTGAGAGACTTTTGAGTATCTTTCCAGATGGAGGAGAAGTCCAGAGTCAAGTCATCAACGGCAGGAACCCCAGAAGAAGTGGGAATGGGGAGGGGGGGCAGCGGGTGACGATCGTACACCACAAAAAACGGAGATTTGGTGGATGACTCAGAGTCTCTAAAGTTATAAGAAAATTCGGCCCAGGGCAACAGGTCGACCCAATCATCCTGACGGGAGGAGACGAAGTGTCGCAGATAGTCACCAAGGATCTGGTTAACCCTCTCCACTTGTCCATTGGACTGAGGGTGGTAGGCAGAAGAAAAGTTCAATTTGATTCTTAATTGGGTGCAGAGAGCTCTCCAAAACTTAGAGATAAACTGAACGCCTCTATTGGAGACGATGTGTGTTGGAAGGCCATGAAGACGAAAAATGTGCAAAAAGAATTGCTTCGCCAGCTGTGGCGCAGAAGGGAGACCAGGAAGCGGGACAAAATGTGCCATTTTAGAAAACCTGTCAACAACCACCCATATGACTGTGTTACCATGGGATACGGGAAGATCCGTGATGAAGTCCATTGCTATGTGGGACCAAGGCTGTTCAGGCACTGGCAGAGGAAGGAGAAGACCTGCAGGCTTCTGGCGGGGAGTTTTATCACGTGCGCAGACAGTACAGGCCCGAACGAACTCCGTTACATCTTTTTCAAAGGAAGGCCACCAATAGCAGTGTCGTCTTTTTAATTCCAGCGTGACCCGCCAGGTGAGAGTAGTGACCCCATTTGAGAGTCCGTAGGCGAAGACATGGAGGAACAAATGTTTTCCCTGGAGGGACTGGTGCCAGTGAAGCAGGGGCAGTTGAAATTAGACACTCAGGAGGAATGATGTGTTGAGGAACGGTTTCATCTTCGGAGGCATCGGTGGAACGTGATAGGGCATCCGCCCTAATGTTCTTATTAGCAGGACGAAAATGGATTTGGAAAGTGAATCGGGCAAAGAACAATGACCACCTGGCCTGGCGCGGATTAAGGCGCTGGGCAGACTGAAGGTACGAGAGATTTTTGTGGTCAGTGAAGATGGTGATTGGATGATGGGATCCTTCCAGAAGATGTCTCCATTCTTCTAGTGCCAACTTAATGGCTAGTAGTTCACGGTCCCCGATGGCATAGTTCTTTTCAGGAGGGGAAAACGTTTTTGAGAAGAAGCCGCAGGTGACGTTTTTTCCTTTAGCAGACTTTTGAAGAAGAACCGCTCCGGCTCCAACAGAGGAGGCATCTACCTCCAGGAAAAATGGTTTCAGAGGATCGGGCCTATTTAAGACTGGAGCGGAGGCGAAGGCGGTTTTAAGGCGAGTAAAGGCTTCTTCAGCTTGGGGAGGCCAGGATTTCGGATTCGCTTCTTTCTTGGTTAGTGCCACAATAGGTGCCACGATAGTGGAGAAGTGGGGAATAAACTGGCGGTAATAGTTGGCGAATCCAAGGAAGCGTTGAATGGAGCGAAGTCCTGAGGGGCGTGGCCAATCCAAGACTGCAGAGAGTTTGTCGGGGTCCATTTGAAGACCCTGTCCAGAAACTAGGTATCCCAGAAACGGAAGACAGCTACGCTCAAAAATACGTTTTTCCATTTTGGCATAAAGGTGGTTGACACGAAGGCGCTGGAGCACTTGACGAACATGGCGACGGTGTTCCTCCAGGTTGGGAGAGATCTCGTTGACAAAGTTTTGAAAGACTGCAGGAGCGTTGCACAGGCCGAAAGGCATGATGAGATACTCAAAGTGGCCATCTCTGGTATTAAAAGCGGTTTTCCACTCATCTCCTTCACGGATTCTGATGAGATTATAAGCGCCCCTGAGGTCAAGCTTAGTGAAGACCTTTGCTCCGCGCAGACGGTCAAAGAGCTCCGAGATGAGAGGCAAAGGGTAGCGATTCTTTACCGTGATCTTGTTAAGACCACGGTAGTCAATACATGGACGTAGTGACCCATCCTTTTTGGCAACAAAGAAAAATCCTGCTCCGGCAGGAGAAGAAGACTTCCTGATGAAACCTTTCTTGAGGTTCTCCTGAACGTACTCCGACATGGCCTTGGTTTCAGGAATGGAGAGAGGGTAAATCCTGCCACGGGGTGGTGTGGTACCGGGAAGCAAATCAATGGGACAGTCATAGGGTCTATGTGGTGGTAAGACCTCTGCCTGTTTCTTGCAAAAGACGTCAGTAAATTCCTGATAGACCTTAGGAAGGCCGAGCACTGGTGAGGAGACGGAGACTTGTCTAATAGGTACCGACTTAAAGGAATGAGTGTGGCAGGTAGACCCCCATGATTTAATATCCCCAGAGGTCCAGTCAAGGGTAGGAGAGTGGCGCTGGAGCCAGGGCAAGCCAAGAAGGACGTCGGACGTGCAATTCGGTAGAACAAAAAATTCAATGGTTTCTTGGTGGAGGACCCCTATGGTCATGAGCACGGGTTCTGTGCGATAACGCACGGTACAGTTCAGATTTTCTCCGTTAACTGTAGTAATGAAGAAGGGCTTGACGAGACGGATCACAGAAATGCTAAAGCGGGTGATGAAGGAGGCTTTAATGAAGTTTCCCGCAGAACCAGAGTCCAAGAAGGCGTCTGCCGGGAAGGAGACTTTAGCAGCAGAAGAAATCCGTACCGGAACAATCAAGCGTGGAGAGGAAGAATTTACACCCAGCGACGCCTCTCCAACGTTCACTAGGTGCGAGCGTTTCCCTGACGCTGAGGACGAACTGGACAGTCTTTTAAGAAGTGTTCGGAACTCGCACAGTATAAGCATAAATTCTCGTTCCTCCGGCGAGACCTTTCTTGCTGGGTCAGGCGAGCCCGATCCACTTGCATGGCCTCCCCGGCGGAAGGCGCAGCAACCGGCTGCAATGGTTGCTGGAAGAGAGGTGCCAGGCGTGGATAACGCCTGTTGCGAACAAGATTCTTTTCTTGGCGAAGTTCCTGGCATCTTTCAATGAAGCGCATATCTATGCGAATAGCCAACTGGATGAGTTCCGTCAGGGAATCAGGTATCTCTCGTGCGGCCAGAGAATCCTTGATATGGCTAGATAAACCTTTTTTAAAAGTTGCGCAGAGGGCATCGTTGTTCCAGGTCAGTTCAGAGGCCAGAGTGCGAAACTGTATAGCATATTCGCCTACTGTAGCGTCTCCTTGGACGAAGTTTAGCAAGGCTGTTTCTGCTGACGAGGCACGGGCAGGTTCCTCGAAGACACTGCGAACTTCAGAAACGAAGGACTGGACAGAGGCAGTGGCAGGATCGTTGCGGTCCCAGAGCAGCGTGGCCCAGGCCAAGGCCTTCCCAGACAGTAAACTGACCATGAAGGCCACTTTAGATCGTTCCGTAGGAAATTGGTCGGCCAATATCTCCAGGTGCAGGGAACATTGGGACAAGAATCCCCGGCACATCTTAGAATCCCCATCAAACTTGTCCGGGAGAGACAAACGGATTCTAGCGGAGGTGGCGGCCACCGGCTGTGGAGGTGGAGCGGAAGCAGAAGCAGGCGGCTGCTGCCGTGCGGGAAGAAGTTGCTGCAGCATGGCGGTCAGCTGTGCCAACTGTTGACCTTGCTGAGCAATCTGCTGGGACTGCTGGGCAACCACGGTAGAGATGTCAGCGAGACTAGGCAGGGGCACATCAGCGGGATCCATGGCCGGATCTACTGTCAGGGTCCGGACTGGCGGCAGGTGACTGCACTGGAGGTGGATCCTCTGTGTCAGTGAGGGATTGGCGTGGACCGTACCAGGGGACCGGTTCTAAGTTACTACCGGTAACGGCTCAACCTCAAAGACAGCTGATTTAGGTGCGGTACAGAAGGACAAGGCAAAGGCAGGGTCAGACGGAGCAAAAGGTCAAGGCAGACGGCAATGGTTCGTAGTCAGGGGCAACAGCAGAAGGTCAGATACACAGGCAGGGAAAATACACCAAAAGCTTTCTCAAGGCACAAAAGGCAACAAGATCCGGCAAGGACAGTAAGGGGAAGTGGGTTTTTATGGGATTTGGACTGATTGGACCAGGCCCCAATTAGTGGTGCACTGGCCCTTTAAATTTTAATGCAGCGGCGCGCGCGCGCCCTAGGGAGCGGGGCCGCGCGCGCCGGGAGGAGGAAGGAACCCGGCGTGCGCCGGGAGTCAGAGAAGACAGGACCCGGTGGGTGAGTACCGCCGATGCGGGGGAACAGCGCTCACGGTCGGGGACGCCGACCGGAGCGCTGCAGCCCGCAGGACGCCTCGAGTGCTCCGGGGAAGCCACGGGACCCGGAGCACTCGGCGTTACATACCCCAATGCTTTTGTTAATATAGTATATATGCACTGAGTGATTCAGTCTAAAAGGTTTTTTTACTGTGGGTGCACAGAACCAATCCTGTAAGTTGCGTTGTGTTGCAGGGGACTATAAAAGGGGCAAAATCACCCAGTGATGCTGCCATCTAAATAATCTACATCAGTGTTTCTCAACCTTTTTTCAGTCAAGGCACACTTTGAAAGTATATTCAGTCTCAAGGCACCCTAGTCTAAGGCAAGGCTAGGATCACAATAATGACGGTGGTTGCGGGTGCATTAATCGCAACTGTTCCCGCACCCGAAACCGCCCACAGTTAAATTGCGCTGCTCTTTACAGATGTGTGGGGCTGCTATTCATTCTTAATGGCATTCCCATACATCTAAAAACAGTTCAGCTGTGTATAGCAATCATTCATAAGTTTCTAACTTCAGCTTGCTCAGTTAAGCTTTGACAATAAGGGTACGTTCACATTGGAGGCGGGTTTAATTTGTGCGAGTTTAGCTGAACATTTCGAGTTTGAGGGCGATTTGAAAGACAGAGGCCTATTGAAATCTCCCCCGAAGTTGCCAAAAGTAGTGCAGGAACGCAAAGTCTGCATCGCACCGATTCGGATGGTGCCATTGCCGTTACTAGGCTGCGAGTTGGCATGTGATTTGACATGTCAAATCGCCCTGATGTGAACCGGGGCTCAAACCTGGAAGCTGATTTGTTACCATGCACAGCTGCATCAGATTCTGCGTGCACCAGTTTTTGTAAATCTCCCTTACAGACTTTAAATTACAGCCTGTCTATCTTTTTTTCAATGCAGATCAGTCATGTGAACAAGAGTAATTGAATGCCGATACTACAATACGGAGTCTCCAAACATGATAATATAACAACAAACCATATAGGGACTGTATAAAGGTAAAGGCTAGGAGGTGCGATATATTTTAGGTTTGGCTTATTGTCAATAGGATTGAATTTAACCAGTTGTAACAAACAACTAAGGCAAAATTTATGTTTTTTTGCAGGATTGAGCAGCGTGTGTTAAGACTTTGGGCTGAACAAAAAAAATGTAACATATTTGTCTATCTACGCTAAACAGCACAGATGGGTGAGTCTCCCGCTGTAGCTATGGTATTATGATGGCCTGCGCCCCCAGCTGTCAAAATATCTGAACATTGCCTGTATTTGATTGGATGCAGCCACTGTTCTGCCATCAAACCAAGAACGTAGGGCAGAAGGGTGCCAACAGGACCACCCACTGAGCGAATTTCAGCCGGTTTATCAGGAACCAGCTGAAATTTATTCCATGTATGGCCAGGTTTAGAGAGAGAGACTGCAAACAGAGTGTGTTGAGTATCTCATAACTAGGTAGAAGGGTGGATGTTTTGGAGTATACAGATTGGGCTGACATATACCTCTACAAGGGAAACTCTTGCTTTGTTTTTGATTTCATGGTGCAAGCATTATTAATTAGGTAGGAAAGAATATCATATTTACTTATTTTAAACTTCAGTTACATTTCTTTTTTTACTTCTTGGTTTCCAGGCCTAGCCAAATTATGATATGGGTAAGTTTTATCTGAATATCAAAAATGCATTAAACTGCATTTTTGGCTTGTGGTGTTCAGATGCAGTGTAGTTACGCTTTAAATGCACTTTGGCATCTGGACTACTTCTCTGCAAATTCTATGTTTGAAGCTGACCTCTACACAGTTTACCTGCTTAAGGACTGCCCATAGCACATTTACTGCTAAAGGGTGGCCCTCCTGTGCAGAATCACGTATATAGACGTGACTTTGCACGTCCGCCTAGGGGACACGAGCTGTGATAACCCAATCTTGGGGTGCCGGGCACCGGATGTCCACCGACACCCCATAAGTAAGCACCAGTGGGGGGGGGGGGGGGGGGGGGGGTCCAGGCCGAGACTGCCACTTGTCTACACACAACAGGTCTTGTTCTGATGTGTGGCTCCCGGGATAATTTGCTCTCACCCGACGATCCTCAGCCAGGGACACAGAACAGAGACCTGCCTGTGTAAACAAGGCAGATCTCCGTTCTGACAAGAGGGAAGGGATGGATTTTGTGTCCCTGCCCAACTGAAACCCCTATGAATAGTCCTAGAATAAGCCATTATAATGTTGACACAGATGTCTCACACCACCAATTATGTACCCATGGCATTTTTACCCAGACAGTTTTACCCCATCCAGTCATGTACCTCCTATTAACCACTTGCCGACCGCTCACGTTGCTGCTACTGCAGCAGAGCGGCTAGGCTGGGTCTGGCGACGTAGTCCTATGTCGCCAGATACCTCCCTCTCTCGGCGGTGCGCGCGCACCGCCGGAGGCTCGCTCCTGCTGTGTTTAGACACACCGGGAGTCGGGCCAGGGGAGGAGAGGTGGTGATGACCGCCTCTCTTCCCCGATCGTTGGGGAAAGACTGAGGAAATCTGCCCGCTTGTGTAAACAAAGCGGGCGGTTCTCCTCTGTGACAGGCTGGGACAGATTACAGGATTCAGCATAGCTGAAGCTGCGATCTGTGTCTGTGTCACACAACCCCCTCCCTCCACACACGTCAGTAAGCATGAGGCATACATTTAACCCTTTGATCTACCACAGTGTTAACCCCTTCCCTGCCAGTGTCATTATTACAGTAACAGTGCATATGTTTAGCACTGATTACTGTAGTAATGTCATTGGTCCCCCCAAAAGTGTCAAAAATGTCAGTCAGGGGTCCGATCTGTCCGCCGCCATGTCACAGTCCCTGCAAAAAAAAAATCGCAGATCGCCGCCATTACTAGTAAAGAAAAATAAACAATAAAAATGACAAATCTTTCCCGTAGTTAGTAAACGCGATAACTTTTGCGCAAACCAATCAAAATACACTTATTGTGATTTTTTTTTACCAAAAATATGTAGCAGAAAACAAATTGGCCTAAAATGTTAAAAAAATTTGATTTGTAAATTTTTTGGGGGGAATGTTATATATCAGAATGTGATCAATATTATTTTTTTTTTTTTTTCTAAATTAAAGTAATAAATAGAACTGGCGCTAAATCAACCCCAATAAATATAAAAATCACAAGAATAAATAAGCATATACATCTAAAAAAATACTAAGCAAAGTAGCAGCAAATCAATATAAATAAAGGAGATATAGTGGTGTGTACGGTGACAATAGTGCAGGTAAACCACAATAAGAAATCAGCAATATATTGATAAAGATAAATAGATAAAATAAATAAAAATTATGAATAAATAACAATAAATAAAGAATAGTATCAGAAAGGTGTGGTAAAGTGCACAGTGCAAAAAAAAAAGTGCATAAATAATAACCACAATAGCATGAGTGATAAAAAAAATCACTAAGAAGAATTATGATGAGAGTGAACTATCAAGTGCACCGTGCTATAAAAAGATCAGATCCAATTGAAAGAATGGTCTGATCACACTGAAAGTGATAGTAGTGCACAATATAAATATAACCAGTGATAAATAGTGGCAAATATTGAATAATCAAGATATAAATGATGAAACCCAAAAGAAAACAAAAAATATTTTGGGTAACGGTATCATAAAAAGCAAGAATCAAAAACGTAAAAAATGTTCATAAGTTCATAAAGAACCAAAAAAGTTCATAGAGAAAGTGCTGGTGAAGGGATATTGCCGGATGTGCGGGAAACTCTTATGGTGCGGGAAACTAGTTACGCTGTGGTGGTGAGCATAAATCCATGAGTGAAATGGCCGCTCACCTCCAAAACACTCTTAACAAATGTTTGTACCAATATTGGGCTTGATTTAGCGCCGGTTCTATTTATCACTTTAATTTTCCTTTATGTATGTGGAGACACTGCTAGGAATTGGCTGCTTATCCCTGGGCCCTATTTCTCAATATTTTTACTCTATATGTTTTTATATATTTATTTTATCCATTTATTACATCTGGTTGATGGTCAGCGCATAGGCTTTTCCTACTTTTACTTTTTTTTCAAAATTGTCGCTCTTTTTTTCAAAAATGAAAAATCGCACGGGTGATCAAATACCACCAAAAGAAAGCTCTATTTGTGGGGGAAAAAAAGGACATAAATTAAATTTGGGTACAGCGTCGCACGTCCGCGCAATTGTTCGTTAAATTACCGAAAGTGCCGACTCGCAAAATATGGCCTGGTTTAGGAATGGGGTAAAATCTTCCGGAATGGGGTAAAATCTTAAAGTGGTTAAAAATAAGCTCATTGAGAATTTTTTTGTCAAAGACATGTAGCTAAATACATTTTGGCCTAAATATATGACAAAAATTGAATATATTGGATATTTTTTAACTGTCAAAGTAGTAAATGTCAATTTTTTGCAAAATCTTTGCTCTTTTTTTTATTAATATCGCAAAAAATGAAAAGTGCAGAGGTGATCAAATACCACCAAAAGAAAGCTCTGTTTGTGGGAAAAAAAGGACGTACATTTCGTTTGGGTACAGCGTTGCATGACCGCGCAATTGTCAGTTAAAGTTGCGCAGTGCCAAGTTGAAAAATGTGGCCTGGAAGTTAAAGGCCCGTACACACGTACCGATCGTCGTCATACAAACGTTCGTCTTTTCTCCCCGGGATGTCGATGTCTGTTGAAAAGTGCAAAGACAGCACAAGGACAGCACAAGAATTTTGTCCGCCGACTTCAGCTGACTGCAGAAGTGATGTCATGTAATGGTTAACTTTCCCTGTGTTTTTTCTTTTCTGAGCATGCCCAGTCTTGCAAATCTGCGGTCTGTCGGCAGAATTCTGTACTGACTGGCGAACAATCGTCCGTTCTGGTGTCGGCATACAAAAATTTTTATGTTTGCAAGAAAGACTCTTGTCCACAGAATGTGCGCAGACAGCTGTCGGAGGCACCATACTAACAAGCGTACAATCGGCAGATCTTTCGTCCACCGACGTTTGTATGACGACGATCGGTACGTGTGTACGGGCCTTAAGCAGGAAAATTCTCCGGTCTTAAAGTGGTTAAAGACATGTGCACATCAGCTGCTATGCACTTTTCTACATTTGCAGGCTAAATATATAGACATCAGAAAATGAATTGTATTAAATATTTTCAGTAGTGGGAGGATACTTTAGTGATAAGCATACAGATAAGCTATTGGGACACTAACTTTTAAATTTTAGTGAATTTCTAAAGAGGGAGTTATTTGCCAAATAGAACCATCAAGATCCAAATACTTGATCAGTCTCGTGTAGGTGTGTCAACTGATAACTAACTAGGATGATGACTGGAGCCTCAAAGAGTTTATTGGAGGGCTAGAACTAAAAGCTTTAGTGTCCCAATCTGAACTGCTCTAAGATAATTCACTGCAGTCCATGATGACATTTGTTAATGTAATTTAGAGATGTCTCCTGCAAAGAAAGTAACAATACAAACAGCCGCATAACTTATTTTGTTCTGGCTAATCACTGCATCCTAGGCATGGGTTTGTATAGTTCAATTGTGTTTTATATTAAGCACTATCCTTCTAAAATGTGAAACAAATGTTACGGTTTCAAAAGTTTCCATCAGCACACAAACTGCAAAGTAGTCACACATTTTGTTTTTTTTTTTGTACCTTTTCAAAGCTTTACCAATCCCCCATTTTAATAGAAATAAGCATACACATAGAAACATGCAACCTAACAACTGCTTAGCACCATTCATGCAAGTTCAATTGCAGAGAAATGATCTAAATCTTAACAACAAAGTGCATTAGAAATAAAAAATATATATTTATAAAACAGGATGCCAGGGATGGGTTCTGAACGAGAGATATGTGTCTTCATTATTTGGGTTGTAGTCCCTTTGAGGAGGGATGAAAAGAACCCAGTTTGGGAACACTGAGGGATTCTCAACCATGCAGGTGATCTGGCAAAAGGGAGAAAGCTGACTACATGGACTGTGGTCCTGAAATGGTTAACCCACCTACAAGAAAGGGCTGAAAAGAGCAGGAAGCAGTGAGCAGGTGTCTGTGAGGTGTTTAGTGGAGCATTTCTATCAGGTGATCCGCAGAAGTGGAGCTATGTGAGGACTGCAAACTCCAAGCTCTGGTGACCTTTTCATTGGACCCCAAAGCAGGCAGGGACTTTTAACCCTGTTAAGGGACAAGCTTCATGGGCAGTGAGCCAAACCTTTGTTTTGTGTACCAGGAGTATGACACCTGGGAGCAGGCTCAGGGGCCAGTGGCTGCTGCAGTAAAGAGGTTCATACAATAATCAACTGGACAAATACACAGATCCCCCTAACGTATGACGTGGGCTTACCCAAGGGGTGGGGTCCAGGCACTAGCCAGTCTTCGCCAGAGGATCAGATGGAGGAGATGGGTTTCGCTGCATGCTAATGCCAGGTTGCAGCCCTCTGGATAGCCCCACCAGGAAAAGAGCAAAAGGGTCAGGTAGCGCATGAAGCAGATAGGGAACAGGAGGAAGGGTAATCGATAAAAACAAGCCAAAAGTTCATTAATGAGTAGTAGCTGGCTTAAATCAGGTGGAAGCTTAGTCGATGAACAAGTCAAGGGTTGAATATCAGTGGTAGTGAAGATATAGTCAGCAGCAGAAATGGAAGGAGCATGATATCAACTGGAGAAAGCACAATAATCTGGCAAACAAGAAGTGCAAGGACATGGCTTAAATAAGAATTTCATGAGAGGAGCAAAAAGTTCAAGGTACAACAAAGGCAAGGCATAATGCCGGAATGTCCATGGGACCAAATAGGGAGCTGTCAAGCCAGAGGCGTAACTATTACCTTCAGGGCCCCCAGTGCAAGAAACCATGAAGTTGCAGAGGGATGGTGGTGGGGTGGGATGAGTGACAGAGGGATGGTGAGGTGGGGGTGGGATCAATGGCAGAGGGATGGTGGGGGTAGAATCAGTGGCAGAGGGATGGGGGGGTGGAAAGATCAGTGGCAGAGGGATAGTGGGAGGGGGGGGGATCAATGGCAGAGGAATGGGATCAGCGACAGAGGAACAGGATCGGTAGGGGAGGAACAGGATCAGTGGCAGATGTATGGGGTGAGTGGCAGAGGTATGGGATGAGTGGCAGAGGAATGGGATCAGTGGCAGAGGAATGGGATCAGTGGCAGAAGAAGGGGATCAGTGGCAGAGGAATGGGATCAGTGGCATCGGTAGGGGAGGAACAGGATCAGTGGCAGATGTATGGGGTGAGTGGCAGAGGTATGGGATGAGTGGCAGAGGAATGGGATCAGTGGCAGAGGAATGGGATCAGTGACAGTAGAATGGGATCAGTGGCAGAAGAAGGGGATCAGTGGCAGAGGAATGGGATCAGTGGCAGAAGAATGGGATCAGTGGCAGAGGAATGGTGAGGGGGATGGGATAGTGACACTTGCACTTACCTGTTCTCAGTGTCAGTCGATCCCCTCCTTGCTCAGTGGTCTCTGTCTGGATTCACAGTGCCTCAAGTAGCGGCTCTCCCGACATGGGGACTCTGGAATGCCAGGGCCCAGTCGCAAGAGCGAATGCTGCGACTCTGGTAGTTCCGCCACTGTGTCAAGCATTCCAAGTGGCACAGTGAGAAGAGCCACAGCCAGACACCACAGTGGTCCTACATTCAGATACAGATCCTGACATGTGAACTGTTGTGTTTATTGTTTTGCGTTGATGTACATTTTTTCCGTTGAACTTTTGAGAAAATTGCTGGCTCTCACATATTACATAAGGAATTTAGCAAAGTTCAACAATACTTCTGTTTGTCAACTATAAAGTAAAGTATTATTAAATAGTGATGGACGAACATCGGCCGGGGCGGTTCGCGAACGCCAGCCGCAAATTTTCTCAAAAGTCCGCGAACCGCGAGTTCGCGGCGGGCCCCATTGACTTTAATGGGAGGCGAACTTTAAAAACCTTTAGGTCATATTTGCAGCCACAAAACACGTACTAGCTGTGCACAAATAGTCCCAGCACATGGACAATGTCATAACAGAAGTATTGCAATTGAAAAAGTTGCCCTAAATGTTTTATTTTTTATTTTTACAACAAAAAAAATATATATTTTTTTTCATAAATCAGCCAGAACTGACAGCAGCCGGTAAATACATTGTCTAATACATATAGGGTTCATTCACACTTCTGTGACAACCACTGGATACCTGCCCCTATAGTAAAAATACTGTAATAGACCCTAAAACGACATTGGAGCACCTTAAATGACTTTTGTGGACATTGACATAGCGATTTGTGGGAGTTCAAAATTAGCGATTTGTGTGTGACTGCAGCCGATCTCTAACTGCCCCTAAAGCAACCAAAGGATACCTGGCCCCTATAGTAAAGAGACTGTAATAGACCCTAAAACGACATTGGAGCACCTTAAATGACTTTTGTGGACATTGACATAGCGATTTGTGTGAGATCAAAATTAGCGATTTGTGTGTGACTGCAGCCGATCTCTAACTGCCGCTACAGCAACCACAGGATACCTCTCCCTAAGCTCAAAAGATACTAGGCCTATATCGAAATACCAGCCCTGGAAAGGACTTTTGTGGACATTGACAGAGCGATTTGTGACTGCAGCCGATCTCTAACTGCCCCTAAAGCAACCACAGGATACCTGGCCCCTATAGTAAAGAGACTGTAATAGACCCTAAAACGACATTGGAGCACCTTAAATGACTTTTGTGGACATTGACATAGCGATTTGTGTGAGATCAAAATTAGTGATTTGTGTGTGACTGCAGCCGATCTCTAACTGCCGCTACAGCAACCACAGGATACCTCTCCCTAAGCTCAAAAGATACTAGACCTATATTGAAATACCAGCCCTGGAAAGGACTTTTGTGGACATTGACAGAGCGATTTGTGACTGCAGCCGATCTCTAACTGCCCCTAAAGCAACCACTGGATACCTGTCCCTAACCTGGAAAGATACATATACACAACGTTCGACCTGCGCCAGTGAAAGAGTAAAGTACATTCGATCTTATGAAAAAAGTTTCAACTGTGGCTGTAGGTAGTCTTTTTAGGAGGTATGCAGGATAGTTCAATCCCTGGGGTTAGTGGAGATGGATGGTGGAGGTGGCTGCAGGCTTCATACAGAGCTAGAGGGACTCTGCAACAGACAAAAAAGGGGTAGGAGAAGAAAAGCAGCGCCACCTCAGTGTAGATTAAAAGGTTATTTATTACATAAAAACAACGTAGTAACTCACACAGAGGAAATCGTTGATCAGCAAATGGTGATGGTTCATCTGCAATACTGCAGGGATGTTCGGGAAGTACACTGTAGCGGCCGTGGTCCTGGGTCCGACACTTCCTATGGTTCTGGCAGCGTTCAGTATCCAGGCTTACATCCAATAGTGGCAGGGGGGTGCTCGCATTTGGAGCATGCGTGCTCCTTCCTCAGGTGTACTTCCCGAACATCCCTGCAGTGTTGCAGATGAACCATCGCCATTTGCTGATCAACGATTTCCCCTGTGTGAGTTACTACATTGTTTTTATGTAATAAATAACCTTTTAAGCTACACTGAGGTGGCGCTGCTTTTCTTCTCCTACCCCTAACCTGGAAAGAGACTGTAGAAGGCGTTTACCGAAATACCAGCCCTGAAAAGGACTTTTGTGGATCTTCACAGCGCTATATGTGTCTAGTAAACTCTCCCTAATGAGCACAGCAGACCTCTCCCTACACTGGCAGAAAGCGGAATGTGAAATGGCCGCCAGATCGGGTCTATTTATAGGGTAGGGGGACTGTCCATGTGCTGGAATGTTTCAATTGGCTGTCCCATTCCACCTGACAGCTGTGTCATGGGTCAAAGTTCTTCTGAATGAAAAAGAAAATGGCGGCGCGGACATATTCGCGAACATCGGCAAAAGTCTGACTTTCTGTGAATTTGCGAACAAGCAAAATTCCCCGCGAACCGACTGCCGGGCAAACCGCAAGGCCATCTCTATTATTAAACCCAAAAGTAAACATTTAGTATAATGCAGCTTACCAACTCTTGTAAGTGATGGCTGTATTAATTTCTCTTTTTAGTCTTTCTGTCTTCTATTATCATCTGGTGATCCAGCCAGTACATCTGTTTTTCAATACAAAAGCTCTCTTGCAGTTACAGGAATGAAAGGTATTTTGGGGGTTTTATAAAAGAGAGGGATATTGGAATATTTTTTTGTGATCAAGGAAATGTAAATAAACAAGGTTAAAAAGAGACTTGACTCCAACACCTTGGCTCCATACCTCTCAAAAATCAACACCTCTGCTGTCAAATGCACAATCTATAGGATTAAGTCATTTTTTTATCCACATATTTGAGAAAATGCCTCTGATCTAATTTAGTCTACATGCACGATCATTTTAAGAACCCCATGCCAGTGTTAAATTGTCTGTTTCTTTTCTAAAATGTCTTATTTTCTCATTTAAAAAATTAGAAAATAAGAATAACTATAGAGAACTTGCAAGAATTTGACTTTGGTTTTATTTTTTTATAGAAAATTGTTGGCTACTTCTACTGGACCATAACTGTTCCTGTTATAATTGAGATGCTCTCCCTGGGACCCAACCTTTCACCTGTTTTCTCTAAAGCTAACAGAGTGCTTCTATTTTTTCTTGGCTGAAAAAAAAGGTAACTTCTGTTTAGTTGAAGAGTACAACTCCCCCACTGAAGACATTTACTACTGCTTCTGAAAGTGTGAGCTCTTTCAAATCCCTTTAAATAAATAGAAACATGATAAAGCAGGTCTAAGACTGCATTCACACTTGAGCTAAGCATCTTTGGCCATTTTGCAGGCTTTGGTGTTTTTGTGAGCGTCGAAGGCTTAAGTGTATCTTTTTAATTATTTTTAGCCAATGGAAAGCTAATTACCAGGGAAAAAGTTCACAATGTGTGTGTTTTCTCGCATTTGTGTGAAATTTTCAGGCACCCTCATTAAAGTCTGTTGGAGACAAAAGCTCTTAAAGCTTGACATTTTTAGTTCAAAAGAAGCTCATGTACTTTTAGAGCTACAAGCAACAGTATCCTCAGGTGCGGACATTGACATTTTGGATGTTGAATGTTTTGGAACTTCAAGCTACAAAACACTCAGGTGTCAATGGTGAATGAAGCCAAGATGAAGACAATATAAGGACAAGGTTTCCAGGTTACAGAATAGAATTTAATTTCTTTTCTTCAGTCTTCACAAAGGAATCGGGGGGCTACACGAACCTTGCTTGTAAGGCCGAACTAAATAATACACCTCAGGAAGTGCCGTCATGGCTAACAGAGGATAGACTTAGAGCTAAACTAGAGAAACTTAACATAAATAAATCCCCGGGACCGGATGGCTTGCACCCGAGGGTTCTTAATGAGCTCAGCCAGGTGATTGCCAGACCATTATTCTTGATCTTTAAGGATAGTTTACAGACGGGTATGGTGCCAGCTGATTGGAAAAAAGCCAACGTGGTACCAATATTTAAAAAGGGCCCGAGAGGGAAAAAAGCAAATAATTGGGGGGCGTGGTCGGAAGCGGTCATGGGAGTGAGAGCTCCGTGAACTCCCTAGCTTCGCGCTCTCTCCCCCGCCCGAATGAGCATCAGCGTTGAGTAGCTTAGAGACGCCCTACACGTGGAGCACGGGGTTTGACGGTGACACGGTCGGGACAGCCCTCAACCACTTGTCTGGAGAGAGAGAGCACCGCATGCAGCAGGACCGGCGGGGTCAGTGACGGACCGCCAAGGAGATTGCGCATCTACTGCTCTTGAGAGAGAGAGCACCGCATGCAGCAGAACCGACGGGGTCAGTGACGGATCGCTAAGGAGATCGCTCGTCTATCGCTCTGTGGAACCTCGATAGAGACACACGGAAAACAATTGTAAAGACGGAGCAAAGTGGGCTAACCTCCAGGGAAGATAACGCCGAGACGTTGCATGGTGGGAGCACCGAGGAGGTAAACCCTGGAAGAGGTGAGCAGATACTTTTCCTATAAATAAAACCTGCTGGAGGTTTACTAGCAGTTAAGACCTTACCCGACAGCAAAGTAAGGAAGAGGAGCCTGCTAAATGTGCGGTTTAGATTGCATTTAAGGAAAACCCATCAGCGTTTCATAGATAATATGACATTATCGAAAAGGCGCAAGGGAAGAAAAAGCTTGGGAAAAGAGCCGGTAAATAATAAAGCAGAGGGAGAGATAAGGCGATTCTTATAAAAAAAAAACAACCAGGGAAGGTGAGATGGCAGAGAGGAGGGAGGAAATACAGACTGACCTAGAGACTAGTGATATGACTGACTCTCGGGTCACCTCACCTTCAGGAGAATCTAGTCTGGTGGGGCAGGAAGAGAGACAAAGAGGAGACCTGAGCCCCCTAGTAAATCCCCAAATTGCAACCCAGACAGCTGAGTTAAAAGCCATCCTGAGTGCATTACCTACTAAATTGGATATGGAACAAATTATTGAGCGAGTGGAGGAAACGCACCGCAGAGAGATGCAGTTGGTGAGAAAGGAGATAC
Organism: Pelophylax lessonae; assembly: GCF_965119305.1. Classification (NCBI taxonomy): domain Eukaryota; kingdom Metazoa; phylum Chordata; class Amphibia; order Anura; family Ranidae; genus Pelophylax; species Pelophylax lessonae. The sequence goes on along the minus strand of NC_138768.1, from coordinate 344,848,963 downwards.
AGGTGTTGGCTAACCGGGTATCAGAGGATGAAACAACAATAGCTTTAATTAAAGACCGGGTAACGGCACTGGAACGCACAAGAGATTTACAGGAAGAAAGTGAAGGAGCTATTTATATACAACTTGAAGACCTTGAAAATCGTAGTCGCCGAAATAATTTGAGGATTCGGGGTTTACCTGAGACGGTAAACCAGGAGCAACTCATAGATGTGTCTAAGCAGGTGTTTAAAAAAATTATGGGGGATAAATTCCCTGCACAGTTGGAGGTAGAGAGAATACATAGGGTGTCCGGCCCTAGAAGATCGGGAAACAACCCGAGGGATGTGATATGTAAGATTTATAGTTATGTACACAAAGAATCCATTCTGAGACTGGCCTGGGGCATGAAAGAGCTGAATTATGAAGGGACACCCATAAAAATTTTTTCGGATATCGCTAAAGCGACTTTACAACGACGTGCTTTGTTAAGGCCACTATTAGACCTTGCCAGGAGGCAAGGTTGTACATATAGATGGGGATTTCCCTTCTCCATAACATTTTGTAGGAGTGGACATTATTTTACCCTGCGGAGAATACAGGAGAAATATGCACTGTTTACATTTTTGGGCACGGAACCCATAGACATCCCTAATTGGATGGGACCCCTCGGGGTGAATAACAGAGGAGGGGATCATCGACATACAGAAACCCAGTCTTTAGGAAGAAAATGAGGAGAATAAATGAGAAGTGGAAGCGAGGAGAGGAGGGGGACTAAAAGATTCCCCCCTTTTTTTTTTTTTTTTTTCTCCTCTGTCCTTGTGACGCACGGACAAAGAAAGGAAAAACTTTTTATTTTTTTGTAATTTATTATAATTTTTTTTTTTTTGGTTTGTTTTTTTTCTTTTTTTTTTTCAGAGGTGGACATATGATGTATTGTAGCTGGTGGAAGTGATTATACCTGCACATGTTGGGTGGGAGTAGAGAGGTTATGGGGAGAGTTAAGGAATAAGGGGTGGTAATAGAGTAGAGGGTATTTTTTCTTTTTTTTTTCTTCTTCACACACAACAACACTAGTAAAAGGGGTTCTTTTTGGGGTCCATAGTACGTAATGAAGGGGATCCTCTTGTTTTTTTTTTTTTTTTTTTCCCCCTGAATCACGGGGGGTTTTTTTTCACAATAAATTGTGTATAGGACACAGGGGTTTTTTTTTTTTTTTTTTTTATTCACGACATGTAAATGAAGGGGATTTTTTCTTTTTTTTTTTCTTCCCCCTTCTCTTCATAGAGACATGGGTTCTGGGGGTTTTTTTTTTTTTTTCTTTTCTCTCTTTCCTTTGCTCTGGCACTTACAATAATAAGCAAGGATGGTGTTGTTGACCTATATACTCACGGGCGAGGTTTTTTTTTTTTTTTTTTTTATGTGGGGACCATTGAAACTAAAGAGCCAGTAGCCCGCTCATCCCTTTTTTTTTTAAGGGGAATGGGAGAGAGGGGGTGAACACCATATAGAGATGGGAGCGATTGTTGGGGTATTGTTGTATAAAAGTATAAATTTAACAATGCAAATTTGAGTTTTATGGTTGATGTATTTGAATATACTAGAAGAATGGATAGGAGGGATATGGGTTCCCTTCCCCTTTTTTTTTTCTTGGGGGGGACCATTGAAACTAAAGAGTCAATATCCCGCTCCTCCCTCTTTTTCAGGGGGAACGGGAGAGAGGGGGTATGGAGTATTGTAAAAGTATAAATTTAACAGTGTAAATTTGAGTTTTATTGTGGATGTATTTGAATACACTAGAGGAGTGGACAGGAGGGATAGGGTTTTTTTTTTTTTTTTCCTTTCCTTTCGGGGCGAGCGGAAAGGAAGAGGAGGAGAGAAACTCGAGGAAAAGTGGATTAGTATGAGCAATTAAGATCCTGGGAGCATAACGGGGGTATGATAGATAAAAGGGGCGGAAAAGGAAATTTAAGGGCGGGGGGGAGAAGCGGCGGGGGGATTTACTTACTGGCCTCTTCCGCTCACTTCCCCATTTAGGTAAACACACAAATGGCATTAAAATGCCGTGTGTAAAAAAGTATAGATATTCTTCCCACTGAGGGACCAGCGGGGACGTAGCTTGGACCTTGCTGTTGACTCAGGGGGATTAGTTAGGGGAAGAGGAATACATTTGGGTATTTGTGTGGTTTTTTTTTCTCTTTCTTTTGTGTGCTTTCCTTGCTCTCCTCCTCTCCTCCCTCCCTCCCGGAGATGGACGACGTAAAACTCATCTCCCTTAATGTGAAGGGATTAAACATCCCAGAAAAGAGACGAATTCTATTGATGGAATTAAAACGTCTCAAAACAAGTATAGCCTTCATTCAAGAAACGCACTTTAAGACTAATAAATTACCATATCTCAATAGTGGAGCCTTCCCGTATGTATATCATTCAACCAATATGCAAAGTAAATCTCGGGGTGTATCGATACTAATCGCTAATAATATTCCATGGACATATCAAGAAAGTAAAATTGATATAAATGGTAGATTCTTATTTTTAAAGGGTAAAATAGGAGATATACAAGTTACACTGGCAACATTATATGTACCAAACACCCAGCAGGATAAGCTTATTTCTAGAACACTATTGGAGCTGAGGGAATTTGCGGAAGGCCAACTACTTTTGGGGGGAGACTTTAATATCCCCCTGACACCAGTAGTGGATACCTCTAATGGGTTATCAGCAATTCCACAGGGGATAGGAAGAAGAGTGGTAAAAATCTTACATAGAGAACAGCTAATAGACATCTGGCGACTTCAACACCCCTCTGAGAAAGAATTTTCATTCTACTCAAACCCTCATAAAAGCTACTCTAGGATTGACTTCTTCCTAATCCCCCACGCCCAACTCCAAGCAGTTAAGAATATAGGGATAGATAACATCAGTTGGTCAGACCATGCCCCAATCTCAATGATCTATAGCTTGACCTCTATTAACTCACATAAACAACGTTTCTGGAGACTAAACGAAAGCCTTTTACAAAATCAGGAGGTTTTAACGGACGTAGTAAAGGAACTACAAAGTTATTTCGAGATTAATGACCAAGCTGAATGTACGATAGGAACTCTCTGGGAAGCACACAAATCGGTAGTAAGAGGGGTATTAATAAAGCATGGGGCTAGAATTAAAAGAGAAAGAAATAGTAATCTAACGGCACTACTAGAGAAATTAAAGAGTTTAGAGAAGAATCATAAGCAGAAAACATCAACACCTTTACTAGCAGAATTAATACTAGTTAGAAAACAGATAACAGATCTACTCCAATATAAGGCAAAAGCAGCACTACAAGTATCACAAAGATTCTCATATGAATCGGCAAATAAATGCGGGAAAATACTAGCAAAGACAGTGCGGGACCAGAAGGGGAGGTCATATATACCTTATATAGTGGCGCCAGGGGGGGAAAGGAAAGCACTCCCGGGACAGATAGCAGGGGAATTTGAATCTTTCTTCTCGGCCCTATACAATCTGACGGAAGAAGAGAATACCGAGCAAGAGATAGAAAACTACCTGTCACAATCGGGTCTCCCAGTATTATCTCAGGAGGCATGTTTAGCTATGGAGACAGATATCTCGAAGGAAGAAATCCAACAAGCTTTGAGATCAATGAGACAGGGGAAAGCGCCTGGTCCGGATGGGTTATCAAACCAATATTACCATACGTTATTTCACATATTAGGTCCATATCTGGGAAGATTATACAATGGGGTCGATGCAAATGAGATCTGGGCCAGAGATACCCTGACAGCACATATCTCATTGATCTTAAAGGAAGGGAAAGATCCATCGCAGTGTGGTAGCTATAGACCGATATCCCTCCTAAATGTGGATCTAAAAATATATACTAAGATACTTGCAACAAGATTAACAAAATGCATGCCAAACATAGTACATCTAGACCAGGTAGGGTTCATGGCAGACAGGGAGGCAAGGGACAATACAACCAGGGTGCTCAATCTGATGCAGGTGGCCAGCTCGTCTGGGACCCCCTGCATCATATTGAGCACAGATGCGGAGAACGCATTTGACCATGTGAAATGGTCTTATATGTTCTCAGTCCTAAAACACATAGGAGTAGGAGATTTAATGTTACAGAAAATAGCTAAAGTCTACTCAAATCCTACAGCAAGAGTAAAAGCAAACGGAATTCTTTCAGACCCCTTTGTAATAAAAAATGGCACAAGGCAGGGCTGCCCGCTGTCCCCCCTCCTGTTCGCTTTATCGCTGGAACCACTATTGTGCAGAATTAGAGCAAATCCGGACATAGGGGGGATAAAGCTGAAACAAACACAATATAAAATCGCCGCATACGCAGACGACCTTCTGTATACGATAACAAACCCGGAGATCTCGCTGCCGAATTTACTGAAGGAAATTGAGCAGTATGGAATATTTTCCAATTTCAAAATAAATTATGGGAAATCGGAGGCAATGGGGGTGGGTATCCCAAAGTTGAAACTGTCTATATTAAAAGTTAGTTTTAAATTTAAATGGAAGGATTCGGCAGTGAGATATCTGGGGACGTATGTGCCTACAAATCTATCTAAGGTCTTTGAATTGAATTTCCCGCCATTACTAGCAGAGACGAGGAAGATGTTAGGACAGTGGCAAGGAGGGCTGCAATCCTGGTTTGGGAGATGTAACTTATTGAAAATGAATATCCTCCCTGAATATCGATACATTATGCAAGCATTACCGGTAAAAATACCAAATAACTTTTTTAAGAGTGTACACGCATTATTTATTAAATATATATGGGCAGGGAAAAAGCCTCGTTTAGCCCGTAGTACCTTGGTGGTGTCAAAACAGTACGGGGGTCTGGCACTGCCAGACGTACGAAAGTTTTACCACGGTATACATCTAAGTAGAGTACTGGATTGGTGGCACCAGTCCAGTACAAAACTTTGGACGCAAATTGAACAGGCGCAAACTACGGTGGATTTAAAGAGGGCACTCTGGTGTTACCCAAGCCTACCTGGAAATCTGAAATCCCACCCAATAATAGGTAATACGTTGCGTATAAGTCACTATCAGGGTATTCAACAAAAATTAACAACTTTGGATTCACCCTTATTCCCAATAATGGGAAATCCCAAATTCATTCCGGGTATGGAGGGGAAAGAGTATATAAAATTGAAAGAAAAAGGGCAGGAACAAGTATCAGCTTTTTTGATAGAGAAAAAGTGGCCTTCGATTGCAAAATTAAAAGAGGAAGGGGGACCATTTGGCCTACCCTTTTGGCAGGCTAATCAGTTACATCATTTTCTATTATCAATACCGAATCCAGAGCGATTTGATAGACCACTGACAGAGTTTGAGAGATTATGTGAAGGACGAGGGAGTATTTCGCGTACTCTATCAACCTCATATAAATTATTAACCACACCAAAAGAATTGATGAACTGGCCATGGGTAGAGAAATGGAGAAATGAGCTAAACCGAGAGTTCACTCAGGAACAAATAGAAAGGATTCTTAGATTTACTTTTAAACCTGCAAGATGTGTTAAATCCCAAGAAACAAATTTCAAGATACTTACCAGGTGGTACAACACACCGGATAAAGTACACAAATGGTACCCACAAGAGACAGATAAATGTTGGAGGTGTAAGAAGGAGAAGGGCACAATTTTACATATCTTTTGGTCATGCGAAGTGATAAGGCCCTTTTAGTCGGGGGTAAGGAACTTGACCCAAACTTTTACAGACTATAAGATTGAGGAGGACCCAGCCTTTTTCCTATTCCATCTTTCTGAAATTCCAATTGGAAAATATGAGAGATCAATAATCTATTAGATGCTGCAAAGGCATGTATCCCTTTACTGTGGAAAAAAACACGAGCGCCGTCAATCTCAGACTGGGTGCGGAAGGTAGAAAATATTAGTAGAATGGAAGACTTGATCTTGTCCTCACAACATAAGCAGGAAAAATATAATAGTATCTGGGATAAATGGATCTTGTTTATGTCATCAGAGGAAGGCAAACGACTTTTTGCTAGCTGAGAGGGGCCGATAGAGGACTGGAGGTAGGGGGGGGTTTGCGTCACTCATCTTCGGGAGGGGGGGATTGGGGGGACTGGGAGGAGGAAATGTTTGTTTGGTAATTCTGTTCTTTAAGTAATTTTTTTTTTTTCTTCTTTTTGGGGGGGGGGGGGGGGGGGGGTTTAATAGACTGGGCAACAGCATCAGGATCAGGTGTCAGTTGGGCTAATATATGTAGGTCTGAAATACCATCTTGAGATATAGTTGAGAGTTACTTGTGAGGATGTACTGTTGCCATTGTGTCTATGTTTTGGGAACTTGTCTTATTTTTCTGTCTTTTCGGTTATTGTATGTTATATAAAACAGGAAATGATTTAATAAAATTATATTTGAAAAAAAAAAAAAAAAAAAAAGGGGCCGAGATATATCCCGGGTAACTATAGGCCGGTCAGCCTAACATCAGTAGTCTGCAAAATTTTGGAGGGGATGATAAGGGACCACATACAAGACTTTAGTAATGAAAACGGTATTATAAGTAGTAATCAGCATGGATTCATGAAAAATCGTTCGTGCCAAACCAATCTATTAACCTTCTACGATGAAGTGAGCTGCCACCTAGATAAAGGTAAGCCTGTGGATGTGGTGTATCTGGACTTTGCAAAGGCCTTTGACACTGTTCCCCACAAACCCTTACTGTACAAACTAAGGAAGGTAGGTATGGACCATAAGGTGAGTACCTGGATAGAGAACTGGCTCCAGGGGAGAGTACAGAGGGTGGTGATTAATGGGGAGTACTCGGATTGGGCGGGTGTGGAAAGTGGGGTCCCCCAGGGTTCTGTCCTGGGACCAATCCTGTTTAATTTATTCATAAATGATCTAGAGGAGGGGATATCTAGTACAATCTCAGTATTTGCAGATGATACTTAATTAGGCTTGCCAATATCTTCTATGCAGGATGTGGAAACCTTGCAAGCGGACCTGAACAAAATAACGGGGTGGGCAACTACATGGCAGATGAGATTTAATGTTGAAAAATGTAAAGTAATGCACTTGGGGGCCAGAAACCAGAAAGCAAGCTACTCACTAGGGGGGGAACCTCTGGGTGAGTCTAGGATGGAAAAGGACTTGGGGGTACTGGTAGACAACAGGCTTGGCAGTGGCATGCAATGCCAAGCCACCGCAAGCAAAGCCAACAGAATACTGGGTTGTATAAAAAAGGGGATTCACTCCAGAAATAAAGAGATTATTCTCCCACTCTACAAGACTCTGGTCCGGCCACATCTGGAGTATGCTATCCAGTTCTGGGCACCGGTCCTCAGGAAGGATGTGCTGGAACTGGAGAAAGTCCAGAGAAGGGAAACAAAAATAATTAGGGGAATGGAGGACATCAGCTATGAGGAAAGACTACAAGCACTGAACCTATTCTCTCTGGAGAAGAGACGATTGAGGGGGGATATGATATCAATGTACAAATACTGTACTGGCGACCCGAGCATAAGGAACAAACTATTCAGAGTAAGGAGATACAATAAGACACGTGGCCACTCACTAAAACTTGAGGAAAGGCAGTTTAACCTTAAAGTGCGTAAGGGGTTCTTCACTGTAAGAGCGGTAAGGATGTGGAATTCTCTACCACAAGCAGTCGTATCAGCAGGGAGCATTGATAGTTTCAAAAAACTATTAGATGGACACCTTAAAGACCACAACATACAGGGGTATACAATGTACGGTTAAAAGCAAACACACACACACATCATAGGTTGAACTGGATGGACTGATGTCTTTTTTCAACCTCTCTAACTATGTAACTATGTAACTATGCAAGCATTAGATCCATCTGGGGACACAAAGTAAATGCCCCCAGAACCATTAGCGGAGGTAATATTGCCATAGGACAGTAATGACGAATCTTGGCACCCCAGATGTTTTGGAACTACATTTCCCATGATGCTCATGCACTCTGCAGTGTAGTTGAGCATCATGGGGAATGTGGTTCCAGAACATCTGGGGTGCCAAGGTTCGCCATCACTGCCATAGGAGAACCTGTGCATTTGCGAGTTCAGGATAAAGTGACAAAAAGGGAACATGCTTGAGAGTCTAAAAATCTACAGCAAATGGGTACCAGAAGCCAACTAACACTGAAAGTTAAGGGTAAGTAAGTTAGTCCATCTTCTGAAGAGAAAGCTGTCCCTCTAAAAAATTGTGATCTCAGAGGAGATCAGGAAGAATGCTCCCTGAGAGTGCAAAGGGGCCCATAATAGAGAAAAGGGAGGTTAAACCCTGTTGCCTGAGCACAGATGTTACACTATAAAGAGATTAAATAATTATGGGGTGCTAGCATTAGACATTTGTGAATTATACATAGTCTAAAGTAGTCCTTCAAACAGAAGTTTCATCTTAGGCTGGGTTCATACTATGCGCACACAGCTCACACTCCCATGTGTCCCTGTTCCCCGTTTTAGGGATGAATCAGGCTGGAATTTTTGCTTAAATTCGGACCTGAAACCGAGCCAAAGACACACAGAACCCCTGTGCAATGCGCTATGAGGCCGCCCTGGAAATGTGTGAACGGGCCCCATTTAGAGCCGGTCGCAGTCTACCGTCATGCAAATTGGATGCAGGGAAACCCGCATCCAATTCGCATCAGTGTAAACCCAGCCTTAGTAATCCCAAGTGAGTTTTTATGGTAAGGAAAAAACGAATAAAAATAATTTATTCCATTTGCATAATGGTTTTTTATACATGTTGATAAGCAAGGTTAAGTCATTGTTCATAAGTTATAATGGCAACAACTTTTGGCATTCAGCTGTTTTTTAAAGCAGTAATAAAGTGGTTCTAAAGCCTTAGGCCCCTTTCAAACGGGCTTTCTGATCTGGTCTGCCTGTCAGTTTTTCAGGCGGACCTGATTGGATGCTCCATGGAGCCCTATGGGGCAGCAGATGTCAGCGGAGACATCTCCGCTGACACCTGCTGCTATCCGATCCGATCCTGTCTGTGAAATCTGGACGGATGGAAACCCTATTTTCCATCCATCTGGAGAATTGGATCGGATAAGATCAGAGGAAAACGGACAGGCGGACCGTTCTCATCCGATCTCCCATAGAGGAGAGCGGGGCTCTGACAGCTCCATCTCTGCAAGGTAAGCGGGGATCGGAGGATCGAAAAACCTTTTGTGCTGCAGCTACCCCCACCACCCAGACCCTCTATTTTTCCTACCTGAGCCCATTCCAAACCAGCAAAGTGCACAAAAGCAGTGGCTCCCGCCACTGTCTCTTGACAGAGAAGGGGCCTGGAGAGCTGGCGGGGGGACCCAAGAAGAAGAGGATCGGAGCTGTTCTGTGCAAAAGCATTACACAGAGCAGGTAAGTATGGCCATGTTCGTTATTTTAATACAAAAAAAAAATAAAAAGTAACGTATTATAGCTTACCAATCATTACATGTGGTGGCTGCATTAGTTTTATGTTATGTCTTTTTCCCTTTAACACCTGGTGCTCCTGCCAGTAACACAACCCCTGTGTTAGATTGTCTACACTCTGAATGAAGGAGCACAGGGGCACCTTTAGACAGCAGCATTGCTAAACTAGAGGGAGGGTGGTGTTAGATGGAGTAGCAGACTTAGATACACTAACAAATTGAAGACTAACTCCAGTTAACACATTTTAAGCAGCTACAGCAACAGTTTTGTCCCTCTAACTGCTAACTCTGCAAGAGTGTTTGTTCTTTTGAAAAAACAACAGACTTACTGGTTGTATAAATAAAGGAAAGAAAAGATAAAAGGAAAATTAATGCAGCCATCACATCCAAAAATACTGCAACTCACAGTGCGAGGGGATCAGCAGCAGAGGCAATGCTGCCAATCCAGAAAGCAGTGGGCAGTGCCGGGTGTAACAAGTTGCTGACTGACAAGCTACAGGTTTATGAGTTAACCACTTGCCGACCGCCCACAGTATATTTACTGCGGCAGTTAGCCCCGCACAGGCAAAGTGACGTAGTACTATGTCGCTAGCCTGTGAGCCTCTAGAGGGCGAGCGCGCTCCCGCCCCCGCTCGTTTCCTAACATGTCCGCGCGTGTGACTGGTGGACTCGATGTCCGCCGGTCACTCGCGATCTCCCGGTGGAGAGGGAGAAAGGCAGACGGCTGATGTAAACAAAGCCGCCTGTCATTCTCCCTGATCTAACTGCAGAGATCATACGATCCTGCTATGTAGGATCGTATGTCTCTGTGGTTACATCACTAGCCACACCCATTTACAGTAAGAATCACGCCCCTAGGGTTAACCCCTTCCCTGACAGTGTCATTTTTACAGTAACAGAGCATATGTATAGCACTGATTACTGTAGTAATGTCACTGGTACCCCCCAAAAGTGTAAAAAATGTCAGTCAAGGGACCGATCTGTCCCGCAAATAAAAACGCAGATCGCTGCCATTACTCGTTAAAAAAAAAAACAATAAAAATGACAAAAATCTTTCCCTTAGTTAGTAAACGCAATAACTTTTGCGCAAACCAATCAAAATACGCTTATTGCGATTTTTTTTACCAAAAATATGTAGCAGAAAACAAATTGGCCTAAAATGTTAAAAAAATTTTGATTTTTACATTTTTTTGGGGGGAATTTCATATAAAAAATTTGAAAAATATTGTTATTTTTTCAAAATTTACGCTCTTTTTTTTGTTTATAGCGCAAAAGTAAAAATTGCAAAGGTGATCAAATACCACCAAAAGAAAGCTCTGTTTGTGGGAAAAAAAGGACGTCAATTTTCGTTTAGGTGCAGCGTCGCATGACCATGCAGTTGTCCGTTAAAGTCACGCAGTGCCGAATCGCAAAATAGGTCAGGAAGGGGGTAAAATCTTCCAGGGCTTAAGTGGTTAACAGTGCAAATGCTAATAGCCACAGCCCCTGAATTTGCATTTTTTTTTTCATACCACTGCAGTGCAAGCAGGCAGAGCCTACATGAGAGTGGCAACTGTGCTCTGCATTCAGGAGCAGTGCAGCAGTGTTGTCACCTCATCACAGGAAGATGCATGAAGTTAAAATCACTGGGAAAATCAACAGATGTGAGATCTTCCAGGGAGAATAAGGAACAATTGTAAGTACAGATGCACTTACAATTAAGTGCTACAGCGCATTTCTTTAAAAGTCAATAGCTCTACGGTATGCAGAGATGTATAGTAACTAAGTAGAACTACTTCACTACTGTACTTAAGTACAGAAAGGCGGTATCTGTACTTTCCTTGAGTATAATTTTTTTCTCCTACTTCCACTTTTACTTCACTACATTTTTTCGATGATTTCAATACTTCTACTCCGATATTTTTTTTGTTGTGCTGCATAGTTACTCGTTACAATTATAAAAATTACCACTGCCAGAACAGTAGATGGCAGGTTTCATGAAGCTCAAAACATGTGTATTATCAGCGCATACGAAAATAATTGCTACTGTATGTATAAATAAAAGCTGCATTTGAAATAATAAAAAACAATATGATGTTCAAACTTTTGACTTCTTTCTTTAATAACTACATAACACAGTACTTGTACTTTTACTTTCAGTACTTGAGTAGCAATTTTTTTTCAAAACTACTGGTACTTTTACTTTCAGTACTTGAGTAGCAAAATTTAAAAAAAAAACTACTTGCAATACTTAAGTACAAAAATGTTGAATACTTTAGTACTTCTACTCAAGTCACTTTTTCATCGAGCACTTCCACTTCTACTCAAGTCACTTTTTGATCGAGCACTTGTACTTTTACTCAAGTATGGGTTTTGAGTACTTTATACAACTCTGACGGTATGTATTATTCCCAAAATGCCAGTAAGGGAGCTCTAGTAACTCTAAGACAAAGAAACAATATGACAAGGTTCTGAGGAATTCTAACATTCACACCATCGCTTACACACTACATCAACCGTTCTCGACCAGAGTTCTTTTAAACCCTATGGTTCCTCCAGAGGTTGCAAGGGATTCCTTGTGCTTGGGCTGATTGACCTCCCATCTAACGGTGCCTTCATAGTTTCGGGGCCAAATCCATTTGGCAGAGCCAAATGAATGACACCAATCATTTTTTGACTAAAAGGGTGGCATTTTTCCACTGACCACCAATGTAAGAGGCATTTTATCTACTGACCTCCAATAAATTGGTTTAGCTGGGGTTCACAGAGACCCAAATATTATTTCAAGGGTTCCTCTGGGACAAAAAGATTAAGAAAGGCTGCACTACATCATCAGGGCAGCACTGGGCCTGAAGAAGTCAAAGTAAACCTCAGATGCTTGCATCCATTTAACATTCTAGAGTTCTGCTACTGGGCCAATCACTGTTCCAGGTTAATGAATGCACATTCTATTGCTTATATTACATACCATCTTAACACTTAACAGAAATTTCAGTTATTTCAGTTTTAATAAAGGTACATACCATTTTGTGATAAATACATTTCTTTATAATTAAACAAACAGGGCAGACAATATAAACTACTGAGTAGCAGTTTATAAGATGTATATCAGCACCCAGCAATGGGCTACGAAAATGTTATCACTCTGCTGCCAAGTTTTGTGAAATGTCCAGTGGTAAAATTGTTTTAACATAGGTTGTACACATATTGATAAATGTTAATGCCATAAAAGGATAAAACATGTTCAAAATAGATTCTTCAAATCTAATCTTTTTTGTTTTTCCAATCTAGGAATGCAGACACCAAACTACCACTGGTTTGTGAGTCAAAAACATTCCGTTAACATTTCCACAGATTCCAGGAAAGGAGAAAATACAGAATACAGTATTACTATATAGACCATTCATTTTGATACTGTTAAAGGAGAAATGTAGAAGCTGTAACTGGAGTGTCAAACTCGATTTCATTGCGGGGCCGCATCAGCATTATGGTTGACCTCAAGGGGGCCGGTTATAGCTGTAGGATTAGATGTCCAGAGCACCCCACGCCCCCTTACATGTGATGTCAAGAACCCCCCCACCATCAGAAGTCAAGAGTCACCCACCCTTCCTTACATCACAATGCATCCCCTTACCATGTGCTGCTGCCAGGAAGAAGATGCAGGTGGATCTGGGAAGAAGTGCAGGGTCTGGAGGAGAACCAGAGGAGGGCTGGAGTCAGCTTACAGAGTCTGCTGAATGCTGAGACCAGGGGGAGGCAAAAACAAGGTGGTGGTGTGTCTGCACAGAGAGGTGCAGGATCTGTAGGAGGAGTTCTGCCCTCCTCTCTGCTGCGGACTGCTGAGAAGGGGGGATGGGCAAAGACGAGCCTTTCTGCAGCTGCACAGAGGAGTGCAGGATCTGGCAAAGGAGTTCTGTCCTCTCTGCTGCCGACTACAGAGACAAGGTGGGGGCAGAGACAAGGAGGGTGCCGCAGCTGCAGGAGAGGTGTGAGTGCCACATGAAATGGCATGGGGGGCCACATTCGGCCAGAGGGCCTTGTGTTTGACACCTGTACTGTAGATAATTGTTAAGAGTTGATGCTCTGGGTTGTATTGCTTCACTATTAAACCTCTCTAACATTTTGTTTGTTTGGGGTAGAGAGGAGAAGAATTTAGATTTCTCCAGGTTGCGGTATCCTTATTGCGGATATCCATAATGTCTTTTTTCGTACATAATAATATTATATACTACTTCTATGTTGACATCTGGATTTCTATTAGTACTGATTTTTTAAATTGGTTGTAAAAGTCAGACATGAAATATAAACAAATTATATACATCTATAGTGTGTATGTGTCTCAATAAAGAGCACTAAGTGTCATTTCTGTCTGCTGCTTTGTCCCTCTGCTATCAGCATGAATCACTTCTGACAAGTTTTCTTAACACCAAGAGAAAAATGGTGACAGGGGAGGGACTTCCAGCAGATTGACAACCTCAATTCTGTTCCTGAGAGCTGTGTAGAAGGGGGGGAGGGTGTCTCTTCCCTCCAATCAGCTGTCAGACCTCTCCTCACTGAGCCCTGCAGAGTGTAACATCAGCTCTCTGCCCCCTTTTTTCTGAACTCTAAAACGAGCTTAGACATTCAGTACTTGAACAGATGTAGAGAAGAGAAGACTCCAGATAGACCCATACAGCTTATGTATGACGATTGGTTTCATCTCTGTGCATCACCTGAGGATAGTCTCTTCACTGGGTATTTGTAAGGGTTTACAACCACTTTAACTAATCCTTTTTTGAGGGGCTATCCTTCTAATTGTATTCTTTTTTGTAAAAAAAAAAAAAAAAATGTAATAAAAACATTGCAATATACATTTCTCAAGGATTTATCTTCTATATATGACCCCACTGAGGAGGTTTTTTCAAATTCTGTCCCTGCAACACCCTTACCAGGAATAGGACATGCAGTTTGCACTGGGACAGGAAGGCATGGATAAAAGTAAAACCATTGTCAAAAGCTCCTATCCTTCGCCTAATAAAGGCATGTTTTTTCTCTGTCTCTGTTGAGGAAACTTCTCATCATGAAGGTATATCTCCCTAGTATGGTCACAAACAGTGGTTCTAACCCTCCCCGTTCTATCCAAAACAAACTAGAATGCTTAGGCTGGGGTTGGCCCTTATTTAACCATTGGCTAAGAACAGCCATGCTACTAGACAGTTATCAGGACGTCCAACTTGCACATTTGTTTAAGGTCAGTTACTCAGTAAGGATATGTATAAGAGCCCCAACCTTTTACCTTCAAAAACATTCCATTATAAATGACATCACTGCTTCTTTGTTTTCTTTATATTTGGCTAATAGATGAAAATCTACTATGTACTGTAGATTTAACAGTGCTTAGGAAGCTTCAGTTTATCATAATGGCTGTGCTTTTATACTGGATTTCACATACAGCAAGAACTATAGGCAAACTGAGATCACTGCCCCTCTATTCCTGGTTTAACAAAGCTGCAAAAATGGAGATCCTTTTGCTGCCACTATAGTAAAGAGTTCTAACGAATTACCCTTTTCATTATGTTTTTTTTGGGGTCTTATGCCGGAGCTTTGAATCAGTAAAATATATTCAAACTTAAAACCCCAAAATTATATATGACAGGCAGTGCAGGTGAAGATGCCATAGTGCCCCCCAGGCCAGTGCAGGGCGCTGAAATGACAGTTTTCTGTTCTCCGGTCCTAGGATTGCCACCTTTTAGTCTATGTTGTGACATGGTTAAACAAGTATGACTTAGTCATAATAAGCATTATAAAAACACAGCCAGTTTTTGTTAATATTATACTAATATTTGTTCATTAATCTGTAAGCTAAAGTAAAAGTAAAAAAAAAAAAAAAAATCAGCGATTTTAACTTTTTGTAAGGCCTCTTTCACACGGCCGCTCTGGTGTTTTGCTCCGCTGCGGGACTTTTTTTTTTCATGGAGCGGATGACATTTGTGTCATCCGCTCCGTATGCCCGCATACGTCCGTTTGAGGATGATATACGGACATAATGTAAGTCTATGGGCATTGCGGATGTCAGCGGATGACACCGCTGACATCCGATTTTCCTTCCTTTCCGTTTTTTGAACTGAGGAAAAATAGGGTTCTGTTCCGTTCCAAAAAACTGTAATGTACTGTAATAATGCCATTGCCAGGGAAGGGGTTAACCCTGTGGGTGAGCAAAGGGGTTAATGTATGCCTATGTGCATACTAACTGTGTGTGGTGGGGGGGGGGGGGGGGGGGGTTATGACAGGCACAGACAGATCGCAGTTTCAACTTAGCTGAAACTGCTGATCTGTCCCTGTCTGTCTCACAGAAGATCCGCCTGCTTTGTTTACGGCGGGTCTTCTCACCGTTTCCCGCAATCCCCGTCTCTCCTCCCGCGGCCTGCCTCCCGCTGTGTCTAAACACAGCGGAAGCGCGGCTCCGGCGGCGCGCAAATCACATGCACTCCAGTCACGTAGTAGTATGTGACTGGACGCAGGGGAGCCGCACTGCCGCAGTAATATTACTGTTGGCGGTCGGCAAGCGGTTAAATATACCACTGAAAGTCACACTTTAAAGGATGAGTGCACTTTAAAGCAAAGTGCACTTATTCTTTTTACCCTCCTCTGCTGAGCTAACAGTTCCTACGCTCTCCCTCCTCAGATGCATACTAACCAAGGTCCAACACCGGCAGCCACCTGTGTTTGTTGACAGCCAGCACTGCAAGTCCTCTCTCCCTGGCCGTGTCTACTCAGTAGAGGCCCATAGACGACTATAGGGCCCTACTAAGGCAACTGCAGGGAAAAAGAAAGGCGATGGATGTCAACAAACACAGGAGGCTGCAGGGTGTTGGATCTCAGTAAAGCAGCCCATAGATGAGTCAGTTTGAATGAAAAAAACTGACTTGTTTCCTCCATCCACCCACTTAAGGTGGATGAGGGAATCCTGCCTGCTTAACTATTGTATTCTGATAGCAGGGGAATTTCCCTGCCATCAAAATACAGTGATCAGTGTTGCAGGCTATAACCTGCAGCGCTGATTGAGCGTGGAAAATCCTCCAGGGCAGTTGTACAAAAGTTGATCTGCGAAACTATTTCTGTACAACCATAGTGCCGATACGTGGATTGAAATTTGGCCAGTCCCTGTTGAACTGGCCAAATTTCGATCCATGTATGACTGGCTTAAGTATGCATCTGCGGACAGGGAGGGTTGGGTCTATTAGGTCAATGGAGAGAAGCAAAAAGAATGAGTGCACTGTATCTGAAAGTGCATTAAGGGCCTGTTCACACCAGAAAACGGTGCAGGAAACCATTCCATGTGCGTTTCCCGCACCACGTTCAAAACGCCCTGGGTGTGCAATTTGCTGCCGATTTCAATGTATTCCTAACAACACCCTAAACACAAGGCATTTGCCTACATCTGTTTGCATGGTATCACATTATCCATTGTAGTGTGTTTTAAAAAATAGCGCATTCACTACTTTTAGTGTGATTCACCTCACTGCATCAGACAGGCACACAGATCACGTTCCTGTGCGATTCGGGTGTGAACCAATCCTTTTTCCTTTAGATTACATTTCAATACAGATCAGTTTTAATGGATAATACTACTATTATAATGCCCTAAAGGATTCAATAAATAGTTATTGTTGGCAGAAAACTGCAATATATAACAAATCTACCATTTTTACCAAAAACCCACATATATATATATATATATATATATATATATATATATATATACGTATATATATATATATATATATATATATATATATATATATATATATATATATATACACATGTAAAGTACTGTAAAACTGCAGGAAAGGGCACTGGGGGGGCAAACTAATGTGAATTTATATTATTTTGTAATGTATCAGTGTGTTTGGTGTGCTTTACTATTTGAATTTGCCGCCGGTTCCACCCCCCTGCGAGAGACGGAAGACGGGGCACAGAGCATCAGGAGGAAGATCCACCGCCGCACACCGCTGGGATACATCGCTGGATCCCGGAGACAAGATGAGTACCTTCTCTTCCAGGATCCAGCGATCTTCCTAGCGGTACCCCGAGTGTGGCTCGGAGTTACCGCTTTTGGCACTGAAATTTAACCCCAAGCCACACGCGGGAATACCGCTAGGAAGGTTAAGGGAAGAGTATGAGCGACTCTTAAGATGCAAGCCCTCTAAACAGAAACCGCTAAACCTCTTATACACAATTTTAATTTGTGGTTTTATACAAATCATCTTGGGCACTGTTGGAAGGCAACATGTTCTTCTTGTTTTAATATCAGATGTTTCTGGATGGTTGAAACCTGATTATACCTGGCCTGAAATGCCAACAGAGCAAGTTTACCCAGCAGGGTGTTCGTGACAAGGAGTCAGAAATGGGAATTCATATACTAATACTAGGATGTTCACACATAGGCCTCCTGTTGTGAGGTATGGGAGTAGAGGAGCCTCAGATAAGACCTCCTGGGAAGGTTATACCAACATCAAAGGCCAGCTGTTACTGAAAGATGACCCAGGTCAAATACATTGATTCATGGATGAATGGCACCCCTAGTGGAACTTATAACATGCTTCCTGGAAAGATGAGATACTTCCTGTTGATTATAAAGGATGATCTCTTATGGATTGTCATTTGACAAGCAGACAGTGGCTGTTTGTGTGGGTGGTGTCTGAGTGGACTTTAAAAGCAGTGGCCAGATAGTTTTATTCCTTTTGGCTTTTTGTCCTGGAGCCCAGCCATATACAGAACCTGAAAGGAAGGACTTATGGTATTGTATCACCCCTGCTATATGCTCTGTAACATTCTTGTAGTGTTTTATGTTAGCATTTCCACTTTCTTTATAAAAAACTAGATCCTTGCTTATTTAAGCAGTGTGTTTATTTTTATAGCTAGCAATAACCTTATCAGAGCTTTGATAGACTATTATAGGAAAAGACAAGATAATGCATATTTATAATAAACAGGGGAGATCCAAAAGCACCCCACATTAATTTCAGGCACTGTAAGTTGTCTAAAATTATGTCTATCTTTTAAGGAACTCAGTAAGTAATCCTGTTGACAACAGCAGAAAGGCAATATGGGCACCAGCTATAAAAAAATATGCTAAACGGCTTTCGGAGAATTGTCCAACACTGCAATATTCAATACTTAGAAATTCTAATAATAATGTAAAAATATTTCAATGTGTACTTACCAAATATTTAAACCTAAAAAATTTAACCAGGAGAAACTGTAATCTCCACCGATAAAAACCCCAATGTAGGCAATAGATACATTCTAAGGGTAAAAAAAAAGGAAAAAGTTTAATTAACATCAGCAAGACAATGGGGTTAATTTACTAAAGGCAAATAGACTGTGCACTTTGCAAGTGCAGTTGCTCCAGAGCTTTGCAAATGAGAGAAAGTTATGCTGCTTTCCATCATCAGGTGCTAGCAAAAAAAATTTTTTTTCCTTGCATGTGATTTGGTATTGGGTATTCCTTGCCCAAATCACATGCAAGGAAAAAAAAAAAGTAAAGTTTCATTTAATTTATTAGGCTCTGGAACAACTGTACTTGCAAAGTGCACAGTCTATTTGCCTTTAGTAAATCAATCTAATGACACTTTAAACCTGATAGACTGCAACAGCTTAGCTAGTCCCTTAAGGAGCAGCTGAGGTTTCAATAAATGCTCTTTTATTTACTGGTCATTAGTTTCTCTTTGCTTGCTATTAGCTTAGCTGGCACCTGCCTAGGGACCAAGAGGAAGGCTGCCATTGCTGCCGTCTCTTAAAATGCTTGCAACCATTCAGTGAAGTTAGTAAAAAGCCACCAACATAGTAAATTTGGGTTCAGTATCTAAAACAGTATTGAGCCATATTATCAGCATGATAGCCTGCAGCTAACATTTTCAAAAGGTGGTCAGCAATGACAAGTTCCATATTTACATGCATATAGCTCAGTGTAATGTCTAAGTAGCAATGAGTTCAAGTTAATCTGAGAAAGGATTAACACAAGAAATTGCCATGAACACTGTATAACAGATACCTCACATGTCACTCTTCATTTGTTGCAGATCACCTGAAAACAACATCGCTCCAACACAGCAATTAACTGCTGCTGTAGCCAGCTCTGACATCCTCTCACCTTCTGTACCTCACCTTTGGTCTATCACTGCAATGAGTTTCCCCAATATCCAATAATGAAATACAGGATGTGTGGGTACAGTAGTAAGCACATGAGCGGTTTGCTATCTGCAATTCCTAGCAACCTAGTTTATAAGTTGTCAACAAGAATTGGAAAGTGGCATGCATTCAAATACAGGAGTCTGACATGCAACCAATTAGAGGGGCATGACGTGCAGCCATCTGGAGGGACGGGTTATTCAATGCAAATAGCAGTTTCTTACATTTATCTTTGTGTAGGGTACTTGGTAAAATTTGTTTTTGGGCTCCTTCTGTAATCAAAGGGGCAGTGATCGTTTGTCTTGGTCTGTTCAGAGTTTTCCAGGCTGGTTTGATTGCTTCACCCTGCCTCTGGAAGAAGTTTCCAGCGCTTAGGGCGGGAGATTCAAATAACCAGCCTGCATGTTTATCATGCTTCAGCCATTTCCTAGAGAGGAGTGTCCAGAAAGGGGCTGGAAGTGTGATAAGAAGTCTGAGACATGGGAGAGCTGGGTTCTCTTCTCACAGGAGGGTTTCAGAGCCTGAGGAGCTGTTACCCTCAGGCAGCTCAAGAACTGTGTAGCTGTTCTTGAGGTCTCAGCAGTGTCAGGGCTGAAGGCCTAGATGGATTTTCCTAGAAGTTGCATGCAGGACCTCACCAAAAGGGATCTGGTCAGGAGAAAGACTGTCTCACTCACTGGACCGCATCTAGGGGTAGCTGGAAAGTGACAGCTGTCCTGGGGACTTGTAAGTAAAGACTCTAAATTGATCCCTGTAGCTGTGCAGTGTTCTGGAAATTGCATTGTATACTAGTAGTTGTGCATAGGTGCAAGGTAACCAGATGCCAAAGAAACTTGCCTCATGGTCTTCAGCCGTGGAGCCTTAAACTGTCCAATACTCACAATTACTTAAAGTAGATGATCGTCCTTGAATTGCTATGTGCTTATCGTTCTGGAGTATCCCATGCCCTAACGCCTCTCCTGTTAAGTTTCTTCAAGCAATATATTGTCCCCTAGACTGCATTATTGGAGCCGGTGTGAATAGACTGGTACTTGCGATGGTGGGCAGCCTCTGTACTTTTAGGTAAGAACAAGGTTTTACCAGCAGCCCCTTTGAGGGTAGCGCTACATTTGAAAAAAATGTACTTTAAATTCTTAACTGTACCTTCACAGAAGCCCATCTGTACAACACAGTAAAAATACTGTATACATTGTGCTGAACCTATGCACCTGAGAGTCTGTGAAGTGGACAGCTAGAAACCTAATGAACTGTGTCTTGCTCCGGAAGAACTACATCCATGCAGCTCTTACTTGTTCTTGGTCTGTTTGTGTTTGGGCATACTCACAATTAGTCATTTATAGTATCCCATTAGCAGGGTGAAGGCCTTGTTAGTTAGTACTCCTGTTTTAACGATTTAGTCTTTGTCATTCAAATGACGTATTATCAGGATATTTAGGGAAGCAATGATGAGCAAAGAAGGGGAGAAGGATGTAGGGAATAGAGTGTGCAGTTATGCCTTCCCTACTTTGGGGGAAAGCTGGAGCTTAGATGGGAATAGAGAGGAGAATCACAGCGATGTATAAAGAGCGCAGTCTTTTGAGTACCGCAGCACCCCTCCTGCGGCACCCAAACTTGTAAAACTATGCAAGTAGGTTCTGTTTAACTCAGTGGTGCCTCTGTGATGTGTGTAGTAAAGACTATCAGCAGGGATAAGCCAAGCTGAGCTTGGCAGGATTCTACTCACAGCAGAAGGGTAATGGTTTGGCCTGCTGTCATAAGTGCTGGACTGGTCAGGTATTCTTTCAGAGAGATCTCTAATACAGCCAATACCTGGGGAGCATGGACATAGTAACCCGTTTTTACTGGTCCTCAAGAGTTCAGCAGGATCCGCTGTGGGCAAGGCCTGGAACCACTGTGGATAGAGAGGTCTCATAAGTGTATAAGTGTGTGCTTCACGACATGGGCTTGGGGCTAATATAGTGAGAAATCTAAATATAGCGAATTAAAGGGATAGTACTTTGGGTCTGGAATTTGCCATCACTGAAACTGGATGCTACAGCCTTCCTTGATATTTGACTTCGCAAATGCATTGTTTAAAATATCCCAAAAGTCTCAAAAGCTGAAGAGATTTATAGAGGCTGCTGTGCTGGAACAGAGGGAGGGTAAGAGACATGGGTTGCTAGAACGCTTACTAGATGTTCTATTACAGGGAGCTGGTACTGGGGATTTTTAAAGACCTGACAGGGTCACTTTAACCCTTATAGAATTTTTTTTACCCCGTCCAAATATTAGCGTACAGTTTTCTGGGTCCCCGGCTATGCACTTTTTATTGTTTTTGCCCCCCCCCCTACAAATATATGTATTAATTGAATCCTATCAAACGAGTATTATTTTTAAAAGTTCAGGTGCCCGAAAATGTATTTTGTATTCCATTTAGGATTGAATGTAGAGCTCCTATCTGCAGGTTAGGTCAGGGAGGCAAAAATCCATGAAAAAGCCATAACAGAAGATGAGTGTATGGTGCAGAGTAGCATTAAAGATGTTTTGTTTGCTTTAGATAGTGTGTGAAAGGGTTATAACCCCAGTAAAGTTTTTATTGCTGTTTGCCAATTTGAAAGAGTCACATCCTCTATTTGTCCTAGTGACCACTGTTTCTAGGACTCAAAGTGAAAGAAACACAAAAATAAAGGGGAAATTTCTAACTGAAACACTTGTTCCAGTGACAACTGTCTAAGAGTTGATTTCTCTCAATCCCAGGTACATCTGTGGAGCAAGAAGTGAAGGGAAATCTCCCCAATTAAATACAGATGGCAATAAACCTGACAGAGGTTTTACCTACTCACCAATTTTTTTTTTTTTTTAATAAAAAAAAAAAAGTTAAGATTTACTTTAATTCACAAATAAAAATCTGCCACCTGCTGAAAAGTGATGGTAAATTAACATAGCTTAATGTGTCTTGAACTGCTCTAAAATCCCCTATTACAAGTCAATAACAAAAATCCACAATATAGAACACAAGCTTAAGAGGGATAAACCCACCAATAAGCCCCCCGACCCAAGCCTCCCATTGGTTTGCCCTTTTATCAAAAATTGTGGCCATCCATATTCAAAGGTTTGGACAGGGATGCAGATGAAACCACAGAGGATACAGTAAGGTTACTATCAAGGCTACCACCCCATGTTTTTTAAATTTAACTATATATTCTGAAGTTTTCTCCAAATAAACATAGACTTTCAATATATTTATTGAGGAGTCCTTTTCAGAAACATTGGTGGTTTTATCCCTCTTAAGCCTGTCTTCCAGCGCTCTTGTGTTCTATATTGTGGAAGATTTACTTTAAGTAGACATAGTCAAATAATCCGGTAACTGCCCTGACTGATGGGTGCTCCTGGAGGAAGCCAGGGAGAAATAGTTTCCTTTTAGCCACATTTAAGAGAAGCACCCAAGAGCTCCTTCAATAAAGGAAAGATGAAACAAGTAAATAGAAGGCACATTACACTGAGAATTGCCCTGCTGGGACAAATTAAATTATATGCTTATTTGGCTACAGGGTTAAAGAAAATATATTAGTGGCCCAACACTGGGCCACAGGTCCTACAATGTGCACATTTGGCAAATACCAAGGTTAAAGCTGAATTCCAGGAATTCAGCTCTTTTGTAAAAAGTGAAGGCACCCTATGAGTTAAGTCCAATGAGGTGCATGACATCTCCTCAGCTTATCTCCATTATTTACATCTATTAGTTTTATTGCCATCCGGAAGGCTGCTATTGCTGTATTTCCAGGAACTCAAATCTGATGCTTCAGATCTATGCATCTTCAACATTAGAGTCGGTGCAGCTGCTATGCCTGCCCCTCCCCATCCCCTGCCCAATTACAAAAGCCGTTGTGAACTCATTCACAAAATACAAACGTTTCTCTGAACAGGTAGAAAAGGGGAGGGGCAGGCACAGCTGCTCTGTGTTATATGAATAAAGCAGGCACACGAAAATGCTTCTTCCAAGTAAAATTCTTTATTCCAGCATGGATAGCGGTGACAACATGACAATTCTGATGCGTTTCGGCTTTACGATTTCCTCATGGCTATGAGGAAGGCGTAAAGCCGAAACGCATCAGCATTTGTTATGTTGTCACCGCTATCCATGCTGGAATAAAGAATTTTACTTGAAAGAAGTATTTTTGTGTGCCGGCTTTATTCATATAACATTTGGTTTGGAAGTTCAGCCTTAGCACCGACACTTAGCTCTTTATCTTCTCACAGTGTGGTGGAGCTAGGGTGAGTTGTTGTTATAGCTGCTTTGTGTGCCTCTCTCTCCTCTCTCATATTCCTGAGTGTGATTGTATGCTCTGGCAGAGCCATAAACTCTTCAAATATAAATAATAGAGATAAGTTCAGGAGATAGAATGCACCTCCTTGGACTCAAAGTAGAACTATAGGCAAAACCTTTTTTTTTTCATTTTGGATAGATCAAGGAAGGGTTATATCCCCTGTCAGATATTTTTTTCACCCCCTGTGTACCATTGAGAGATTTACCTTCACTTACTGTCCCATAGTCAAACAAGAAGTGGGAGGAAATTCATGCAAATTAAGGGAATTCCTTGGGGACCCCCATGTCACCAGAACTAGTGCCCCATTGGAAAATTGCCCCTCAATTATGTATTTGGAGAAAACCCAAAATTTGGAATTTTCTTTTACTTTCACGTTCAATGACAATAGTAAACAGGACAAATACAGAGGAAATCTCCATAACAGGGGCACCGGCAGCAATAAAAACTGACAAATATCCCTCTATTCCCTCTGCACTCTATCCAAAACTAGAAATAATTTTGCCTTTACTTATACTTTAACTCATAGTGTGCTTTCACTTTTTACAAAGTGGCTGAATTCCTAAAATTTAGCTTTAAAAATAAAAATTTTAAACATCTATGAAGACCTATCAGAATGATTACAAAATCAAATCCCAGTTACCTTAAGCGCGCCAATGACTGTCGTGGTAAGAGCTGAGTTGTAGTAACTGCAGAGCACTATTGCATATATCAGTAAAAATCTGAGGAGAAAACACACAAAATCAACAAAATATCAATATCTGGAAGCAAATGAACATGTCTCCTGTGCCTGCTACAGTATTCACTAAATACTTCTTAGTCTGAAAGGTCGTATATTGGCATGGAAACACATGTAATCTTTGCTACAACTGCAACCATGTCAAATTGCAAGAGGGGACCTTTATTTAGTTATTTTATTACAGGTATTTATATAGCGCTATAAAATGTATGTAGTGCTTTCATACATATTGTACATTCACATCAGTCCCTGCCCTCAAGGAGCTTACAATCTAATGTTCCTAAATCACATTCATACACTAGGGCCAATTCAGAGAGAATCCAGTTAACCTACCAGAATGCCGTTGGAGTGTGGGAGGAGACCGGAGTACCCGGAGGAAACCCATGCAGACACTGGGAGAACATGCAAATTCCAGGCAGGTATTGTTGTGGTTGGCATACAAATTGGTGACCCTAGTGTTGCTAGGTGGAAGTTATGAGGCTTACCTCTTTCATCTACTGCCAGTTTACCCCTGGTTCAACCCGTTGAAACTGAATCATCTATAAGCTGCTTTAGATGTACTAGCAGATTTAGATATACTAAAAAATTCTAAGCCAATCTCTAGCTCACACTTACTGCTACAAGACAGCAGCTGCGCCCAGGATCACGTATTTATGCATGATTCCACAATTCCGTATGGGGGGGGGGGGTGAATGTGATCCGCCGCCTGGCTCGCTCCTGTTGTGATTACACATAGTGAGAGCTGATCGGTGGGTACTGGGCACTTGATGTCTGCCGGCACCTGCCGATCATCAGGCAGAGAGACAGAACTGCGATCTCCCTATGTAAACAAGGCAGATTGCCGTTCTGATAGGTGGGAGGGAATGGAATGCTTGTCCCTGCAAAGCAAGGAATAAATTCCTACTTCCTCTAGTAAAAGCACCCAACACAGTGTAGTAAAACTCTGGCTAGGCACACAGTTAACCCTTTGATCGTCCCCTTATGTTAACCCCTTCCCAGTCGGTGTAATTAGTACAGTAACAGTGCATATTTTAGCACTTTTTTGAGTATGTGTCACCAGCACAAACCAAATAGTGAAATTATAACTAATATATGGTTTGCTGCAGCTTGAATAACTTCACACAGGAGTGTATACAAATACAAATCTATGGTAGCTGCACTAACCAATTGGTGAACTATTAATGACCCAAATCAACATAGAATATAAATATTTCACCACCACTAACAATGTGCAACAAAAAATATGAAAATTAAAATATATCTGTGTAAAAAATATATATATAAAAATGAAGTGTCCATTATTAAATCCATTTTGTGCTGGATAGCGATATCTTGCATATAATTGCTTATATGGTGATACACCCAATTTTAACGTGCTTATATCCACCACCTTCCAAAATTCACACTCACCAAACGGTAGTGTAGTATGGGCCTGATCAATATAAACGTCTTTTAATTCTCTTTATGGATCTCTCGTGTAGTCCCAGGTACGTATAGCGGTACTGACTCTTTGTTGGCTCCAACAAGCTCCTCTCTCATGCACTCATGTAATCAGTTAATAGCCACCATTGCGCAACATCCAATTCAAGTTTATTTTAAAGAAAAACATTAAAAAGTTTTACACTCACATGTAAAAGTGCCCTTAGATCTGCACTAAGTCTATCCAGCAATCCACTAAACCTGTGCGGCCGCCGCTCCGTCCAATGAAGCCGGCGTGCGTTCCAAGCCTCAGTTTTGATGTGGGTCGGGAACCGGAAGTAGCGCGAACCTCACTCCATATGCATTTAGGAAGCCCTGATCACTGTATTAGTGTGTAGCACCCTACAGGTAGGTGCTAGGTAAAAGTATAGTGGGCCTTGGCTGCCTAACAGCAGAGCAATGATTTCAGCTGGCTGTCATGTCTCCTAGGTGTGTCTGCTGAGAGAGGAGTCTCCCCACTGGCTCCATGAGAGGGTTCTCGTTGGGCAGTGGAGGAATCCCAATCAGAGACACACTCAGGCCTGTATCTACCCCAGAAGGCAGATTCTGGGAGTGGGTATAAGTGAGGGAACGCATGATGCAGCGTCTTTGGCGGGAAGCAGAGTCCCAGGAGGGAGGGTAGGGCTGTCTCTCCTCCTGTCAAAAGGATTGGGTGTCCCGGGTGGCTGCCCGGGAATCCAGAGAGTGCTGAGTTGAGCTGCAGAAGGGATCTGGTGTGCCGAGGACAAGTGGAGGAAGAGGGGTCCAGTTCCAGGAAAGCCTGCCAAGGTCGTGAGTACTGTGAACTGCCCCTAGGGGTCTAGTGTAGAGGGGACCACTCCAGAGAAGGTTCCAGGGATCCAGGAGTCAGCAAGCTGTAAAAGGGGTGCCTAGTCAGAGGACCCTGAAGTGTTAGAGGGGGTACCTAGTCAGAGGACCCTGAAGTGTAAAGGGGGTACCCGGGGGTGGGCCCTGAAGAGTCAGTGTACAGTGTGTAGTGTACAGAGTTAAGAGTTGCAGCAGTACAAGCAGTGACAAGGAGCTACCTCAGCCAGTGAAGGGTTGGAGGGAGTTGTTCAGTGACTTTTGAGCTAAATCGAGTGTCAGGAGTCAAGTGTTCTACAGTCCTGGATCTTCTGAGTTAACAAACAAGTTAAAATCGAGGTTCCAGCACTATTTCAGCCAAGCAGTATTTGCAAGCGTCAGGAAGCGCTTGTTGGCATTCAGCTGGCGTCAAGACAGCGCTAGTGAGCATTTTTTGTACAGAGTCCCAGTTAAGCCTAGAAGAGCCAGAGGAGTATCCCACTCATTCCCTTCTCCCATCCCCTAAATACAATAAACAAAACCAACCAAAGATGCCGGAATGGTCATTGTCTCAGTTCTCACACCTGGGTTCACAACTTAAATGTGTTGGGAGTGTTACCGGTACTGATGGCAGACCCACCTCAGGCTTAAGGCCTGGAAACATTGCTACAGTGTCAGTGGTTTCCAAAAAGTGTCAAAAGTGTCAGTTAGTGTCAGAATGCCCGCCGCAATATCGCAGTCCCGCTATAAGTCGCTGATTGCTGCCATTACTAGTAACAAATAAATAAATAGAAATATCCCATAGATTGTAAACGCTATATCTTTTGCACAAGCTTATGGGGATTTTTTCCCCAAAAATATATAGCAGAATCCATATTGGCCTCAATTGATGAAGAAACTGGATTTTTTCCATTTTTTATTAGGTATGCTTTATAGCAGAAAGAAAAAAAAATTACATATATATATATATATATATATATACATATATATATATATATATATATATATATATATATATATATCATTTTTTTAAAATGTATTTATTTTTTAATTGTCAGTATTTTTTTTGTTTATAGCGCAAAGAAATAAAAAATGCAGAGGTGATCAAATACCACCAAATAAAGGCTCTATTTGTGGGGGGAAAAAGGACATACATTTTATTTGGGTACAGCGTCGCACGACCCCGTAATTGTCAGTTAAAGTAATGCGGTGCTGTATCGCAAAAAGTAGCCTGGTCATGAAGAGGGGTAAATCTTGGGCAGGTCAAGTGGTTAAACAGTTATAGAAATAGTTTTGTTAAAGGTTTTGTATAAAGGTTTTACTTAAATTTATAAAACCTGATCATTGTAAGCACCCCTGTCAGTGTTAAATGGTTTGTCTTAATCCTTCTAACTGCTACATCTGCAGGACAGCTAGATCTGTTGAAAAACAACAGACTTATTAGCTAGATCTCCGGATGGAAATAATAAAAAAAAAGAATACCTAATAAAAAAAAAACGAATGCAGCTAGTACATCTATAAATTGGTAAGCTGCAATACAATAAATCTTTCTTTTTGGGTTTATTAACACTTTAGGGACATATAAATAAGATTAGAAACAAATGACCACTGCCAACACTTATAACTGGCCTTTGCAGCAAGGAGCTGCATATATTTAGAAAATATTTTATGAATATGCACGAAAAATATTTTCTTAGGTGCTTTATAAGAAAAGTGAAAAAATTATCTCAAAAAGAGCCAGCCTAAAAAAAATTCATGTATAGGACTATGGAACACATTTGATAATCTCATAGTATGTATCTGACTTCAAAAGCCCACAGGAGTTATGGTAGTAGACTGCTGTAAAAGGCAATTTTATTTAGTGCCATAACTGCAATGATGAAAAAAATGGCATATACTGTACATATATAACTTACCCCAATGAACACGAAAGGAGAAATTGAAAAACAAAGGAAATGCTTGTCCACTCAGTATACTGCATTGTCTAAAAGAAATAAGCACATACAGTATATATTACTCAAGGGAATATCAATGAAATGTTATTTGTAAACTGATAGGTCAGTATTGTTGGTAAAACACGTATTCCTACTGTCAGGAAATGTAGTCACCTGTATCCTTTGAGGAAAAATACAGCTTATAATAATAACTGAAAGAGGAAGAGGACTCTCCTCTTTAGACAGAGAATCTTATGTGCCATATACGTTTTTATACAATAAATAAGTGTACAAGGCCGATGGAATGTTAATATACGTTTTTTCCTAAAGATATAAATGTAATAGTATATTGGAGAACATTCATTCGGTTACGCTCTCCTCCCCTCACCTATACTCCTGGTATGTGGGTGGGCCTTTAACATCCTCATTTAAAAGAGGCCTTGGATGGCGAACAGTGAAAAGTAGCAGCTTGGGAACCAATCGTACAGTGGGGTGGAAGCCTGCAGAAGAAAGGTATTGCTGCTTATTCTTGAACCCACATATGTCAAACACAAGACCTGGGGGCAAAATCTGGCCTGCCAGGCCATGTCATGTGGCCCTAGCACCCAGTTTTGAAGCCAAAGGCTGGGCAGCCTACACAGGGAGGTACTCGAGCTGGGTCAGGTAGGAGTGAGAGATGCAAGGAAGCACTCCTAAACCCAACACTGTTACATAGCGCACCCCTGAACTATGCACTTTGTACATAGCGCACCCATGAAGCCTACACTGTGTACATAACTCACTCTGAGACCCTGCACTCTGTACGTAGCGCACTCCTGAACCCTGCACTCTGAACATAGCGCACCCCTGAAGCCTACACTCTGTACATAACGCACTCCTGAAGCCTGCACTCTGTACATAACGCACTCCTGAAGTCTGTACTCTGTACGTAGAGCATTCCTGAACCCGGCACTCTATACGTAATGCACTCCTAAACCCTGCACTCTGTATGTAGCGCACTCCTGAACCCTGCACTCTGTACGTAGCGCCCTCCTGAACCCTGCACTCTGTATGTAGAGCACTCCTGAATCCTGCACTCTGTATGTAGAGCACTCCTGAACCCTGCAATCAGTGCAGGATTCAGAAGTGCTCTATATACAGAGTGCGGGGTTCAGGAGTGCTCTACATACAGAGTGCAGGGTTCAGGAGGGCTCTACGTACACTATACGTAGAGCACTCCTGAACCCTGCTCTCTGTACATATCACACCCCTGAACTCTGTGCATAGGGCATCCCTGAAACTAAACTCTACACATAGCGCACCCCTGAAGCCTACACTGTGTACACAACTCACTCTGAGATCCTGCACTTTGTATGTAGCGCACTCCTGAACCCTTCACTCTGTACATAGCCCACCCCTGAAGCCTACACTCTGTACATAACGCACTCCTGAAGCCTGCACTTTGTATGTAGAGCATTCCTGAACCCTGAACTCTGTTCGTAGTGCACTCCTGAACCCTGCACTCTGTACGTAGTGCACTCCTAAACCCTGCACTCTGTACGTAGTGCACTCCTGAACCCTGCACTCTGTACGTAGTGCACTCCTGAACCCTGCCCTCTGTACATAGCGCACTCTTGAACCCTGCACTCTGTATGTAGCACACTACTAAACCCTTCACTCTGTACGTAGAGCACTCCTGAACCCTGCACTCTGTACGTAGCGCACTCCTGAACCCTGCGTTTTGTACGTAGAGCACTCCTGAACCCTGTACTCTGTACGTAGCGCACTCCTGAACCCTGCACTCTGTATATAGCGCACCCCTGAACCCTGCACTCTGTACGTAGTGCACTCCTGAACCCTGCGCTCTGTACATAGCGCATTCCTAATCCCTGCACTCTGTACATAGAGCACTCCTGAACCCTGCACTCTGTACGTAGCGCACTCCTGAACCCTGCGTTTTGTACGTAGAGCACTCCTGAACCCTGTACTCTGTACGTAGCGCACTCCTGAACCCTGCACTCTGTATATAGCGCACCCCTGAACCCTGCACTCTGTACGTAGTGCACTCCTGAACCCTGCGCTCTGTACATAGCGCATTCCTAATCCCTGCACTCTGTACATAGAGCACTCCTGAACCCTGCACTCTGTACGTAGTGCACTCCTGAACCCTGCACTCTGTACATAGCGCAATCCTGAACCATGCACTCTGTGCGTAGCGCAATCCTAATCCCTGCTCTCTGTGCGTAGCGCAATCCTAATCCCTGCTCTCTGTGCGTAGCACACTCCTGAACCCTGCACTCTATATGTAGCGCACCCGAGATAAACTGGCCCTTTGAGGGCAACTATACTGCTGATGCGGCCCGCAAAGAAATTGAACTGGACTCCCCTGCTCTAACCCCTAGACTGGGGTCAGCAACCAGTCAATCATGATCTACCCATCAATCACAGGCATGTGATGGGTAGATGATGACTGGTTCAACATTTCGCTAGGTCCCCAGTCTGCTCATGATAACACCCCCTTAACTCACCCTGCAGCACGCAGGTCTAAGCCTAAGGTGTGACGTTTTTGTTTTGCAGAAGCAGAATGTGAATGATAGTGCTGCTGTACAGGCTTTCTACCTCCTTCTTAAGGGGCAAGTGGATGAGATGTAGAAGGAGATTGAACGCCTAGAAAGGATAAGGAAGACAATGATGACAAAATTGGAGGAACAACATAGCCCAACCTAAATCCATGGAGGCAGAGACACGGTTAGAGTGAGACTCCAACCAGCACTTGAAGCTCTGATATCATGATAGGATTCGGTCTGATTAGAATGTTGGACTATAATTCCAAACCCTTTTGTGCCACCAGTCAGCAGCCTACCTTCCAACCCGGAGCAATAACCCTTCCATTGTGAGCCTTGTTTATTTTATAGAGCTGACTTGATTTAATGCGTTTGTAAAGCCAACACTTCATATTTCTGATATTTTCCTGCTGTACCGTGTACTTGTATGAGAAAGTCTCGTGTTCTATTTGTATTGCTTTCTTTGTGTGAAATTTCTGGTGTTCCTGCTAGTCTATCTGCTTTTCTATTAAAAGCTGACCACACTAAGGTGAAAAACACATGGTAGTCAGTTCTCTATCTATTTTGGAAACTCAGCCCGCTCTCCTCTATTGATCAGACTTGTCCTGACACCGCCCCCCCCCCCTTCCTTGCACAGCCTTTTACAGGGAACTTCAATGTGCTGCTGTTTCTCCTCCCCCGGGCTATTATGCAGCTGAGGACAGAGGGAATGTGATCAATTATAAAAAAAAAGGGTAAAAACCTATTTATAAAGGTTTTGTTTTATATCTATACACAAATGTTTTGCCTTTCATTTCTATTTTAAACTAAATAGGTTGTTTTACAAGGTGAGGGTTTACAATCATTTTAAGTATTAAAGCTTGACTATAAGTAAACAGGTAAATATTATAAATATAATAACAGTTGAAATACATATGGGAACTGTTTAACCCACCAAATGATTTGTATTTCTGTCCATCCAGCCTTGTCATTAACACAGGCCTTACAGTCTGCACAGCTAGGTTGGTGACTTTACATTTCTCTACTGTAGGTAAGTAATCCAGCAAGGTCACTTACATTCCCTCTGCTGATTCTCTTCTCTCTTCCTATCAGCATGTTCCATGGAAGCTCCTAAGAATGCAGCAAATTAATATGCCCCTGATGTATTGTCGACCTTTCTCATTTCTTGAGGGCCCCAAAATGCCAGAACAGTAACCCCCCCCCCAAATTACCGCATTTTGGAAAGTAGACAGTCCAATGTATTTAGTAAGAGTTATTTGAAGTTTTTTTGTAAAATTTTTTTGAAAATTAAGAAATTAAAAAAAATAAATAAACTTGTTCACAATTTTTTAAAAATGTTTTTACATACTGTGACCAGTGCAGTACTGCGTCATCATATGACGGATCTGGCAGTGATGGGCATAGGGATACTGACTGGTGACAGTAGGTTAGAAAAAAACAATTACATTTTATTTATTTTTTTAATTTTACATTTTATATATTACATTTTATACTCTGTCATCAGAGTAGCACAGTGTCACCATAGTGACACTGTATTACTCTGGGGGAGGTGGGCTATCAGCGACTTTTTTTTTTCCTTTTATACTGTTATTGCTTATACATTGATGATCACTGTATGAAGCAATAGTTTTAGCTGTCATGAATAGGTTAAACATTCATGACCAGCTTTCTTATGGTTGTGATCTGTGATTGGCTAAGCTAATCAAATTTTACAGGTAGCCAGGTACTATGTGATTGCTTTGGGACAATCACAGATCACAACATTAAGTAAGCTGTTCATAAATGGGAAGCCATTTATGACAGTTTGCTTACTTTGTTATCATGTGATCGCTCTGACCAATCATAGCGATCACATGATACCTGGTTACCGGTAATAGTAATCACAGGCGGAGCATGCTACATGCTCCTAACCTGGAAAAGGCACAATCCTGTACAGTCAGGTCCATAAATATTGGGACATCGACACAATTCTAATCTACTTGGCTCTATACACCACCACAATGGATTTAAAATTAAACAAGATGTGATAACTGCAGACTTTCAGCTTTAATTTGAGGGTATTTACATCCAAATCAGGTGAAAGGTGTAGGAATTACAACAGTTTGTATATTAAGGGACCAAAAGTAATAGGACAGATTAACAATCATAAATCAAACTTTCACTTTTTAATACTTGGTTGCAAATCCTTTGCAGTCAATTACAGCCTGAAGTCTGGAACGAATAGACATCACCAGATGCTGTGTTTCATCCCTGGTGATGCTCTGCCAGGCCTCTACTGCAACTGTCTTCAGTTCCTGCTTGTTCTTGGGGCATTTTCCCTTCAGTTTTGCCTTCAGCAAGTGAAATGCATGCTCAATCGGATTCAGGTCAGGTCATTGACTTGGCCATTGCATAACATTCCACTTCTTTCCCTTAAAAAACTCTTTGGTTGCTTTCACAGTATGCTTCGGGTCATTGTCCATCTGCACTGTGAAGCGCCGTCCAATGAGTTCTGAAGCATTTGGCTGAATATGAGCAGATAATATTGCCCGAAACACTTCAGAATTCATCCTGCTGCTTTTGTCAGCAGTTACATCATCAATAAATACAAGAGAACCAGTTCCATTGGCAGCCATACATGCCCACGCCATGACACTACCACCACCATGCTTCACTGATGAGGTGATATGCTTTGGATCATGAGCAGTTCCTTTCCTTCTCCATACTCTTCTCTTCTCATCACTCTGGTACAAGTTGATCTTGGTCTCATCTGTCCATAGGATGTTGTTCCAGAACTGTGAAGGCTTTTTTAGATGTTGTTTGGCAAACTCTAATCTGGCCTTCCTGTTTTTTGAGGCTCACCAATGGTTTACATCTTGTGGTGAACCCTCTCTATTCACTCTGGTGAAGTCTTCTCTTGGTTGTTGACTTTGACACACATGCACCAACCTCCTGGAGAGTGTTCTTGATCTGGCCAACTGTTGTGAAGGGTGTTTTCTTCACCAGGGAAAGAATTCTTCAGTCATCCACCACAGTTGTTTTCCATGGTCTTCCGGGTCTTTTGGTGTTGCTGAGCTCACTGGTGCTTCCTTTCTTTTTAAGTATGTTCCAAACAGTTGATTTGGCCACACCTAATGTTTTTGCTATCTCTTTGAAGGGTTTGTTTTGTTTTTCAGCCTAATAATGGCCTGCTTCACTGATAGTGACAGCTCTTTGGATATCTTATTGAGAGTTGACAGCAACAGATTCCAAATGCAGATAGCACACTTGAAATTAACTCTTGACCTTTTATCTGCTCCTTGTAAATGGGATAATGAGGGAATAACACACCTGGCCACGGAACAGCTGAGCAGCCAATTGTCCCATTACTTTTGGTCCCTTAAAAAGTGGGAGGCACATATACAAAATGTTGAAATTCCTATACCTTACACCTGATTTGGATGTAATTAAAGCTGAAATTCTGCAGTTAAAGCACATCTTGTTTGTTTCATTTCAAATCCATTGTGGTGGTGTATAGAGCCAAAAAGATTAGAATTGTATCGACGTCCCAATATTTATGGACCTGACTATATATATACATGTGACTGAGTATGCACGTGCTGCCCCACTGCAGCAAATGTACTGTGCCAGGGCGGTAAGTGGTTAAGTAACTTTACTACTGCATTTAAAAATAAGTGTTTTTTTATTTTTTTTATATCGCTTTGAAGTTCAGCTTTAACTTGTGGATAGTTTGAACAAGTCAAGTCTTTTGCTATGCGAGTGTTTTTGCTAAAATACTCAAACTCTGCCCACTCTTCTATCTCAACAACATAAACATAGTCCAAGATAAGAACTAGGAGGGCTAATTAAACTCCTTGGGATAACACAGAAAGTGTATAAAAGACAGTTCTGAATTTCTGACATGATCAAAGTATATAATTGCACTTAATGATTTATTTGAAAGACCAAAAAGGTAGCAAAGTAAAGATGTTCATTGCTAGTATTTACAGACACTTTAGGAACATGCAAGGGCATCAGCATCCATCATCATAGCATAGAGTGTAAAAATAGCCACAACTTACTTCGTCAAATTCTCCAGTCCATACAGTAAGAAAAAATGTTGGCAAAATCATGAAACCAGCATTGTAAAAAATGACTCCATATTTTCCCAATTCCTGTAACATTACACAACAAAAAATAAAAGGGTATTAGAACTGAAAAGTGAAATGAAATTTCCGACTTTTTTTAAATTGGATAGTTATAATATCTGTCATATGTTTTACTGCTGGCTGTGTTAATGTTAGGAAGATTCCGTTCCACTTCCTGTAATGGTGACCACACAGAGAGCGAGGGGAAATCTCCTCAATGGGAACAGACAGAAATAAAAAAACTGACAGTCATTTCAAACCTTGCTCACTCTATCCAAAGTAGAGATGGGATCAGGCCTGTTCCGGATCGTAGTCCCAACCCACCTGAGCAGTCCCACCAGGAAGCCCTCAATGCACACCGCCAATCATAGGCAGCGTGTGTATGTGCAGCTGCGGGCGCCGGGAAATGTCTCACTGCCTATGATTGGCGGTGTGCAGTGAGGGCTTATTGGTGGGATGGCTCAGGTGGGTTAGGACTATGATCCCAAACACGCCTGAACCCATCCCTAATCCTAGTGTTGGATGGACTTTCACTTTTAAACTATATCTAAGCTACTGCAAAAAATCTGAAAAAAGTATAATTAATCAAACAACAATATCCAGTCTTCTGTTACAACAATTTGAAAAGAGATGATACAGGGATATAATCAATATATACATTTGGCTCCAATTAAAGACATGATTGAAAACAGATTGTTAGTTACATTTCTGTGATGCTCACTCTCTTGCTTTCTATGCATTAAGTCACAAATCTAGAACAAGTATTGAAGTTAGCAGGCCAGCATCTTGACAAGTACCTAGGAAACGCAATGGCAGCCCCCATATCTCTTTTGTGAAAGGTTCACTTGAAAGCAAGCTTATACCTTAGCAATGCAGGGCAAAACAGCAGATTTGCTTTATCGGGATCTGGACCTCCCCCACGTACATTTACAACAGCAGGGTGGCCTCTCTGCACGAAATCACATACCTGTACGTGATTTCGCTCTTCCTAGTCTGGGGCGACCAGCTCCCGCTGTGATTAGACAGCGGGAGCCGATCAACGGGTCCAGCAAGGGCATCAGCTGGGACCCACCGATTGTTCCAGAGGCAAACAGAACTATGTAAACAAGGCAGATCATCGTTCTGTGACAGGAGGAGACATAGATCTTGTGTTTCTGAAAAGCAGGTACACGAATCTCTGTCTTCTTACAGTACAAGCACCCCCCAACAGTTAGAAAGCACTCTCTAGGGACACATTTAACCCTTCCATCGCCCCTGATGTTAACCCCTTCCCTGCCAGTGTCATTAGTACAGTTACAGTACATATTATTTAGCACTGATCACAGTATTGATGTCACTAGTCCCCAAAAATGTGTCACTTAGGGGTTGATTTACTAAAAGCAAATAGACTGTTCACTTTGCAAGTGAAGTTGCATTCTGATGGGAACTTGCTCCAGAGCTTAGTAAATGAGGGGAAATTATGCTGACTTCCATTCTCCAATCATGTGCAAGCAAAAATGCTTTTTTTTTTTTTTTTATTTCCTTGCATGTGATTGGGTATTCTTTGCAAACTGAACCTCATTCACTAAGCTCTTGCAGCCTGCACAGTCTATTTGCCTTTAACCACTTGCCTACCGGGCACTTTCACCCCCTTCCCATCCAGGCCAATTTTCAGCTTTCAGCGCTCTCACGCTTTGAATGACAATTGCGCGGTCATGCTACACTGTACCCATATGACATTTTTATCATTTTTTTCACACAAATAGAGCTTTCTTTTGGTGGTATTTAATCACCTCTGGGTTTTTTATTTTTTACAAAAAAAAAGAAAAAAGACAGAAAATTTTGAAAAAAAGAAAGTTTTTCTTATTTTCTGCGAGCAAATTTTGAAAATAAATAAATTTTTCTCCTTCACTGATGTGCGCTGATGAGGCGGCACTGATGGGCACTGATAGGCTGAACTGATGAGCACTGATGAGGTGGCACTGATGAGGTGGCTCTTATGGGCACTGATGAGGTGGCACTGATGAGGAGGTACTAATATGCCGCACTGATAAGCACTGATAGGCGGCACTGATGAGCACTGATAGGCGGCACTGATGAGCACTGATAGGCGGCACTGCTGGGCACTGAGAGGTGGCACTGCTGGGCACAGAGGTGGCACTGATGGGCACTGAGAGGCAGCACTGACGGGCGGCACTGATGGGCACTGATAGGCGGCACTGGCGGGTGGCACTGATGGACACTGACGGGTGGCACTGATGAGCACTGATGGGCGGCACTGATGAGCACTGATGGGCAGCACCATCAGTGGCCATAGTGCTGCCAGTCAGTGCTCATCAGTGCCTAGATGAGCAGACACTGATGGGCACTGACTGGCAGCACTATGGGCACTGATTGTGGGCACTGATGGAGGGCACTGTGGGCACTGATGGTGGGCACATTGTTTTTTTTTTTTACCACTGTAGTAATCAGGGCACTGGTGATCAGTGCCCTGATTACATTCCACTGTGTCCCCGACAGCTGATCGGTTCTCCTCCTTCCTCACACTGCAGTCTCCGTGTGAGGAAGGAGCGCTGGCGATGAGAGATGATCTCATACGTTTACATATGAGATCATCTCTCATTGCATGGGCCGATCACGTGGTAAATGGCCGCTGTGATTGGCCATTTACCACGATCTATGATTGGCTGTGTCCAAGAGACACGGCCAACACAGATTTTCCCCGATGCGCGCTCTCTGAGAGGCCGTATAGAGAAGGCCTCCCGGAAATTCGAGTCCGCGATGTAGCCGTACTTCGGCTATAGCGCGGATGGCAAGAAGTTAATAAATCACCCCCTTATTGTCTGATTGCAGTCCCGCTATAAGTTGCTGATCGCCGCCATTACTAGCAAAATAAATAAATAAATAGAAATTACATAAAAGTATCCCATAGTTTGTAGACGCTTTCAATTTTGCACAAACAATCAATAAATGCTTATTGGGATTTTTTTTACCATAAATATGTAGCAGAATACAAATTGGTCTAAATTGAAGAAGAAATTAGATTTTTTACAAGTATGGATATATTTTACACATTGGTCCAGCTTGTATCAATGTAAATTTGTGTATAGC
Organism: Pelophylax lessonae; assembly: GCF_965119305.1. Taxonomy (NCBI): domain Eukaryota; kingdom Metazoa; phylum Chordata; class Amphibia; order Anura; family Ranidae; genus Pelophylax; species Pelophylax lessonae. Next base: position 344,810,422 of record NC_138768.1, on the reverse strand, counting down.
AAACCTGACGATCCCCCAGGAACTGGAAATCACTAAAGTAGACACCGCTACTCCAGTGATCTCCAGCTTTTGGATCTCCTGCCGATTGGGTACCTTCTGCATTCTGAACACAGGAGGTCAGCTGCTTGGCACAGGCACCATTCAGAGAATTCTTTGTGTTTTCTGAATGAATGCAATGTGTTCTCTAATTGGACAAGGTGGAGCACTGCCCTGCCTCTCCATCTCATCCAATCAGAGAATACTCTGCATGTTTTTGGAAAATGCTGGAGAGGTAAACATTTGGCTTTTCCTTGCATAAATAAGTTTGCTGTAAGATCACCACAACAGCCAGGATAGCATCTCATGGGATTGGAAATGAAGGGACAAAAAGATCTATGCAACCGTGGAAAAATCTTGCATGGAAACATGTGCTAGTAGGTACAATAGGGGAAAAATAGGTTGGATATTGTCTTGGAAGAACAGACTATAAAGGGTTACCTATAGTTCTAAAAATACACATCACATTGATCCACAGATTTATTAAGTTGTCATGAAGAGGTCATGAAGGATTTTTTCCCTGGTAAACTGGGTCATGCTTAATACAGTTTTTTTCTTTCATTTATATCCTCTAGGGTTTATGAAGATGTAAGGTGTTTGTCTTTTAAAATTAAATTGAGGGACATAGATCTTTTTCAGCTTAAAATCATAGAAAAACTGGGTATTGAAAGAAGAACACTTAGTTGATCTGAAATTCAGAAAACTTGACAAAGGTTCTCTAATTGTTTTTTACATGTATGCTACATATTGCCACTAGAGGGTAGTAGAAATCATTTAGAATTGTTCCCAGTTTTTAATTATATTATATATTAGTATGATATCACCAGTATATACTTTAATTGAAATAATTACCTTAGGGTTAATTTTTTCTTTGGTATAAACCCCATATGAAGCTGTGAACAAGTCATTCAACAACACAATGCAGTATCCTTCCAAATTAAAAGAAAGATCAAAACTGAAAAAAAACATTAACATGCTGACCATTTTCAATAGTAAGTATTCAATACATAGCAGGTAAAAGTATACATATGTGACATTACCAGTCTAATTTAAACAAGGCATTAAAAAAAAAAAATATTAAAACTTTGAATCTGTTACATACATGTAAAACGAGTACCGTGGCACGACTTCGGGGGCGACCTGTGAAATCACGTGCATCGCGACTTCGGCGCAACTTACACAGACTTCATATAATGAATGTCAATGCAGGTCGCTCCGATGTCGCCCCAAAGTAGTACAGGAACTATTTTCTAAGTCGGAGCGACTTGAGTCGCTCCTATTAGAACGGTTCCCGTAGCACACAATGGACCGCGACTTGTCAGGCTGACCAGACGCCTGACAAGTAGTGTGAATGGGCACTAAACCTCAGACATGAAATATGAACAAAGCATATCCCTCTATAGTGTGTATTTAGGATTAATTAAGAGCAATACTGCTGGCAATGCACTATACGAAAAAAAATCGTTCAAACTCATTTAAAAAGAAACGAACACTCGGGCGTGAGAGCAAGCGATAGTGCCGTTATATAATAACCGATAAATCGTTCAATGGGCATAAATGATGCAGTTTTTTATTTGTTTGTTTTTTCAAATATACAAAGTGTAAACAGTTTGGACGAGAAACACATTAACCTTTCAATTTATCGTTTGTTCGGCAGAAAATTTCCAAACTTTACCTTAGTTTTTTTTTGGCTCAAAAAAGTCACAACCAATTACCGATTTGTGCCCATTAACTGCCTGAAAATGAATGAACTGTCCAAATGATTGAATTTCGGACGATTTTTCATATAGTGTATGGCCAGCATCAGTATAATTTCTGTCTTCTGCTTTGATCCTCTGCTATCATAATGAGTCACTTCTGACAAGTTTTCCTGACGCCAAGAGAAAAAAAGGTGACAGGGAAAGGATGTCCAGCACACAGTATGTGATTAACAGCCTCAGCTCTGTTCCTGTGTGCAGGGGGTGTGTCCCTTCTCTCCAATCAGCTGTCAGAGCTCCCCTCACTGAGCTCTGTAGTGTGTAATTTCATATCGCTGCCCCCTGTTTTCTGGAAGCTCAGACAAGCTTTCTATATTCTGCATTTTTAAGGGCTGTAGAGAAGGGAAGACTGCAGATAAATGGGTACAACTCATGTAGGAGGATTTGTTTAATCTCTGTGTATCACAGAGGCCAGTCACTTCACTGGGTATATGTAAAGGTTTACAACCTCTTTAAAAGTGCCTTTCATGAATGATCACATAGGGGTTGACTGTTCAGACTTTTCACTTTGCAAGGGAAGTTGCACTCTAATATCCCTATAGCTTAGTGAATACGGTGAACTTCTAATGACTTCCATCATCCATTTATGTGCAAGCAAAATGCTTTTTTTTTTATTTTCTTTGCATTTAATTGTGTACTCTTTGCAAAGTGAAGCCTCACCACATTCACTAAGCTCTAGGGAAAATTTCCTTTGCAGAGTGCAACTAAACTTGCAAAGCGAACAGTATATTTGGCTTTGGTAAAACAACCCTATCGAAGGTCCAGAACAACAACAATTCAGTGGGCACTATTATACAGATTTCGACCACCTCCTGTGGTTGCAAGGCCACCATCACTTATCTCTCTGGTCTTACCAATGATCTATGACAGGTGGTCTCACTAAGCGATAATGAGGCAGGCTAGGGGGCTAAGCTTTTGAGCACAGTATTCAGTGGAAAGGTGAATACCAGGGCATCATCTGATTAGGGTTCTTGGGTGCTCTACAAGGTAACTAACTATTCACGTGGCAGTTGTAAGGGCTTGCTGCTTATGTATAGGTCCAAATTATAATGTTTAGCTAACACAGGTAATTTTAAACAATGCACAGCAAAGATATCCACAAAGAGCCATGATAACTGACTGTTCTGCTTTTATTTTGGCAGGGCCGGATGACAATTGCTGTTCGTATGGGCTCATTTAGACTTCTCAAGACAGTGGTCTCAGGAGAATCTTGGAGATTTGCCTATAGATATTGATCCCCAGAGACATCAGCTGAACACACAAGTGTTCACACTGCTGCAATGCCTGCCATCATTTCCATGGGCTGTCTGTCTGAACAAAGATCATTCATACTGAGACTTAAGCCTAGTACAAATGGGCTGACAGCCGGCATGGGCACGGGCTGTCAGCCAGCATCCCTGTGTATGGCATCCAGTCCAACAGCTGCCGGCCTTTTGACCGGCTTCTGTCGAAGGCTCATGACCTAAAAAGGTCTGCTACCAGCTCCCAATCAGTACTTTGAGCCATTGGCTTTCCGGAGTGTTCCGGTGAGGGCGGCCGCCCCCCTTTCAGAACACAAAAGCACAGCAGGGGAGATCGATGTACTACCATCGGTTTGTTAGTACAGTGGCTCCGACCTGAGCTGTCAGTTTTTATTTCATTCAACCCACTGGGTTAAACAAAAAAAACTAGTGGTGTGTATGAGACTTAAGCATTGCACTGACTAATATCTGATGTAAGCTAAAGTGTAACTAAAGGCAAAACATTTAACTTTTTAGTTTTGGATAGCGTGAAGAGGGATTAGAACTCCTGTCAGTTTTTTATTGCGGTCTATTACCCCATTAAGAATATTCATCCTCTCTATTTTTCCTCTTTATCATTATCATTGAAAGTGAAAGTAAGAAAATCCCAAATTGTGGGTTGCCCCCCGAAAAGTAATAGAGGGGAACTCTTCCAATTGGGAAACTAGTTCTAGTGACCTGGGGGTCCCCAAGGGATTCCCTTAATTTTGAGGGATTTACTCTCACTTCCTATTTGGCTTTGGGAAAGGAACTGAAGGTAAATCTCCAAAAAGGGACACAGATAGCGGGAAAAAATTTTTTTTAGAGGGGTTATAACCCTCCCTTACTCTTTGCCTATAATTCTACTAAAAACTAAAACATTTTTTAGTTCTACTAAAAAAAACTAAAAAACAAATCTTAGAGGGGTTATAATCCTCCCTTACTCTATCCAAAATGAAAAAAAAAAAAAAAGCTTTGCCTATAGTTCTAGTAAAAACTAAAAAAATGTTTTAGTTCTACTAAAAAAACTAAAAAAAAAAAAAAAAAAAAAATCTTAGAGGGGATTATAACCCTCCCTTATTCTATCCAAAATGGAAAAAAAAAAAAAAAGCTTTGCCTATAGTTCTAGTAAAAACTAAAAAATGTTTTAGTTCTACTAAAAAAACTAAAAACTAAAAAAAAAAAAAAAATCTTAGAGGGGGTTATAACCCTCCCTTATTCTATCCAAAACGAAAAAAAAAAAAAAAAAAAAGCTTTGCCTATAGTTCTAGTAAAAAACTAAAAAATGGAATCAGGTCTTCAAAAGAAATGAAGTTTGCTCAGCCAATGGATTGCTCCGGACTATAGTTTTAGTAACCTGCAATCACAGAATATAAAACTGCACATTTAAGCAAAAGAAAGAGGACTTATTAAGAAATAAAAAATCTTTAATGGAAAATAATAAGCCCGGGAAAGCAAAAAGAAGCACAGAATAAAGATCAGTAAAATAGATAAATCAGTCAGTAAAATAGTAACAAAGATTCATGCTCTAAAATGTTGTATTTACACAAAAGAAATCTCAGAAAACCATAAATGAAGGCCTGCCCTTTGGTCACAGCACAGACAAAAGCCCATTACAAATTCATACCTGGCTGCTACAAAAGCTCCGATCATCATTGCCGATACGCTTAAAGCAACAGATAGCGAGTATCTTTTCCTGCAAGAAAAAAAGAATTATTAAATATAATTTCACCCAGCACTGCAAATAAAAGGAAGTTGGGAATACAATCACAAACAAAATAGAATTTGATTTGTTTCACACAAATGCGTCTGTGTGCTTGCCTTCAATATATCGCTCCCACTTAATAATGAGCTATAGCTGTCTTTTTATATTGTTTGTATTGAAGTACACCGACACTATAGGGTTTCTTATACTAATAATGGGGAGAATAATGGAGAAAATGTGTGACTGAAAAAAGCTCTGTCAGAGAGGAACATTGTGTGGGTATCTGGGGATTTAGCATTGAATCAGAAGAAAGGTGTATATATACGGTTTTATTTTCGGCCCTTCAGACCAGGCTTCTTTCTTGAACTACTTTAGATTATGTTGCATAGCACAATCTGTTGCTCGATGCCAGGGCAGGTCTCAGCTCTTCTAAAGGAAACTCACAATATACACCCATGCTGGGTGAAGCATGTCATTTCTTGACTGGGATAGACCTCTCCTGTGAGGTTAGTTCTGAAGAGGCAAAGCTCAGCTTGGTGGCAGGTCGCAAAGATGACACAATGTTCCAAAAAAAGAAAAGACATGGTTCACAGGCGTACATGCACAGAAACTATAGTGCTGACTCATCAGTGTGGGTGACTTTTAGGCCTCATGTACGCTGCTGCTGACAAACGGACGTTTAGGAGCAGTTGGGTATTTTTTTTCAGCAGCCCCCTGAACTCTCCTCTATGTTATCCTATCTGTTCATGTACACTGAGTTTTTATAGTCGTTTAGAGGCAGTTGTGTTTAGAGGCATTTTCTTGAAAGCAAAATAATACGTTCAGGAAGGAAATTAATAGGCATTTGAAACGCCAAATGCTTCTAACAGCTTGCAAAAAATGCGTTCAGGACGGAAATTAATAGGCATTTGAAACGCTAAAATGCTTCTAACAGCTTGCAAACGAGTCTAAACCCGGTAGAAATGTTTAAAGGGGTTTTCGTATATAGGCGTTTGCAATAGGAAACTATTGCTGACTATTTGCAATAGGGAAAAACAGAAAGAGAGTGAACGTCACAATGTATACACATGATGCAGATGTGAACGTCACGATCTGAATGTATACACATGACGCTGATGTGAATGTAACAATCTGAATGTATACATATGACGCAGATATGAATGTCACGCTCTGAATGTATACACATGACCCAGATGTGAACTACACAATCAGAGTATACACATAATGCAGATGTCAATGTCATGATCTGAATTTATACACATGGACGCAGAAGTGAACATCACAATCTGAGAGTATACACATGGCGCAGATGTGAACGTCACAATCTGAATGTATACACAGCGCTGATGTGAACGTGACCATCTGAATGTATACACAACGCAGATGTGAACGTGACCATCTGAATGTATACACGACGCAGATGTGAACGTCACCATCTGAATGTATACACGACGCAGATGTGAACGTCACCATCTGAATGTATACACGACGCAGATGTGAACGTCACCATCTGAATGTATACACGACGCAGATGTGAACGTGACCATCTGAATGTATACACAACGCAGATGTGAACGTGACCATCTGAATGTATACACGACGCAGATGTGAACGTCACCATCTGAATGTATACAAGACGCAGATGTGAACGTGACCATCTGAATGTATACACGACGCAGATGTGAACGTCACCATCTGAATGTATACACGACGCAGATGTGAGCGTGACCATCTGAATGTATACACGACGCAGATGTGAACGTGACCATCTGAATGTATACACGACGCAGATGTGAACGTGACCATCTGAATGTATACACGACGCAGATGTGAACGTCACCATCTGAATGTATACACGACGCAGATGTGAACGTCACCATCTGAATGTATACACGACGCAGATGTGACCGTGACCATCTGAATGTATACACGACGCAGATGTGAACGTGACCATCTGAATGTATACACGAAGCAGATGTGAACGTGACCATCTGAATGTATACATGACGCAGATGTGAACGTCACGATCTGAATGTATACACGACGCAGATGTGAACGTGACCATCTGAATGTATACACGACGAGGATGTGAACGTCACGATCTGAATGTATACACATGGCACAGATGTGAACGTGACCATCTGAATGTATAAACGGCGCAGATGTGAACGTCACGATCTGAATGTATACACATGGCACAGATGTGAACGTGACCATCTGAATGTATACATGACGAGGATGTGAACGTCACGATCTGAATGTATACACATGGCACAGATGTGAACGTGACCATCTGAATGTATAAACGGCGCAGATGTGAACGTCACGATCTGAATGTATACACATGGCACAGATGTGAACGTGACCATCTGAATGTATACATGACGAGGATGTGAACGTCACGATCTGAATGTATACATGACGCAGATGTGAACGTCACGATCTGAATGTATACATGACGCAGATGTGAACGTCACGATCTGAATGTATACATGACGCAGATGTGAACGTCACGATCTGAATGTATACATGACGCAGATGTGAACGTCACGATCTGAATGTATACATGACGCAGATGTGAACGTCACGATCTGAATGTATACATGACGAGGATGTGAACGTCACGATCTGAATGTATACATGACACAGATGTGAACGTCACGATCTGAATGTATACACATGGCACAGATGTGAACGTGACCATCTGAATGTATACACGACGAGGATGTGAACGTGACCATCTGAATGTATACATGACGCAGATGTGAACGTCACGATCTGAATGTATACACATGGCACAGATGTGAACGTGACCATCTGAATGTATAAACGACGAGGATGTGAACGTCACTATCTGAATGTATACACATGGCACAGATGTGAATGGCATGGCTTTTTAATGCTGATGTTTGATGTGTGATGTGTGAATTGTTACCTTAAAGCGTAACTCCACATTTGTTGAAAAAAAAAACATTCCCCTCTGGGTGATCTGTGTACATTACAAGGATCTTAACAAACTTTGTTGCAGATTCCTACCTTTTGTTCATCTGAAGGAATAATTGTTTGTTCCTCTGTGCCGAGTGGGTCAAATGGGAGGGGTTTCATAATTATCTATCAGCTGTGGCAGCTGCAAAGCTCTAATGAGGAAAGTTGCTGGGCCTGCATCCCTTTAGACGTGTTCCTATTGGGATTATCCCACCAAAAATTACATTTTGTTGCAGGGGATGCAAGAAATCTGACTTGTATCTTAGGCAGACTTCTGGGAAAATTGGTGAGCCAATCATACAAGCAGGAAATTATGTTTCTGGGGTGTGGTCAGTACACATTCTGTGTACAGAACAGCTCCAGGTGGCCATATTGCATTGCATTTTCAGAAAATTACAACAGCTGCAGATTGAAAAGGAAAGGTCATTTTTAATAACATTCAATTACAATATGATTTGTGCCTCAATTGTATACGCTATATTGTTTTTTCTTTATTTGCTATTCTTTTCGCCACGTAAGTGGAGTTACCCTTTAAGCAGGCAATAGCTAGGGCCCTCTTTCAGGCCTGCAAATTGATTCTTAGGCACTGGAAATTGACTGACTCACCCTCTAGGAAGGAGTGGATTGCCCCAATGGGCGACTCACTATGCCTGGAAAAGTATGTCTTTCAGCATAGAGGGTGCCCAGGCAAATTTCATGCAGTTTGGTCTCCCTGGCTAGATAGGGTAGGATTATCGCCTGTCGAATTGGTATTCAATAGAATTTTGTGATAACTTCTTTATTTTATAAAGTTTCAAGTAGCATTGTTGCTTTGAAAATATATTTTGGAATTGAGTATTGTTGGAGATGCTGTTCTGATGCTAAGCAGCACCTTGACTATGATGGATTATGGTATTTTTATATGGATCTTCCTGATATGCTGTATTGTTTCTGAAATATAACTGTATTTTTCTTGTTTATGTTCTCAATAAAACTTTGAAATAAAAAAAAAAAAGAATTGTTACCCTACATCGGGAAAAAACTATTTTTCACATAAATGACTCCCGTATGGATAGTTGACCTGCTTTAGCTTCTTTTGCATTCCCAAAGACTTACATGGGGAGAGAAGCAGTTCTAAAGTGAACCAAAGCCCGTCGGCACAGGCCCTTATTCTGGCAAGCCAACATGAAATGTGGATGGAAAAGAATGTAAACCATTTCCATCACTACTAGAGCTGTTTTGGAATGTTATCAGACACAAATGCATCCCCCAAGTGAAAGGCCATGGGAAGCATCTGACCTACCCATCTGTACCTAGTGTCTGCATTCTGCATGCTATGTGTCTACATTCTGCTATTTCACCCCACCCATGTTACTGGCAATAGGACGTAAAATGGTAATAAATTATACCTGCTATAGGAAATATTAGAGGTCATGATGATGGAGTTGCTTTGTTTTATGAAATCATGAGGTTCAGGCAGCATACAATTTCTTACAACACCGACTTTGGGTTTTGTTAAAGAGCAGCTAAGAATAAATTACAAACTAGCCTCTTTCAAACAACTATTTATTCCATTCAGGGACAAGCATGTACATTTTCCAGCTATTATCTTGAAAAATGGGAAAAGCAGTCACATATTTTTCTTATACCAAGGTATAAAAAAACATTTATTCCTGTTGTGCCCCCGAAAATCATTAACCCCTTCCTGTCGCCACACCCCAGCCCTTTAGAATGATCTGAATGCAGGGAGGAGGCACGATCCCTGATCATGTGATTGCTGTGATTGGAGAAATGTCTTCAGCACACCCAAGGATTCCTCAAAAAGGTCCAAAGCTTTATTCCGTGGTCATATAGTAGATATGTAGCAATGTTTCAAAGCCAAGCAGGGCCCCTTCATCAGGCAAGTAACCTTGCCTGATGAAGGGGCCCTGCGTGGCTCCGAAACGTTGCTACATATTTACTATGTGACCACGGAATAAACCTTTGGACCCTTTTGAGGAATCTTTGGTGTGCTGATGACATTTCTTCACTTTGAGTATCCACGGTTTCCAACCTATGGTCATTACAGCACCCAGCATCACTGAGCTGCCGGTTATCTTGAATGTTTAAGTGGGGAATATTGTGTTTCGCTGCGATTGAAGGTCACATTACTGGAAGCTCCCTGGTAATAAAACAGTACGACCAGGGAGCAGCTATCTGTGACAGTTTATTCACTGTGCTAGGAGCGCGCATTGAGGCCGGTCTCAGCACAAAAAAGCTGTTCCCCATAGAGGCATTTGTGCTGTGGACTGGTGTTAAGGTCCAGTCACCGCATATATACAGTATCTCAAAAAAGTGAGTACACCTCTCACATTTTTGTAATTATTTTATTATATGATTTCATGTGACAACACTGAAGAAATGACACTTTGCTACAATGTAAAGTAGTGAGTGTACAGCTTGTATAACAGTGTACATTTGCTGTCCCCTCAAAATAACTCAGCACACAGCCATTATTGTCTAAACCACTGGCAACAAAAGTGAATACGACCCTAAGTGAAATATGTCCAAATTGGGCCCAAAGTGTAAATATTTTGTGTGGCCATCATTATTTTCCAGCACTGTCTTAACCCTCTTGGGCATGGAGGTCACCAGAGCTTCACAGGTTGCCACTGGAGTCCTCTTCCACACCTTAATGACGACATCACGGAGCTGGGGAATGTTAGAGACCTTGCGCTCCTCCACCAGCTCCCACAGATGCTCAATAGGGTTTAGGTCTGGAGACATGCTTGGCCAGTCCATCATTTGTACCCTCAGCTCCTTTAGCAAGGCAGTGGTTGTCATGGAGGGGTGTTTGGGGTCATTATTATGTTGGAATACTGCCCTGGGGCCCAGTCTCTGAAGAGAGGGGATCATACTCTTCTTCAGTATGTCACAGTACATGTTGGTATTCATGGTTCCCTCAATGAACTGTAGCTCCCCAGTGCCGGGAGCACTCATGCAGCTCCAGACCATGACACTCCTACCACCATGCTTGACTGTAAGTAAGACACACATGTCTTTGTACTCCTCACCTGGTTTCCACCACACACACTTGACACCATAAGTTTATCTTGGTCTCATCAGACCACATCATTAAATAATGATACATTATGGTAAAAAAAAAATCCCAATAAGCATATTATGATTGGTTTGTGCAAAAGCATAGCGCCTACTAATGACACTGGAGCTGAAGGGGTTAACATCTAGAGTGATCAAGGGGTTAAATGTGTGGCCAACATGTGTTACTTTGTGTGCTGTTTTTACTAAGCAATGTGTTGCTGTCAGAAGAGAGCCCTGTGTTTGTTTACATACATAGTACTCTGTTCGGTAATGTCCGGAGCCACCTGCACCTGCTGATTGGTTGGTGCTGCAGCCAATCGCAACACAGTCGGGGCAGCGGGAGTGCATGGGTGAGATTTCTACCCCGTGGTGCGGATCACATAATAGGTACGTGATTGAGTGCAGAGCGGCTGCCCTGCTCAGTATATCTACAATGGGAGGTCTGCAAGCAGATAAGCTTTGGTATGCCATAGGTGTGGTGGGTCTATATCTCAGTTTAGAGGGGACTATTGTAGGAGTGCTATCTTCTTTGTTCACAACAGAGATCCATATATCAAATAATTTACCATAGTCCTTTCATGTTGATAAGCCGACAACCAGGTGATGATGAATACAATTTCTCTTCGTGTGGGCTCTGTTAGGAACATGTGGACGAAATAAAGAGAAATTGTATTCGTCCTCAACTGTTTGCCGACTTTACCTTCATGGAAGGACTCTTGTGCTGCCGGATGGAGACAGCAAGTCAGGCACGGTCAGTGGAAACAGAGAGCTCTTGCCGGTCCTGATTGCATGATTGGGTTGCAGTGCCATTAACATGCATGTAAATAGTGGTCTTTTACAGGTGGCTATCCATTGTTCTGTATTTTCCAATACAATCTGCAATATTTTTTCCAAAGAATTGGTAGCAAATACTTGGCTGCATTCAAAGGATGTGGGAATTCACTCTTCTTATAATGGCTAACGGGAATTGTGGATACATAGAGTAGGAAACGCATCCGAAAATCACAAAAAAGAACAAACATTTGTGGCCACTATTAGCCATAAGCTTATTTGCAGCATTTCACTGCTCTGTATAATGCGGAGCAGCAGTGACAGTAAAGGGTTCAACTTGCCAATCATTTAATCAGTATCCACTCAACTATGCAGCCCCTGTCCTAATGGAGATCAATGGAGATCAAAGTGATCGTCTGATGGTTGAGCTGCACAAAAACACAAAGTCCAACATCCTCCAGGCACAGAGAATTTGTAAAGCCTGAAAACAACAAATTTGTCAGCAGTTTAGTTTTTTGGTAGAAGAGACTTTATAGGGGGAATTTACTAAAACTGGAGAGTGCAAAATCTGGTGCAGCTCTGCATAGAAACCAATCAGCTTTCAGGTTTTTTCGTCAAAGCCTTGAACAAGCTGAAGTTAGAAGCTGATTGGCTACCATGAACAGCTGCACCAAATTTTGCACTCTCCAGTTTTAGTAAATCATGAGGATGGGGGTTTTTTGAAGGTAATTGAAGGCATTTCATGGGGGTTCATAGGCAAATAGACTGTGCACATTTTAAAGTGCAGTTGCACACTGCAAGAGCAGTTGCTCCAGAGCTCAGTAAATGAGGAAAAGCTTAACTTTGCAAAGAATACCCAATCACATGCAAGGAAAAAAAAAAAAAAAAAACAGCATTTTTGCTTGCAAATGATTGGATAATGAAAGTCAGCAGAGTTTCTGCTCATATACTAAGCTCTGGAGCAACTGCTCTTGCAGAGTGCAAAGCGCATGTTGTAAAGTGCACAGTCTATTTGCCTTTAGTAAATTAACCCCATGGTGTCTGCACTTTGGAAGGATTTGTAATTCCAAAACATTAAAATGAAGTTCAACTTAAAGAACTTGTTCCCCCGTTCCTCTTGCACAATTGGGGGGGGTGGGGGGGGCGCAGGAACCCGATTTTGACAGGTACCTGCTCCCACTTCTGTTCCCAGCAGCACTGGGAACAGAAGTTCTTCTTCCTCCGTCACCCCTGCAGTCTTCTGGGACACGGACATGTCCCAGAAGACTGCATCCACCAATACAAGATGCGCCGCGCAACTCCTCGCGCATGCGCAGTGGGTACCTTGCTGCGAAGTCGCAAGCTGTCACATTCGGGTGCCCATAGTGAAGATGCCATCTCCGCCGAGGGAGGACGGAGGAAGAAGACGGCTGCGGTGAGGTCACCGCTGGCCCATGGGACAGATGATTGGCTGTTTTTTAAAAGCCAGCAGATATACTTTTTGTAGCTGCTGGCTTTTTTTTTTTTATAGATGCTTGGAGCTACTCTTTAAGTACCATTGCAGCATCTGCTACATAGCATTAGTAGTTTATTGACTGATTTTACAGTGTTTGTAAAGTTAGCAGACACCAAAGTTTTCCACATATTGTGGCCTAACATCACTCATCTAAACATATATGGAAGGACAGGTGAAGCTTGTTCCGAAAGTAATCAATACAGAATCAAAAATAAATGTTTCAATAAAAACACTGGGTGCTTTTTCATGAAATAGACAGGAGATGTCACTGTTTCCCTTTGCAGCAAGTGCCTTGTGTTATCCATCATCTCACCAGTAAAATTTCATTAAGCAAGTCACCTTCTTTGTAATGTGTTCTGAAACTTGTTTAATATTATTCTGAATGTTTAAACACTTTGTGAAATAAATGCCTGTATAGGATGGCATCACAATTTACATAATTCTGCCAAAGATAGATTTGTTCAGGGAGATCCCAATATCACCCTCAATATTTCAAAATTACAAAGATATATTTCCTGTATTTTGACTTGCATTTAGTCTTAGTCTAGCATTGGCGCACTGACAATCTAAAATGATTATATTACCACTAAGTAAGGAAAAGAACAACTTTTCCAATGAACTGCAAAAAAGGGAAGTTTAGGATTACGATTAGTAGCGTAATTTCACAACATAAAAACATCCCAGCAAATAATAAGTAGCCGAGGCATTCCCTTCCCTGCAGCCACACATATATACAAGCGTCATGTATAGGTGCGGTTAAACAACAGGGAATGCCTTGATCAAATATGATTGGCTTTATGCAGTGACAGCTTCCTGGCAGGAATCCAAACACGCCCTGAGCTCATCCCTACGGCTCCATTTACACCTCAGCATTTTGTAGCTGGAAGCTCGAAGCTCGAAACTGCTGAAGGAGAAAAAAAAATCAATTATTTTATATGGAGTTGCTTCACATCTCCACTCCAAGTCGCTTGAAACCAAATGCCTAAAGCTCAAAAGAGTTCTGGAGATTTTTTTATAGCCACGTATTTATTGCCAAAGAAATTAATGCAAATGCATTTTTGTCTGCTTTTGTGCATTTTCTCATGCATTTTTGCGTGATGTTCTGCTCAAATGCAAAAAAAAAAAATTATAGTATATGAATAAATAAATGTAAAATAAATACACAAATTACTAAAAATCCTCATAAATAAATAATATGTAATAATAAATATTAATTAGCCCCTAATCATAACATTTAAAAAATATTATTAACCACTTAAGCCCCGGAAGATTTTACCCCCTTCCTGACCAGGGGGTATTTTGCGATTCGGCACTGCGTGACTTTAACGGACAATTGCGCGGTCGTGCAATACTGTACCCAAATGAATTTGACATCCTTTTTTTCCCGCAAACAGAGCTTTCTTTTGGTGGTATTTGATCACCTGTGCGATTTTTTGATCATGCGCTATAAACAAAAAAAGAGCGACAATTTTGCAAAAATAACAATATTTTTCACATTATTTTATATATAATTCCCCCCAAAAAAATGTAAAAATCAAAATTTTTTAACATTTTAGGGCAATTTGTTTTCTGCTACATATGTTTGGTAAAAAAAAATCGCATTTTGATTGGTTTGCGCAAAAGTTATTGCGTTTACTAACTAAGGGAAAGATTTTTGTCATTTTTATTGTTTTTTTTAAACGATTTATGGCGGCGATCTGTGATTTTTTTGCGGGACTGCGACATTGCGGCAGACAGATCGGACCCTTGAATGACATTTTTGACACTTTTGGGGGTACCAGTGACATTACTACAGTAATCAGTGCTATACATATGCACTGTTACTGTAAAAATTACACTGGGAGGGAAGGGGTTAACTTTATTGGAGAGGGAGGGGTTAAGTGTGTCCCTAGGGGCGTGATTCTTACTATCATTGGATGTGGCTGTGTGTGTAACCGCACAGATCAACGGTCCTACATAGCAGGACCGAGTGATCTGTGCTTTTCACAGGGGAGAGTGACAAGCGGCTTTGTTTACATTAGCCGCCTGCCTTTCTCCCTCTCTACCCGACGATCGCGAGTGAACGGCGGACATCGGGTCCGCCGGTCACACGCGCCGGCTTCTTGGGGTACGAGCGGGGGCAGGAGCGCGCCTCCGGCGGCGCGCGCTCGCCCCCTATTCGCTCCCAGGCTAGTGACGTACCGGTACGTCACTTTTCCTGGGAGGGGCTGACCGCCGCCGTATATAGCCGGGCGGTGGTCGGCAAGTGGTTAATAAAAATAAGAATAATAAATAATAAACACCCAAACAAAAAATAAATTATTAATAATGTATTATTGTAATTAATAATAATAATAATAATATTAATAATAATGTATTTAATTTGTGTTAGGGTTTTTATTATTATTTTATTATTTAATATTTTTTAAGGTTTAGAGGTTGTTAGAGGTTATTTATGTATTTATTATTACATAGTATTCATGTATTGTATTTATTTATGATTATTTTTATTTGTGTATTTGTTTTACATGTATTCATTTAATATTATTATTATTATTATTATTACTAGTAATATTAGCTCCCTAACCCTAACAAAAAATAAATAAATATTAAGACAATAAATAAAATATTAACCCCTAACCCTAACCCATCCTTAACTCTAACCTCTTACCCTAAAAAAAAAAAGTGAATATAAATAATAACAAAAATAAATAAATAAAAGTTGATGAAAAGGCTGAAAAATCTAGCAACAAATGATGCAACAGATAATAGTTTCCTCTATTGAAAATTGAAAGGATTAAAAGAGGTGCATGGAAGCCACCCAGCCCCCAGTCAGACCTCAGTTTTTTCATATACAGGGATGGAGACCAATAGCATGATAGCTTGTCTCATTTAAAGTCCCAAATATTTTATGAAATTAGGGATGGAGGCGCTGTGCTTTACAGGCCAATGCCTCATATAAAGTCCCAATCTGTGTTTTATACTGCATCCACCAAGGGGATGAAGGTGTATGCTTCTCAGCTGGTCCTTTTCAGTTTGTACCATCGCTACAACATAGCTATTAGAGCTATGAGATATTAGACCAGTCATAGATGGGAGCGGGTTGGGGGAGGTTTGGGCTGTCTCCCCCTCACTTGTCTCCCATCCATCCATTAGCAGCCATGTGCTTCCATTGTGGAGACCACTCAAAATAGTCAGTGTTAGGACTGCAGGTAACACAGGGTGCCATTCAGAGGCCTTGCAGCTTACACCTGTGTTTGCAAATGCGTGTCAACTAAACCCCTGTTCTTTATTTATATCATGAGACAGGACTACTTGGTTGGTGGCAGACTGGAGGGTGAGTACATCAGACTGGGGGCTGGCTGGCTTCCATGCACCTCTTTTAATCCTTTCAATTTTCAGTTTTTCTAATAAAGGGATGGAGACGTTGGGCATTACCTGCTGGAGTCTCACATAAAGTCCCAAATAGCCTATATTGTTCATAGTTTCCTCTATTGGCTAAAAAAATAAATAAATAAAAAAAAAATAAAAACTCAAAAACGCTGTCTAAAAACGTGCCAGAAGTTTGCATAAAAACATGCAAATAAATGCCCGAAATAAGCTCAAAGACGCTACGCTCAAGTGTGAATGCAGCCTAATGCAATGCAGCTGGATCAGGCGACAATGTTTTCCTTTAAGCCCCGTACACACGCACAGATTGTTGGCCGTAAATTGTTGGCCAACGTCCGATCTGCCGATTGTAGGCTTGTTAGTATGATGCTTCCGACAACCAACTGCGAATTTTCGGCCGAAAAAAATCTGGTGTGCATGCTATAAAATTTTTGTTGGCCAACAAAGAACGGCCGATTGTTCCTCAGTCAGTACAGATTTCGGCAGACAAAAATCAGATGAGCAAGACTGGGCATGCTCAGAGAAGAAAAAACACACGGAAAGTCAACCAGAACATGACATCACTTCTGAAGTTGGTTTTTGTTGGCCGACAAAAGTCCAGTGCAGGCCTGGAGCACATTTCAACCAACAAACAACACTGGACAAAAGTTGGCCAATCAGTTGGCCAACAATCTGTGCGTGTGTACGGGGCATAAGACTTTCCTTTACTGTACGGAGTAATCAGCAGTAGAAAATAATGTTAGGCATTCTTCCAGATTCAACTTTAGTAATTAGGCACTTATCCACATCAAACATAAATACAGTATTTACATTCAGTTGGTTGTCTGAGGCTTGCTTCCTTAAGTCCCCGTTCACACCAAATCAGACTTTGAAATCGCGTGAGTGCGTTTTCAGGTGCGACTTGGCTGAACAGATGTCTACGCAAGTCGCACCTGCAATCGCCAAAAATAGTGCAGGAACTTCCTTTTCAAATCTGTGCCACTGCAAAGTCGGTGTCGTACCGATTTGAACAGTTCCACAGCCAACAAAAGGGAATGACTTTTCATGCGATTTGGACCTATCAAATCGCATGACAAGTCGCACCGGTGTGAACGGGGCTAAAGCAGCATTAAACCCAAAAGCAATTATTTATACTAAGATGTGGTGTTTGCATTATATTTCTTTTTTTAGGCTTTTCTTCCTTTATTTTCTCCTGGCAATCTGGCCAGTAAGTCTGTTGTTTTTCAAAACAGCATACTCTCCTGCAGATGTAGCAGTTACAGGGATGAGACAAACCATTTGCCAATGACAGGGGGGCTTACAATGATCATCTTTTATATATTTATGCAAAACCTTTATCCCAAAAGTTACATAGTTACATAGTAGGTGAGGTTGAATAAAGACAATAGTCCATCCAGTTCAACCTGTGTAGGTGTGTGTGGCTGTAATCATCTCACCTGCTGTAACTGCTTATAGAGTATTAGCTGAAATTTGGCTTCAACTTTTTAGTGTATTTAAATCTTCTAGTTCAGGGGTAAACTTGAAAGGTCCACTTACCAATTTTCCATTCAGTCCGAGGTCCGGAAAAGTGACCGTCAAATTCCAAATACAGAACGCCAACAACAAAAAAAGGCATTCCCCAAAACTTTTGAACTATACACAAAAAAATGACCTAACAAATATACAACCAATATGTGAAATATGATGTTTGATCCATAGATAGAGAGAGACTGCAAACAGAATTTTGTGTCTTTTAGCTATTCTTCCCGTCTGATTTATCATTTCAGCCATTGTGGCGACAATGATGGAAAACAAATATATATGTGCATGTAAAATAAATCTATAATTTTAACTATACAGAACTACAGAAATGTTTTTAAAAACATTAATGTATTTCACCTGCATATCCACTGAAAATATACAGCAAAAAATAGTTTGTACTACTGTAAACCATAAAAATGAAGTCTCACTGCATTTTTAAAGAATTATTTTCATTATATTATATGAAAATAATTCTTTAAAAATGCAGTGAGACTTAATTTTTATGGTTTACAGTAGTACAAACTATTTTTTGCTGTATATTTTCAGTGGATATGCAGGTGAAATACATTAATGTTTTTAAAAACATTTCTGTAGTTCTTCTGTATAGTTATAATTATAGATTTATTTTACATGCAAGCATTCCCGCACTAGCTTGTCTTCCTAGTTGCTGTAGAGAAGAGAAACCTCCTTCCTCTTAGGTGGCATGATCGTGGTCGGTCGGGGATGCAGGGATGGTCGAGATGTGAGTTTGGAGTGACCCTCTTCGATGTGGTAGGTCCCGGTCTGACTGCTTGGCAAGGAGCTGAGCTCTCAGACACCCATGCACCTAGCCACCGAGCAGATGTCTCTTCACTGCCTGCCGCCGAAGCCCGGCTTCCCTCAGCTCAGTGTCCACAGACTACAACTCAAGGAATGCAGTGCGGGGGTGCTTAGGCGCGAGGAGGAATAAGTTCCTCCTCCGCTGTGAATGCTGGGCGGCGGGCAGGGCAGCGGTCGGGTGAAAATTAATAGGCAGCAGCTTCAGCACAGACAGACCGCCGCGGTCCAAAGCTAAGCGCGCCTGGGTCCGGACGCCGCCCGGAGTCCACCTATTGAGGACCCGGTTCTAGTACATCTAACACTGCCCTCCCCCCAGACTGACAATACTGCTGTCCAAATGTGCCCCTCCTTCATCCAGAGTGGAGGAACTCAAAGACCCCTTTTACACATACGAAACGTTCATTTCATCGGTTTAGTCGTGGCGATCTGCGATTATTAGCAGGACTGTGACATTGCAGCGGACAGATCGGACCCCTAACTGACATTTTTGACACTTTTGGGGGGGACCAGTGACATTACTACAGTAATCAATGCTAAAAATATGCACTGTTACTGTAATAATGACACTGACAGGGAAGGGGTTAACACAGTGGGTGATCTAGGGGTTAAATGTAAGCCTAGGGGAGTGTTTCTAACTGTGGGGGGATGGCCTTTTGAAATGATCACAGAGACCTGTGTTCCTATATAGAAGGATCACAGGCGCTCTGTGATCATTCCAGAGAGAACGGTCAGCAGTGTTTACAACAGCTGACCGTCCTTCTCTCTCAGCGGGGAGCAATCGCGGGTGTCAGGCGGTAATCAGAGCCACCTGCCCCGTGCATCTGAGTCCCCGCTGCCGAGAATTTCCCCCTTAATGACCAGGCCATATTTTGCGATTCGGCACTGCGTTACTTTAATGTACAATTGTGCGGTCGTGCGATGCTGTACCCAAATAAAATAGATGTCCTTTGTTCCCACAAATAGAGCTTTCTTTTGGTGGTATTTAATCACCTGTGCGATTTTTATTTTTTGCGCTCTAAACAAAAAAAGAGCAACAATTCTGAAAAAACAATATTTTTCACTTTCTGCTATATAACATTCCCAAAAAAAGAAATGTAAAAATCTAAATTTTTTAACATTTTAGGCCAATTTGTTTTCTGCTACAAATTTTTGTAAAAAAAAAAATCGCAATAAGCGTATTTTGATTGGTTTGCGCAGAAGTTATTGCGTCTACTAACTACGAGAAAGATTTATGTCATTTTTATTGTTTTTTTTTCTACTAGTAATGGTGGCGATCTGCGATTTTTAGGGTGACTGCGACATTGCGGTGGACAGATCGGACCCCTAACTGACATTTTTTACACTTTTGGGGGGGACCAGTGACATTGCTACAGTAATCAGTGCTAAAAATATGCACTGTTACTGTACTAATGACACTGGCAGGGAAGGTGTTAAAACAGTGGGTGATCAATGGGTTAAATGTGAGCCCAGGGGAGTGATTCTAACTGTATGGGGGCAGGGCTTATGGAATGACCATAGAGACCTGTGATTCTATATAGAAGGATCACAGGCGCTCTGTGATCATTCCAGAGAGAAGAACGGTCAGCTGTGTTTACAACAGCTGCCCTTCCTTCTCTCTCAGCGGGGAGCGATTGTGGGTGGCAGACGGCAATCGGAGCCGCCGGCCCAATGCATCGGAGTCCCCGCTGCCGATTGCCGGCGTGTGACCGACGTAGACCTACGTCGGTTTGCACAGGAGGGCCAGCCTGCTGCAGTATATATGCTGTGGGCGGTCCGGAAACCAGTTAAGTGGTTAAAAAGCAATCGTAGTGTAAAAAAGAAAATCCTGATCATCTCCCCAGAGTAGTACAGTGTTACTGTGGTAATATTGTATTGCTCCAGCCACTGTATTTAAAAAAGAAAAAAATATATATAAGAAAAGGAAAAACTGTAATAAAAAAATAAAAAAAAATAGAAAAATTGAAAAAAATTCTTATTTATTTCTTTTTTTAAATACTGCCACCAGTCAGTAACCCTGATCACCGCCACACCAGTTATATGATGACGCTGTACTGTACTGGGGACAGTATGTAAAACATTTTAAAAAACATATATATATATTTTTTTATTTCTTCATTTTCCAAAAACATTATGAAAAAAAAACTACAACTTCAAAAAACTTGCCGTGCCTCTTACTAAATACCTTGAAAAATAGAAAAATGATTGCGCAGGTAGACACAGACAATATATGAATACAAACTGCTGGCAACAACACAACAGAACTGTGATAAACATAGTAAAAAGTAAACAATGCCACGCTTAGAGCCGGTTCACATTAGCACGACTTGTCAGGCGACTTGTCAGCCTGACAAGTAGCGCTCCCTCGCGGTCCATTGACCGCTACAGGACCCGTTCTAATAGGAGCGACACAAGTCGCTCCGACTTAGAAAAAGGGTCCTGTACTATTTCGGGGCGACCTCGGAGCGACTTGCATAGACTTCCATTATGTGAAGTCCCTGCAAGTCGCTCCGAAGTCGCGGTGCACATCGGTGCACGCGACTTCACAGGTCGCCCCCCGAAGTCGTGTCGCCTCAATGTGAATGGGCTCTTAATGTTAATGATAAATAAACAAGTGTCCATAAACTGAAAACAAATCATGCTATTCCTAATGGTGAACTTCCTAAAGAGTATCTGACTGGGGTGAATAAAGTAAATGCACGTTCTGGTCACCCAAGTGCACCTCCACCAGAGATCATATAAATGCCTCCTTACCAGAAGTCTAGAGTCTGGACAAACAGCATGCAATCACAGAAGATCCAATCGGCTCCCTCCACTATGCTGAAGAACATGTTGATTAGTTCCTGGGAATGTTTGGATTTACACAGGCTGGATTTTATTGGAATTCTTGTAAGTGCTTAGTCATGACATCACTACCGGGTACTCCGCGCCAAATTAAAAAAAATGCGAACATTCAAAAGAGCCAAACTTGGCGTTTTGAATGCTTTTAAGTAAGCGCAAGAGGAGGGGTTTGGGGTATATTAGACCTCCAGATCCCTCCACCAGAGTACCTGTCGAAAAAAAAAAAAATTTAAATGTTCAAAAATATCGGCCAATATCGGTCGATATCCGATAACCAAGATATCGGTATCGGCAATAAAAAAACGATATTGGTCGATCACTAATGCTAACACTAATATTTTAACAGCATGGTTTATATTAGATAAAAGAACTAAGGTGTGAAGGCGCCTGGTTCGTAGTAATCACACTTAAGGTGACCTGCTGCCCGCTAAAAAAATGGGTTTGACCACTTTTTGAAAAATATGTGGTCTGAGTATCGCCCGGAAATGACAACACTTGTGACATCACATGCTGTTAGCGGTGGAACACAAGCCAGCCGCCGACACGCTAACCGATACCAGGGGATCCCCAGCTCCATACGGGACTGCGTGACACACATATTTTGGCATTCCTTCCTAGTGCCAGGACGGCACTACATATGTAAGCATCCCTATTTATTTTCGACTTTTAACTTAAAGCGGTTGTAAACCCCGAAAAAAAATAAAAAAAACCTGCAAGACACAGGCATAATGAGCTAGTACTAGCTCATTATGCCTGTGTCTTGCAGGTTTTTTATCGCGCCGGTTTAGGAGATATTAATTGTACCTACAGGTAAGCCTTATTATAGGCTTACCTGTAGGTAAAAGTGTCAAAAAGCGGGATACTACCACTTTAATAAAGGCAGTATTACACTATATTTGCACCTTTGTTTCCTATGTTAACCCTCTCATGAGCACCCTGGAGGATTTGGTGGATTGATCCTGCTAGGAGGAGAGGAGTGGAGAGTGTTGTCCATCCAGCAGTACTGGGCCCGATAGGTTTGGGCTACCTGCCCCCTTTTTTCCTGCCCCATGGAGGATTTGGCAAATCTATCCTGCTAGGAGAGGAGTGGAGAGAGTGATCCATCCAGGATCTTTGCCTTCAGAGCCTGCTAGGTCTGTGTGACCTTCTCCCTTCTGGTGAGCGCATATCTTTAATACTTCTCACAGGGTGGATATCCTCACATAAGGCACACTCTACTTTGCTACTCCCTGGCACAAGATTAATGCACCTTATGGCAGCACTCTAGCCATTGTATATGGACTTTTGAGTCACTATATTTATGAACCACTTTGTATAATATATGCACAATCCCACCACCACCACCACCACCACCTATGGTCACTTTTCATGATACTGTGTATGATTCATTTTGTATGGTATTAACCTGTCAGAGATTTTATATATATATCTTTTATTGTGTACTGATTGAGACATTCGTCTTGAGGTTAATACACCTTTGTGCACATTGTCACTTTATTTATGTTTGGTGCACATTGTCACTTTATATTTGGTGCACATTGTCACTTTATTTATATTTGGTGCACATTGTTACTTTATTTATATTTGGTGCACATTGTCACTTTATATTTGGTGCACATTGTCACTTTATTTATATTTGGTGCACATTGTCACTTTATTTATATTTGGTGCACATTGTTACTTTATTTATATTTGGTGCACATTGTCACTTTATATTTGGTGCACATTGTCACTTTATTTATATTTGGTGCACATTGTCACTTTATTTATATTTGGTGCACATTGTTACTTTATTTATATTTGGTGCACATTGTTACTTTATTTATATTTGGTGCACATTGTTACTTTATTTATATTTGGTGCACATTGTTACTTTATTTATATTTGGTGCACATTGTTACTTTATTAATATTTGGTGCACATTGTCACTTTATTTATATTTGGTGCACATTGTTACTTTATTTATATTTGGTGCACATTGTTACTTTATTTATATTTGGTGCACATTGTCACTTTATATTTGGTGCACATTGTCACTTTATTTATATTTGGTGCACATTGTCACTTTATTTATATTTGGTGCACATTGTTACTTTATTTATATTTGGTGCACATTGTTACTTTATTTATATTTGGTGTACATTGTTACTTTATTAATATTTGGTGCACATTGTCACTTTATTTATATTTGGTGCACATTGTCACTTTATTTATATTTGGTGCACATTGTCACTTTATTTATATTTGGTGTACATTGTCACTTTATTTATATTTGGTGCACATTGTTACTTTATTAATATTTGGTGCACATTGTCACTTTATTTGAACATTTGTTCTGAGGGTATCACACCCTCATATACTTTGTGCACATTGTCACTTTATTAGTCACCATCACTTATTTTATACACCCTAATTGATGTATTACTCACTGTTATTTTGTACTGTCTATGCCCTTATTTTATGAAATTATTTAATTTTTTTGTATATGATTGATTTTGTGGTGTACATTCTCTTTGAGGCCAACATAACACCATCATTTATGTGTATATTGAGACACTCTATTTGAGGTGTATACACCCTCACATACTTTGTGCACACTGTCACTTTATATTGACTATTACTGTTTTTTCAAAACACACTTGCACCAGCGCTAACTTCCCCCGTTTTCATGATTTACATTAATAACTCAGTTTTTTTTTAAAGTAATTCAATTGTGTACAAAATGTCCTCTGTTACATATGTGGTGTAAAAGGCTTTGGCTTCATGGTCTTTGTAGTCACTTACTGTCCGCATACACCTGTGGCTGCATATTATTGCTCAGGGCGGGCTTCCTAATGGTGACAGTGGCAGTACATGTCTGCGCAATGAGGGCTGGAATGGTCACCTATAGCCTCCCCATCATAAGTGCTTTGGATAAAGCACTGTTACCCTGAACACAGACCTAAATTGGCACTATTACCATTATTTAAATGAAAGCTGCAGATTTAGAAAGACTTAAAAGGATTTTGGAAATTACATTATCATGGTAAAGATTACATGGGATTGGGTTTACAGCAATTGCAGCCACAACTGAAAGCATTCAAGGAGCTACTAATGGCATCCAGTAAAACAGGAACTCTCAGAAATTCAGAAACTTCATTCACTTTAGCTTAATCTGAGCTCTGTATAATCCATCGGCTGCGAGCTCTGATGGAAAACTAGCTTTCCAGCATGAATGTTAGCATGTCTTCTGCTGAACAGACAGCAGTACACATGTACCGAATTACGTGCGGGTTCTTTCTGAACCGGCCAAATCTTGGTACCTGTATCTGCCTTTACTTTCTGAAGCCTTTTGGTTGTGACTTCACCTCTTGCATTATTATTGACATTTTAACTTCCTTCAGGCTTTATGAATGTGTAAAACATGGAACTTCCTTGTTTGACTGGTCCAGAATTACCAGAGGGTGTATACCAGGAATACCAGAAATACACTAACTGCCATGGTGCAGCACAACAATGTCTGGATGAAAAACTAAACTGCTCAGCAGGCAAATTATTATTATTATTATTATTATTATTATTATTTGAATACATTGAACTATTTTTTTTATTTATATTTTTACTTAAAAGAGAAGTATGGCCAAAGCTTTTATAGCCATACTTCTCTTGTGGGTCACAGGAGTGCACTTACTTCTGCTCTCCTGTGACCCAGAATCAGCCAAAAGCAGACTACTGCCTGATCTCTTATGACGTGGCAGAGATGCAACAGGCTCTGGAAGGATCTTGACCATATTGTTGGGATCCTTCCAGCTGCCTGATTGACAGCTGGCTCCACCTCTCAACACATAGATGAGAGCCAATACCAGTCATGCCCGCCCCCTCTCCAGCCTGGCACTCCAGTGAGCGCAGGAGGAGCAGAGTGGAGAACAGTGACTCAGTCACCACTCTCTGCTCTCAGCAGACTCAGAACTGAGTGATCAGCGATCCTGTGATCGGTGAGTTCTTGGTCTAAGAGTCGACATGGGACAGCTGCAGCATCACACTGATGCTGCAGCATTGAGGCGAGTATGAATGTTTATGTTTATGTTTTATTAAAAACCCCAAACTTCTCCTTTAATTAAAGCAGAAAGCAAAGCAGAAATCAAAACAAATTGAACATTGGTTATTGACCATAAGTTGTCTTTGACAACTTGTTCACAGTTATAGAGACACCAATGAAGTGCATCCCAGGACAAAACAGTGAAGCTAATTGGGGTCGGTAGTTAACAACATCTGGAGTCCAATTAATGAAATGAGTTTGGAGGTGTGGTGTTAAAGCAGAGTTCCAGCCAAATTTATTTTTTTAAACCCCAGAGATATTCTTTTTAATCCATGAAATCTATTTTATATTAGCTAAATATATTATTGTGTGCTATGTTATACATCATTTGTTTTAACAAACTAACTTTATATTTCTTCTGCAGTGGGATCCCATCTTAGATGTGGGCATGTGAAGCCCACATGTACCTTCTTCCGGGACTAGGTGCTGCTGGTTTACCAGAGTCAGAAGACATACACGAGGGTCGAGGAAAATTTTAATACAGAGCGGACGGCTGACTGAGAGGAGACGGGGCTGAGGTGGGACGGAGGTGCGGCTGTGTCAGTAATGCACGTCTTCTAGCTTTTAATGGCTAGAAGCCCTGCATTACTGACACGGCCACACCTCCGTCCCACCTCCTCTCAGTCAGCTCTCTGCTCTTACAATTTTCCACTATTTCCGTCTGCCTCCTCTCAGCTCTCCCATCCGCCCAGCCCTGCCCCCTGTAAGGACTCGAAGACGCGCCTCCTCTCAGCTGTCTGCTCTGTATTCAAATTTTCCCCCCATCTCCGTCCCGCCTCCTCTCAACTCTCCCATCCGCCCCGCCCCCTGTAAGAACCCAATGACGCGGTGGCAACTCCGTCCTGCCTCAGCCCTGCCTCCTGTCAGTAAGCTGTCCGCTCTGTATTAAAATTGATGACGCACATCTCCCAGGAGCCTGTGCGCCGCAGGAAGTGATGTATCTCACTGCAGTGCCAAAGGAGGAAGAAAATTGCTTACCCCCTAGCAACAAGGTAAGCCAATCAAGAAAAAAAAAAACGTCGGCAATGCTGTTTTTAATTGAGGAATGCCAGCAATTTCTAAAAAGTTTAAAACATGGGTGGAACTCCGCTTTAAGATTGCTGTTAATAAGAAGCATCAGCTGCTGTGAACAATGCTTCACAAAAAGGAGCTCTCTGAAGACATACAATCAAGAATAGTTGATCTGCATAAGGGATACAAAGAAATCTAAGTGTTTAGGCATCCATCAGTGAACAGTAAAACAAATTGTCCATAAACTGAGACAGTTTAGTACTCGAATCTTTCTAGAAGTGGGTGCTCAGCCAAGCTGACCCCCCAAGGCACAATGCAGAATCCTCAATGAGCTAAAAAAGAACCCATGAGTATCAGCTAAAGGTTTGAAGACATCACTGGAACTGATTAACATCCCTGTTTATGAGTCTACCATGCCTAAGTCTTTGAACAGGCAGGGTGCCCATGGCAGAACACCACAGAGCCAATGTTCATTGGTGCATGGTGGCATGTTACACTCCCCCCACCTTGAAAAAAAATTTCCACCATCATAGGTGGTCATTGACGGAAGAAACCCACCTGCATAAAAAAATGAACAGTCGCACAATCATTGGTAGTCGGTGGCCCTTTCACCTCCTCCCAGCCTGTATAAAAAAATTACCCCCCCCCCCCCTTCAAATAACAGTCCCACAATCGTTGGTGGACCATGACCCTTCAAACCCACCACCTTTACCTTCAAACTGCTGAAATCTTCCCTCTGGCTGCGTTTACAAACATTCATCCTATTTACAACATAGTAAGGGTGGCATTCTACACTGCGATGGCACTCAGATTGACTCTATACATTGTGCCTGTGATCTGAAAAGTGGCAGTAGCTCAAATCCCAAGAATTCATGGGTGTTTTCTGCTGCGTCATTTTAAAATGGCCCTCCAGAAATACAAGTCCTCCACTCAGCCATTTTAAAATGTATGGCCATAGTGAAGTGATTAATGTGTGAATACCTAAACTAATTCTAAAAGATGAAGGTATTTTTTGAAGATGAGGATCGGGGGTTGTTCTGTGCAAAACCATTGCACAGAGCAGGTAAGTATGACATGTTTGTTATTTTAAAAAATACATATATATCTTTAGTATCACTTTGCATGTCATACAAAAATAGTTGCCTGAACGAATTTATAAATAAAAAACGAATTTAAAAAAAAAAAGTAGTTGCCTGATTAATGTGATATGATCAAAAATCGTATTACCTTAGTACGATCATCTCAAGAATTAGAGTAAATAAAATACTAAATTTTCGCAGAACGGTGAGCATCGGTAAGCTGCAAAAGAGAACCAAACATATATTTAATACTTTTATGTACTATACATATACGGCAGGCAGCTCACTAAGGTACTCCCGTTCATTATTTTTTTGGAAGCAAGCACTGAATTAACATTGTTCAATTACTTTTATATACTGTATTTTGTATGACAACATTTAACATTTGCTAAATTCAAATAGGTAATATTATTATGTTTCTTCAACTGATTGATTTATTGTATTAGTGCAGCATAATTTCAGCAAAGGCTCCAGAAGCAAGATGAAGAGATAATTCAGCAAAACTTAACCACTTTACCACCGGAGGATTTTCCTGCTGTACGTCCAGGCCACCACTTTTTGCGATTCTGCACTGTGCGACTTTAACTGACAATTGCGTGGTCATGCAACGCCGTACCCGAACGAAATTTACGCCCTTTTTATCCCACAAATAGAGCTTTCTTTTGGTGGTATTTGATCACCTCTTTTCATTTTTTGCGATATTAATAAAAAAATGCGCCAATTTTGAAAAAATAACAATATTTTCTACTTTGACAGTTAAAAAATATCCAATATATTTAATTTTTGTCATATATTTAGGCCAAAATGTATTTAGCTACATGTCTTTGACAAAAAAATTCTCAATGAGCTTATTTTTAACCGCTTTAAGACCGGAAGATTTTACCCCATTCCTGACCAGGCCATATTTTGCGACTCGGCACTTTGTTAATTTAACGGAAAATTGCGTGGTCGTGCGATGCTGTACCCAAATTAAATTTATGTCATTTTTTTACCCACAAATAGAGCTTTCTTTTGGTGGTATTTGATCACCTGTGCGATTTTTACTTGTTGCGCTATATACAAAAAAAGAGCGACAATTTTGAAAAAATAACAATATTTTTCACATTTTTTTATATGAAATTCCCCCCCAAAAAAAGTAAAAATCAACATTTCTTAACATTCTAGGCCAATCTGTTTTCTGCTACATATTTTTGGTAAAAAAAAAAATCGCAATAGGCATATTTTGATTGGTTTGCGCAAAAGTTATCGCAGCTACTAACTACGGAAATTTATTTAATTTTTATTGTTTTTTTTTTAACTAGTAATGGCGGCGATCTGCGATTTTTTTTGCGGAACTGCGACATTGCGGCGGACAGATTGGACCCTTGACTGACATTTTTGACACTTTTGGGGGTACCAGTGACATTACTACAGTAATCAGTGCTATAAATATGCACTACTACTGTAAGTGGTGGTGGTGGTGGTGGTGGTGTGCACTTTTTGGTGTCATTAACACGCTCCTGCTACGGTCTCCTCTTCTGGCATCCGGCTCTGCAAGCTCCTCTTACTGCTCTGCGAACCTCATGCAACTACAAAGACAGACTACATAGTGCTCTCCATTTAAACAAAGTTTATTAACCTCCCTGGCGGTCTGATTATGTCAGAATCTTTGATCTAAAAGCGGTACATGCTTTGCATGGAAATATGTTGTTTTATATTTTAGGTCTGTAGTTCTTAGGAAACTCTCATTTAAATCTATCCAAACAAATTCTGTAGAATCATTTGATATACTTCCCAAATTTTTTTTAGTTTCGGTGCAGGATGAGTAGTTTCATCAAATTCTTCATTGTTTTGGAAGTGGAGATATTTCCTTATGAGGGAGAATCTGTACTCTGACATGACCGTGCCAAAGAATGGAGAGGCAGGTAATGTATTGGTTGTCCCATACCACTTCTGCAGGGGTTTCCCCACCACTCCCTGAAGAATTATTAGGCCCAGAAATTTCCAAATGTCATCTTTGGTCACTGGTTCCCACTTTCTGCATCTTGAACATTTCTGATCTTAGCTCTTTGTACCGGTTTGTCTCGGTAACTATTTTTTCAATACCCTCATTGGTTAGAAATAATTGTAGGTATGCCAAGGGGTTGTCATGGTCAACGTAAACTTTCATACCAGGTGCTCCAGTAAATGGGTATCTTGGGGGTGCTGCCTGATCCGTACCACAGTCAATAGAGCACCAAGCTCTCATATCGCTGAGCTCAGTCGCAGAATCGTCGCTGTCATCACTTTCAGTGCCTGATGATGAATTTTCCCACAAATTACTATTGATCAGTTCTTTAAACAATGCTGATTCATTGTCGCTGTTTTTCAGTTCATCTAAAAGTGCTTTTGAGCTAAAAGAACACTTTTTGGACGCCATGGACGTTCTCAATTTTCCAGGCACAAAGTGCAGGCAGGGCGCTGGAAAAGACACTAGGTGAAAGAAAACCTGTGGTGAAATGGCATGATACAAAGTTGTAATCCTAACAGATTACACTGTATCATGTCATTTGTTTTTATTTATTTTTTGAATCTCCCGCCGGTTCCAACCCCCTGCGTTGTGGCACTCGCAGGGAAGGGAACCAGAAGACAGGTGCCGACTTCGGGAGGACAGCAGAAGGATGGCTGGAGGACAGCGGGGGAGTACGGCAGGGGATCGCAGGGGAAGGTAAGTTTGATTGTGGGGTAATCCTGAGTGTGGCTCGGATTTACCCCTTTGGGAGCTGTATATTAACCCTGAGCCACACTCGGGAATACCGCCAGGGAGGTTAAAAGCCCCCATATAAAAACACTTACAAAATATAAAATCAAAAGCGCATGTGATCACATTCACATTCGTCTGCTCGCCACTCCGCACAGATCTCAGTGGCTGCGTGACATTGCGGGCTCGGCTCCTCCCTAGGATAGGTTGGTAGTTTTATGTATTATTGATTTAAAAGGACCTTGATTGAAGACACACAATTTTTTTAGAAGAACACTGCAGTGAATCACTCTTTATATTGTTATACATTGTTGTTATATTATATATATTTTTTTTTTTTTACACATGGACTTTCTTTTTTGGGGGGTAGTTTTATGTATTGTTGATTTAAAAGGACTTTCATTGAAGACACACAAATTTTTATTCTTTATTATATTTTTATTCTATTACTTTTTATGGTGATTTTTGGTTGCGCTGCACTGTAAGAATATTTGTTATTTGTACTGTGGTTGGATCACTAGGAGTGTACAGCAGCAATTTTATATAATCAATGAATATACTAAAATATTGACACAGTATTTGGATAGTCAAGGGTAGCGCTAATTGTATCTCACATACTGTAAAACAATGCCAGTGTTCACAAGAATTGGCAGACATGGCAGAACAATGTCTGTTAACCACTTGCCGACCGCCTCCTGTACATTTACTGCTGCACGCAGCCACTTACAGGCAAAGTGACATAGTACTACGTCGATTGCCAAAGAGCCTGTAGGGGGCGAGCGCGCGCCGCCGGAGGCGCGCTCCCACCCCCGCTCATTCCCTGCCTAGCCAGCGCATGTGACCGGTGGCTTCGATGGCTGCCGGCCACTCGCGATCTCCCACAGGAGAGGGAGAAAGACAGACGGCTGATGTAAACACAGCCGTCTGTCATTCTCACTGAAGTAGGCACAGAGGCTATGCGATCCTGCTATATAGGATCGCATGTCTCTGTGGTTACTTCACTAGCCACGACCCCTAACAGTTAGAATCACGCCCCTAGGGACACACTTAACCCCTTGATCACCAATAAAGTTAACCGCTTCCCTGCCAGTGTCATTTTGACAGTAACAGTGCATATTTATAGCACTGATTACTGTAGTAATGTCACTGGTACCCCCAAAAGTGTAAAAAATGTCAGTCAGGGGTCTGATCTGTCTGCCGCAATGTCACAGTCCGGCAAAAAAAAAAAAAAATTGCAGATCGCTGCCATTACTAGTTAAAAAAATAAAAATAAAAATGACATAAATCTTTTCCGTAGTTAGCAAACGCAATACCTTTTGCGCAAACCAATCAAAATACGCTTATTGCGATTTTTTTTTACCAAAAATATGTAGCAGAAAACAAATTGGCCTAGAATGTTAAGAAATGTTGATTTTTACTTTTTTTTTTGAGAATTTCATATAAAGAAATTTGAAAAATATTGTTATTTTTTCAAAATTGTCGCTCTTTTTTTGTTTATAGCGCAAAAAATAAAAATCGCACAGGTGATCAAATACCACCAAAAGAAAGCTCTGTTTGTGGGAAAAAAAGGACGTCAATTTCATTAGGGTACAGTGTTGCACGACCATGCGATTGTCCGTTAAAGTCCCGCAGTGCCGAATCACAAAATAGGGACTGGTCTTTCAGCAGCCAAATCGTCCGGGGCTGAAGTGGTTAAAGTACTGGATCACAAATCAACATAAAAGCATATGAAAAACATACATATTGACAAGTCCTCTATAATAAAGTGGATTTGAATCCTTAAGCCAAAACAGGTTTTTATTAACACAGAACATGTATACCTGTGCCCAGAATTCAGCTTTACATTTTGCAGCTGGAGCAGCATTATAAATGTAACACCTGTCATGGGATCAAAGGTAACACAAGGAATATTATAGTGAGCCTGATCTGGCCTAAAACATTCCCAAGCTTACAACATTGTTCTGTAAAGGGAATATTGATTTAAAGGGAATGTGACCCATGTCACACTGGTGATTATACGGCTGGTGACACCTTGCCAGCAGCAGAACCTCGGAAGTACAACTTCAATTTACTGTACCTAAGGGCTTGTGTCAATGAGCAAATGTAGCATGACTTCAAGTGCATACAGCTTGCATTTGAGGTCAGTTTGAGATGCTTCTGGGATTAGTAAATTCAGAATTTACTGACAGAAGCATTTAACTGGCAGTTGTCCTCCTAATCTCCATTTAACCACTTCAGCTCCAGAAGGTTTGCCCCCCTTCATGATCGGGCCATTTTTTTGAGATACAGCACTTTAACTGACAATTGCAAAGTCATGCAACACTGTACCTAAATAAAATGGGTGTCCTTTTCTCCCACAAATAGAGCTTTCATTTGGTGGTATATGATCAACTACGTTTTTTTTTTTTTGTGCTATTAACAAAAAAAGACCGACTATTTTGAAAAAAACAAACACATTTTTTTACTTTCTGCTGTAAAACATATCTAATAAAAAAATGTAAAAAATCGAATTTCTTCATCAATTTAGGCTAATATGTATTCTGCTAAGTTTTTGGTAAAAAAAATCCCAATAAGCGTATATTGATTGGTTTGCGCAAAAGTTATAGCACAAACTATGGGATATATATACGTATTTTTTTTTTTTTTTTTTTTTACTAGTAATGGTGGCAATCAGCAATTTTTAGTGGGGCGGCGAGATTGTGGCGGACAAATCTGACACTAAGTGACACTTTTTGGGGACCAGTGACACAAATACAGTGATCAGTGCTAAAAAAAAAAAAGCACTATCGCTGTACTAATGACACTGGCAGGGAAGGTAACATCAGGGGCGATCAAAGAGTTAAATGTGTTTCCTGGGAGTGCTTTCTAACTGTGTGGGGTATGCTTTGCCTGGGGGAAGACAGAGATCTGTGCTCCTGCTTAGCAGAAACACAGGATATCCATCTTCCCCTCTCACAGAATGGAGATCTGCCTTGTTTACATTCTCTCTTTCTCAGGAATGATCGCTGGGTGCCGGCGAACATCGGGCCTGCAGACCCACTGATTGGCTCCCGTTTTGTGTCCAATCACAGCGCACATACTGGCCCTAGACCTGGAAATTGAAATGATGTATAGGTACGTGATTTCGTGCTAAAGGGCCACCCTGCTGCAGTATATGTACGTAGGGAGGTCCGGAAGCTGTTAATGTCTTTATGAGCTGCATCAACCTGCTTCAAGGTTGTTTTGCATTCTCTTTTGAGGCAAACTACAAGTACAAGTACATCACCGCAGGCCCTAATAGACATTGCTGTCTAAATGGCTAAAATACTGCAGAATCTTTATTACTGGTCAGTGGTCACTAACCTCTCGCTGGTTTAGCAACGTTTTAAGTGAAGGTACGTTGACTATTACTATTCCTGTCACTGGCCCTAAGATGTTTACTGAGACAGACAGAGAGGGGCAGATCTTCCAGTTGCAATCCCCGTAGAGACTGCTGATGAACTTGGATCCTCCACTCCTGCACAGCCAGGCACACTGAATTTTCACATCACCCAGAGTCAGAGAACAGTTCGGGATTTTGTGTTTTTTTTTTGTTTTTTTGTTTTTTTATTTGAGGGTTCTTACTATAGATGGGGATGGGAGGTTATGGGATACCCACTTGACTTCAGCAAAATTTCAGCAAACTTCTCCCTCGCTCTCCTCCTGTACTTCACTTTGCTTGCTCCAGTTGAATGACTCTGATATGTCTGACAGATTGCCAGTCAGATTAGCAAAAGCCCATTACAGGCAGGAACTTGTAGCCCCACTTTGTGTAGCACAGACTTAGTGATACAGCTTGTACTTTTCCTCTGTGGCCACTGATCCCAGCACCACCTCTTTAGGCACTGCCAACCCACCTGGCTGGAGCTGCCCCTTTCACTAGTCCTCCAGGCTAACTCTACACACCAGTCCACCAGACTGACTCTTCACCAGCCCACCCAGCTGACTCTCAGGAGATCTCTAGGGAAAAGGCTGAAGACCTTAGCACATCGCTGTCTTCAGGGGGGACTGTTCATGTGGCCTTTGACCCTTTGTTAGTCCGCACAGTGTTGACAACTCACTCTGTCCTCTCTTTTTCCCATGCCTCCAGGAAAGCATCCTCTCTTTGTGTTTTTTGGCATGACCCTTTCATCACCCAAGCCCCAGGCCGAAGCAGGAAACCTCCCCCCAGACTAGGGGGTTTGCCCTAAGGGTCACCAACAACCTCCTCAACACTGCATGTCCATCTTCTATCCAACTGCCCCTGCTGGCATGGCCCATGTCTATTTATGAGGTATTCTCTGCCCCCTGCCAGCCCATTACTGGGGATTGGCTGAGGCCTCATCAATATGAATGGCAGCCCCTCCTAACCCTCACTCTCTCTAGTCCTAGAAGATTCTCCAACCATCTAGAACAGGGGGAGGCATCAGAGAGCTGTCATGAGTCATCCAGCCCTGAACTCTAATAAACCCTGGCCCAATTAAAACTCACCAGCTTAAATGTGAGTCAGAGTATGGTTTTCCTACACTCACTTCTAGCACTCACTAGAGGGTGCTACAGTGACATAGAAAGCTGTGCAGGGATGTCCTCCTGCCTGGACAGTTTCAAAGGTTCAGGGCCAGATGTGAACAGGAGAGTAAGGCCCCTTTCACACAGGGAGTCCGTCAGGCGGACTCCGTTTTTCTCAGTGGGGGATCAATCCACCGATCCCCCGCTGAGCAGGCGGATGGCAGCTGTGTCTCAACGCTGTGTGCAGAGACACAGCTGTCAGGTCCCGCTGTTCTCTATGGGGGAATTGGATGGGAACGGAGCATCTTTCCGTTCTCATCCAATCTGCTGGACAGATGGAAAATAGGGTTTCCATCCATCCAGATTTGACAGGTCGGATCGGATGTCAGCGGACATGCCCCATAGAGATGCATGGGGTGTCCATTCAGATCTGCCACAAAAACTAACAGGCGGATCTGAACGGTCCGCCTGTGTGAAAGGGGCCTTAGGTAGAAGTGTTCTGAAACTTCTGTAAACTCACTACAGAGTGAGGCCAATGTAAAAACTCTAGAGCAGGTCACAAGGTGGTTGTTATCCTCCTATAAATCTGTATGGTTATTTTACTAAAGGCATATAGGTTGCTCAATTTGCAAGGAAAGTTGCACTTTACAAGAGATTTTTCCACAGAGCTTAGTAATTGAGGAAAAAATTCTCTTTGCAAAGGATACCTAATTGTGTGCAAGGAACATGTTAAAAAAAAACTTATATTTGCTTGCACATGATTGATTAATGGGAGTCAGCAGAGCCTCACTTTTTTTCACAAAGCTATGGGGCAAAGTCCAATGCAAAATGTAAATTATCTAACAAAGCCTAAGCCTATTTGCCCTAAGTAAATTGAGAGCTGGGTAATGCTCAAGCCAAGTTGTCAGTGGTTAAGATCCTAATATATTTGTTGAACAATTAAAGTGAACTTTTTATCCATGTGTAGCGCCCCTCGGTAGGCTACTAATGTTAGGAAAATTTCGTTTTTGGCCTCCCTGTCATCAGGGAAATCAGTAATTATTCAATAGTGCATCCCACTGAACTCTTGGATATAGTGGACAGAAGACCTCTGACGCTGGCATGCATAAATATGCCTTTTCAGCCAATCCCTGGTCAGGAGAGTGAGTGACCAGTAGGGGACTGAGAGGGGTACAAATGGGCTGTGGCCTGGAACAGCTTTCTCTTGCTCCTGGGGGAGCAAGACGCAGCGTGAGTCCTGAGGCATCCCTGGGAGACTACCTGCAGCTTCAAATAATTATTTTGGGGTCTCGGCTTATGCTTGAGCTGGGGGACCTCTTGACTAGCCTTATAAGCATGTAGAAAGCTCATCAGGGCATCCAGAACCCAGGCAATAAAAGTACAGAAGTTGACTGGTACTACAGACGGCAACAAAGTATACAGGGCACAGCGAGTACCTGCTATGTGGATTCCAGAGACTTTTCTTTCCCTATTAGGGAGAGCTTACAGCAGTACATCCAGGATCAACTCCTCCAGTTGAGGAGTTCCTGTTTTGAATCTAGGTACCCTTCACATTAAAGAGGGTGGTTCTCACCCTGAGGGAGCAGATCAGAGTAAAGCCCCATTCACACGGCCCGAATGCCAGGCAACATGGGCGGTTGAATAAAAACTGTCCAACATTTGTGTATATGCCAGCCAGTCCAACTGAAGCTGGCTGTTTGGCGTGCATGCTGGAAAACCAGCAGCCGACCAGCCCCTGATCAGTGCTCTCAGCCAATGGCGGGGGGAGTCCCCCTGTCAGAACACAACAGCTCACTGGGGGGAGATCACTGTACTAACTTCGGATCGTTAGTATAGAGCAGTGATGGCAAACCTCGGCACAAAAGATGTTTTGGAACTACATTTCCCATGATGCTCAACTACACTGCAGAGTGCATGAGCATCATGGGAAATGTAGTTCCAACATCTAGGGGGGCCAGGGTTCGCCATCACTGGTATAGAGGCTCTGACAGTTTTTTTCCATTCAACCCAAAAACTCATAGTGTGTACGAGGCTTTAAAGTCCTCCATTACAGTTGGCTGCTATGTGCCTATCAGGGCCTATGTACCAGGCCTATGTACCTGGGACTAAGCAGCCAGACCAGTCCCTGCTTTGGGTTACACAAGAAACCAGGTCTACCTAGTTCTGACCTGTCTACCTGCATAAACTACTCTTAAGTACTACCGCATTATTACAGATGAGTGACAAGAGGTTGGGGAATCCTGCCTTATGATCGGAGATCAGAGAGTACCTAGTAAAGGCTCACTTCTTCCAACCACAGCCTTTCAAAAGACCCATTTCCAAGATCAATCTGTATGAGAAACTGTTTTATTTTTGACAAAAAAAATAACAGGCAAATTGTACACTACATTTCTAAACACAACAAGATTTAATACAAATAATCTGCACTCCCGATTTGCAGGGTCATAATGTTGGGATTTAACATGTATTGTGAATTTTAGCTTTATATATATCCTGTTCTGAAAGATAATGTTTGACAGCCAAAAGATACTAAAGCATGCTTAACAAAACACTGCTTAAAACAGTGTAGATAAGAGATACCTATAAAGCATAATATCAGTTTTCTTGTGATTGTATGAACTGCCCTCTAAATTGCCCTTAAACCCAGACAAATAATATCCATCAAATGCAAATTCTTTACTTAGCTGATCATCACTGCATTATGTCTGCATCCTGTCATACATATAGTATTTATTCAGTAGACGATCCTCTAATCCAACAGAATCCCATGCAGAAAAGGTCTCATGTATTACTGACACGCAGTTAAAGGAGTTGTAAAGTCAGGTTTTTTTTATCTTAATGCATTCTATGCATTAAGATAAAAAAAACCTTCTGTGTGTAGCAGCCTCTCCAGCAACCCCTAATACTCACCTGAACCTGATCTCTGTCCAGCGATGTCCAGGAGGCCCTCGGCCGTCCGGGACTCTCCCTCCTGATTGGCTAAGACACAGCAGCAACTTCATTGGCTCCCGCGGCTGTCAAAGTCAGTCAGC
Organism: Pelophylax lessonae; assembly: GCF_965119305.1. Classification (NCBI taxonomy): domain Eukaryota; kingdom Metazoa; phylum Chordata; class Amphibia; order Anura; family Ranidae; genus Pelophylax; species Pelophylax lessonae. Next base: position 344,772,382 of record NC_138768.1, on the reverse strand, counting down.
CAAATCGGGAGAGGGGGGGCGGGGCCGAACGGCAGCTCCGTGTCTGAATGGACAAACGGAGCTGCAGCTCGGCTCGGGTGCCCCCATAGCAAGCTGCTTGCTGTGGGGGCACCCGATAGGAGGGAGGAGCCAGGAGCTGCAAAGAGGAACCCGAGAAGAGGAGGATCCAGGTTGCTCTGTGCAAATCCACTGCAACAGAGCAGGTAAGAATAACATGTTTGTTGTTTTTAAAAAAAAATACAAGACTTTACAATCACTTTAAGTATGTTATTTTTATTACCTGAGCTTCTGTGTACTTAATAATCCTGTTAAATGATTTCCGATGTATAGTAAAGGCAAGGGAAATAGCTAAAAAAAAAAAAAAAAAGTGATCTGAATTAAAACCGGTTTAGTTTTGCATAAATAAAGCTAAATAATAAATAAAAGAACACCATGAATATTAAAAAAAATATGTATAATTATTACACAGTATAAGCACTTGCATTATATTTCCTCAATCCCTTGTGCAGGAGGACTGAAGTTACCAAGCCTTTTGATGGAGGAGGAATGCCCCCTAATAATCCAGTGTTACAGCATTCCACAGTGCCGGTAATCTAACAGTTGGAGCTTGCTGGTACTCCCTCACCATACAATCAGCGGAATAGCTGTCTGTTTTCTCTTTAGTCTCCAATACACTTTGTCCAGAGAGAATTACATTTGTAACTATGCTATATGTCCCATACTCATTCGAGTAATGGATCATATTCAATTTTAATTGAGTAATATAAATAATAGTATATACCATATGACATTTTTTACTGTGAGAAATCAATCATTTCAATTACAACAATCAGTTGTAGTTTAAACTCAATATTGGCCCCTTCTTTTTATTGCAACACTTTATCATAGCCCCCACCCCCCTTCTCTATGATAGTTTTAAACCTCTAAAATCTTTCAGTAATCTACCATGGAATCTTTTCAAATGATCTGGACCCTATAGCTGTTTAAGAACTATAATTAGTTTTTACAAGGTAAAGAATAAAGGGAAGCAGGGACTACTTAGAGTAAAAAAAAAAAAAAAAAAGGTAGAAGAGCTGGCATGTACATGCTTAATCACAACTAAGCTATGGTACACTTGATAAGAATTGACATATTTTGCTGTTGGACTCTAGGAGGCCTGAAATAGTGGGCCCCCAGCCTATGATGGTAGCAACGAAAGTAGAATAAAGGAAAGTAGAAAGTAGAAGGAAAATATATAATTGTTGAAGGTGCAATATTTGTCCTTTGTGGGTGATGCAATTGTCATTCGTCCATTGTCACTTGTCCATTTTGTAAAAAAAAAAAAAAAAAAAAGCAGTAATTTATAATTATGATCAATTAAATGCATTTAGGGTAAATGCCTTTAAAAAAAAAAAAAAAAAAAGGGTTGTTTAGTAAATGCCATGTCCATACAACAATTTCTGGTTGGGGAAATGGAATGCCCTCTCATGGTCTGAATTAGTAAAAAACTTTGGGAATACCTAAAAACGCCTTACCTACTTTATGGGAGGACGAACTGGAGAGTTTGCAGCTGTATGCTAGTGATCCATATGCCATCTTTGGATTAGGATATACGGTAGTGGAAATGTTTTTACAGAGAATAAGATTGCACATATTCTTGACCTGTTCCACTAGTACTTCCAATATCTAAATGTTGTGTCCAATATATAGGGATAATATATATGGTCACAATTCTGTGAAAGGCCCCCTATATCCTGATTTTCCTTTCTTCCTCTTTTATCAGGGGCACCTTTTAAACAACCACCTTGAATAAACTCCTGAAGAAGTTGACAGAAAGATCAACAAAATGATAGAACTGGAGCTCACTCTAACTCCATTGTGTGATGTCTGAAATGTGATTAAGTGATGGTGCCGAACACCCTCCTGTTCGGTTTGCACCAGAACATCTCAAACAGGGAAAAAGTTCTAGCGAACATGCAAACTCTATTAAAGTCTATGGGACACGAACATGAAAAATCAAAAGTCCTCATTTTAAAGGCTTATATGCAAGTTATTGCCAAAAATAGTGTATGGGTACCTGGGTACTGCCCTGGGGGACATGTATCAATGCAAAAAAAATGTTTTTAAAATTATTGTTTTTAAAGGAGAAGTGATTTTAATGATGCTTAAAGTGAAAATAAAAAAAAAAAAATTCCTTTAAATAATCGGGCCTGGGGGGGTCCCCTTAATGTACCTGTAAAGTGGTGCATTTGTAAAGTAGCGCCTTCAGGTCTGTCATGGATTTTAAGCGTAACCCCAGGCCAAAATTTAAAACAAAAATGGCATAGCATTCCCCCAGAATCCATACCAGACCCTTATCCGAGCATGCAGCCTGGCAGGTCAGTAAAGGGGGTGGGGCGAGCGAGCCATACCAGGCCACATGCCCTCAACATGAGGGGGGTGCTCTGGGGCAGGGGGGGCTCTGTCAAACAGGTGCAGGGCCTTGGGTGTTGGTGGTGCCTAAACACTGTACCCCTCACACGTTACTGTTGCTGGGCGCAGGAACGGGCACTGCTGTATAAAATTAGAAAACAAAACTTAAATTACATGCACCTGCCAAACAGGTACAGAAAAATTGGGCCTTGGGTGTTGGTGGTGCCCTAAACCAAAAACATTGTTGGAAGCTAGCATAATCAAGACTCAGAAATAGGATAGGCAGCATGGGCAGTCTTTAAAGGATCCCAGATCCCTAGCAAATTCAACCAGTTACATCAGCATCAGGGGCTTGATAGCTGCTGTTGATCCAGTACTGATTCATTTTGATAAATGTCAGTCGGTCAACGGAGTCTGTAGACAGGCGCACTCTTTTATTCGTCACAAAACTTCCAGCAGCACTGAATGTCCATTCTGTAAGCACACTGGGACCAGGACAGGCTAATAGCTCGATTGCATATTAAGCAAGTTCTAGCCAGTGGTCCATCCTCAAAACCCAGTAACCCAGTAGATGCTCAGTTGAAAAGATCTCCAAGTCTGCTCTTGCCCCTAGATAATCCTGCACCATATAATGCAGACACTGTCAATGGTTGCTTAAACCTAACAGCCATGGGCGCTGAGGACTAAAGGATTGTTTAAAGGCATCGGTCAGCCGGCCGCCTTCTTCACAGCTCCTCCTTTGACCGAACGAAGCCCCAGAAACATGTTGTCCAAATGGTAACCTCCCAGTGTCTGGAAAGGTGTTACACAAATTTTTCTTTAAGGCGTCCTCAAGATGTTTCATCCTCTGCTCCCTCTGCAAAGGCAGGATGAGCTCCGCAACTTTACTCTTGTAACGCTCATCAAGACAGGTTGCCAACCAGTAACTATCCCTCTCCTTGATACCACGAATCCTTGGGTCCTTCGCAGGGTTTGCAGAATCAGGGACTCCATGCAGTGTAAGTTTGAGGGGGCATGAGATTCTAAGTCCTCCTGGTCACTAAGGATGACATTGTCAGGAGCAACCTCTCCCTAGAAATGTACAACTCCTGGGGTTTCTGGGGAATGAAAACCATCCCTTGAAGACTGCTGTATGTTTTCCTCTATATCCATGCTGCCACAATCCTCCTCCTCCTCCTGTGTGCTTTGCGGCCCCGCAGGAAAGGTGTCTGCATAAAGGGGGTCTTGTGAAGAAAGGAAGTCCTCCTCTTCCCCTCGCTGTTCAGTCTCAAGTGCCCTGTCCATGATTCCACGAAGCGTGTGCTCCAGCAGGAAGACTAGAGGGATAGTGTCACTGATGCATGCATCGTCGCGGCTCACTATCCTTGTGGTCTCCTCAAATGGTGACAGGACAGTGCATGCATCCTTTATCAGCAGCCACTGGTGTGGTGAAAAGAAGCCAAGCTCCCCTTAGCCTGTCCTTGTGCCATACTCACACAGGTACTCATTGATGGCCCTCTGCTGCGTATGCAGCTGCTGCAGCATTGCCATTGTTGAATTCCACCTGGTAAGCATGTCACAAATGAGGCGGTTGGTGGGAAGGTTGAATTCCCATTGAATGTCAGCCAGCCGAGCACTGGTATTGTATGACCGCCAGAAATGGCCAAAGACTTTTCTGGCCTGCCTCAGAAGATCTTGTAAGCCCAGGTACATGTTCAAGAAATGCTGCACCAGCAAATTAAGAACATGTGCCAAGCATGGAACATGTGTCAAGTGTCCCTGTCGGAGGGCAGAGAGAAAGTTGGTGCCTTGGTCGCATACAACCATTTCTGGCTCAAGCTGCCATGGTGTCACCCACCTCTGAGCCTACCCCTGCAGAGCTGACAGAATCTTTGCCCCCTTGTGGCTCCTGTCCCATAGACAGACCAACTGAAGCACTGCATGGCATCTTAGCCACTTGAACGCTTAGGGAGCACTGCTGGTTCAGAGGACAATTCAGCAGAAGAGGCCATAGAGGAAGAAGAAGAGGAGGTGGAGCAGACAGATGTGGCAGAATCACCAATAGTTTTTGGGAGGCATGGGGTGGAACAAGCTCCAGCACTGAACCCTGTCCTGCTCCCTTCCCAGCTGCCAGCAGAGTTACCCAGTGTGCCATGAGGGAAATATAACGTCCCTGACCATGCCTGCTGGACCACGAGTCAGCAGTAATGTGAACCTTCCTGCTGACCGCTCTGTCCTACGAGGCCAAAATATTGCCTTCCACAAGATAGTACAGAGCTGGAGTGGCCTTACATGAAAAGAAATTTCTTTTTGGAACCTGCCACTGTGTCTACCAGATGAAAAGGCAGCAGTTGTGGTGCTAGCAATTTTGGCCAAGCTAGCATTTAGATGCTGAGCATGTGGATGGCTGGGACAGTATTTGTTTTTTTTTACGGTTAAGCAACTGGGGTAGCAAAATTTGCCTGCTGATCAAATCAACAGGTGGTGTACTGCTAGCAGATTGGGTGCAAGTACCTGTGGCACCCATTGCTATACCATTATCCCTCTCAGTGCAGGTTTTTGAGAAGACTGGAGGTATAGTAGGGGTAGAGATCCCAGATGAGGAGCAAGGAGAAGTCTGCATTTTTTTATGATGCGGGTCTTTCAGTTACTGTTGCCAGGTCGTCATATGTCATATGTCTTGTCAAGCATGTGGTGCCCAAGCGGCTGGTGTTCTGGCCACGCTTGATCCGATTCAGGCAGATTGCAAACAGCAACGCTGCGGTCTGCTGCACATGTGTTGAAAAAAGCCCACACCAATGAACTTTTGGAAGTCAGCAGGGAGTTAGCAGTGCCCTGCACCTGTGGAGCTCTGTGTTGTGATCCAATAGGGTGGCTGCCCTTAAGCCTGCCCCTGGAGGACATCCTGCCTCATTGGAGTTGTTCTCACAGGCACCCAAGTACAATCAGTGACCTCATCAACCCCCCCTCCTCGTTACTGGAGCAAACTTGGTGTTACGCTCAGCGCTCCGGGCCCCCTGCTGGCCTCAGAGCGCTCACAGCGTGTGTCCCCAGGCGGCGCTCCTGCGTCTCGGCGTGTGCGTTCCCGCTCTCCAGGGCGCGCACGCACCGGGACTCTTAGACCTAAAGGACCAGTGCACAGGTGATTGGTGCCTGGTCCAAACTGGTTATTAAGGGTTAAGGTTTGTGAGAGGAAGTGCTGACTTAATTAGGCTTCACCTGTGCACTGCTCATAAATACCTTCTCCTCCCACAGCTTCCTGCCGGATCTTTGTGCCTTGTGCCTCTGAGAAAGCGTTCCCTGCTGTGTTTGTTTGCTTTGCCTGTTGCTGAACCCGTTGCTACCGACGACTCACCTTTGAACCTCTGCCGCCTGCCCTGACCTCTGCTACGTCCGACTACGCTCTTGCCTACTCCCTGTGTACCACGCCATATCAGCTGCCAGAGAGATTGAGTTCTTACTAGGGGACACGACCTGGTAGTTACCGCCGCAGCAAATCCATCCCACCTTGCGGCGGGCTCTGGTGAAGACCAGTAACTGCTTAGAACCGGTCCTCTAGTACAACCCGCGCCATCGTCTCTCTGGTCCTGAGGATCCACTACCAGTCCTGCCGGTTCGTGACACTTGGCAGTATGCTGCAGCTGGGGGAACATGACTGCTAGTTTCTTGTCCGTCATTGTCACCCCCCTCTCTCTAGGCTCACGTTATACCCTTCCTCAACCTGGGAACCAACATCGGAGCTTTCAAATTGCTGTGCATCCTCCAGCATCATGTAACTGACACTATGATCAAATAATTCAGGTGACTCCTCAGTGCATGATGGTGGGGCTACGGAAGGAGTAGCTGTGGACAGGGAGCCTGTGTAATAGACTGCTTTGGCAGCTGCGGTGGAAGGCAAACTAGCATGAGCCTGGGTGACAGAGGATGAGGAGGATGAAGACGGCTTGGTTATCCACTCTACCAACTCTTCTGCATGTTGTGGCTAAATAACACGGCCAGCGCCAGAAAAAAAGGACAAGCGTGCCCCGCCTGCAGAGTACTCCCCATGTCCATGACCACCACTTTTCACTGTGGACACAGAGGCTGCTTGACCTCTTTTAGAGGCCTGTGAGTGTCTGCCTCTCCTTGTTGGCCTTTGGGACATGATGGGGATTTTTGGGGGGGGGGGGTTTTATAAGTTTATAACTTTTTATTATAGACTGTGGGATGGAAATATGGTGCTTGGGTGCAATACTTTTGTGCTTGGTGCACTATAAACCCTTTTATTATTGTTTTTTTATCTTTTTTGTGGGGGGGGGGGGGATTTTCATAACTTATAGAGTGCGGGAAGGGAATAAGGTGCTTGGATGCAATACTTTTGTGCTTGGTGCACTGCAAACCATTTTATTACAGTTTTTTTTTTTTTTAGTAAAGAAAAACGTAATAAAGCCAAAAAAAAGAAAACCCCTGCTGATACAGAAGGAATAGCACCTGCGGCGCAGTAGGGGGGACAGCAATTATACCCTAAATAAAATTAGTCCTGCTACACCACAAAAGAAAAAAGAAAACCCCTGCTGATACAGAAGGAATTTTACCTGCGATGCAGAAGGGGGACAGTAATTATTCACTAAATGTTATTAGTGCTGCTGTGCCATGAAAAATAAAAACACTGCTTACGCAGAAGGAATAGCACCTGTGATGCAGAAGCAGTAACAGCAATTATACCCTAAATATAAGTGCTGCTCTGCCAGGATAAAAAAAAACACACACACTGCTGATGCAGAAGGGGGAATAGCAATTATACCCTAAATAGAAGTGCTGCTGTGCCACAAAAAAAAAAAATACACATACACTGCTGATGCAGAAGAAATAGCACCTGCGACGCAGAAGGGGGTCAGCAATTATACCCTAAATCTTATTAGTGCTGCTGTGCCACGAAAAAAAAAAAACACTGCTGACAGAATGAATAGCACCTGCGACACAGGCGGGGGAGTACTAATATTGCAGCAACAGAACCTGATGCTGCAAAAAAAAAAAAAGAAAAAGGAAAGAAAAAAAATAAAATTAATGAAAAAAAACGGATCAGTGGGGTGACCCAGACGTGTTGCATACACCAACACTTCAGTGGCACCACTACACTGTGTTACACAAGAATCAGCACAGCACTACACTTCACTGACTGAAAGCACAATCCATTAACTACCCTACCTAATCTCCACTCCTAAGACACTACACAGGACTGCTGTGTAAGCAGCCTTATATAGTGTGGGGCATAGACTTAGCCCCATGAGCCATGATTGGCTAAAGGCACCCTGCCTTTGACCAATCATGGCTCTGACAGAACATTGTACTGTGATTGGCCACAGCATACAGGTCAGGTGCATGCTTTGGCCAATCACAAGCACTTAATGCACTGCAATCACCCAGTGCATTATGGGACGCTCGTCTGCAGGCAAACCTCCTGCTGAGCGCCCCGAGTGTTCGTGGACACGTGAACATCTGATGTTTGAGTCGAATAAACGTTCGACTCAAACATAAAGCCCATCAATAAATATGATTTTGTGGGAATAAGTCCCTTGTTGTGATAAGTTTAATTTGAGGCACATGTTGGGGGATGAACTAGAAGGTGGGATGTCATTGGACACTTTTTAAAGCATATTCCCACATTCGCAGTCAAATTTTAGAAACCCCACTATGTGTTTGTTGTACAGTGCATCTGAAAAGTATTCACAGTGCTTCACTTTTTCCACATTTTGTTATGTTACAGCTTTATTCCAAAATGTATTAAATTCATTATTTTTCTAAAAATCCTGCAAACAATACCCCACAATGACAACGTGAAAGAAGTTTGTTTGAAATCCTTTGCAAATTTAATTTAAGTATTCACAGCCTTTGCCATGACACTCAAAATTGAGCACAGGTAAATCCTGTTTCCACCGATCATCCTTGAGATGTTTCTATAACTTGATTGGAGTCCACCTGTGGTAAATTCAGTTGATTGGACATGATTTGGAAAGGCACACACCTTTCTATATAAGGTCCCACAGTTAACAGTGCATGTCAGAGCACAGACCAAGTAATGAAGTCCAAGGAATTGTCTGTAGACCCCCGAGACAGGATTGTATTGAGGCACAGATCTGGGGAGGGGTACAGAAAATATTCTACGTCATTAAGCACAGTGGCCTCCATCATCCATAAATGGAAGAATTTTAGAACCACCAGGACTCTTCCTAGAGCGGGCATAGCTAAACTGAGCAATCGGGGCAGAAGGGCCTTAGTCAGGGAGATGACCAAAAACCTGATGGTTACTCTACTCAAGCGTTTGTTTTTTTTTCTGTGGAGAGAAGAGAACCTTCCAGAAGAACAACCATCTCTGCAGCACTTCACCAATCAGGCCTGTATGGTAGAGTGGCTAGACAGAAGCCACTCCTCAGTTAAAGGCACATGGCAGCCCACCTGGAGTTTGTCAAAAGGCACCTGAAGGACTCTCAGACCATGTGAAACAAAATTATCTGGTCTGATAAAACAAAGATTGAACTCTTGGGCCTGAATGGCAAGTGTCATGACTGGAGGAAACCAGGCACTGCTCCTCACCTGACCAATAACATCCCTACAGTGAAGCATGGTGGTGGCAGCATCATGCTGTGGGGATCTTTTTCAGCGGCAGGAATTGGGAGACTAGTCGGGATCGAGGAAAAGATGAATGCAACAATGTGCAGAGACATCCTTGAGGAAAACCTGCTCCAGAGCGCTCTGGACCTCAGACTGGGGTTGAAGGTTCGTCTTCCAACAGGACAACGACCCTAAGCATACAGCCAAGATCACAAAGGAGTGGCTATGGGACAACTCTGTGAATGACCTTGGGGGGCCCAGCCAGAGCCCAGACTTGAACTGAATTGAACATCTCTGAAGAAATCTGAAAATGCTGTGCACCGACCCTCCCTATCCAACCTGATGGAGCTTGAGAGGTGCTGCAAAGAAGAATGGGAGAAACTGCCCAAAATAAGTATGCAAAGCTTATAGCAACATACTCAAAAAAGACTTGAGGCTGTAATTGGTGCCGAAGGTGCTTCAACAAAGTATTGAGCAATGGCTATGAATACTTATGTACATGGGATTTTTTTCATTTGTTTTTAATAAATTTGCAAAGATTTCAAACAAACTATTTCACATTGTCTTTATGGGGTATTGTTTGTAGAATTTTAAGGCAAAATTATTTTTTAAATGTTTGAGTGAGCCTATGCCAGGTTTATCCTCGTTAACCTACAATGCAAGATGCCCAACCTCTACCTTTGTTAGGAAAGGCAGTGTTCAAATCTAGCTGCAACTGAAGTATATAGGATTTTTCCATGCTGGAGGGTCCAGAATAGGGCATGTAAAAATGTAAGCTGCATTTTTAAATATATTTTAAAGTATGCTATGTGAATGGGGGCATGTAGCAAAAATAAAGTAGGTGCTGTCCCAATTTCGCTGAAAAAGTGAAAATACACTTTAACCACTTGCCGACTGCTCACTAGAGCACTACTGCGGCAAAGTGGCTCGATAACGTCTGGCGACGTAGTACTACGTCACCAGACATTCCCCTTTCTCGGCGGCGCACGCGCGCCACCGGAGGCTCGCTCCCGCTGTATTCAGTCACAGCGGGAGTCGGGCCAGGTCCCCCGATCGTCGGGCAATCGAGTGTGGAGATCCGCCCGCTTGTGTAAACACAAGCGGGCGGATCTCCTAAGTGACAGGCAGGGTCAGATTGCAGGGTTCAGCATAGCTGAACCCTCGCTCTGTCCTTGTGTCACATAGTCACCTCCCCCCACACACGTCAGTAAGCACCAGGCATACATTAACCCCTCCCTCTTCAATAAAATTAACCCCTTCCCTGCCAGTGTCATTTTTACAGTAACAGTGCATATATATAGTAATGTCACTGGTACCCCCAAAACTGTCAAAAATGTCAGTCAAGGGTCCGATCTGTCCGCCGCAATGTCGCAGTCCCGCAAAAAAAAATCGCAGATCGCCGCCATTACTCGTAAAAAAAAAACACCAAAAATTACAGAAATCTTTCCCTTAGTTAGTAAACGCAATAACTTTTGCGCAAACCAAACAAAATACGTTTATTGTGATTTTTTTTACCAAACATAGGTAGCAGAAAACAAATTGGCCAAAAATTTAAAAAAAATTTGATTTTTACATTCTTTTGGGGGGGAATTTTATATAAAAAAAATGTGAAAAATATTGTTATTTTTTCAGAATAAACACTCTTTTTGTGTTTATAGCGCAAAAAGTAAAAATCGCACAGGTGATCAAATACCACCAAAAGAAAGCTCTGTTTGTGGGAAAAAAAGGACGTAAATTTTGTTTGGGTCCGGTGACGCACGACCGCGCATTTGTCAGTTAAAGTCGCACAGTGCCGAATCGCAAAAAGTGGCCCAGACGTAAGACAGCAAAATCCTCCGGTGGTAAAGTGGTTAAATTGTATTTTTTTTTTTTTTATTTCATTTATGTGAAATTTGTGTAATAAAATGAATATTTTCTGAATTGAAATATAGTGGGTATAGAAAAAAAAATCACCCCCATTTAAAATAATCACATTTTGTTGCTTTGCAGCTTGAAATGAAGACAGACACATTTTTTGTTTTATTCATCTGTATTAACTAATGAAAGATTTAAACACCAACATGTCAGAAAAAAATGTAAAAAAATCAAAAACCGAATCACTGTGTTAAAAAAAGGATCACCCCTCTTATGTCGGTATTTTGTTGAACCACTTTTAGAGAGCAATAGAGAGATAGAGATTTTGGCTTCTAGCCTTGTGTAACACAGAGCAGGCTGCCCTAAGGACAATATCTAATGCCATAGAGGTCACTTTTCCAGAACAACGAGCACAGGTACAATCATTTTCAGAAATTATTCATGCATATTATATTTTTTTAAAAATCTCAACAGAAGGGCACCAAGTAACCCTTGTACAAGTAGTTATGTTTATTAGATTATCCCAAGACTTTGGAGAAACCTTATCACAAATAATTGTGTAAAGGCACAGAAAAATCTGGTATTTAAAATGCTTGGAACATGTTTCCTGTCCTTTATTAAATGTTGCAATTTTTGCAATATACCTCTAAACTTGCTAGGGAATTGAAACTCCAGAAAGTGTCAATTCCCTAGCACAGCCCTCTCTATCCTTGCAGGTCATAGCCCTTTTCTCTTCTTGTCCAGGTCATTTGACAACATTTGATCATATATGTTTACATGATTGTACATCCAGATGGACTACCTACAGCAAATATGCATCTCTTCTGGTAGGGGAAACACCTAATTCTCTCCCCTTTGTAGCAAAGTGGGAGAAAGTCCTGGGAAGGAAAGTGGATTAGGAGAGCTGGAGGCAAATCTATCAAACCACAGCCCACAGTGATAGAATCCACTCTATTATTAGTATTATAAAATGTCCAATGTGTGTGTTCCTGTTACTGTATACCCCAACCTAGCTGCTGTGCAAACATCAAAAATATATGAAAAATACAGAAATACTCAAGACAGTGTGATTCACAAATAAATAAATACATGAAGAAAAAAAAAATAAACACCAATAAATAAAAAAAAAAAAAACAAAACAACAAAAACAAATCACACTACAAATTGTGAACTAAATAAACTCAAATCCTATATAAATGTCCAGTGATAAATCAAATGCATAACTGTATCCACAAAGTACAAAGTCCATTAAGAGCATTATCATGTGAAATACCTTCATTACAGCACTGCTCGGCACTCAGCTGATCTGCTGCTCTCCCTCTCTTCTTCCACCTGTCAGCGGGGGATCCCAGCCCCTCCCCTCTGCAGTGCTCAGAGTGGGTCACGGAAGTGCCGAGCGGTGCTGTAACGAAGGTATTTCACACAATTCTAATATAATACTTGGCGCTTCCATGACCCGTTCTGAGCACTGCAGAGGGGAGGGGCTAATATCTCCCGCTGACAGCTGGGAGTAGAGAAGGAGATCAACTGAGCGCCGAACAGCGCTGTACTGAAGGTATTTGACACAGCTATAATACAGAAACACACATTGGATATTATACAAAACAGTAAGAGTGGATTCTAGGATCTTACAAACACTTTAAACTAGGTCTTATTTTCGGGGTAGGGCTTATAATGCAGCCCTCCCCGAAAATAACAGTATTTTCAGGGTAGGTCTTATTTTCGGGGAAACATGGTACCAATTGCTAAACCTAACACCACCAGATTATGTGAAATCACAAATTTTTGTTTACAGAGGAAAAAGATGTGCTAGCCAAGGTGTTGTGGTCTTCCTCCTCAACATTTGAGAACATAACATAAAAGGATGTGGTTTCTGATTATCAAGAAAATGGTTTCAAGGACTCAAACAAAGGTTTGAAAAGATTTGGCCTCCCTGGGTTGAACATTATCTCCCAAGGAACTTTGATCAGTCCTTGTTGGGATTGAGAAAAATGTACCCCTAGGGCAGTGATGGCGAACCTTGGCACTCCAGATGTTTTGGAACTACATTTCCCATAATGCTGAACTATACTGCAGAATACATGGGCATCATGGGAAATGTAGTTCCAAAACATCTGGGGTGCCAAGGTTCGCCATCACCGCCCTAGGGCAAACATGTCTTGTTCCAAATGTCAATATGGATCTACCCCCATACCCCCCCTTACTGACCCTCACCCTTTTTATCCTACTCCAGACCCTCTCTAACCAATTTTTTTTCTCTCTCTCCTTTTATTCTCCTTTCTCATTCCTCTCTTTTTGGTTATCTCCTTGAATAATTATTTCTGTTATATCACCATATGCTGCTCCTTTCCCACAATTTTTGATTCACAGATGCAGGGCTGCTGTTAGAAATCGTGGGGGCCCCGTACAGACTACCTGGCAGGGCCCCCCCAAGAAAATATTAAAGATATATTTAGCTAAAATTACAACAAAATCACTATTACCAGACATAAATATAAAATAACTCGCATAATTCCTGCTAAATCTAAAAAAAAAACTATGTTAAATAAAAAAGAAGATGAGATGAGAAAAATATACAGGCTGGGCAGTTGGAGTTCAGTGATCAGAGAGACAGAGAGAGAGAAACAAAGTTACAATTTACAAATAAACTCCTGAGCAGAGATAAGTGCTGGGAGGGGGGGCACACAAGGGAGGGGGATTAGTGAGGGACAACTGTCTCTTTCTCAACAGATAAAAGCTGATAGCAGGGAGAGGGACAGATCAGATTCAGGTGCTGGAGGAAGATTTCTGTATTTGTTGTCCATCACTAATCCCCCTCTCTGTGTGGGCCCCCCTGTGTGCTCGGGCCCCCTACAAGAGGGCTGGTGGTCCCCCCCCCCACTATCAGTGACCCTGCACAGATGCAATTAAAAAAAAAAAAAAACACTGTTGGGGATGCCGGATAAGATAAATACAACCTCATTTTCAGTAAAAGAACCTGCAGCTTTATAAAAAAAATTCAGCAACGGCAGTACCTGTATGCTTACAGGTTCTCTTTAATGGGAAACTTTAAAAAATGTAATCATTTTCAGTTATTGCAAAACTTACTTGAAATGAAAATGTATATATGAACTTTACATTGACCAAGACTCTTGTTTCATATTTGGTTTACAGATGTGCAATCCTTAAGTAGTGGCTGTATAGCCTGGTACACACTTAGTTTTCCTTTCGTTCGCTCCTCAGATCGCCCCCACCCCCCGACAGAACACACTAGTCAGGCTGCATTCACATGTCAGCTTATAATCGCGGGCGGAACCGCCGCGGTTCCGCCCGCGATTCGGAGATTTATTGCAAATCGCGGGACGCCTAGCGTTGCCCGTTGATTTGCAATAGCCCCCCAAACGCCGAGCGATGTTGCCGCGATTTACGCCCGCCGAATCGCGGCAACATCGCGCAAACAAAATCGCGGGACGCAATACGCTCCAAAAAAGTACAAGAGCTTCTTTGGAGCGTATTGCGTCCCGCGATTTTGTTTGCGCGATGTTGCCGCGATTCAGCGGGCATAAATCGCGGCAACATCGCTCGGCGTTTGGGGGGCTATTGCAAATCAACGGGCAACGCTAGGCGTCACGCGATTTGCAATAAATCTCCGAATCGCGGGCGGAACCGCGGCGGTTCTGCCCGCGATTATAAGCTGACATGTGAATGCAGCCTCAGTGTTTTCAGCCACTGGGATCGCTGAATGGATATCGTTGGGTTGCTGGTTTTCCTGCATGCCCATTCGACAGAAGCAGGGCATTCAGTCTGCTTCTGTCAGACAGGCTGATGTACATACTGGATAAATGTCGGCCAGTTTCTGTTGAACAGGCTGATTTTGGCAAATATGTCAGACACCACAAACAGCATTCTTGCTGACTGATATTTAAGTTGTAGATATACAGTGCCACCTAAAGACTTTTGAATGAAGGTATAGTGACAGAGCTCCTTATTGCATTTATTTATTTATTGAGATAGAAATAAGGAAGGTGTGCTATGCTATTAAAGTGTATGTAATCCCTAAAAATGAACCTGCCTTATTTGCTCCCTTTTAGTCTGTTAAATATACAATTGAAAGAGTTTTGTAATATCTGTTTATCCTGCCATCATTTCACTGAATTAACCTTCTCTACTCTCTGCCTCTGCTGCAATGTTTTAGAGAGAGATATTCTGTAGTCCCGTCCTAGTGTGACATCACTGCTCCTCCAAAAATATAGTACAGTAAGTATTATCACCCTAGGGCATTAGGAGTGTTACTGGCAGAATCTTATGATGAAAAAAAGGGAAAAAAAATAAAAATGCAAAATGAATGCAGCTGTCATATGTAAGGTTTGGTAAATTGCAATATATTTCATTTTTGTTCTTGTGTTAAGCTCTACTTTAAGGTGCTCACTCATATATAAAATGATAGTCTCCCAGTGTGGGAGACACCTGACAGACTAGAAAAACTTGTCTGATCACACATTATTTCTAATAAGTGTAGCACCCTCCTAGGTAGGTGCTAGAGAGTACATGATTTTTGGGTTTCCCTGCTTAACAGGGGGACGTCAGGAAAAGTTAAGTACTCTCTGCTTACCAGGGAATATCCCCTATCCTAGGCAGACCCCTGGGCAGTGATCCATTGATAGGGTCTGCTCAGTGTGATCAGATGCTGCTCATGTTGTCTGCCTGTTTCACACTGGTCCAAGAGGAGGGGGCATATTGGACAGTGGAAGGAAACCTGAGAAATGGGAGTATGGGTGTAGATACAGCCCTGGGAGCATGGGTGTAGATACAGCCCTGGGAGCATGGGTATAGATACAGCCCTGGCCATTGGCAGAGGAAGGAGCCTCAAGGCATGCTGGGTGACTGTATTTATACCAAGAGAGCATGTGTGCACGGGTTCTCCTGCTGGAGAGAGGGGTCCTGGAAGAGGGGGGGGGGTCGCTGCCCCACCTCTGTACAGGCTGCCATGCGGCCTCAGAGAGTCGACCTAAGGGCCAGAGTCGCAGAAGCTGCAACCCAGATGTCCTGCAAAGCTGACTGGGAGGGAGATACACCTAGAAGGATCTGTTCCTGGTTGCTGTGAGTACAGACCTAGGTCTAGGGGCCTGTTTGGTGAGGGCCATTCCTTCAAGCTAGTAAAGTCAGTGGACAGGTGCCAGCTAAAGGGGATACTGCTTAGTGTCCCGAATAATCAGAGTTTATTGAGTCTGCTTCCAGAGCAAGCAAAGGACTTATTCTTCCATACAAATGCTGTACAGTTCAGCAGAGGGTCTGCTATTCAGTTCAACCAAGTGAGGCCAAGTGAGAGTTGTCCTGATCTGTGCATAGTTAAAGTTGGAATATCACAATAATCCCTTCTCCTAGCAAGTTCTACCAATAAATACAAAAAACAAATCCCCTAGACTGGTCATTGGATAACGAGCAAATGGGTGTGTACCTGGTCGAGTGAAAATACCCAAGCAACTGGCTGCAGGATAATCAGAGGGAGACCCAAGGAAATCTATATTCAGCAACCCCTATAAGGGAAGTGCTACAAAAGCATTATTTGACTGTTCTGCTTTAGGAGAAGTGGTGTAGCTAAGGCCATATTTCATCTGAGCTAGGGCATTCTGAGTTGCGGTTCTTTACCCACCACTTTCATGTTATCATTCTCAATCCAATTATCCAACTGCAGCTAACATGCCTACACAATTACATGCTATACCTAGAACACTCAATGGAAACAAGATATACCTGTGCTCAGATCCCAATAGCTTGTACATGCATATAATCTACCTGGTGCTGAAGGGGTGTGACCACAGTAACATTAAAAATACAGGATGAACCCTCTTGCTCACTGTTATATACCCTTTGAAACAAACTTTGCAATAAAAGCTATACAAGCTATTGGGATCTAAGCACAGGTCTTGTTTTCATTGTATTGCAGGTCAGTATTGTAATGTATTTGTATTGCAGGTAAGACCTAAACCATGTAGCTCCCCCCACATTTTGTGTCTGCGTGCCCCATGTTGGCATTGTGTCCACAGTAGGATTTGGAGTAGCAAAGTGTAGGACTGGCTAAAGAGGAATTACTTTGATGCATTTGGCCAGCATAAACATGTGATGCTGTATGTGTAAACTAAATATTCCTATTTTTTATTGCACAGTTTGCTTGAAAGGGTATAACAGTGTGCAGAGGGTTCATCCAGTATTTTCAGTGTTAATGTGGTCACAGCCCTTTAGCACCTGGTAGATTATATGCATGTGCAAGCTATTGGGATCTGAGCACAGGTATATCTTTCCATTGTATTTTCAGATCAGTATTGGAAGTGTATGAGGGAAAATATAGACTTTATAGGCACATATATGAAAAAAATATCAAAATTTATTAATACAAAAAAGACATACAGTTTTTAAAAAATCATGAATCATAAACCCTAATAATAACTATGGTCATATAACCAAATCCCCTAAGGAGATAATGATAAATACCAAACACCCTTCAGGGGATATCGGCATGGCCGTGGTGCTGGATAGTCAGATCAGGTGTTAGCTTAACATGTTTTGCGATGCCGCTTCTTCAGGAGCATATCTCACCACTAATTTACTCTTATAGATCAGTGGCTAGACCTAAACCACATAGCTCTCCCCCATGTTGCGTCTGCGTACCCCTGGTTGGCAATATGTCCAAATTAGCATTTGCAGTGGCAAAGCAGAGTAGGACTGGCTAAAGAGGGATTACTTTGCCGCAGTTGGCCAACCAAGAACATTCAACCTTCATAAATTCCTCTTCACACCTCTCGGTGCCAATAACCCCTTCCACGTTGCACAGTTTCTTTTCTCTCTCTGACAATACACTTGCTTAAGGTCCTGGTGATGGAAGGAGCATTTGGATATAGCTAAGTAGGTTCTATTATTCTTCCAGCAGCAGGTCAATTATTGCAACCAGAACCCCTGCTACCTTATGTTCCTATGCCACTATCCAAACAGGGGAAAAGTTTCAAAAATGAAAAAAACTGACAGGCGGATCTGATAGGATCGCTCGTGTGAAAGGGGCCTAACACCCATCCCAGTCAGTGTCATTAGTACAGTGACAGTGCATATATTTTAGCACTGATCACTGTATTAGTGTCACTGGTTCCTGCAAAGTGTCAGTGTCCAATTGTCCACAATTGCAATATTTTAGTACTGCTATAAGTCACTGATCGCCGCCATTACTAGTATTAAAAAAAAAAAAAATTCATAAATGTATATTATATTTTTTAATTGCTATAATGTTCCGGTAAACCAATCAATACATGCTTATTGGGATTTTTCTTTACCAAAATCATGTAGCAAAATACATATTAGCCCACATTTATAAAGAAATTTATTTTTTTATTGGATATATTTTATAGCAGAAAGTAAAAAATTATATAATATATATATATTTTTTATTTTTTTTCAAAATGCTCAGTCTTTAGTCTTTTTTTGTTTATAGCACAAAAAAAATAGAAAACCCAGTGGTGATCAAATGCCACCAAAATTAAGCTCTATTTCTGGGGGAAAAAATGACATACATTTTTTTTGGGTACAGTGACCGCACAATTGTCAGGTAAAGTAACGCAATGGTCCGGTCATGAAGGGAGGTACATCTTCCAGGGGTCAAGTGATTAATATTGCTTTAACAATTAATTATTGCCAGGATTTGCTTTACATGCTCATTTTTCAAATTAAACATTATTTTAGCAATTAGATGGTAAACCTGATTGGCTTTATTTTCTTTCCTTCACACAGACACACTTTACCTGACAACTAATATATCAGCCAGAGGCTAGAGCCATTCCAATGTAGGAATAATATAGGAAGCTCACTGAACACATTTATATTATGGAACCACAAACAGTGAATAAGCTTTGCCTGGTTTAAAGATCTCATGAGTTTAAAAATAGAATTTCCAAAAGAAAAATATCACAAAATGATACAATGGTGAGGTGAACATACCATGTGCATTACGGTTTAGTGAATCCATGATACTGCATTATATAATGGCTTCTAGAACTAGCATTACATCGTAAAATACATCTAATAAATGCTCAAAATAGCATACACTTAAAGCGGTAGTATACCGCTTTTTTTTTACTTTTAACTGAAGGTAAAGTATAATAAGGCTTACCTGTAGGTACAATTAATATCTCCTAAACCTGCACAGTTTAGGAGATATTACCACTGCATGCAGCCGCTGACGAGTGTGGCGCATGCGCTCTGAAGGTCCGGTGGACCTTCAGAGTTCCTTGCCGGGATTTGCCGGAAAATTAACCCGGAAGAGACGCCGTGGGATCATGTCCGCTCCCACAGCGGTGTCCGGGGGTCCGTGTCGGGGGCTTCATTCTAAGGTAAGTAATTCATAATGAGCTAGTATGCGATGCATACTAGCTCATTATGCCTTTGTCTTGCAGGTTTTTTTTTTTTTTTTCATTAGAGTATACTACCGCTTTAATGCAAAGGGTATGCTCCAAATACAAAGTCCAAAGTAAATGAATGTTTATGCACTGAGCTAATTTGAAGTCTCATTTCCTGTTAGGAATTTCTAAAGTTTGCATATCATCATTGCTTGCAGTTCCTTATTGATTGGGTTTACTTTTTGTTGTCCTGAAAGACTTACCTTTCTTGGAATATGCCTGTCAAGATCTGGGAAAGTGATAAATCCATTACTTTTTCCTATGTACAGTATAAAAATTGTGAATCCCATCTGTAAAAACAAACAAACAGATGATTTACCACAAGATTACTACATTTAAAAAGCATCATCAAAATTACTGTTAGCCTGGGTTTGCATTATTACGATGCGGGAATCGCATCTCCCTCACAGGCAGTTCACACATGCTCTCTGCGATCCACTGCAGGCGTCAAGACAAAGTTAATGACACCCCCAGATCGGTTTGCAGATGGCAGTGCGAACTGCGAATTTGGACAGGAATTGGATGGCATGGGTGTGAACACCCATGCCATCCGATTTCAGTGCGGGGGAAAAAAAAGGTTCCTGCAGCCTCTTTGTTGCGAATGCAATGCATACAAACTGTATGGCTGAATTTGCATCGCACAAAAATGCTGCAGGAACCTTTTTTTTCCCGCACTGAAATCGGATCGCATGCGATTCGATTCCTGTCTGAATTCGCAGTTCGCACTGCAATCTGCAAACCTAAAAGGCTGAATGCCTTTGAGGTAATGGGTAATGGTGCCAGGGAACAGAAAATATATAGCACCCTGGGAGAAACAGATTTTTTTTGTTTACAGTTTACTGAAGTAAGTTGTGTGACAAACTGCAAGTAGCTGCAGATTATTACTGCTTGGTAATTCATATCCCTCCAACAACTGCAATGTGTATCACACCTTTCAAGGTTCAAATTCAGTTATAGGTTTATCTCTTTTTACTGTTTTTAACCACTTCTGGACCAGAAGGTTTTACCCCCTTCATGACCAGGCCATTTTTTGCAATACGGCACTGCGTTACTTTAATTGACTATTGCGTGGTCGTGCGACACTGTACCCAAATAATTGCACTAGAAACAAAAAAAAGACCAACAATTTGGAAAAAACAAACAATATTTTTTACTTTCTGCTATAAAACATATCCAATTAAAAAATGTAAAAAAAATCTAATTTCTTCATCAATTTAGGCCAGTATATGTATTCTGCTATATATTTTTGGCAAAAATCCCAATAAGTGTATATTGATTGGTTTGCGCAAAAAGTTATCGCATCTACAAACTAGGGGATAGATTTATGTCATTTTTTTACTAGTAATGGTGGCAATCAGCGATTTTTAGCTGGACTGCGACATTGCAGCGGACAGATCAGACAACTAACTGACACTTTTGAGGAAATCAGTGACGTTACTACAGTAATCACTGCTAAAAATATGCACTGTTACTGTAATATTGACACTGGCAGGGAAGGGGTTAACAGCAGGGGCAATCAAAGGGTTAAGTTTGTCCTTAGGGGATGCTTTCTAACTGTGTGGGGGGGGTGGACTCACTGGATGAAGATAGAGATCCGTGTTCCTAAATAGCAGCGACACAAAATCGCTGTGATCATCTCTGACAAAATGGCAGTCTGCCTTGTTTACATCGGCAGACCGCTGTTCTGTCTGTCTGGGGAGCGATCGCGGGTGGCTGGCGACAGTTAGCCGGACCTGCTGATTGGCTCCCCTGCTGGTGATTGTACGGAACATCGTACAGGTACATTGTTTCGCACAATAGAACTGACCTGCCGCAGTATATATACTGCTGGCAGTTGGTAAGTGGGTAGATTCCTAGTTTACAAATAAACTTTAGGTCTAGGTTCACATTTCTGCGGGCTGCGCTTGATGCTTTTCTCCTGCTCTTTTTGCATTTTTTAACCTTTGTTTTTTATACATTTTTGCAGGCAATTTTCATGAGTTTTGTGTTTGTTTTTTTTTCCCTTTAAAAACACTGTATATAGCTGGTTTCTAAGGAACGGGCCGGATAGCCGGCCGATGCGTCCTTAACAACCGATGAGAGTCATCAGCTGACTCATCGGTTGTTAAGGACGCTTCGTTCGGCTTCCTGGCCCGCTCCTTAGAAACCAGCTATATACAGTGTTTTTTAAAGGGGACAAAAAACCTCAAAACGCATAAAACATGCATCAGGGATGCAACACTTGCATTTCTGCTGCAACTCTATTGAAATCTATTGAAGAACAAAAATACGCAATCTCCTGTGGGGAAAAAAGTCCCGACCCTTTTAAAATAGATGTGAACGTGCACCAAAGGAAACCATTTTAAATGGACTGTAGTGCATTTCTGAAAAACCAAAAATGCACAAAGAAGCGCATAGGTGTGAACGTACGGTTAATGCGAGGTGCATGCCTTACACTAGTATCACAAGCATCATGGGTTCTCTAAAGAGAGAGCACAGCAGAATATGTTTGCTTTTTGGCTGCCTCTATCTAACTGGAACTCTGAAGGTCAGGCAGGGTGGATAGAGAGGTGGATATAATCCTTCTCCTGTCTCATTCAGCAGTGCGTGTGTAAAGTTAAGCTAAAGTTGCTGAGCTCTGAATATAAAAGACTTTTTAACAAAGCAGTAAGAATAACTTGATTTTCTCATGAAAATGATTCTAGAACTCCCCCTTCTGACCAGAAATGTAAATATGAAATGTTACCAGGTAGTATTTTATATTTAGTTAAAACTTACTTAAAGGCGTTGTAAAGGCAGAAGGTTTTTTATCTTCATGCATTTTATGCATGAAGATAAAAAGCCTTCTGTGTGCAGCAGCCCCCCTACCACCCAAGGTCCCTCTCTGTCCAGCAATGTCCGCGAGCGTCTCGGCCAACCGAGATTCTCCCTACTGAATGGCTGAGCCATTGGCTGCCGCTGCTGCCAATCAAAGTCAGCTAGCCAATCAGGAGAGAGAGGGGGCAGGTCCGGGTCAAGGCTCCTTGTCCAAATGAACACATGAAGCTGTGACTCGGCACAGGTGCCCCCATAGTAATCTGAATATAGTTGGATCTCTAATTGTGTGCATAGAGAAGAGTCAATGCTGAAATGTGTGTACCACCCTCCTGGGTAGATGATAGTGAGAAAGTATAGTTTTGAGCTCTGTCTGCTTACCAAAAGAGTTGGAGGTAAATCTATATTGTTCTCTGCCTACCAGAGAGCAGGATCTGTTAGTGAGGTCTACTCATTGTGCTCAGGATGCAACTTGTTCTGTATGGAGAGTGTTTCACACTGATCCAATAGGGAGGAATATTGGACAGTGGGAAGAAACCTGACAAATGGATGCACATGCTTTTGATACAGCCCTGGTGATTTGGCAAAAGTGCCTCAATGCATGCAGGGATACTGTATAAAAGCCAGAAGCACATGTGCTCGAGGTCTTTCGTCTGGATAGCGGAGTCCCGGAGGGAGGGTACAGCTGCCTCCTCCTCTGTAGAGGTGCCATGCCGCCTCCGGGGGTCGTCCTGAGGGCCTGCAGAGTAGCAGTGAGGAACTGAACCCAGAGGTCTAGAGAAGCTGACTGAGAGGGGAGACACTGGAGGATCTGTCTCTGCAGTACAGTGAGTACAGAATCTCGTGTCAAAGGGCCTGACCTGAGGGGGGCCACCCCTGCTCCTAGCATAGTCAGTGGACGGATTTGGGTTGAAAGGGGATGCTAGTGAGAGTGTCCTGAAGATAAGTGATCATCCATCAAGTTGTCTTGTTAGGAAGTAAAGAGCAAGAGACTTAACCCTTTCTACACTTGTGGCAGTGTTGATTAAGCAGCCTTGCTGTTTCCAATTACCCTAGAAGGCCTGAAGATAGAAGTCCTCAACTATTGTGAATAGTTTAACTGGAGTATCCCACTATTCCTTTCTCTTATCCCAGTTCCAAATAAACACCAAAAAACCAACACCCCCTAGACTGTTTATTTGTGTGACGAGCCATCAGGAGCAAGGAGGGATCCACTGACTTTATCTCAAGGTAACCGTGTGCTGGTAATCAGGGGAGCCCGCCAAGTCAGTATTCAGCAGACCCTATGGGGACAGTGCTACATGTGATTTGAAGATTTTTGTGTTGGTTTGATCTAGCCACTTCCGCACTGCTCACTAGAGCTCTACTGCGGCAAAGTGGCTCGATAACGTCTGGCGACGTAGACCTACGTCGCTAGACATTCCCCTCTCTCGCTGCTGGAGGCTCGCTCCCGCTGTATTCAGTCACAACGGGAGTCGGGCCAGGGCAGGAGCAGCGGCGATCGCCGCTGCTCTTCCCCGATCGGGGAATCGAGTCTGGAGATCCG
This sequence comes from Pelophylax lessonae, assembly GCF_965119305.1. Taxonomy (NCBI): domain Eukaryota; kingdom Metazoa; phylum Chordata; class Amphibia; order Anura; family Ranidae; genus Pelophylax; species Pelophylax lessonae. The sequence goes on along the minus strand of NC_138768.1, from coordinate 344,748,808 downwards.
CCCGCTTGTGTAAACAAAGCGGGCAGATCTCCTAAGTGACAGACAGTGACAGATTGCAGGGTTCAGCATAGCTGAACCTGCGATCTGTCCCTGTGTCACTCAGTCACCTCCCCCCACACATGTCAGTAAGCACCAGGCATACATTAACCCCTCCCTCTCCAATAAAATTAACCCCTTCCCTGCCAGTGTCATTTTTACAGTAACAGTGCAATTTTATAGCACTGATTACTGTAGTAATGTCGCTGGTACCCCCAAAAGTGTCAAAAATGTCAGTCAAGGGTCCGATCTGTCCGCCGCAATGTTGCAGTCACGCAAAAAAAAAAAAAAAACGCAGATCGCCGCCATTAAAAAAAAAAAACACCAAAAACGACAGAAATCTTTCCCTTAGTTAGTAAACGCAATAACGTTTGCGCAAACCAATCAAAATACGCTTATTGCAATTTTTTTTACCAAAAATATGTAGCAGAAAACAAATTGGCCTAAAATTATAAAAAATTTAGATTTTTACATTTTTTACGGGGGAATTTCATATAAAATGTGTGAAAAATATTGTTATTTTTTCAAAACTGTCGCTCTTTTTTTTTTTTTTTAGCTCAAAAAGTAAAAATTGCACAGGTGATCAAATACCACCAAAAGAAAGCTCTATTTGTGGGAAAAAAAGGACGTAAATTTCGTTTGGGTATGGCATTGCATGACCGCGCAATTGTCAGTTAAAGTCGCACAGTGCCGAATCGCAAAAAGTGGCCCAGACGTAAGACAGCAAAATCCTCCGATGGTAGAGTGGCTAGAGAACGAATATTTGTAATAGACATCAGTAATGATATTGCTCAAATTTCTCTTAGAGGGTTTCTCTTAAATAAACTTGTGATTCGCCATAGCTGTTGGCCCCTCAGTTGCTTGTACGTCAACGACCCTTAACCATTTCAGCCCCGGAAGATTTTACCCCCTTCCTGACCAGGCCCTATTTTGCGATTCGGCACTGCGGACAATTGCGCGGTCGTGTGACGCTGTACCTAAATGAAATTGACATCCTTTTTTTCCCACAAACAGAGCTTTCTTTTGGTGGTATTTGATCACCTGTGCGATTTTTACTTTTTGCGCTAAAAACAAAAAAAGAGCGAAAATTTTGAAAAAATAACAATATTTTTCACACATTTTATATGAAATTCCCCCCAAAAAAATGTAAAAATCAAAATTTTTTAACATTTTAGGCCAATACATTTTCTGCTACATATTTTTGGTAAAAAAAAAAATCGCAATAAACGTATTTTGATTGGTTTGCGCAAAAGTTATTGAGTTTACTAACTACAGGAAAGATTTATGTAATTTTTATTGTTTTTTTTTAACTAGTAATGGCGGCGATCTGTGATTTGTTTTTTTTTGCGGGACTGCGACATTGCGGTGGACAGATCGGACCCTTGACTGACATTTTTGACACTTTTGGGGGTACCAGTGACATTACTACAGTAATCAGTGCTATAAATATGCACTGTTACTGTAAAAATGACACTGGCAGGGAAGGGGTTAACTTTATTAGAGATGCAGGGGTTAAGTGTGTCCCTAGGGGCGTGCTTCTAACTGTAAAGGGGTGTGGTTTTTATGTAACCACAGAGACATACGATCCTACATAGCAGGATCGTATGATCTCTGCTGTTACACCAGGGAGAATGACAGGCGGCTTTGTTTATATTAGCCGCCTGCCTTTCTCCCTCTCCACTGGGAGATCGCGAGTGACCGGCAGACATCGGACCCGCCGGTCACACGCGCGGGGATGCAGGGGAACGAGGCGGCGCGCGCTCGCCCCCTACTGAATCCTGGTCTAGTACTTTGCCCAGGAGGGGCTGACTGCCGCAGTAAATGTACTTGCGCCGGCCGGCAAGTGGTTAACAAGTATACAGCAACTGAAAGCAAAACTACGTGGGAACTCATGATTGGCTTACTGAAGCCAATAGAGCAACATGACAACTAGGCAATTAGAATTTTCAAAAAGTGGAGAGCAATAGCATTCACTATGTGTTTCTCTCATAACATTTCCTTTAAAATAAGCCTATTTATAAAAAAAAAAAAAAAAAAAAACAGAGAAAGGAAAACAGGGAAAAAAAAGTTGATATGTTGCTTATTAGGACCAATTAAATTTGTTTTTGTTTTTTTTTTTTATTGATGAAACACTAAAACCCAGGTTGGTCAATGTGGGCTTCCACTTTGCATTTGTTCTCTCTTTTTTATCCTAGTTTTTATAAATAGGTCTCTTAGTAAATCTGTTGTATTTCTGAAACAAAAATGTACACTGCAGCTGTCCTGAATGTCCTTCCCTTTTGGTAAACTCCTCACCCAACTTTCACAAATAGAAATGTATTCACTACACAATAGAGCATGCTAGCATAAATAGCATAACAGCATAAAGGTCA